>NC_138200.1:38074595-38815404 GCF_964194105.1 Spermophilus citellus
AACAACAAGAAAAACAGAGAGAGAAAGGAAAGGGGATGGAGAGGTTCCCTGTTTCTTTCTTTGTTTTTTACTTTGAGAACCTAACCTTGAATTCTTTGCATTGTGCCTTAATATGTTTACATCCATTCATCATTCAATAAACATTTTAAATACAAACATGTGTGTGTGTGTGTGTGTGTGTGTGTGCAAACTTACGTACACATTCGTATTTGTTTATAAGCCTGTGTGGTGTCCCACCTCTACACTGGACCAGGGGAAAGTAGTGAATAGGATTTCCCACACAGCTGCCCTTAGAGGGTGTGCATTGAGGGTGTTGTATCTTGGGGTGGGGAATTCACAGGGAAATAAATAATAACAACAATGACACATTTCTAATAGTGATCACTGCTAGAAAAGAAAGAAAATGGCTGATGACATATAATAGACAAATAGAAGCTATTTCATCTTATTTTATTGTTTTATTTTCTTCTTCTTTTGATATTTTTTGGCAGTCCTGGGGATTTGAACCCAGGGCCTTGGGCATGCTAGGCAAGTCCTCTACACGGAGCTACATCCCAGTCCTCTATTCTTTTTTTTTTTTAATTTTTTTTTTTAAGAGAGAGTAAGAGAGGAGAGAGAGATTTTTTAATATTTATTTATTTTTTTTAGTTCTTGGCGGACACAACATCTTTGTTGGTATGTGGTGCTGAGGATCGAACCCGGGCCGCACGCATTCCAGGCGAGCACGCTACCGCTTGAGCCACATCCCCAGCCCAACGTATATGGTTTTTAAAATATTAATGTGTTTAAGCTCCTTTGTAAATTATTTTCCTTATAAATAAGTCTCAATCACCATCAGTTGCAACATATTGATCAACTAAGTATTATGGCAATTGGAAATTTTTATTTAATGTCACTTCTGAACATATACATAAAATATTTATGCTTTTCATGCTGCTTTTGCACCAAAGATATTTTCACGTTTTTTTTCAGGGTTAATATCGTGATTGATTTGTTTTTCGGTGTCCTAAGTCCTTCAAAATGGATCAATCCAAGCCAAGCCCCGTGGCACATAATTTTAATTCTAGCAGCTCAGGAGGCTGAGGCAGGAGAGTTGCAAGTTCAAAGCCAGTCTCAGCAAAAGGGAGGCACTAAACAACTCAGACCCTGTCTCTAAATAAATAGAAAATAAGATTGGGGATGTGGCTCAGTGGTTGAGTGCTCCTGAGTTCAATCCCGGGTACTCAGGAAAAGAAAATGGACCCATTCATAGAGCATGAATTCACTCAGTCATTCCACAAACACTGATTCAGTTCCTGCTGTATTCAGCTGGGTTCTATATGTCATTCCAAGTACTTGTGTGAGAGCTAATCCTACCTTAATTATGATCTATTTCTAGCATCCTATCATTTTATTCTTGTTACAGATAATTGAGAACTTACTCATTTATATATTAATTTGCCCGTGCAGTTCTTTTATCAGACCAATTTTAAAGTTTGAATTTAGTTCAACCCAGGCCCAATCATTACCAGTGCCTCTTCATGGAGCCTTTAACTATTTGGTTTTTGCTCCAGATAGTCACAGTCCCTTTGGAAATGTGTGGGTGGAGAAAGCCTCTTGGAGCTCTGACATCATCCTGGATGGATGACTCAGAGGAGGAAAGCAGTTACTAAATGACAAGGAAAATAACTGTTTGAGTCTGTCTTCTCTTGCTATGATGAAATACCCCAAACCGGGTAAATTTATAAGGAAAAGAGGTTTTTCTAGTTCATGGTTCTGGAGGCTAGGAAGTCCAAGAGCACAGTGGTGGAACGTACTTGTCATCATGCCATAACCTGGCAGAGGGCATTCATGGAGAGACAGATAAGTGTGCTAGCTTGAGTCTCTCTTCCTTTCCTTATAAAGTCACTAATGTCCTCACAAGGGCTCCACACTTACGACCTCATCTAATCCTAATCACCTCCTAAAGTCTCCAGATCCAAATACAATCAACATCTGAAGTTTGGAGACTAAGTTTCCATCGCAGAGATTTCTGGGTGCACAATTAAACCATAGCAATAACCTCTTGGAAAGAAAACTGGGTTGAATATGTAGGGAGAATTTGAAATCTTTCTCTTCCTTTTTTTGTGGGGGGTGCTAGATATGGAACCCAGGGCCTTGGACATGCCAATCAGATACTCTGTCATTGAGCTAGACCCTCAGCCCTTAAATCTTTTAATGCAAAGAATTAAATGCTTCCAACAAGTAAGTGAGAAATCTGATGGAAAGTCAAGAAGGAGCCCTCTGCTAGCACAGCGCTCTGTCATGTGCAAACTTTCCTGTCAGGAGAAGGTGGGGCCCTCTCTCAGAGGGGCTGCCTCAGAGGGGCTGCCTTAGGTGCCCAGTCAGGGAGAAGGGAAGAGGGGAGCCCAAGGACCCTACTCCCCACTCTCCTTCACCCCTCAGCTTTACTGAGGTATAACTGACAAATAAAAATGATCTATACATTTAAGGTGTACAAAATGATGTTTTGATATACATTATGAAATGATTCCCACAAGCAAGCCGGTTATCGTGTGTGTGTGTGTGTGTGTGTGTGTGTGTGTGTGTTTGAGAGAGAGAGAGAGAGAGAGAGAGAGAGAGAGAGAAAATACTTAAGATCTACCCTCTTAGCAAAATTCAAGTATGTAATAAATATTCTTATCTATGCTCCTCATGCTGTGTGTTAGGTTTCCAGAACTTACTGGTGTTAGAACTAAAGTTTGCAGCTTTTTACCAACATGTCCCCACTTGCCTACCCCCAACCCCTGATAATCACACACGCCCTTTGAAGATAAGCATTTGCAGAGTTTTATGAGAATCCCCCAATTATTAATTTATCCTAAAGGGTACCTGCTTGAGTGAGATTCCTGCAGGTACTTTCTGCCAGTCCTTTTCTTCACGACATTTGTTAGGAAGCTTATCGATTAGTATGTAATGAGTTCTCTCCCCAAATGCAGTGTTTTCATATAACAGACATCATCTCACAATTCGAGGGGCACTTTCAAGAATTGGGATGCAGCTTTGCTCGGAGCCTTTGACTCTGAGTCTCAAGGTTGGACTGAGGCAAGATCTGCACTGGCTGGCTTGGGTCTGGGTCTCTCTAGGGGCTACTCACAATATGGTGACTGCTTCCTCCAGAAACAGACAGAGAACGAGAGACAGAGCAAGAGGGGGGGTTGGAGTCAGACTTTTTGTAACCTCATCTTGGAAGCGACATCCCAACGCTTTTGCCTTCTGCTGTATTGTGTATTTGTAGTCTTTGTGTCAGAAGTGAGTCCATCCACTCATCCCCTACTCAAGCGGAGGAGCTCATGCAATGTTAGAAGTTGGGAGCCATTTTAGGGGCTGCGTACATGAGTTTTGATGTTTCATCTCTTACTTTTATTTACTATGTTTGGCTCATGGGAATGACCTTGGTGATGATGAAGGTGACAAAGAGGGGTCACCCCTGCGGGGAAGCCTGCCCTCCAACACCTGGTTAAAGTCTGCTCCTTCTAGCCGGGTGCAGTGGCTCAGGAGGCTGAGGCAGGAAGATCTGGAGTTCAAAGCCAGCCTTAGCAACAGTGAGGCCCTAAGCCATTTAGTGAGACTCTGTCTCTAAATAAAATACAAAATAGGGCTGGGGATGGCTTAGTGATTGAGTGCCCCTGAGTTCAATCCCTGATACCTTAAAAAAAAATTCTTTTTTTTGCTTCTTCTAGGAAAACTTGCATATCTTTATGGAACTAATCTTGCGTTGTCACTTCTGAATATGTATTTAAAACAATTCCTGCTTCTCATGCCATTTCTGCAGTGCAATTCTCGTTGATGAGTGACTCCTCCACACTGGAACAGGGAAGGCTGATGTGTTGCCTTATTAAACTCTGTTTTCTCCCAGGCCTCCCCCTCACCTTGGCACCCAGTCTGTGTTCCATCATAATTTGCTGAACTGAATGAAAAAGGGGGATGAATAATAATGTAAAAAAGAGGTGATTACTCTTTTTGGCCTTTATTAGCTTTTAAACAATATTTCCTTTCGATAACATGAACATCTCACACCTCATTTCTTTCGCCTCCTGAGATTCTGGTGTGCACCTCCGCAGGAATCCTCCTGGCTGAAGAGAGAGAGAGAGATGTCCACAGTTCTCCATCAGCTGAGGGGATTTTCAGAAGGCTCCTTTGTGTATCTTGTTCTAGGAAAGCAGAAACGCTCTCGTGCCTCCTGCATACAGTTGCAATGAATATTTTTTTTTACACACCAGGTTCCCCAGATTCTGATCGGCCCTGATCTCCTGGCAGGGGGTAATCTTCCCCTCCCCCTGATTTGAGAATTACTGTTCAGGGTTAAGCTCTGAACCCTTTTACAACTCAAAATTCTGTGAGTTCGTTTCTTGCCAACATTTGGTCAGAAGATGAGTGGAGACGAGAGGGATTTAAAAAATATATTGGGCAGCTTTGTTCTTAAGCTGGTACTGGTGCCATTGTGTATCTGGAGAGGTTTTGTGGTCAGATTTTGATTATTTGCTAGTTTTGGCAACTGTTGAAATGTTAGATCTCATATTGTTTTTATCATTTTTTATAGTTTCTTGTTTAACTCTTTGCAGAACATTCTAGACACACAGCAACACTCTTGAATTTGATTTAAAACAGAATTGGCTATGGCGCCTCCAATTTGGGGCTCACCTGACGGGCTGAGTCCAGGCTCAGGGGTGGGTGTTATACCTCCTAGGTATCAAGTAGGATCTTAGCGGATCCTAGTGGACTGTGAATGGTCAGTATGGCCTGAAACACACAGAAAGACCACACTGAATGTAAAGAATAGGATTAAAATCCATACAAATGGGGTCCATCAAATACATATATTTTGTAATATATGTATTGCATACAAATCTTATAAATTTATTCTCATTCAATGCTTTGATTTTTCCTTCCCTTACATTTATATTTTTATTTGGTGGTGCTGGGGTTGGAATGCCATACCGTGTACATTACTAGGCAAACATTCTACATCCTCAGCTGAGTTCTATTGAGCTACATCGCCAGCCAGTTACTTCTCAATAAAACACCTGATCCTACTGTTTCTCTCCAAATTACTGCACGCCTCCAAAGAATTTCACCAGTCAGTATCCTGTGGTCAAAGAACCCCCCCACCCACACCCCCTGCCTTCTGTTCCCCCAACCAGCTCAGTCGATGCACCTTTAAACCATCTTTATCACCATCCAATTCAGTCTGAGCAACTGTTGAGAAAACTCACCTTCACCCTGCTCACCCGCACCCGCCACTCCAAACAGAGCCTGAGACTGTAGAAATGAATGAAAACTCCTCTGTGTTTGTCTTAGAGAGAGGGGCTGCCGTCTTGGCAGAGTCCAGAACGGCAGGCTTTGTTCCCTGTCAGCTCTTAACTGTGGGCCAATCCTGACATTTTTATGGCTACTTATTATACTGTTGGTTTTTCAGTTCTTAGCTTAAATTCATATTGATAAGAATATGACATGCAGCCATTGGGAAATCAGTTCCAGGTCCTGGATTCTTTGCATGCCAGAGCTTGAAGTCACGTGGGCAGAGGGCTCTGCTTGGCACATTACATACACCGCACAGGCTGTAGGTGGAATCCTTCATATTTCATAATGTGAGGGAACCTGGGGACACAGACAGGGATCGGCATACCAGTGTCACGTGCCTGTTGTCACTGCATTGTCTAAGAGCTATTGGGGGGTAATCAGAGGAGGTGCCGGCCTGTGAGCTGTCCTACCAGCAAACGTCTGAGTCTCTCCGCCTTCCCATCAGCCCTTGCATGAACCAAGGTAGTGTTGTTTGCTTTAATAGAGGAAAAAAACAAGCTCAGACCCCTAAGATAATCACAATAGATCTCTTGCTCAGAGGAAATACAATTGGGGATATGTGATAGTTTGGGTGTGAGCTATACCCCAAAAGCTCCTGTTGAGGCAGGAATGTTAAGATGTGAAATGATTGGATTGTGAGAGCTGTGATCTCATTAGTCCAACCTACTTTGAATGGACTGACTCTATGTAGGCAGGTGGGGCGTGGCTGGAGCAGGTGAGTCATGGGGGGAGGGGCTTGAAAAGTTTCACCTTCCCCTTCTTCTCTCTGCTTCCTGACCCTGACCGGTCCTCCTCGGGACCCCTTTCCTTATGATGTGCTGCCTCACCTTGGGTCCAGAGCAATGGGATCAGCTGTCTATAAACCAAAATCACTGAAACAATGAATCCCTGTCTGAGTCAGCTTTTTTGCAGCCGGGACTAAAAGATCAGACCAGAACGATTTTAGGGAAGGAAAAATCTATCCGAGGGCTCAGTGTTCCAGAGGTCTTAGTCTATAAAAGGCTGGCTCTGCTCCTCAGGGCTTGAGGTGAGGCAGAACAACATGGCAGAAGAGTGTGGCAGAGGGAAGCAGCTCGCATGATGATCAGGAAGGGGAGAGAGAGAGAGAGAGAGAGAGAGAGAGAGAGAGAGAGAGAGAGAGGTCTCCACTTGCCAGATACAAATCTACACCCCAAAGCCATGCCCCAATTCCCATCTCCTCCAGCCACACCCTATCAATTCAGTTCCCACTCAGTTAATCCCCATGAGGGATTAACTTGCTGATCAGGTTAAGACTCTCACAACCCAAACATGTCTCCTCCAAACCTTCTTGCGTTGTCTCATACATGAACTCACATATCCAACTTTAGGTTGTCCTTGTCAGGTATCTTGGTCACAGTGACACAGAAGCTGACTAAAACAAGGTGCAATGTACGTTGAGGCTCTGCTCCACACCGCCATTCAGTGACGGAAGCTGAGTCCGTGGGCTCCCACCTTCCCTCTAGGGTCGTAGAGCGCTCTCTTTTTATTTTGTGAATGAGGGGACTGTGGAAATGTGTGTGAAAGGCTTTCATGTGTTAGTCTTAAGAGTGGGCAACATTCACTGGCAATCACTCAATGACATGGCCCAAAGTGACTGGGAAATGTTGTGTAGCTACACATATGGTCCAGAAGGGCAAGGACCGGTGGTGTTGCTAGAACTGGCACAGAGAGCCCCTGCCCTGAGCCCCTGGCTTTAGAGAGGTCTGCATATGACAAACATGTGCACAAGAATACACTTATTAACGAACACATGGCTGCTCTGAGATGCAGATCTGGTCCTCAGAGTTGGCACAGCCCCTCTTGCAACCCAGACATCTGCTTCTGTGACTAACATGGCTCAGGCCCCAAGGAAACACTTCCCCACCTTTCCAGACTGTTCCTCAAAACCAAAGGCAGCTGATCCTGAATGCCATGAAGGCCTAGGGGTCATCTCACTGCTGAAATCAGAACTGGACAGGGGAGTGGAGACTCAGCAATGAAAGATTTTGTGGAAGAGAAAAAGAATCATGAACATCTTCTCAAATCAGGAGAAGATATGACCCCTTCGTCAGGCATGACGAAGCATTATTTCCAGAAATGAGCGACACCCCTTACATGTATGCTGTGCTCACAGGAGTAACATTAAAGGGACTCTATTCCTCAAATTCTGTCACTATGAAGCTAGTCTGTCAAGGCAGAGGTAGAATTGCCAAATTTGGCAAATACAAATTCAGTGTGTCTGTGTTTAATTGGGCAACCCCAGAGAGAATACTGTTTGTTAGCTTCATTGATAACTTTAAGATATTTATGCATATGGATGGTGGTCCCCTGACCCTGGGGGTTTGCAAATTGAGGGTGAGACTGAGCTGCAATTTTGTTTGATTTGGATGACACCTTGGCCTGCCTTTAGCAAGAGTCTTGCTAAATCAGGACAGCAAGAATCCCCCTACCATGATATCTCCTCTTAGTACTTTTTTCCCACCCATACACACATCCTACTCCTTGCTATAAAATCCCACTAGTTTTTGTTGTGTTTAGTGTTGAGTTTGATGCCCCCATTGCAATACCCTTATTGCTCTAGTCTTGAATAAAATCTCTCTAGTCCAGGAAGTGTCAGAATAATTTTTTGAAACACTGACCCTCGGGATTCAACTGGTACTGAAGAAGAAAGAGAAAATAAACAGAAAGGGACTGTGTCCTCGGAGCTGAGGTGGAGCTGGTAGGTCAATCTCGTAGGGACCCAGGCTCAGATATCAACTTTGCATTCACAGAGCCACAAAATGCCCTTTTTAATCAGCAGATTTGAATTATGCATTATGATGCTTGCCATGGAGCGGTTCCTGCACGAAGAATGGTTAGTTAGGGATCTATAGGGAGGATCCATAGAGCCCTGCAGAAGACAAAGAGGGTTGAAAAAAGGAGAAAGATCCCAAGAAGCCTTCTCACTAAGGAGACGATTATATTTACAGGATGAGAGTAAGCAAGGCAGACTACCTGTGCTGAGCAACCTTGGCAAAATGAACCATGGATGAGGGAGTGGTAATAATTATTGCTAATAGTAACTGATGTTGATTCAGAGCTGATTTTGCATCAGCTACTGTCCTAAACACATTGCATGCATTATTTTGTTCATACTCTCAATACCAGATATGGTACATATCCCCATTTGGAACAGAAGGGGAAAAAAAAAAAACAGAGGAGTTAAATAACTTGCCTAACATCACTCTGCTAATCAATGGTGGGGTTGAAATTTGAACCCAAGTAGTATGGACTTTTGTCCTGTTGTTCTAGAAAAGGCAAACTCTGAAAGACTTGGAAATAGGACAAGAAACAGTAGAAATAGAAGAAAAGATAAAATTTTGTCCAAAAAGCAAGTATCTTTAATGCCTAGTTAAGGTCATTTTCTCCAGGAGAAATTCCTGGAACCAGACCAGCCCCTAACACCTGCCTTTCCTGTTTTTTTTTTCTGTTTACCACAGACATTTTCTATGTCTGTCTCTCTTTGTCTTTTAGGGACTCCAATGTCCCAGTGGGTGGAGGTTTTCTTCTTTACTCTCCTGACAGCTGTGAGGCCAACCGACTATCAGGTAGCCTATCACAACTGAACACATCAACAATGGACTTCTTTCTAATGTGTTCATCAAAGAGGATTCAATCCACATGTTGATATGACCCCTTGTACATGAATTCTCATGACATCTTCATTAGTGCTAGGTTAAGAAAAAAACTGGAGACAGTTCAATTATTCATCAACAGGTGGAGGGACCAATCAATTGTGTATTCATACAAAGTAATACAACTACAATAACTATAAAACTATTGATGCACACGGGAATGTGGATGGGCCTTAAAAATGCTAGTGCTGAGTGAAGGAAGCCGGATGCAAATATGTCTATAGTGACAGAATGCAGAATGTGTCTTGCCTGGGATCCAACGAAAAAATTGCAGGGAGTGATGGTGATAATGGGGAAAACTTGGTGGTGATTGTCTTGATTCACCATGAATGGTTTCGTGAATGTTTACACAGGACAACTTACCAAATCTATACTTGGAATGCCTCCAGTTTAATGTAGCTCGTTCATGCCTCCATAGAGATGGAGGTGAGAAGATAATTCTGACAAATTAGAGCCCGGGATGGTCAAGACTCAAAGTGGGAACCAGGAAATGACTCAGGAGAAAAACACAGCAGACAAGAGTAGGTGGGTTTGAAAGACATTTAAAAGGCAGAGTCTGCAGAAGAAATCAAGGGTGGCTCCAAGGGTTTTGGCTGGGGTAACTGGGAGGATGATGTGCCATTTAGAGATGGATGGGATGCAGGTTGAGGGAGTGGGGAGATAAGAAATATGGTTTTGAATGCATTGAACTGAGGAGCCCACGGGACATCCACAAATAAGCAATTTAATATGACTAAAAAAGTATTTGAAGCAAGAGATCACATTAAGTTATGCCTATATATCATGCCCAGTGAAATAATGTACCTATGGTGAATTCCTAAAAAAAGAAATACCATTAAATGGGTAAGAAGTTATGAGATATAATTCTGATGCTTTCTTAACCATTTTAAGCCATGAGTTTCTTTGGTTTTATCTGTTTCCTGCTCTATTCTGGATACAGATAAAGATTTAGATGATACAGGTGATGTGGATATAGCTACAAGTAATATAGATGATATAGATATGAATATAGATGTCAATATCCCTTTTTCTTTCTTTAGTCTGATTCATCAACAGGCCTCTCAAATATGACTAAACCAGAGGAGAGGACCAGCAGAAATACAACTTCTTCCTTGTGCTGGAAGTAAGAATATTGGCAATATTTGAAAAAAAAAGCAAGCAAAAAAAAAAAAAAAGATGAATTCCACATGGGATACATCTTCCATTAGAGTTACATGCAGAGGATGTTCTGGAATGAGAGTCTGCTTTTAGGAATCTTGGAGAACCTGAGGACTCTCAGATTGTTAAGGTGCATGAATCACGCAGTCTTGACTCTCCATCTGTGTGTCTTTCTGTCTTGCAGTTCTAATTTGTTCTAATCAGAGGACACATAGACCCCATTCTGTGAGCTGAGGGGCTTCTAAATGACTTTGTTTTGGAATTTTAAATGTGCTAGTGGGAGAGACAATCAACTCACCTTGCCTTCCAAAGGGTCATCAAATATTTATATTAAAGCCCTTTTTTCTGGGCTGGGGCTGTAGCTGAGTGGCAGGGCGCTTGCCTAGCATGTGTGAGGCACTGGGTTTGATCCTTAGCACCACATAAAAATGGAACAAATAAAATAAAGGCATGCTGTCCATCTACAACTAAAAAAAAAAAAGAAAGAGATTTTTTAAATTTTATTTTTATTTTATTTTATTTTTTATTTTTTTATTGGTTGTTCAGAACATTACATAACTCATGACATATCATCCTTCATAAAGAGCACTTTTTCTAAGAACTAATGTAGTTAGTTCCCTCTATCCAGTAGGACAGAGAGGCTCCAGTCTTCAAATTTAAGCCCCACTGCACACACCAGCCTTAGAAAGTCTATTTTCTTCCATCCTTCTCTTCTTTAACATAAACAAAGTTTATATATCATCTACAAATAGGCACCAGATTTCAAAGACTGAGAACAAAAAGAAGATAAAGTGTCTCATTGAATGTGTTTGAGTGTGACACCCAAAAGTTCAACTGTTGGAAACTCAATTCTCAAATTCATCTGTTGATGGTATTTGAAGGTGGGCCTTTGGGAGGTCAGCAGGATTAGATGACATCAGTGGCCTTATAAGAAGAGGAAGAGAGACCTGAGTTAGCACCCTTGTTCTGTCTTGCTATGTGATGGCATGCCTTATGCCACTTCATAATTCAGCAGAAAGGTCCTCACTGGTTGTTAAGCAGATGCTGGCGACATGCTTTTGGGTTTGTAGACTGTAAGCTAAATAAACCTCTGTTCTCTGTAAATTGCCCAGTGTGCTGCATTCAGTTATAGCAATGGAAAATGGACTAAGACACTGTTTAATTCCATCATAGCTGATTGAACCAGGGAGAATACATATCTCAAAGAGAGCCGATCCATTGGCTGGTCAGGGTTCTATGCCTTGCGTGTTATGGTAACTGAGCTTGCATCTTGTCTAGCATACTATGGAAGGGTAGCTTAGCAGTTTGTCCACAAACACTGCCGGAGCCATAGATAAGAAACCAACAAGGGATTTTTATCCCTCGTACCTTTGTGTGACTTCTTTCTTGCTCACCGTCTTCAGCTTTTTATCATCGCATTTTCTGAGGCAGCCATTGGAGAGAGACTGTTCCGTTCAGTCATCTGTTTGGGTACGCTGGAGTGACATTCCCATCCTGAACTTTTCAACCTTGGCAGGGACTGGGGTCTTGTAGGAATTTGGAAGCTTCCCCTTGGGGCTGTGAATAGGAGTAATGTCGCTGGCGTGTGGCACCACAAATGCCCACTCTAGCTAAGCAAAGCTATGAATGAAGCAGGTGACTCAGAGCTGGACAAGAAAAGGGCCCATGAGGAGCTTCACTGGAGGAACCAGAGGAAAAAAAAATCTCCCAAGTACTGGTGAGAAAGAAAAATGGCTGAAGAAAAGCAAGGGCAATAGGACAGGTAGGAAGGATGCTGGGAGGAGAGGTCATGAGTGGGGTTTGGGGAAGGCCCCCAGAAAGGTCAAGTGGGGTGGAAATGGCAGTTGTGGAGAAGCGCAAGACCTGCCCAAAGAAGTCGAGAGCTAAGGATTTCTTCCTCTGGCCATATAGGTGGCAGGTGCGAGGGGGTTGCTGCCAGGAGGTGAGAATGAGAAGTAAAACTGCAGAGAGTTTCCACCCTGGGGTAAGTGGTTTGGCATAGATCCTCTAATGACAAAGGTACCACTGGAGCATTTTAGTAAATGGAAGAAAACTCGCTCCTTACGCTCCTCAGAGAGACATCTGTTGGGTTCTAGACAGAAAAATCTAGAGAAGGTTCTGGAAGGAATCCAGAGTCATGGGCTTGCATTCTAGTTTGCTCTGCCAGTTTCTTACTGTGGGAAAACCACGGTGAAGATCACCCTGATCCAGCTTCTCCTCTTGTACAGTTCTCTAAAAATATGCTTCTAACATCTGCCTCTCCGACTTCACAAAGTAGATTTTGATGGTCACATGAAATGGCAGAGTCCATGGAAGCAACCGGTAAGACATAAAACACTCGGTCAACGCTCTGTTGGATTGTGTGTCACCCCACTCAGAGCCAGCCAGACCCTCCCTCATCTGACTGGTGAAATTTCAGAGTTTGCATGTTTTCTTGTCATGAAAAGAAGGACCATTGAAGATGATCAAACAGAAAGGAAAATAAACATCATTTAGCCAAGATTAGAATGGTCTCTTGTTGGGGAAAGTTAGCTCATTTTAGACTTCTATGCTACAGAAAATTGATGATTGGTGATTGAGTAATTGATTAAACACTTACTGAGCACCTCCTCTGTATCTAACCAGGTGTCCTGAGGAAGGAAATTGACAAGTAAGCCTACAAGTGCCCTAAAATGCTGGAGGGTCAGTGAACAGTTTCTGTATAGGGTGGCCTTGGGTATAAGCAAGGAATTTGTTCATTGCACTTGATGGTCAGGGATGCTTCAGGTTGGGGCTCTTGTCTGAGGTTCTTACCCTCCTCATGCAACCTGCATAGAGTAATTGAATGCTTACCTGTGGCTGGCACTGGATATTGGAGATAAAGCACTCAAATAACTAGGCAGATAGACCTCAGCCTTCTGGAAACTTCTATTACAGAGAGACAGAGTCAGAAACCTATAAGAAAGAGGATACATTAGTGACAAATCTCAGATGGTGACAAGGACCAAGGGGGTGAATAAGAGAGAAAGATTTAGAGAACTAGAAAGACCTTGAGAGGAGCTGTAGTTCACAAAAGCAAAAAGAAATCAACAGGTCGAGTTAATTTTAATGACATGCTTTATTTGAGGTAGTCAATCCAAAATATTCCCATTTCAACATGTAACCAACATAGAAAACATCAATGAGACACTTGAGCTCCTGCCATGTTATGTTCCAAGAGCTCCATAGCCACATAGAGCTGGTGGTCGCCGTGACCAACTGCACTGTTCTAGAATACTCTGTTAACTCGGGGACAGTCTCCTTTCTTTATGGCGTGGATGTCTTGGCCCTATTCTTAAACTCCATAAAAGGGACTTTTACATTTAAATGTAATCTGCTGATGCAGAGATGACCAGCAATATGTTCACAATAATTCCTGTGAGAAAAGTCCTAGTGCTGACCCGCTGGGCATGCTGGGAAGGCTGAGTCACACCCTTGATAAGGCATCCCTCAGGAGATGGGGCAGGCCAGGCTGAGAGGAGGGCAGCCTACAGAACTGGCTGGAGAGCCAGCTGTGGGGATGGGCTGGTGTGACTTTCTCGGTAGAGACCCCTCCTGGGTTGAGACTGGAGAAAGGAGGGGTTTACTCTTTTCCCCCTGTGGTTCTCACCCTGGCAGAGGAGAGAATGAAAATGAACACTTTGAAATGCTAATTATTTAATCTCTGCCAACATTGGCTGCTTCCAGGGGAGCCTCCTGCTCATTTGTAAAATGAAACCATTTTAGGAAATGATTCAGAGCTGCAAGTGTGTCCTGCCGAGGGCCGGGGCAGTCTTCCCAGGGGTCCAGGGGCCCTCCAGCACAGCCTAGGTCTCCCTTGCCAGTTTAGGCTGCTCCCTGGGCACCTCCTAAGCATCCCTCAGAATGTCCCCTGAGTTTGGAAAACGTTGCCAGCCCCATGCGGTGGGGTCTAGAGCGCTGGTTTTCAGAGCAGAAAGACCTGAGTTCAGAACACAACTTCTGCACCTCCCACCTGTGGCACCACACTGCCCTGCCTCTAGAATCTTCTCCCCAGATTCACCATAACTGCAAGCCGTAGCACTGGGGTGGCTGGGGTGGCTCCAGCGACGTCCAGTGCAGTGAGCACCCAGTGCAGTTCCACCATTCTCTGTGCTGTCCTTGTTGTTAGAGAGTTTTCCTTGTCTGCTCAGGCTGCTGTAACAAAACACCCTAGACTGAGATTGACTTCTCCCAGTTCTGAGGTTGGGATATGAAGGTGGTGAGGTTCTGGGGAAGGCTTGCTTCCGGGTTGCAGTCTCCCCACTTTCTTTGGGTATCTTCAGGGGGTGGAAAGACAGTGAGCTAGCTTTCTGCCCTCCTTACAAAGACACGAATCCCACCCTCAGCTAATCACCTCCGGGAGGCCCCTCTTCCTAACGCCACCCCATTGGGATTGGGGCTTCAACATAGAATCATGGGGACACAGGATTAGTTCCCTGCAAGGGGTTGTGTGGTTATCTTTTTCACAGGCTCACGACTCTGTTTCTTGAACCCAGTGTATTCCTGACTATAGAAAGAACTTTCTGGTGAGAGCAGCCCATATAAGGCTGCATTAGTCTGTTGGGACTGCCACAACAAAATGTCACAGACCGGGTGACATAAACAAGAAAATTTATTTTCATACCATTGTAAGGCTATAAGTCCAAGATCCTGGACTTAGAGATCTCAGGGTTGGTTTCTCCTGACACCCCGCCTTGATTTGCCAATGGCCACCAAGGATGGCCTTTACCCTGTGCAGATATATTTTTGATGTCTTTCTGTCTCTCTTTCTCTTTCTCTCTTATAAGGATGTTAATCCTTTAGGATTCTGGGCCCATCCTTACAGCCTCATTTGACCTTCAAAGGCTCCTCTCCAAACCTTGGGGGTTAGAGCTTCACCATGGCAAATTGTGGGGATAGACACAATTCATAGATCTTAACAACCCAGTCCCAAATCTCCACTAAAAATTCAGTTATATGGGCTTTGCTAACAGAGAATGAATCCCATTGCCTATTTTGGCTGTCTTGAGAAGATACATATCTAAGAATCCTCCTCAAATCTAATTACCTAAGAAGCTGTGCTTTTTACCTGATAGTCATTTCTCTACCCTGTTTGTGTTTCTACCGGATTCACATAGCCGTGTACTATGATTTATTTAGCATCTCTCTTTAAATGGACTCCATATTTTACTAAAGTGAATTTATTTTCAAAGAAAATTTAGGTCATTACCAAGAAATGAAAACTGCCCTGCTGTTTGTAAACAGAGTGAACATAAACTAAATCAGTGAATAAAAGGAGTATTATTGAATTTTTTCCCAGATACTGTTATTTGACAAAGGCATCACATTTACTATATGTCAGATACAATCTAAGCACTTTATAAATAGAGTCTTAATCTTGTATATTCTTCATGGTCCACGAATAGGTGACCTTATTATTATTATTTTTTTTAATTTTACACAGGAACAAACTAAAATGCAGAGAGGTTAAATGAGTGCCTAAAGTCACACAGCTAGAAAGTGAAGTTGTTTGATTCCAGAGCCCTTTTTTTTTTTTTTTTTTTTTTTAGAGAGAGTGAGAGAGAATTTTTAATATTTATTTTTTTAGTTCTCGGCCGACACAACATCTTTGTTGGTATGTGGTGCTGAGGAGGATCGAACCCGGGCCGCACGCATGCCAGGCGAGCGCGCTACCGCTTGAGCCACATCCCCAGCCCCGATTCCAGAGCCCTTAATGAATAAGTTGTATTTTCTTAAAATCTGATTTCTACAAGTTTAACGATGAAAATACCCTCTTTTACTTCTTTCTCTGGATGAAACTTTCAAAGTCACATCAAACAAACTAAAAATGATTTCTGATTTCAAAAACAAGCCTCTGAGTTGGGCTAACAGCTGGGTGCCTGGAGTCTCAGGAGAACATTTCAGCGGGGCCTTTCTCTGCATATTCCTGGCAGTTTTGCTTGGGAGGAAAGCTTCCAATGATCCTGAGACACAGGCCTGGGCAGCTTCACCTGGCCTTGGGGTTTTTAGGGACGGGTCTCCTTAGGGACTCTGTACTGTCAGGTGTCCTCTCCCCCCAGGCAGCAGGAAGCAGGAGATTTAGAAATGGGGGTGGGGAGGCTCCTTCACAACACTGTCCCAGCCAGCCTGCGACAAAAACACACACCCTTGTTCTTAGGTGGCAGACATACATCCATATTGAAAGGACCTTCTGCACAGATCCCCGACTTGATAAGTCCGCCAAACCCGTCTTGGGGCACTCCTTGAACTACATCAGCCTCCTGGCAGAATTTTCCTTCCAGAGAACTAACTTGTCATCAGATGGCTAACACTGCAGGTGACTTGCATCATATGTACATATACACCTGTGAATATTTCCATTTTACGCCTATATAAAAAGCACCTTTACCGGAATGCTTGAGATTTTTTAAAAAAAAATATTTATTTTTTAGTTTAAGGTGGACCCAATATCTTTATTTTATTTTTCTGTGGTGCTGAGGATCGAACCCAGTGCCTCATGCGTGCTAGGCGAGTGCTCTACCACTGAGCCACAACCAGATTTTATGTGTATTTATCTAATTACATAGACGTAAAGACTTCTTTCATTTTGGCCTTGTGAATTTATTTTTACAGACAAGCTTGAGATAATACAGTATTATGTGCAATATGTAGATACTATAAAACATTTAGTCTTCTTCCCTGTGGTCCTAATTCCATCCCAGGAGAATCAGGAAGAACAGACATTTGCCCTTCATCCTTGAGTTTTAATTCAGAACTTGAGCCATTGTGCAAGAGGGACCTGACTATAGGGTGAGAAAAAGACAAACCCACCCCAGGCCACAGCACAGCCCCACTTGTTCCAGAATCCAGTCAGGGGCGACTTGGAGTTACATCCAGCCCTGCCTTGCCTCTGGCAGCCATGCTACCAAGAAATCTCAGCGTTTGACCCCAGAGCCTAGACAACTCTTTCAATCCCCAGGCTTCTCTTTGCCACTTTGTCCCCTGAAGGCTGCCTTGAAGGTCTGCCCTGGCGTTCAGAGGGCCATTTGTAACCTTTGCAGGCTGGAGCCGCAGGCCTCTGCAGTCGGCAGGGGACTGAGGCCTGGCAGCTTTGGGGCCTTAAAAATAGTTTTGTACAAATGAGCTCCTCCCCCTCCCCTCCCCTTCTCTCTTTGCTCCCCCATCGCCCACAGGATTTCCAGATCCGGGAGAAAAGAAGCCGGTGGGACTTAAGCATGCAGAAGACTTGGGAGCTGGGGGTGGGGGTGTGTTTATATTTTCTCTGCATCCATTAGGATGGGTGGCTGAAAGGTAGGGGGTGAGGGGGGCCAAAGGAGCGAGAAACTTCATTTATATGTTAATAGTTGCCAGCACCCAGGCTAAACTGACAGAACTATTTCATGGGAAACTGACAATTTTTGTCAGCCAGGCTGTGCCTCCACATCTCAATGGGCCAATAATCTTGATTAGCAAAACAATTGGGGCCTCTGGTTCTCGCTCAGGTTACACTGGGCCAATGTGCAGAAGGCTGGGGCCTCCAGCCTGGAACACATTGTCCAGAGCCTCCGAGTTTAGGCAAATGAAGGGGACCGTTGGGCTGGGGGAGGGAGGTAATGGACAAAAGGGGTTAATTTGATTGACCGAATCATCGTCTTATAACAATCATTTACTTAGCAAGTAATTCCGAAAGAAATCAGTGGTCCCGACAGGAAATTGGAGTGCAGGATCTGTGTGCCCCAGATGTGTGGGAATTTCAGCTGCCTCTTCCTTCCACTTGCCAACCCTGGGGAGGGGGGGAAATTCACAACCCCCTTGGGGCCCTAATTACCACATGCAGAATAAGTCGTTATCTAAAAATACACACACACACTCGACACCCACAAACAGAGTCACTGCAGGCCACGGCTGGCATCTCATCTCATCTCAGTATATTGGCTTTCATTTTTATTATTAGTTCATTGTATCGCTAATTAAAGCTGGAAAATGATGACGTGGATTCTTTCTAGGAACTGGATGCACTGGAGATTTTTCCGTGTGACCCAGGAGCCTGGTTTTCTGTTGGTAAACAGGTCCAGGAAGGGCTGCTGGGGTTCCTCCATCTGCAGAGAGGCCTGGAGAATCTAGGAGAAGGGGAGGTCCCCACTGCAGGCAGGCAGGGAGTGGAAAGAGCACCCCAGATCCCCCTTCTCCACCCCGCCCTGTGGGGACCATGGCTGTGGCCCTTCTTGTCACCATCTATGGCTCCGACTTGGTGGAGCAATGATTCTTGAGTGTGATGATGTGAATTAATTTATTTGAAGTCTTCCATCTCAAAAGAGTCACTTGAAGTTGACAAAAGAGCACAGCAACGTTTTGTGTCCCAATACTCGGCTTCCACTAATGGGGACATTTTATGTAACCACACTGTATTATCAAAACCAGGAATACGATTAGACACTAGAGACCTTAGTAGGATTTCAACTTTTATTTTTTTTGCATGCACTTTTTTTTCGGAGTTGCACGCATTATTTATTTATTTACTTTTGCCTGTCTGTGTATCGTGCTATGATTCATTTAGCTTTTCATCTAATGACGAAACCAGTCCTGATATTTCAGAGTTGCAGAGATCTTGGTGAGCATTCATTTCATCTGCTCCTGCTCCCTAACCTCTCCTCTGGACTCCAGCCCATCTTTAATTCCCTCTGAAAACAATTTACCTTTAGGACATCATCGGTTCCCTACTTACACACCTAAGGTGACAGGAGTCTCATTACCTCTTGAGAGAACTTGACCTCTTCTGTGAAAGTGCACATGAAGAGACAAAACTTTCAGGTCTCTAATGGCTCAAAAACCACCCCTTGACTCTAGATTAAATCAGTCTAACTCGGTGATTGTTAACCTGGCTATACCTTTGAATCATCTGCGGGATTGCTAAATAGCCCAGTAGCAGACTGAATCCAAACTAATTAAATCAGAATCTCTGGAAGGTGGGCATCAGCTCTGTTTTGGAAAGTTGCCCAACTGATTCACAGATGCAGTTGGGGACCACCCCCTGCCAGTCCTTCAAGAAGCTAAAAATAGCCCATCCTCCACATAGGTGGGGTTGCCAAGATAAAATATAGAATACTTAAACTTAAACTTTAAATTAAAGATAACAACAATAACAAAAACTTCTTAATATAAGTATATATAATACATGTTAAAGATTATCTGTTGCTTATCTGAAATTCACATCTAACTGTGTCTTGTATGCCTGTTGGCTAAAGCTGGCAACCCAACACATGCACAGCCCTTTTCCTTTCCGGGCTAAACATCTTCACTCCGGCATCCACATAATGACCAAGGTGAAGGTACCAACAGATGCAGTGTCTGGTGGAAGTCTGGCTTTGCTACCAAGATGACACCTTGTATCTGAGTCCTCTTGAAAGTACAAATGTTGCATCCTTACATGGTAAAAGGAAAAAAAAAGGGCCAGTGTTTTGATTTAGGTATGAGCTATACCCGCTACAACTCCTGTATTAATGCAGCAATGTTCGGCAATGAGACAGTTGGGTTGTGAGAGCTGTAACCTAAACAATCCATCCTGGTTTGAATTGATTAACTGGTGGTAACGGTAGGCAGGTGAGGCATGGCTGGAGGAGGTGGGTCACTGGGGGATGAGCTCTGGAAGGGTTTGCCTTTCCTGTCCTGGGACCCCTTCCTCTTTTGCTCTGTTTTTTTGGCTGCCACGAATAGAGCAGCACCTCACCACCAGGTCCTTCCACCAGGAGGTTCTGCTTTAACTCAGGCACAGAGCAATGGAGTCAGCCTACCGTGGACTAACCTCTGAAATTACGAGCCAAAATAAACTTTTCTTCCTTTAAGTTATTCTTGTTGAGTAATTTTGTCACAGCAGGAAAAGAGAAAAAAAAAAAAAGAAGAAGAAAAGGTGGAGCCATTGCTATTACTAACCTGACCATGCTGTTCAGAAGTTTTTGGAACTAGTTTGTGAGAAAAGTTTGGAAGAATATAGAGCTGCGAGCTGGAGAAAACTTAAAATGTTATAAACAGAGCTTCATGGCACTCCTGGTAGAAACTCAGTCTATCAGAATGAAGATAATAAAGCAGAGATCAAAGCCTGTGGTTCTGTGGTTTCAGAGGGGAATGAGGTTTATTTGGGGAATCAGACTAGATACCATTTATGGCAAAGAACTTGTGTTGACGTTGGTCCATGTGCTAGGACTTTGTGTGTGACTGCATTTAAAAGTGATGGACTAATTAATGTGGTGAAGGAAATTTTAGGACAGCCCAGCATTCAGGAGCAGCATGGATTTTGATGGAAGTTTTTAGCCAGGTTTGCTGTGAAAATCAGGAGTAGAAAGTGGAGCTGAGAGATTTTAAAAACTTTCAGTTTGGTCAGAAAAGTGCAAGTGAAAACAGGGTCAAGGAAGCTGTGTTTGTTAAGGAGATGTTAGATACTAAAGAAATGCTAAGTCCTTTGCACAGTGACACTAGGGGAGATGCCTTGAGGGTACCTTGAGAATTTGTAAGACCACACCCATTTCAGACTCAAGGGCATAGAAAGGAAGTCCTCTTTAAGAAAGGATCCTGGGGCCCTGCATAAGGGAGCCTAAGTAGTGACCAGTACTCAGAAGCTATTGCAGTCATGATCCCTCCAACAAGAAGCTAATATAGTCAGCTAGTTCTCCAAAGCCTCTTTAAAAGGGCAATAATCCCATTCATGAGAGTGGAGCCCTCATGACTTAATCAATTCCAAAAGGGCCTAGTTCTTAGGACCATCCCTGACTTCCTATTCCCACATATGAATTTCTGAGGCGTGTGTACATTCATTCCAACCTTAGTAACACGGGTAGACTTGGGTAAGCAGAAGCATGAACTGCAGTCTGTTGTTGGCCTGATCTTGTGAGTATGAAATATCTTAGAGAGTCTGACAAGGTACTTGATGGTGCTTCCAGGGGACAAGGAGCTAGGATGAGCCTTGGGTCCTGGAAACAGATTAGTGGAGTTACCTAAAGTGAGAATTTGCCAAGCTGAACAATTCAGGGAACCTTATTTCATGTTTCTCTCCATGTTTTTTTCCTCCCAACTCATATAAAAGCTATGAGAATTAAGGAAGAGCTCGTGTGCAAAGTTGGTGGATGGCAATAGAGGGTAGTGTATCCCACTCACCTTCCGCTCAACTCACGTGGACATTGCCATATCATTCAGGAACAGCCACCAGGGAAATGTAATCCTCACACCTGAGTTCCATCCTCCATCTCTATGTGGAAATCCTTCTTTCACTTATTAATGTCGAAAATTTCAATTTCTATTTTATTATGGAAGGTGATAATTTACCATAAGTTTCTTGAAAACTTTCAAATTTAACTCCTGGGAAATAGAGACTTGGACTTCTCTTCTATATTTCCCCAGAAGCTGAATTCAGTTCTAAGAAAGAGGAAGGTCCCCGAAGTATATTTGCATGTAATTTGCATTTATATTCTGGACTCCCTCTGGCTTTAAGGTGCAGGAAATAGCACATCGTTCTTTCCAAAATGTATGCTTCATCTTTTTTTAATTAGCAAAGGCCAGAAAGTCCCATCTCATATTTGAGTCTGAATACTACAAAACATCAATTGTCACAACTAGATAGATGTATTTTTTTTCTTTTTTTTTAAATTTTATTATTTTTTTTATTGGTTGTTCACAACATTATAAAGCTCTTGACATATCATATTTCATACATTAGATTGAAGGGGGTTATGAACTCCCAATTTTACCCCAAATGCAGATAGCAGAATCACGTCGGTTACACATCCACAATTTTACATAATGCCCTATTAGTAATTGTTGTATTCTGCTACCTTTCCTATCCCCTACTATCCCCCCTCCCCTCCCCTCCCATCTTCTCTCTCTACCCCATCTACTGTAATTCATTTTTCTCCTTGTTTATTTCCCCTCACAACCTCTTATATGTAATTTTGTATAGCAATGAGGGTCTCCCTTCATTTCCATGCAATTTCCCTTTTCTCTCCCTTTCCCTCCCATCTCATGTCTCTGTTTAATGTTAATCTTTTCTTCCTGCTCTTCCTCTCTGCTCTGTTCATAGTTGCTCTCATTATATCAAAGAAGACATTTGGTATTTGTTTTTTAGGGATTGGCTAGCTTCACTAAGCATAATCTGCTCTAGTGCCATCCATTTCCCTGCAAATTCTATGATTTTGTCATTTTTTATTGCTGCATAGTACTCCATTCACAAGAGTTAATAACAAGAATCAACAAATGGACTTACTTAAACTAAAAAGTTTTTTTCTCAGCAAGAGAAACAATAAGAGAGGTAAATAGGGAGCATACATCCTGGGAACAAATTTTTACTCCTCACACTTCAGATAGAGCCCTAATATCCAGAGTATACAAAGAACTCAAAAAATTAGACAATAAGATAACAAATAACCCAATCAACAAATGGGCCAAGGACCTGAACAGACACTTCTCAGAGGAGGATATACAATCAATCAACAAGAACATGAAAAAATGCTCACCATCTCTAGCAGTCAGAGAAATGCAAATCAAAACCATCCTAAGATACCATCTCATTCCAGTAAGATTGGCAGCCATTATGAAGTCAAACAACAACAAGTGCTGGCGAGGATGTGGAGAAAAGGGTACTCTTGTACATTGCTGGTGGGACTGCAAATTGGTGCGGCCAATTTGGAAAGCAGTTTGGAGATTCCTGGGAAAGCTGTGAATGGAACCACCATTTAACCCTGCTATTGCCCTTCTCGGACTATTCCCTGAAGACCTTAAAAGAGCATGCTACAGGGATACTGCCACATCGATGTTCATAGCAGCACAATTCACAATAGCTAGACTGTGGAACCAACCCAGATGCCCTTCAATAGATGAATGGATAGATAGATGTATTAACTGAACCTTAGTTTTTCTTTCTCTTTCTTTCTTTCTTTCTTTCTTTCTTTCTTTCTTTCTTTCTTTCTTTCTTTCTTTCTTTCTTTTTTGTTTATCAGATTCTAACCTTTTAAAGCTAGCGGAAATCTCAGAAATCATCTAATTCAGGGAGTGCTGAAAAGGTATAATCTTTTAGTTCAAATCTGGTGGAATGGGGATTGTGTTGAGAGGAATTTAAGCCTATGTCTCAGTTCAACACAAAGATAAAAGTGCTGCGATTGATTAGTGATGTCTGCATAGGCAACTGGAGTTAAAGTGGAATCTCTGTGCCAGGCATTGGATAGTTCAGAGCTGGACACTATTTTATGGACCAGAGACCTGAATGCTAGAGAGTGTGAATGATTTAAAATCATGCAGAAAGTCATTGGCACAGCCAGGATGTTGATCTCTCAACTTCAATTTCCGTTTTCTCCCCATTAGAAAACAATAGGCTTCTAGAATCTTGTTTGATCACCTACCACTCATTGAGCCTATATACTAATTGCTAAAACCCTGATTCTCTTGGCAGTTTGAAGACATATTCTGATTTTAGAGATTTGATTATAGGCAGAATAACTTTCAACTGTTGGTCCATTAAGCACATATAGTAAGGAATCAAAACCTGTTGAACGGATTAGGAAAATGATCTTTGTACACATGCTAATATCACACACACACACACACACACACACACAATAATGGGTTAAATTTCCATAGACATAGTTAAAATGGTGCCAATGAGTTTAAAGATATGTGTGTAAGAATGAATGAGCTGTAATTATTTTTCTAAATGTGCAGAAGGACCCTCTGAATCCCAAACAGCTGGCTTGAAATTCATGCCACAAATCATGAAAGAAAGAAGGCCAGATGAGGAAATATCAATAAAACCATACAAATATATCTCCCTTTCTAAACAGCTCAAAGAGCAAGACCTAAGAGAAGCCTGTGAAAAATGACTTATTTGTGTAGCTTTTTTAATATAAGAAAATAAACTGCTATGTGCATTTGTCACAGAGCTGAGGATTGTATAGGGAGGAATCATCAATACACAGCATTGTTTCAATTCATTACTTAATTATTTTTCTTAACTAATTGATTCATTATTATGAATTACTATGAATCAGTCCTTCTAGAACAGAACATTTAACAGAGCTGATTCTCTGTGGGCTGAAGGCACTTCCAGCCACCTTTTTATTGGATTGGAAGCTACGACAGAAAACAAGATCCCTATATTATCCTTCCAATACCCTGTGTGTGTGTGTGGTACTGGGGATTGAACCCCAGGACACTCTACCACTGAAATACATCCCCAGCTCCTTTTTATTTTGAGACTGGCTCTTCCTAAATTGCCTAGGCTGCCCTTGAACTTGAGATCCTCCTGCCTCAGCCTCCCAACTTGCTGAGACCATCAGCATGTGCCGGCACATGTGACCTCCACTAGCCTTTTATAATAAGAAAAGCTTTATCTTGGCTCCGCTTCCCAGCTCCCCTTGCAGCTGGCTGTGGCCAGGTGACGTGCCTCTGGGTAATGGGACATCATGGGAGCTCATAACCTGCAGGCGCAACCTGGAAAGGAAGGAGCGGGTTCTTCCCCTTTTATGGCTGAGCTGTAAATGTCTCAGGGGGACAGAGGATGGCAGCCATCTCGGCCACAGAGAGCAAAGCTGCATAGAAAAACAGAGAAGAGAAAGTTCATGTCCCTGTTGAGATACCATTTTAGTTCTGAACCTTCTTGAGAAATAAACCACCACCACTCTTAAACCATTGCACTAGGAGAGCTTTTATGGGCAGAAGCGAAACATGTACCTGCTACTGCAGCCGAGGAGCACCCGTGCTTCATCTGGTAACTTGCACACTCTTTCCCAGTAACTTGGATCATGATCAATTTCTAGATTTTTGGCCATACAACCTACAGGTTGAAAAGCTGGACCACAGAGGGAGCTGGGAGGCAGCATCTCCACTGCCACTAATCAGGTCATCTCGTCCCCTGGCTGAGGCATGTTAGCATTGTCCCCCGGCACTTAGTCTGAGGTCCAGATTCCTTACCGGACCTGGACGGGCATGGTTTTGCTCTTCCCTACCTTTCCACCATTGTCCCCCACCTTCTCTCTCTTTACCCTCCCTGGCTTTCCCACATGGTGGTCTTCTGTTTTGCTTCATAATGGGGACCTGGAAGTTACATCTAGGAGTTCTTCTCTTGACCTGGATCTTTCCATGGCTGAGTCTGTCTTCTCATCATGGCTGGATTCAAACATCAGCTCTTTAGAGAGCAAACCCGCCAGAGGACGTATCTAAAATCTACCCAAAGGGGACCCCGTACTTCTCTTCCCGTTATCTCTTCATTTATTTTTTACTAAAAAAGGAGTCACCCTCTGACGTGACACAATTAGCTCATTTGCTTCTTGCCTCTTTCTGCTATGAGAACATCAGCTCTGCAAAGGTATGCACTTAGTATCCAGGTGTCAAAGGAAATGCCAGGCGTGTGGTTGATGCTCGGTAAATGTCTATTGAATAATTACAGGATGAACCCTTAATGAGGTGCACGCTGGTGTCATCCAAGTTGGAGCGATGGGGAAATGGAAGGCAGGTTCACAGAGCTCCTCAGGGTGACACTGATTCTCTCATAACCTGGTGTGACAGTGTTGATCCAAATTGCTGCCCTGCTGGGTAACACTCCTTCCCTTTCCCTCTATGAAATCATCTACAATCCCTCAGGTTACCTGTTGGTACTTGTCCATAGTCTCCTCTTCATGAATGGCTAATCATTTATAATGAAAGTCCACTAAAATCAATCTGACACATTTACATATGCAAATATGAAGGCAGACAACTGTGATCAACATTTTTTTTTTTTTCGTTTCTACATCTGAGTATGGAAAAATATATACGTATTTTGAAACTCTACGCCTGAGTCAGGCTTGGTGGCTGGTGACAAATGACAAAGCCATTCTGATCTTATCTGGAGAGTTTTTTCCATGAAATATCAAGGAAGGAAGAAGCCAGAATAAAGATTTGAAATAAATATAGTGACAGAATTCAAAGGAAAGAAAATAGATTTGTTCAGTTTCCCGGTTTCATTGGCTGAGGGAGAAGGCTTGTCTGGCCAGAACTGTTTGGTTATAGATTAATAATCTAAAGGTACAAATGGTTCCGGACAAATTACAGAAAACATAAACTACAATATTCAACAAACGGGAGTTCAAAGGTTTCTGGAATTTGCTAAGTGTTCTTGGTCATACATTTTTAAAAAGTGATGACACAATATAGAGTATTTGAACTTTGCAACACAAATAGCAAGTAGATTTTTGCCTGAATCACATTTTTAAATTGTGCAACAGCCAGAAGGACAAGCACTTGCCTGTAATCCCAGCAACTCAGAAGGCCGGAGCAAGAAGATTGCAAGTTCAAGGCCGGCCTGGGCAACTGAGCGAGACCCTGTCTAAAATACAATAAAAAGGGGTAGAGGTGTGGTTCAGTGGTAAAGTACCCCTGGAGTTCAATCCCCAGTGTTGGACAAAAAAAAAAAAAAAAAGAAAGAAAGAAAGAAAGAAAAGTTTAGTTATTATAAGAAGGGGTTGGGAGCAGGGAGCAAACCAAGTGGAAAGGTTAGAAAATCCCAGCAGCCAAGTTCTAGTCATTGAAGAATCAT
Source organism: Spermophilus citellus (assembly GCF_964194105.1). NCBI lineage: Eukaryota > Metazoa > Chordata > Mammalia > Rodentia > Sciuridae > Spermophilus > Spermophilus citellus. The sequence continues at coordinate 38,101,299 of NC_138200.1, forward strand.
CTAATAATTCTACTGTAAAAAATGTGTTTCTAGTTTATTTTCTGTATTGCACAGTGGTTTAGAGTTTATACAGCTTTGAGCTTACTCTAGAGACCCCCATATGCTCCACTATTGGCTCTATGGTCTGACACAAGTGACTAATCTACAGGATATTATTTAAGCCCCCTACACTGGGCTAGTGACACATAATTTTTTCCCCGAATCAGAATCCATTCTTACTTCCCTAATCCATTCTCCATCTGTAGCACAATTGGTATCTTTATAATGCAATCAGATGTGTCATACCCCTATTTATTTATTTATTTATTTGCTTACTTATTCATTCATTTTTGCAGTTCTGGGGATAGAACCGAGGGGCACTTACCATTCAGCTTTACCCCAACCTTATTTATTTAATTTGAAACAGGGTCTTGCTAAGGTGCCCAGGCTGGATTGACCTTGCAATCCTCTTGCCTCAGCCTCCTGAGTTACTGGGATTATAGGTGTGTACCACCATGCCTGGCTGCTTTCCTGTATTCTGTCATTGGTCAAGCTCTCTCTTTATCAGCAGATGCAGGCAACTTTACCTTACACCAGCCAGCACCCCAGGGGACAAAGAGATATCTCTTTACTATGGTTTTAGCCGAAGTCCATGGAAAGTTCTTTTTGGAACCTTTTAATGACATGACCTCTTTGAGTCAGTCACTTTGGAGTGGGGAATGGGAACGATTGGCCATGCCTAGGTTATATGACACCTTTAGATCTGAGGGTTGCTATTGATCACACTGACCACACTCCATGGCTCAAGAATAAGGAAGTGTGGTTGTAAGAAGGAAGAGCAGAGTTCTTAGCAAAAGCAGAACTTGCTTTGCACTGGGAAAAGTGGTAAGTATCCTCCGTGGTGATTGGGCAGCTTCAGGGAAGGAATTCTTGGTTCCTATCTCCTCACTCCACTCCTGTGGCAGGAACAAGCTGAGGACTTCTTTCATTTCTCCCACCTGATGGGCCATTGATGCAAATCATATTGTACAGACATCTTCACATCAAGGGGCAGAGTTTCAGGAGGTCTTGCTTAGAGTTGGGAAGGGGAAGACATTTAAGAGAAAGTCAGTGGGATCACCCCATCCATCCTCTCTGCACTAAGATGCAGGAAAGATCAGAGTAATCATATTCTTCACATATATCTCAACCCTGTAAGGAGAAAAGTGCACCAAGCCATCAAGCTTGGGTTCTCAGGAAAGAAACATATGAGGGAGCTCACTGGCATTAAGACAAGGAGGAGATACCAAGCATTATTTGAGAGTTGATTATGTCACTTATCAGCAGTGGGATACTGAGCATGTCACAGATGGAGACAGAGAACCACACCAATCCCTGTTCACCCTCCTTTTTTCTGTAGGATACTCTTCCAGTGATGGTCTTTTGGGTTCCTGGGGTGGGTGTTATGATCTATGGTAAGTAAGAAAAAGTCACTAGACGGAGCTTTTGGTGGAACAGCTTGCCACTTTGTGATCGGGAAGATGGAAAAAGCCTTATTTGAAACCAGGGGGGTGGTTGTGTTTCTTTGGAACTTTAGTGTTCCCAAACTGGCTTAATTAGCTTTCAGGCCAAAACAAATTGATAACAGCTACCCATGTCCCATATAATGAAATAGATCCACAAGCCACCTGCTAGCTCCTTTCTTTTCTCAAACTAATGGGAACATTTTTTTTTTTTTTGAGTGAAATGACATCGAAGCACACAGACAATATCTTGGCCCCATCCAAATTATCTAATTTTGCAGGACTTTTTTTTTTTTTTTTAAGCTTATGTGTCCTGAGTCTTTTAAAATGTTTTATAATAACATGAGCAAACTTCCTTATGCAAATTAGCTAAATGTCTTGGAAGTTCAACTTGACCTGGAAAATCGCCATGCTGTATTAAAATATCTGTAAGGAGGTGGCTCTTGGTGTTTTTCTTAGTTATCAGGTGACTCGTGGCATTTTCACGGATGGAGTCAGGAACGAATGAGAGGGACCTCTATTTCTGGTTGCAAAACCTGCATATTTGTTTCTTCTGTGGCCATCAAGGTAGCCAGTGTGTTCGTTGCTCAGCTGCCACTTTTACTCAAGGACAGTCAACAAAACCTGAATGTGTTTAGAGTGACCTATGCTCACAGCCCTCTCAGGCAAATGGAGCTTATGCAGTAAGACCAGATGTTGATGTTCTGAATTTAGTTTAGCAAGAGTCTGACTTTACCAAGAGGACCTACAGGAGATGGGGGTACTTCCTACCTTGTGTTAGTTTTCTTGTATTTGAACAGAATCGCAGAACATTGACAAGAGACAATCATTTCTGGAATACAGAACATTGATAGTGAGGAACGATTTTTAAAGTGCATCTAGTCCAGAGCTCTCATTTACAGCAACAGCCCTGAAGTCCAGAGAACTGGCCCAGCCAAGGTCACACTGCTAGAGATGGAGTCAGAACCAATGCTCGGGTTTCTGGGATTTGCTATTATTTAATCCCATCTTAATGGCTGTGATCAAAGGACAGAGTTTCTCTCACACATAAAGAAATAACTTGACTTTGAAAAGAAGTTGGCTAGGTGACTAATGAACTAGGTCTACCATGAAGTGGGCATCTTACTCAACCGCCGAGCTCCGTTCACGCATATGCTTTTATTTCTGCGTGACAAGGCCTCATTTGAATGCACAAGTGAACACACATACCCCTGTGGAAAAATCATTAACCCAGCTGTGGTGGGGCCCACAGGTGGTCAAACCACACGTTTGTGTGTGCACTGCTGGAAATGATGGCTATTATAACATGCTCACTGCCTGGTTTGGGGTTATGCTTCAAACACAAATGCTCCCGTTGGAACTTCAACAAAATCCATGCCTGCAGACGGATGGATATCTATCCCCCCTTTCTCTCTATTATCTACCTTCCTCTGATACGTGCGTTCATGTGTATAGTTGTGCCTTTACATGCATGCATGTATATGATAGATACATCTACATTTCCTTATCAGAGGGCTTTATTTATCAGAAACCTTGAAAAAAAAATATATATATAGGCATACCATTTTTAAACCTAGTTGTGATCTTCTGTACCAAAGTTGAATTTTGTAGGGTCTCGCAAACTATAGTGCAAATCACTACTTATTCTGACATCTAGACACAGATGAAATTGAACTATAATGAACATAGCAAATGATTTTAAAGGGGAGAAGATATTAAAAGAGTCATGCAGACAATGTGAAAAGAAGAAATAGCATTGATTTTATCTAAATTCTGGGTTTTGTGTGCTATTGGTTTGTCTGTGTGTAATCTGAATGCTCTCTTCAAGCTCTTCCCCAGATGGGTCTGTCTATACCAAGCCCTTCTGATTCAGGGCACCACAGGGCAATACTGCCAACCCAGAAGACCTGGGCCTAAGCCACATAGGATTTACTTTAGGATCTACTTTGAAACCAGAATCCAGGCTCAGAAATTCTTTCCAAATTTTGAAAGTTAGAAAGGAAACACTGCTACCCACCTAAAGCACATGTCTCTGAGGTTTTTTTTTTTTTTTACATTAATTTTGTACCAATATCAAACTCTTAACCTTCTGAATTATACAAAGAGGTTTTTATTTTAAATCCACGGAACAAATGACCTCTTCAAATTCATAATGAGGTATGCATTGAACGGAACACAGCCCAAGGTGAGTCATTCATTAATCATAAACAAAACAGCCCCTGATCAAGGACACATCAGCACACACTGTAAAAAGAGGCTAGGTTGCCCAATCCCCTTATTTAATATTAACTACATTATGTTTTTCATGTGAGTTCTGAGAAGGTGATTTTCTCACTTTATTTGTAGCCAGCTCAGTGTGAATGGATAATTACTTCCCTTAATGCTGTTTTCCTCCAAGGTTCACCCTGTTCAACAAGACACCATCAAATCCTGCCCCTCTTGGGGGGAGAGGGGTGTGGAGGGGCCCTGCATCTGTAGCTGAAGACTATACTGGAATCCTTCAAGCATTAAAAACATCCACCAACAGGGATATTACAAATGACATGAATAATATTTGTGATTAATAACAGCTAAGCAGAGGCCCACTATCCAAGAAATACATGATTAGCTTATTTCAGATATCTGATATACTAATTATCTTCCAAAATCTCATCATTGATGACTGTTTTGGCAGAAATCTGAGGCGGGGAAGAGGAAATTTGAACTTTTATGTAAGTTCAAAACAAAGCATTTGGGCAATTGGACTTTAGAAGACCTGGGAAAGGTATTTGGTATTTAATTCTGTCTGATGAGAAGGAAATTAAATAATGAGAATGGAAATCAACGTGAAGATTGAAACCTGAGTCTAGGAGAACTTGGCCTCATCATTTGGGGCTCTTCTTTACCTTTCTTGACAAAAGGTGGGTAACGCGATGCCTTTTGGCAAGATTTCCTGGGTGCCATTCAGGGGCGTGTCCATCACTGCCTGCTTTAGACGCACCCTTCCAGAAAGATTTGCTCCTCATTCCCAGGGGAGGTCTAGGCAGGGCCAGCTATTCTCCCGTTTCCTCTGACTTCACCCAGTCCCAACCAGATTCAATGTTAGGTGGGAAGTGGACGGAACAGGCTTTGCCTCTGTCATGGAAGTCTCCTGGGAAATGTCATGACATGGGACAAGAACTCCAGGAGACGATCACCCATCTACCTGGAGTTTACTCTCCTCTGGTCCTCATGGAAGAAGCTGACTCCCATCAAGGGTCAGTAATTTCCAAAGATCCCCAGATTTCGGCCATGGGACAAGGGAACGAACATCACGACACCATTTGTTCAAACACAAATGTTCTCAGTCTCACCTCCTACCAGTTTACAAGCCAGGGAGACATTTCAACATGAATGGCAAACAAAATAGGTCAAAAACATTCTCTAATTAGACTGTCAATTAGACGAGATGGACTCTCTGGAAGGGACGGTCCCTATCATTAGCCCTACTTTCTGCAGCTTAATTGCCAAGATGATGCTTCTCCCTGTTTCTCTCTCTGCCACCCCCTAAAAAGGATCCGATTGTCTTTGTATTCTAGAATCCGGAAGAAAAGAAGTCAGGTCACGTGCAGGGCAGCTTCTCAGGGGCAGTGACCAAGACGACCTTACCCCTCCCAGGCTGCGTGTGAGTAATCTTGAGGTTTATGACGCTGCTGCTGCTCCTGATCCTCGGAATCTGCTCTCAGCAAAGGCCTGGAAAACAATGAGTTCATCACAGTAAACCAAGAATTCAAGCAGAGGCTTCCACCTCCTAGGACTGAAGCCCCAGAAGGATGGTGACTTTGGCCACCTCCTTGGCTTCTCTATCCCGGAGACCCAGGACTGGTCCGACTCACCTCAGTCTCCTTTCTTGAAAGGACAACTGATCTGACCATTTTTGGAACACCTACTTTGGGTCAGCCTTGCTAGGCAACTTTAAAAGAGACAAAGCCACGGCCTTCAATGAGTTCTCCGTGAACACAGACAGAAAACCAGATGATGAACCCAGTGAATTAGTATCGAAGAGAATAGACTCCTGGGTCACAGAGCCCGGATTAGTTTCTTAACTCTGCCATTTACTGGCTGTGTGACCTTTGATAAGCTACTGAACATCTCTAGGTTTACGTTTTCTCAACTGTAAAAGGTGGGGAACAGTAATCCGTACATACATAAAGGATCATGTGAAGGCTAGGAAATCACAGATGGACAGATTTAGGGCGGTAGCAAGTCCACTGAGAGCGCTGGATAGATCATGGTTATTATTATTATTATTATTATTACCATTACTATTTTCTTCCACTTTCCCTTTAATATTAATTAAAGGGAATAATAATTTCTGGGTAAGCCAGCTGATTGATATTTGATACAAAAAATCCCAAAAATCAAAAAAACAAAACAAAACAAAAAAAAAAAACAGAACAACAAAACACAAAGAAACAAAAACACATGTCTATCTGCCTATCAAGGCACTGGGGTTCTCTTAAGGCTCTATCAATCAGCTCTCCCAAATGTTCCAAGAGTAAGAAAAGAAAAATGGGATTATTCTTTGTGTTTCTTCCCTCCTTTCAAATATGCGCTCCTGACTGAAGCCTTATCCATAGTAGGTACGTTCCAGAAATTTCTGTGAACTCAAATGCATACGGGAAGCTTAGGGTTAGCCATGGAGCTTTCTTTACCAGGCAATCTGAGCAATGACATCAAGCGCAACTCTGAAGTTTCTGGGCAGCCAGAAGCAAGGGGAAGTCAGATAACTGCCTACTCGGGTTGTTGTCAAAGCTGCAGTCGCTGTTGCCCGCACCAGCCTGTGTGTTGTAGGCAGCTTTGATTGAAAAGTTAATCAGCAGGCTTGAGTTGCTATCAATAAAGAGGAGAAAGATTGATTTAAATACTTGATGAATTTTTTTTTTTTTTAAAACCCCAAGCCCCAAACACCTTCAAATGTAGAGAGAGAGAATCAAGAGACACATGAAAGATGAATCGTGGCAGGTTTTCAACAGAACAATAAAGATTTTGAGACAGTGGTCTTGGGGGCAGGAATTCAATCTTGACATGGAACAGCAGAAGCCAGAGGATAAGAAAATGAGAGGCTTGCTGCTGTGTAGGACCACAGCGCTGTGACTCCAGGCCGGCCATTCCCCGTGGCCCCCCTCCATGACAATCTGAGTACTTTGAGGATATAATTGGTCTGCCCCCTCCTTGGACCAAAACAGCAGAGATGAATGATGGCCAGCCATTCCCGGGAGGGAAAATTGGTGGGATGAGGGAATCTGACAGGGCTTCCTGGAGGAGGGGTGGTTCCATGCCACATAGAAAAACGGGAACTTGAGCAAGAGGTACATTGACATCATCAAGCCTAACCTTTTAGCGGATGATTTGGAGGAAGGATGAGTCTGTAGATGGTAGAAAGCTAATAAAATGCAGTGTTTTTGCTCAGTCTCCATCAGGATCACTGTATTGGCCTTGAGTTAACTAGTGGTGTGGAATAAAAATAATAATGAGTATTTTTTAAGAGTTTATCACAGCTAGGTTACTGGGTACTTTTCAAGTAGCCCCTTCTTTGTTCTTCCCAAACACCTTTGTGAAGGTAATGATGTACTTGCATTTTTTTTTTTTTTGATAGACAAGAAAACCGAGATCCAGGAGGGGAGAGTAACTTGTCGAGGGTCACACAGCACTGCACTGTGAAGCTGAATGCACCCACTACACTGCTTAGAGAACATTTGGGTGTGTTCCAAATCAACTCAGAAGTAGTACAGCGCAACCAAAAACCCCTGACAGATAACAAAGCTTATTTACTTAGCAATGTAAATTCATATTAAATGCTTAGCACAGGGCCTAATCCGAATCTTTAATGCATCTTCACAGAGATTCGCTTTTATTAATAAGCACCTACTGTAGAGTCTGGAACAAAATAGGTACTCAATAAATAGCAGGTCTTCCTGTCATGACTAATACTTTCCCTCTAGCATCAAGGCTTCTCTATCCTTTGCTCTTTCCCTATCATTGCTGGTGCCAAATGTATTTGGGGGACCCAGAGCCCTTGATCTATGCTATTAGCTCAGACAAGGTGCCATAGCGTCTTTTTTTTGCCTATAAAAAGCCTTACTCTATAATGCCCACTTCAGGAATCGTGCCCCCACCCCCCCATGAAGTTGGCCCTGTTTCCTTCCTCTCCTGCCCCTATAATCAGAATGCTTTTATCCCTCCTTGGAAGGCTCTGGGCTTTGATTACACCTTGATTACCCTTACTAATTTTTCTTGCATGATTCGGAGATGTAAACATGACCATTTCCCCAAACTTGACTCCTAGGGCCTTGAAGTCTGGGTGGTGCTGGCTCATCTTGACACTCCTCCCCTCCTGGGTCTTCACCCTGCCCAGCAGCCTCTCGCACCCAGGAGGCACTCAGTAGCCCTCTAATCTGAATTGCAGATTATTTGGGGGGAAGCCTACTTTAAAATCCAAATGTGTTCTGCAGAGAGGCTGCTCAACACAGAGCAAACAGATATCCTTACCACAAATAAATGGGTCCAACGACTCTATCTGCCCTTTAGAGAATAGAAGTTTGGTGGAGCTGGATAGGTAGGGGTCAGATAAGTTTTGAACAGGAATGATTGGCATAAGCAGAGGAACAAGGGACAACAACCTAGGTCAGTGATTGAGAGAACTGCTGTGGATATCTGCAGACAGAGGACTGGCCCCCCCAAATAACTATAGCCATAGAAACGAGATCTAGGCATCTACTCCTCTAGCTGGATAGTTATCCTGGATGGTCTGGGTTAGGCACTGGTTTGGCACCCCCCAGAATGTCCCTGGGTAAATGCATCTAATTCCACTCCCCATCCCCAGGGGACCTGTCAGTATCACACATTCCATTAGGCACTGAAGCAACCCCCAAATCATTCCATTACAAAAGCATCTTTTGATTGACTCATCAGCTACCAAACAGGAGAGACACAGCTGTCACAGTGTGGAGAGTAGCGACGACTAGCAATAGGAAGAAACTCAGAGGTTAGGAATTTGAGTTCTGGCATGGAAGAGGAAAGCCAGAAAAGACCTCTCCATTTAAACACCCCATGCAGCTTGGCCCCTGACCTGGCTCCCAGACAGGAATGAAATGGAGTGTGAGAACAATATATCAGAACAGTGATAGTAATTTTGCAATCCACAGACCCTTATGGAGCACTTATCTGTATTAGATGTTCCATGGATATCATCAACTCCTCAAAGTAGCCCTCCAAACGGCGGGGGTTGGGGGGGAATATTATTTCTCTTTTATGCATCAGGGAGAAGATTCAAGGCTAGTGAAGCACTTTGCCCCAAATCAATCCACAAGGACGGGGTGATGCAGGGATTTACAGACAGGTTTTTCTGACCCCAATGCAAAAGCATTCAAACATTTTGATTTGCTCTGTGAGGAAGGGAGCCTGGTCTGGTTGTACAAAGACAACCCAAGTTTGAGATGAGATGAAAAATCACCCAGTACATCCTGCGTACAAAGTACAACCTCTCCCTTTTCTTCTTCCCAAGCCAAGTACCTGCTCCTTTCTCTATAGTTAAGCATGCAAATGACCATCTGCATAACATTCTGTCTCAAACTGTTAGGCGCTAGGTAATTACAGTTTACCCACTGGCCATATTTAATTTTTCCAATGTGTTTTTATTTATTTCCTCCTTTCTGGGACCTTTCTTGGGGTATTTTTTTTTCCAAAGTAGGAAAATTCTTAGTCATTAATCCAGCACTAAAGTATTCAATTACTATTATTGATATTATTTTCAACTGGAAAATTTTTTTTTACAGCATTAAAGAAGATTTAGAATTAAAAAAAAAAAATAGAGCACATAACCTACTTACTCTGGTATGGCTCTATTTATTTCTTGCTTTTCAATCAAATAACTTGACCAGGCACCTAGCCTTTACTGTAGACATTGTGTACATCTACATTTTGGGTGTATTTTCCCACAGATTTAAATTTTAATTTTGTAATAGCATTGACCTTCCAAATTTCCCAAATGGTTGTTTTTTCTTGAATATGTAGGTTGGGTCTCCTTTTCAGATATTGCTAACATAATGATAAATATCTTTCATAAGCACTTCTCTTTCATGTCCTAAGGCACCAATTTATTTTCCCAAATGTCCTTTCCACCTGATTTTAAAGAGTTGGCAAAGGACACTTTAATTTAAAGACCTCAAGTATTTTAAACCATTCTTTGATTCTTTTTTTTTTTTTCCAGTACTGGGGATTGAACCCAGGGCCTGGTGCATGCTAGGCGAGTGTTCTACCACCAAGTTCCATCCCCGGCCTTTTTATTTTTTATTTTGTGACAGGATCTCTCTAAGTTGCCCAGGTTGGACTCAAATTTACAATGTATCAAAACAGTGATAGTCTGTCTCAGCCTCCCACGTTGCTGGGATTACAGGGTTGCACCTCCATACCCGGCTTCTTTGATTTTTTTTTTTTTTTTACTAAGCTAAACACCACTTGGGGCCAAGAGGACATGATCCCAGTGCCACCAACCACTCTGTCCCAAGAGCAGTAGAAGGCAGGAATCCCCACTGGGCACTTCATGAGTGCTGCTTCGCTGTGAGAGAGTCAACCATGCTTGTCAGCAGTGGATGTGCCAAGCGCTGTGCCCAGTGGTGTGTGTACACCAGCATCCAGCACCGTGTCCCGCCCACAGTAGGCCCACTGCTGAGATTCCTGGAATATTGATGTAATTGATGTATGAATGCATATTCAGATACCCCTGTAAGTCATTCTAACCATTTTTCCCACTTTTTTTTTTTTGGTACCGGGGATTGAACTCGGAGGCACTCAACCACTGAGCCCCATCCCCAGCCCTTTTTTGTATTTTATCTAGAGACAGGGTCCCGCTGAGTTGCTTAGCACCTCACTTTTGCTGAGGCTGGCTTGGAACTGGTGATCCTCCTGCCTCAGCCTCCTGAGCTGCTGGGATGACAGGCCTGCACCGTGTGCTCCGCAGATTTTTCTTCTTTCTTCTTTATTTAGTGTATGTATACACTAATTGTGATTTTGCAAAAATCGTATGTGATCTTCCTCCCTGTTGTCTGGCACACAATTACTAAAATTCTTGGAATGTCTGGAGTGATAAGAACATCTTTTCTTTTGAAGAGTGGGGTACCAGGGATTGAACTCAGGGGCCCTCGACCATTGAGCCACAGGGTCTCACTGAGTTGCTTAGCACCTCGCCTTTGCTAAGGCTGGCTTGGAACTCGAGATCCTTCTGCCTCAGCCTCCCAAGTCTCTGGGATTATAGATGTGTACCACCGCACTTGGCTCCATTAGTCTTATTTTAAAGATGGAGACACTGAGACTCTGAGTGACTTAAAAGTCACATAATAAATGTGAAACCAATCTGGACCTACTTGTGCCTGATCCTGGAGTTCATCCTCTTTCTTCTTTTTTTTTTTTAAATAAATAAATAAATAAATAAATAAATAAATGCACCAAGGCTGTGTCTTCAGTGCACTGCTATTTGCTGCCCAGGCTCAGACAGCATGGGTCTATTTTCCTCTCTTTTATCTCATCTCATTTCAGGATATCCTCATGGGATTGCTAAATAACCTCAAACTCAAGGTTCTATTTTATTTTTGTCTTAAGTTTTGCAAAAGGAATGGAGGCACGAGAAGAACAGGTATATTAAACAGCCGGGTGAGCCTTACCCATTTTGTCGAAGCAGCCTGGAGTCAATTCATTCCCTTCATAAGTGCTTCTGAAGCTCCTGTCTGTGGCAGCCATAGGCCTGGGCATCAGGGGGACGCACAGATGAGAGAGCACTTTCAGCATCTCCTGTCAGGGCAAAGCAGACTCCAACAAGTAATAAATGATCATTAATTAATGAGCACCGGGGTACGCCAAAGAAAAGAAACAGGACAGATGACAAGATGGGATGGGGGGACCTAAGTTTGATAAAATGATCAGTTACTGCTTATCTTCCTTGCAGGGCTGAAATTCCTGTCGGAGTTCCGCTCGGATTTTTGGTATGTTAGAAGGTGCCAATTTTATTTTGCTTTTTCAAGTTAGAGGCTGTAGTTGACAAGTGACCTCTCAAAAGCTCATAGAAACCTAATGCTTGCTCAAGATTTGACTGGCAATTTTTACATCCTTGTTTTTAGACTAGAGCTTTTCAATCTCAGTACTGTTGTCCTTTGAGGGACCAATAACCTCTGTGAGACACGGTCCTGCACATGATAGGATTTTACCATCACTCTTGGTTCCTACCCATGAGATGCTGGTAGCATTCCTCCCCACAGAAATAACAACCGTCTTTCTGTGCAGTTCTCAGGGAGTAAAACTATCCCTGGATGAAGACCCTTCCTTTAGATTTGTAGACTATAACATTTTTGATGTCATGGCTCATTTCCAGAATTGGACAAAATCTAGATAATTTATAAAAAGTATGATGGCTATTGCCTATATTCTAGGTACCAGGTTTTTAAATGCTTAATTTTGACAACTCTCCAATGGAGGAGGATTATTATTTCTACCTTCTTTAGGAGCGCAGTTCTCATGGCCAATGATGGAGCCTGGATTGAACCTGAGTCTCTGTGATTCAGGGTGGTGAATGGAGAAACCAACTGTTATTCCATGGAGCCGTGGATGGGTATTGACTGGCATCACTGGGCTATCTAAGTCTGCATGTTTCATACTTTAAAATGCCAGTGAGTCATCTGGGGATTTTTTTTTTCTTTTTCTTTTTTCATGGTACTAGAAATTAAACCTAGGGGTGCTCTACTATTAAATTAAATTCTCAGCCCTTTCTATTTTTTATCTCGAGACCAGGCCTTGCTAAGTTGCTGAGGGTCTTGCTAAATGGCTAAGGCTGGCCTTGACCATGGGATTCTCCTGCCTTAGCCTCCCAAGTCGCTGGGATTATAGGCCTGTGCCACCATGCCCAACCACTGGGGGATTTTGATTACAGATCAGTTCTGATTCTACAACTGTGTGTGATGGGGCGGGGGGGCGGGGTGCATGTGTGTAAGGAGTGAGAATCTGCATTTCAACAGGCTTCTAGGTGATGCAGATGCTGCTGGTCTATGGGTCACACATTGAGTGTGACCCAATGACTTAGAGTATTGTTTCTTACTTAGGGCTTTTTGGGTACAGTTCAGCCAAGAATCTAGTAAATCTGGTAAATTATGGAATTGTGCCCAGGAAATTGCATATATATATATATATATATATATATATATATATATATATAGAGAGAGAGAGAGAGAGAGAGAGAGAGAGAGATCTATATATATCTCCCTATCCTAAAAGCTCATGTTAAGATCCTTGGCAGGTTAAGATCCTTGGTTCTCTTCAGAATCACACCTCACCTCCAGCCAAACACCTGGATCTCACTTGTTCCTGCAGATTTCTGATAAAGCAGAATTCCTAATGCCACTTTGACTTCACTGGCCCTCTGAATGTTCTTGGCGTGCCTACATCAGGTCTTTCTTGTCATAGTTCAAGTTCATTACCTCCACCATTGCCCTAGGTAAAGACAGAGAGCAGCCAGTTCTCCTTATTAAAGCCCAGGCCTCGAACCCAACCCACCACTTTCTTATTTTGTTCTTCTTAGAAAATTCCTCCAGTGCTTCCTGGCTTCTTTCCCTAATGATCCTTCTTCCCACCCATTCCCCCCGTCCATGAACAATTACCTACGTAATGCATATGCCATGTGATACAGTTATCAGAAAGTGATGGTACCTGAAAATACACATACAAAACAATATGAGAAGATACTTTTCTAAAAGAACAGATAACCTTAAACATTAATAAGTGGAAAATCTGGGAAATCAAAGCAATTTTTTTCTTTTTTCATATAATAGCCTTTCATTCTTTTTATGATTTTGTCTTTGAGAGCTCTTTCTGCAGATGACAGATCATATTGTTCTTCCATCCTGCTTCAGACAGAATTAAGAGAGGAAGGGGGAAAAAAAACTATTGTAGAGCCTCTCCACTCTGCAACACGATTTTTATAATTAATATATACAACTGAGCAGAGAAAGGTACGTTATAATGAAATGCAATTAAGAGGTGTTTGTTCTTTTCCCACACATGATGACTATAATTTCCTTAGCTGTTTAGAAGTCAACCATTATCATTACATTTTGCACATATCTTTTCTATTTTTTTTTTGCTCCCGAATTTGTTTATTTTTCAATGAAAAACAAACATAGATTTAGAGCATTTGATATTCAGATAACATCATCTTTTAATTATAGTCTTCGGTAATCATTAAATCCAACACCTTTTATGGAATTTCTTGCATTGGCTTGGCTTCCAATTTTTAATTAATGGACCTTTAAAAATAGCTCCAAATAAAATTGTAATTTCAATTTACAAAAAAAAAAAAAGCTTGGGTTGGACGACAACATTATGTTTTCCTTCCATGTGGAAAGGAACCAATCTGATTTTATAGTTATCTGTCATCTTGGGCTTTAATTATAACTCTCCTGTACAACCTGACATTTAGTTATGCATGCTGGGCTGCCCTCTCTTCATGCTCCCCATTTTCTTTCTTTTTTTGGCCCGATCCTCCCCAACTTGAATGGAAAAATAAGGGCTGGGAGGATCCACCAGGCTCGCACTGGGGGAGGTGGAGCACGGCAGGGTGAAATCAGGCTCTTATTTGGGGTCTCACTTCTCATTCTCTCGGGTTCACGTCTGCAAGTGGCTGGCATCCACCTAAATAGGGCGTACCTCATCTGGAACTGCTGGGCTCCAACGCCGAGAAATTTCTACAGTGGAGATCCAGTCAGGGAGCACAGAACTATCATCTTGCACGAGAGAGATGCTTCATAAAAATGTGTGGCTTAAATGAAGCTGGTAGCTTTATCGGGATGAACAGGAATAGACACAATTATAGAGCAGGGTCCCTGACAGTTAATGTTAGGGCATAATTTTTACTCAGCATCTTTTAAGTATTCTAGGACTTAAAGATAGTGGTGACATTGACTCCTATTTACTGTATTTTATTTTGGGGATTGTTGAAATCACTGGTTGCGAAGGATGGCTATTGCCTCCAAAGAGCTATGCTTAATATTTCAGAAGCTGCTCTCAGGATATGGTACTGCTGGCTTGTCCACAAAAAGTTGTTTTTTTAAAAAATTTTAGTCATGTACAATCTGGAGGCCAAGGAAGAACACGAGGCAGAAACTTCTTCTTTTTATTCGATATACAAAAAAATGGATTTAATGTACTAAAATGGCAATGCCATTATAAATTCTCAGTGCCTCTTTTTAGCCTACAACTGGAAGTCAAAAATATCTGGAGAGCAAGATTTAAAGGAACAGAAATAGCTGGGTCTCAGGCAAGCACTTTCTTTTACTAACCCAGATGAAGTGTTGCCAGTTTGAATTTTCAAGACTTGTATGTGTCAGATAGAGCACTAAGGGACACAAAGATAAATGCAACAATAATTTTTGCCCTTGAGAATCTTTTGGGGGAAAGACAGAGATTTCCAAATCAGAGAGACGTTCTAGTAAGACAGCGGAAAATATTTTTCCCACCTGGTGCGTGCTGGAACTCTGGGCTCATAGGCCAAGCTTCTTCAGATTTGCCTTCTTAAATGCACTTGGATCTTAATAACAATCAGTCCCATTCATAAGAGAGGGCTGCTGAGAATCCTGGGCAGGGGAAGATCCTTGGGCTTCTTTTCCTTGGATCCCCTCATTCCCTGACATTGCCCACCAGGGCAGAGAATGGAAACAAAATGTTAAAATAAGCTGCACCACGTTCCCTGCTCAGTAGAATTTTTGCTCCAACCCTAGGGTAATTTCTTTCCAATCAGGAAGTTTTCTCAGCAACTAAGTTATGAATTAATTAACTTTCCCTTTCTGCTTTTTAGCATGAAAAGTTAGCATAAAACCACTTCTCTGCTCCACTCTGAACTTTTACAGCCTACTTAGACTGGGAATTTTTTTTTTTTTTTTAATTTCTGGCTATCACAAAACACAGTTGAAACCTAAAAAAAGATTTTACAGGTGTCTGCGTGGTGGTCTCTTCCCTGAGGCTGAAAAGTTTTTTCTCTTGGTCTGATTGCTTGGCTCTGCTGGGAGTCACCAGAGGGTGGGGGACATGTGACATGCTGAAGTTCCTGTCAGCTCTGGGTCTTAAGAGAGTGTGGTTAAGCACATGCTCAGAGAGGGCTGGCTGGGCCCTCTTTCCTCCCTGGTCCAATCACAGATCCATGATCAGGACTATGTTTGCACCTGATTTGCCCACTCACTTTCCAAGTCTCAGAGAGGCCACACTAGTCCCTGCTTGATTGTCACGTGGAATAGACAGTTTCATCTTATCATAAAAAGAAAGTGAGGCAGTGCTTTATAGAGAAGAGATTGTTGCCTAGTGGTTAGAATCCCAACCAGAGTTCAGAATCCAGGCTCTGCCTCCTCAGTAGCTGCAGATCCTTGACTCCAAAGCTTCAGTTCCCTCATTTTTACAACAGAGGTGTTTAAAAGTCCATTTTGATTTGTCCTTACCCATCACTCCAGTAACATCGACAGAGACACCGTGGTTTCAATTAGGCCGGAGTCTCCTGATGTCCTGATCTGAGCAGTCAGTCATCAGATAGGGACCTGCTCCAATGGAGGGTAACCTCCTAGGCAGGGGGCCCACAGAGATGCACAGGGCCCCACCCTCAGAAGGGCCCTGGATTTGGTCAATGCCTCTAGTGCTGCCATCTTATAGTCCCTTATTTTAGAACAGGAGGATCTACCTTTTCATTGTGTGCCAGGTCCTGTAAACAACAGCTGCTTCAGTCTTGTCTATGTACCCTGGACTTTGGCTCTGGGTGGCCATGGAGCTCTTGAGCATGACTTGAACGCTGGATACCATAGTGGTTCTCTGAGCCTCCTTCAATCCCAACCGTGGAGTATTTGCTTTCTAATCAAGTTAAACTTAGAGAATCGAGGAATGGTGATCTTTTGGTGGGCCATTATTTTACTGTTTCAATGCAATGAAAAAATTTCTTTTCCTTTTTTTTTTTTTTTAAAGGTGAGATGAGGTCAGCACTGACCAGAGAGGAAATAACTAGCCTTGGCTGAGAGGTTTTTATCAGAAGCAATTCAGCAGGTGTTTTTTTTTTTTTTTTTTTTTTTTTTTTTTTTTTTTTTTTTTTTAAGAGAGAGTGAGAGAGAGAGAGAGAGAGAGAGAATTTTTAATATTTATTTTTTTTTTAGTTCTCGGCGGACACAACATCTTTGTTGGTATGTGGTGCTGAGGATCGATCCCGGGCGGCACGCATGCGAGGCGAGCGCGCTACCGCTTGAGCCACATCCCCAGCCCCGCAATGAAAAAATTTCCAGCATCTACTTATTAAACCAACTTCACATATACCCTTGCCCTCTATAATCTTTTCTTTGATGTCTGGTATCAAAACCCACTGATGTGATATCAAAAGCCACTAATGTCTGATATCAACACCCACTGATGTGGCTCAGAGGTAGAGCGCTTGCCTAGCATATGTGAGGCACTGGGTTCGATTCTCAGCACCACATAAAATCAACAAATAAATAGGTAAATAAATAAAATAAAAATTTTTTGTTATTGTTGTTAAAAAAAAAATCCACCGATGAGAGTGACATGGGTGACTTGATTAATGTAGCGTTCCTTGGTCATGAGATCTGCAGTTTCCTAGTGCCCTCTCAAACATTCGGGATCAGTTTTTCCACAATTGGAACATTAGTCCTTGGGACAGTTCTCCTAAGTCCCAGAAATCATAGCCCATGTCACCTTTGTTGACCTGCCCTGGAATGGTTACCAGACCCCTTAGGAACTTGTATATCTTCCCTGGATATTCAATATCTTCCCTGGATCTCCCATGCACTATCAGCAAGCCTCTTGCCAATTGCATATCTTCCCTGCCACATTTGAGTCTCTCTCCTATTTCTTCTTTTAATGTTAGCCTATGCCCAGTGATTGACAATTATAATTATTCCTCAGAGAGCCTCATATTAATAACAGCCATTGATCTAACTCCAATGATTCCGAGCATCTTTATTTCCTAGCCTCAAATATGAGACTTTAGCTCCTCCAAGCTTGCAAAGAAGAATGAAGACCAGGTTTCAAAATAATAGGTAACCTTCCTCTCCATATCAGCCGCAATGCAGAGCCCCCTCTCCTCAATAGATTTTTCCCCTCTTCTTGATCAACATATTATTATTTTTAAAAATCCATTTTGACTTTCCCTTGCCACAAAAGGCTCTCCAACCCCTCTGCAGCACAGCAGGAAGCTCTTTCAGGCGTGCTCAGATTGGTGGGTGGAGGAGACCACAATTATACCCCCTTTCAATGACATGTCTGGGGCTGCAGTGACTCTAGACAAAGAAGCCGAAATGTATGAAAGTTTCTGTGTCTTCAAGACAGAGCCTAAAAATACCTGCCTGAGATGCGGGTTGGGAGCTATTTCCAACAACAGGGCTCCCAGGTTTTCCCGCTGGGAGCTTGAGAGCCTCTGAATTCTTTTCGGCAGGCTGTCTAAGGTACCTGGTGATCAGAGGAGTGATGTACAAAGACCAGCAAGGCTCCCCCAGAGGCACCTTAGCCTCCTGTTCCCACCCTGCTGTGCCCAGCAGCGACAGGCTTCTGGGGGTCTACTCCGAGCTGTTCCAGTAGCCAAGGACAAAGTCAATGCAGAGGGCAGACTCTTTAGGGCTTGGCATTAGGGCCATTGGTCCTAGTCCAAGAGGGAAATGTGACCAGGCAGGAAGAGACCTTAGGGATGTTCAAGTCCCTCTTTTACCGGATGCATGCGTGATCTCTAACATAATGACCCACTCAGAGGTCATGTGCCCCCCATTTCCATGCATTCTCTGATGGGGAGCTTGCTACCTACAGAGGCACCACACCATTCTGCCTGGGGTCACTTCCCTTTAAAATACCATTTCTGGTTCTTGAGTCAAAATTGAACTGTCTCTACAACTAAGAATTCCTTTTTAGCAGCAGAGAATTCATTTTTTTTGCTAACCTATATTTTCATATTGCAGCTCCTAGGGAACACTGTACACGTGTCCTGCAATGCTTGTCTTCCTTAGGCCAAAGTCTCTGTTCTCTTCAGCCTTTCCTTCTGTGACCTTGAGTCTAACTCCTGATGGTCTCCTCAACAACAACATAAAGTTCATAGCTTTGGATGTGAGTCTCCAAAAGGATATTCTGGGCACAGTTTCCAATTGTGAATGAGGATGGGATTTTGCATATGGACTCTGTGCTCAGCACTTTCCCCGAGATAATCAGAGGCCAGAGGAATTGATATGGCTTTGAAATGCTGAACTTGAAGTCCATGCCTGGACTAAGCTCAGTAGCATCTCAACTCTTCTTTTATTCTTTTTCCTTTTTTTTTTTTTGGTGTGACAGGAGATTGAACCCAGGGCCTTCTGCAAGTGCTCTACCACTGAGCAACAAACAACAAACCCTGGCTCTTTTTATTTTATTTTTTTATTTTGAGAGAGGGTCTCAATAGGTTGCCTAGGATGTCCTTGAACTTGAGATCCTCTGCTCAGCCTCCCTAGTAGCCCGGATGAAAGACATGGGCCACCTTGTGTCAATCTCAGCTCTTCTGAATGTGCAAGGTCAATCTCTTAGTTTTAAAAAACTATCAATCTGTGATGGTAGTGCTCTCTCAGAAGGGCAAAGGGAAAAAGCCTTATTATTATTATTATTATTATTATTATTTGTCTTTGCAGTGCTGGAGTTGGAAACCAGGGCCTCATGCATACTAGGCAAGTGCTCTACCACCAGCCCGCAGGGGGAAAAAAAATAGAACCTCTTGATTCATAGAACTACTTGAGAGAGTGAAACCTTTATTAAAGGGCAGAGCAGAGGAAATCATACTCATTTAGAGCCTTTCATTATTTCTTAAAAAGGGTATAAAATACCTGCATGAGCCACATTGTAAAGAAGGGGAGATAATTGTACCAAAAAAACCTGGGCTAAAGAAAGCTATTCCATTTTGTATTAAGGATTATTTCCTCATTTTTTTCCCCTTTGTTAGTTTTTGTGATCTTTTCTTTTCATAAAGCAGTTTTTTTTTTTTGGTAATTCACAAGTTTTAAAATCTACAAGAAAACGGTGTGTGTGATCATATATCTTCATCTAAATTTATCAGCTATTTCCATCTTACTACACAAAGTACCTCTCTCTCTGTGTCTGTCTTTCTCCCCCTCCCTCCACACTGTCCCAAATGGTGTGCAGAGAGTGAGATAAATCCCCCCACCCCAATTAAATCCTCTACTTGGCATCACTTAAGAATGAGGACATTTGCTCCTCAATCAGAACGCCACTGTCTTGTCGCAGAAAATTGCTAATTCAATAACATCACTCAACAGGCAGTCCATATTCAAGTTTAAAAATCTTCAAAAATCAAAATGTCCTGGGGCTGGGGCTGGGGCTCAGCAGTAGAGCGCTTACCTAGCACGCGTGAGGCCCTAGGTTTGATCCTTAACACCACATAAAAATAAGTAAATAAAATAAAGGAAATGTGTCTGACTACAACTAAAAAATAAATATTTAAAAAGAAGTCAAAGTGTCCTTTCAAGATTTTTTTTTCCCAAATCCAGGATTCAGTGGAATTCCTACATTTCATTGGCTGAGATGAGTTTTTTTTTTTCCTCCCCAATCCAGACAAATCCCACTGCTTTCCCTATCTTCCTCGCATTCTGTCATTGGAAGAATCCCACAAGGGTCCTGAGGAACAAGACAGTCTGGATTTAGCTGATCCTTTCTTCATAGTTATACGTCTTGTGAGAACACAGGCCCCCCCTGTAATACCAAACCACGACTTGCGTTTGTTTTTTGTGAGATGTATATATGTGTGTGTGTGTGTGTGTGTGTGTGTGTGTGTGTATGCACATATATAAACACTCATATGTATGCATATATGATTTTGAGGGGGTACTGGGATTAAACACAGGGACACTCTGCCATTGAGTCCTGCCCCACAGCCCTTTTTATTTGTTATTTTGACACAAATTCTTCTTAACTTGCACAGGCTACCCTCAAACTTGTGATCCTCCTGCCACAGTCTCCTGAATAGCTGGGATTATAGGCATGTACCCCTGTGCTTGGCTTGATTTTTTTTTTTGGGGGGGGTGGGGTGGGGAGGTACTTGGTTTTTATTTTATTTTTGTTTTTTTGGATGTCTCTAAATGCCCACACTTCTCTGTCCTATTGACACAATAGCAACAGTGAACACAGAACCCACAGCACACCCCCTTCAGAGGTGAGAAAAGATGGTCATTAGTTGGGAGTGCTGGTCATTAGTTGGAGCGGTGGGATTACATGCCTGTAATCCCAGCGGCTCGGGAGGCTGAGGCAGGAGGATCGAAAGTTCAAAGCCAGCCTCAGCAAAAGTGCGGTGCTAAACAACTCAGTAAGACCCTGTCTTTAAATAAAATACAAAATAAGGCCGGGGATGTGGTCAAGTCTCCTCAGTTAAATCCCTGGTACCTGCCCCTCCCCCCCAAAAAAAACCTGGGATATGACTGTACTTTCTAAAATCCTTCCTGATACCATCAGCATGAGGCCTGAGGAAAAGGACCCCACGCGTTTGCATTTAAAGAATGTTGACTGATGAAAAAGGACAAGCAATTATTCTCAAATTATGCTCCTATTTATATTTCAACTATAACATTGCAGGAAGAGAATAAGAGTTCTGTCCCTTCCTGGCCTCTGTAGAGCTGGGCTTAGTGACTCTAAAAGAGATGATGCCCATAAACCAGTGTTATATCCCAGCATGAGACAGAGTGGGACTTGATCTTAGATGAAACAACAAAGATGTCTCTGGGCTCTCTGATGAAAGATCCCCCCCAAAAAAACCTATTTATGAAGCACCAACAGTTTGCTTTACTAACAGCTTACAAGCTGGGCAGAACCTATTGGGCAAACACACTCTGACGCTGTTTTTGAACTTTGCATAGAAACAACTTACCCACCTGCTAATTGTTCTTTTGCCTTCAGAAAACAATTGTTGGAACAAAATACGAATGCATACGTATTCCCAGGGAGGGTTCGCTATGGAGATCTTCCACCAGCAAAACAAGGGACACACCCCAAGCAAGTTTAAAGTGACACAAAGTTAAAGTTCCACAAAGTCTTCCAAGAAAGTAAAGAATACTGCAACAAGAACCCTTTCTGGAGATTCCCATTTCACCCCATTCTGCTGAAGCATCTGCAACAACCATGATAAAAGAATACATTCAATGCAATGATCTCCAAAACTATTTGGCCAGCGAAACACTCAAACATTATTTGTACCTTAATTATACATTTTAATTTATATCTACATCTCTGTAACCATAATGCAATGTATTTTTATCCTGAAGAAATGGTCTCTAACAAGGCCCGGGTAACAAAAAGCTGGTCTTGGCTAGACTGTGTTGGCTGTGTTGAAGGCGAGCCTTGTCACACGTGAGCCTCTGTCCTCAGAGTACCAGGTGCATTATTTCATGTCTCTGGGAGGTTTGGCCTGGACAAGGCTTGGCTAGAGTAGAAAGGAGATACAGGAACCAACGGAACACAGTAAAAGGGGAGGGAAATGTCGCTTCCTACCGCCTAGGACCTACAATTCTCCACAGAACTGCTTTTAAGCCCTGAGCTAGAGAGTCACTCTTCCTCAGAGAGTGACTCTCTGAGGTCCAGTTATTGGCTGGGTCGGTTTGGAGAGCAGGTAGCAGAACACAATGGGAGAGCAGGAAGCTCAAGAGAGCAGGGTCTTCGTAGGGGTTCAGTGGCTGGGACTTGCATAGAGTAGAAGCCCCGGAGTAGATGTGCTATCGTGCAACTGGTCATCACCTCCTGCCCTGAGATCCCCCCAGATAACTGGGAGAAGCGGAGGAAAGCAAAGGAGCCAAGACAAACAGATGTCATGGTCACGGGGCAAAGTGGACTATCACAAGACATGTGAGTTCTGCTAAGACTCACTGCCCGTTCATAAGACACCTTGCTGTCTGACATAAGCTATCCTTTCCATTCTTTTTTAGCCTTAAGTTTGGTCAAGATGAGTCCAGGTAATTTGGAGTTGTTTTGTGTATGAACACACACTTGGTTCCATCCATTAAAAGCCATGTTACTCTCTTTTCAAAATCTTCTCTATTCTATTGTAATTGCCTATGAAGAACCATCTTTAGGGAGTGGGGTACCAGAGATTGAACTCAGAGGCACTCAACCACTGAGCCACATCCCCAACCCTATTTTGTATTTTATTTTGAGACAGGGTCTCACTGAGTTGCTTAGGGCCTCACTAATATGACTGAGGGTGACTTTGAACTCGGGATCCTCCCGCCTCAGCCTCCCAAGCCACTGGGATTACAGGCATGAGCCACTGTGCCAGGGTGTAATATCCCAGATGTGTGCAAAATTCCCTCTCCAGCAAAACCTGGAGACGGTGGCTGAGGGACAGGTTGCTCACAGTCCAAACATTTCCTGCAGTCCTGATTGATCGCATTTGCTTTGCTCTTGCTTCAGGCTGAGTCAGACCAGCCGTGACCAAAGCCAGTTCCAGGCCTCCGTGGTCACGTGATGTGTGACTGCATCATAGTGTGTGATAAATGGCCATGTCTTCTGACCTGCAAGAATCTGCCACATCTTTCATAGGGTGTACTCAGTCACTACTATTGCATCAGACCAAAGTCAAGGAATGTCCCCTGCTATTTTCATAAGGAAGGAAGGAAGAAAAAAAGGGAGGAGAGAAGGGAAACGAAGATCACTTGTTCCTGATCCTCAGGATTGGCGCTTTCATGGAACTCTGGAGTTCATCCGGTTGAGTCAGTCACTATGGTAAGGTGGTAAGATCATGCCTGGGCACTAAAATGTGAATGTCCCCACTCAAACTCATGTTGAAACTTAATCTCCAATGTCATGTGTTAGTGGCATTTGAAGGTGAGGGCTCTGGGAGGTGATCGGGAGTAGATGAAGTCCTGATCAGATGAGGTCATGAGGGTACGCCTATGAGGACACTAGTAGCTTTAAAAGGGGACAAATCTGGGTGGGGTGACACATGCCTGTAATCCCAGTGCCTGAGAGGCTGAGGCAGGAGGATAGTGAGTTCAAAGCCAGCCTCGGCAACTTATCAAGGCCCTAAACAAGCAACTCAGTGAGACCCTGTCTCTAACTAAAATATAAAAAGGGCTGGGGATGTGGCTCAGTGGTAAGTTCCCCTGGATTCAATCCCCAGTCCAAAAAAAAAAATGGGGGGGGGACAAGCTCACACCCCTGCTCTGCCTCTCCATGGCTGCCCTCTGCCATGTTATGATGCAGTAACCCCCGCCCCCCCAATCTGATGCCATCATTTTGGATTTCTAGAACTGTGAGTCAAACAAACCTCCATTCTTTATGAATTACCCAGTATGTGATATTCAGCTATAAATAGCAGAAAACAAGCTAAGACACTGGGTTTGAATTATGATTTAACTCTAATCCATTAGCCTGTGGGCCTGCGCAAGTTGTGAGGCCTCTTTGCTGAGACATTCTGTGACTAGCTTCACCCCAATATCTCCACAGTGATTCACTGAAATGTTTTGCCAGCTTCAGAGACAGGTATTTCAGGAATCCCATTTTATAGATGAGGAGATCTAGGCACAGAGAGACTAAGAGATCTGTCCCGAATCACACAGCTATTTAATGGTAGAGTCTAGATTTGAACCCAGTCTGGCTCAGAGACCACAATCTTAATCTTTATATCAAACTATGACTACTGTTGTTTGCATCAGCATCTTTCAGGACCCCTTGCCTAAGATTTCTTTGAGGAAAAAAAAAAAACATTTCATATTTTGTTGATGGTCTCTATAAGCCTATCACCCTTCCCCATCACTCCCACCCCTAGAGCTAGAAGAATTTATGATGAATTTGTTGTTGAGTGAATAATCTAATAGGTGACATATGATTTGGTGAAGAAATAATTTAAAAACTGGTAGGGGTGGTAAATAAGAAACTTGTTTGCACTCGAAATGAGAAAACAAGTCGAGGAGATATTGCTCAGCACAATGACATGGAAACAATTCTGTGTTAAAGATTGCCTGTGCACAGGGATTCCTGAGCAAGACCGTCACATAGTTCTGCTGAATCCTGGATAGAAATGTTTTCTTTGCCAATAAGTAGGTGTCACTGGGCAGCATGCCCTTTGATGACTTGAACTGTTTGTGTATCAGCAATAATGAGCTTTGACCACTGGTCTGACGCTGTGCTTAGCTCTTCTCTAGCTCTGTTAGATATTGTCATTGTCTACTTTAATTCTTTTGACAACCACAGGAAGGCAGTTCTGATAGTGTTCCCATTTTACAGATTAAAAAAAAAAAAGAGTCCTGGGGCCCAAAACCTCAAGTCTACATGCTGGTTAGGATTTGAATCCACATCTTCAAAAGTAGAACTCTTCTTAAGAGAAATGCTCCTGCTCAGGTTAGCGGTCCTCCCCAGCATCAAGGAAGTGAGGGTCTCATCTACAATGGTTTTGGTGAGCTTTGGGGGTCTTGTCTTTCTTTTTAGGGTTTCTTCTCAGTTGTTGATGTCCAGGCCTCTCGTCTGCAGAGTGCAACCAAGAAAAGCAATTCAGGGTGTAGAGAAATCCTTAATGGCAAAGTACTGTTTGCTTCTTGAAGTTGCTCCTATCTACACTATCTGTGGAATGCACTGATCACCTTTAGCTTTAAGTCCTGACACAGAAAGTGAAGCCAGTTTACAGTGCCCAAATTTGTGGTGGACTTTATTCTACAATCCTGCCTATTATAGATTTTCTTGGTTTCTGCTTGACTTCTAATGCTCAAAAAAATCTACCATGATGTTGAGATAGTCTTGCAGACCGTGCCATAAAAGTTGTCTTTGATGCCAACTGCAGAAAATATTGCTGTTTTTTATTGGAGGGGGAGGGAAAATTGGCATCAGCTAGGAAATCGCTGTGAATTCAGTCTTGATGCCTACGTTCTCTCTGGTTGGCTACTTCACAAATCCTCAAGCTCCGTGAAACAGCATCAGAGACAATAAAAGAAAAAAAAAGGAAAGAAAGCAAGAAAGCATGGAACAATAAAAAGGCATCCTGAGTGATTTTCATAAATGCAACAGGACTTTTTTAAAAAAAAGCAATTTCATTTCTACTCCAGGTTAGACACATAAAATCTTACGAACAAGTTCAAAGTCTCGTTCATGAGGCTTTCAGGAAGATTCTTTTAAAAATTTTTAAGGGGAAGGAATCAGATGGGAGGAAATGGGGAAGAAAAATGCATAATATTTGGGCCATGCAAGTTTGGAAATCAGGGAAAGGCTTCCTTACACCTTTCGCTCCTTAGAAATGTCACCGAGTCTTGCAGCTAGTTCCCCGTTAGTGGCGTCTAGACAGAGGTTCGCCTTGTCACTGGGGCTCATTAGTATTCATCATTAATTCATATTTTCAAAGCAACGAAGGAGAAAACAGTAGTATGAAGAATAAGGAAGTGTCAAATCCTGGGAGTAACATTTCAATGGAGTGTTGCAACTGAGGTGAGCGGAGGTTGCGCTGTTTAAAAGCCAATCCAAACACAGGAGAAGAAAGCCCCCTGTCGCTTTCCGCTTCGTGCCAAGTGCATCCTGCCAGGTCCCCGCTGCTCTCTTCTTACCTGGGGAGTTCCCATCAGGCCGGCTTCCGCAGTCCCCTAAGTCACCTCTGAGAAGCCTCATTTTGGTCATGACGATAATGTACATTGACAAACCACCTACTCTGTGCCAGGTGCTGCTCTGAGGGGTTTCATGAGGATTATCTCATTGCACTTCACGAAGACCCTGGGAGGTCATGCCCACATGATCCCTTACTTTACAGGCAAGGTAACCGGGGAACTGACCAGCTCTGGTTTAGCCAGCTGCTAAATGTCCTGGGTGGGAGGTGAACTCTGATCATCTGCTCCAGACCCTAAGCTTAATGGGGAGGTGGGCATCGTTCACAAACAGGACAGCTATTCCTCCATCGGCCAGGACCTGCCCTCCTGGAGGCTCATTCACAGCCCTGCTCTTCTGCTGGAGAGGAGAGCATTGGATTTTTGATGATCAAAGTTCAGATTGAAAAAGACCACACATTAAGTGCATGTTTTACTGAGTCTCCTATCATAATCTTGGGGGTGGAAAATTAGCCCAGTGATGTTTCTCTACCAGCAAAACTGGTAATTCTGAGCTTTTTCCTGATGGATGGCTGTATGTGAGGCTAATGCATAAAGTTGCATTTTCAATTATGTCTGTGTGGGTTTTATTTTCGGGGGGGGGGTCTAGCCTCATCCTAGCATATGTTTCAACCACTCTTTACACCTCTCTTTCCTTTTTAAAAAAAAAATTTAATAACCTTTTAAAATTTATTTTTATGTGGTGCTGAGGATCGAACCCAGGGCCTTGCACATGCGAGGTGAGTGCTCTCCCACTGAGCCATAACCCCAGCCCTCTGTTTCCTTTTTACTATTGTCTTTCTCATTCTTTTTACTCTTCATTTAACAATTCACACGGTCAACCTTGCCTGGCTTCCTTTGCCCTGTCAAGCTTCAAGCTCAGAACTGGGAGTATAAGGATGAATACAGCAAGGTCCCTGTGCTTAGTGGGAGGGCGCCAGACATGAAATTGGAAATTATCTTACAAAATAATAGCTAACACTGTCAGCTAGTCTAAGCACATTGCGGCTCTTTCCATTCATATATATATATATATATATATATATATATATATATATATATATATAATTTATAACAGCGGAATGCATTCCAGCTCTTATCACATAAATAGAGCTCAATTTTTCATATCTCTGGTTGTAAACATAGTATACTATGTATTTTCATTCTTAATCTCTAGTTGCTACTACCCGCATTTTATGGATGGGAAAACCAAGGTAGAGAGAGGTGAAATGACTTGCACACAGATTCACAGCTGGCATGGACAGCTTGTATTACACAGTCGAGAATCTGGCTTCAGGGTCTAAAGCACCATTTTGCTTCATAAATAAAAAACAGCAATGGATAACACTTGCATGGATGAAGCACAGATGATGTTGATATCTGAATTGAATCTTTTTTTTTTTTTTTTTTTTTAGTACTGGGGATTTAACCCCTGGGTACTTTATCACTAAGCTACATTCCCATCCAGTTTTTAATGCTTTATTTCAATACAGTGTCTCGCTATGTTGCTTACAGCCTCACTAAGTTGTTGAGGCTGGCCTCCAACTTGTGATCCTCCTGGCCTCAGCCTCCCAAGTCTCTGGGATTTCAGGTATGTGCCCCCAAGCCTGGCCTGAACTGAATCTTGCAGGATAAGTAAAAGTTAACCCGTCGGAGAAAATATATGCCTAGCATGGAGGATAGTCTATGCAAAGGCACAGGGATCTGTGAAAACAATGTAGGTAAATAATTTACAGAGTTTGGATAACAGACCGGGAGAAGATGACATGAGGCTGTGAGCTCCAGATTGTGGACAAAGCCTGCTGTGTCTCACTCAGAAAAGCGCCTGGGCTATTTTGTGGGTTAACAGGGCCCCGGGTAGGAATGTGTTCTCACTGAACTCTGATGAGACCATCTTCTGCATATGCAAATGGATTTGAGGGTGTGACCCCTTTCAGAGACTTCTTTTAGTATTAGTTTTAATTCTTTGTATTTTTTTCTTTACCCTTTCTGATGTGTCTTAATCTACGAAAAGTGAGATAGAGTTTGAGAAGAGCACAGGGGGTTTCGGTTGTCAGTTTTGTCCAGACCTGGAGGGGTGAGTGGGGTGAGTACAGAGACAGCAAGAGATGAGCTTCCTTGTGACCTGGTCCCCGAAAATTGTCTGCAAGGTACCAAGTCCCAATAATTCCTTGATAGGGACTTGTTTTTTTTTTTTTTTTCCAATGTATCTCTTTCTCTTCAAGATAGACAGCAGCCCAAAGAAAAACAAACCTGCTTAATTGAAGGAGCAGATCCATTAGGATATGGTTAATTGAGGCCACGCTAGATAAACTGATGGTAGAACCATTTATCCTGTTGTTTTAAGGCTCTTGATTTGATCTCCGTGGGGATCTGTTAGTTTCAGTTAAGGGTTTTCATCTGTGGGGCTCATGCTGATTGATTTGTGGTATGTGTTTTGGGGAGTTTTCAGAGGTGGTTCCTGGCTCTTTGAGAAAGTCCGCCGTGATACACCAGTAACGTCCCCGGCAGTCATTAGCAGGGGTGTTGGAGCACTCATGCTGGGTGATTTCTATCTATCTCTGATGAAGAAGAACTCTTGACACAAAGTTGCACACATTCAGTGTCCTATTTTGACCTGTATTTCAAGAACTGAATCTAGTGGAGCGAGAAAATGACAAAGGTGACACAGATTGTCCCCTGACCAGGCCCCACTACCGGGAACCAAACCTGTCCATCCATGCTCAATACTCAACACACTATGGCCACATTCATAAAAATGCACAAACCACATCAGTATTCTGAACCATCAGTTGTGTATGACATGACTCCTTAGGTATACATCCAGAGAGACATGGTTAAAATCATTTGGACTAGTAAGCACAATTGGCTGAACTAAACTTGCCTTTAACATTTTTTAAATTTTAAACAGAATTCTAGTTTCTGATAATCCCATTGGTTCTGCCTAGCTGAAAAGGTTTGAATCTAAAACAGTTGAAACTTGCAGAATATTTCCTCACGACTGTTACACACCCAGTAGGTAAAAGTCAGCAGGAATGGCCCCTGTGTAGCTGAGTTGAAATAAGACGATTTATTTTTATTGTATACTTTACAATAAAGGTGGACAAACAGACTGTGCTTGAATATTTTGGGAAAGACTTATTTTTTTAAAAGTTCATTTTATAATTCCTGATGTCACTCTGAACTTTTAGAAGTGTCAATGATTGGAGGACAGATTCTCTTAAGTATCACATTTGCCTGTATTATCACTGTTTTTTTTTTTTTCCCCAGATGATGCTATATTTCCTCCTGAGAAGTCATGATTCGCACAGACCCCTGAAGGGAATACACAGTAGTGCGATGACTACTATGTTTTTTTTTTTCTTGGGATTTCATATTTGGGTGATACTGAGAAAATCAGAACTACCAACTTCTGGGGCACACTCTCGAATCCCAGCAATTTAAGAGGCTGAGGCAGGAGGATCGCAAGTTCTAGGCCAGCCTCAGCAATGTAGTGAAACCCTGTCTCAAAATAGAATAAAAAAGGGCTGGGGATGTAGCTCAGTGGTAGAGTGCCCCTGGGTTCAATCCCCAGTAGTGAAAAAAAAAAAAAAAAAAAAAAAAACTAAACAAAACAAATAAACCAAACCTGCAAACAAACAGAAAATCCCTGGCCTTCTGAGACGTTTCAGGCAAAAGCAGAGAAGAGATTGAGTGGGAAAATGAACCAAGCAAAATACATTTTGAAATTGGATCATCGAATCTGCAAATGTATTAACTCACACTTTGTCTGAGCTTCATTTTTTTGTTTGAAGAAATCTTGCCCAAGACAAAATTTAAAAAAAGAGAGAAAAAAAAAACAACAACAGAGAGAAAGGGCAAGGCGGAAGAAAGAAGAAGAAACTGAAGAAAAAAAAACCAAGTCCAAATGGGAAATATTAGAATGCAATGAAGCTGTCAACATTTGACTGACTTTCCCCTACAAAAAAGACAGTTTCACGTGGTCCAGCCTAACGGCGCGCTCAGTGGCTTCCAAGCTGTGAAACTCAGGACACATGTAGGCACCCATCTGTGTTAACTGGTGCAGAGACCAAACTCTGCCCAGTGCTGGTCCTTCCATGGCGGTCTGGAGATTTTTGCATTGAGCATCTTTGCAAACAGCTCTCGATTTCCTGAGGGGCATCTTCCTTCCTGCCTGTGACCTCTCCAGAGAAACCAAAATCACAGGCAGAGAAGTAGCTGTTTAAACATCCTTTGATTTCCCCTCGTCATTTAGTAAATGCATTAAATTAAGCTGCAGATGTTTTCCTGTCAACACAACGCTGTATTATGGTGTGTTATTTTCCTGATAGAAACATTTTATATACTGTAAATAAACACAGTTTTGTTAATTAGTTAATGAATTATTTTTTAATGCTCCATTAGGCTTGAGAAAAAAAAAATAGCGCAGGCTATTGAAAGTTCTCATTTTTAATAAACAGACCTTGTAGTAAATACAGAACGCCTCATACCCACAGAAATAGTAGCTCTTGCTGGAATAATTATGGCCCCAGCTCTCTGCCTTAAGATATTATGTGCTGCTGAGAGTGATTCAGGATTGGAGATGAAGGTTTTTTTTTTTTTAGCAATGCCCAGGATTGGGGAGGGGGCTCTCTGAGCATGCCGTCTTAAGGTATGGGACACTAGGGATTCGTTCCCTTTTTTGATTTCATTTTTTTTTTTTTTTTTCCCTGTGACAGGGAGGTGTTTTAAACAAGTGGTTAGAGAAACAGAGAATTCGAAATCTGAGTCACCCTTCAGAAACGCCAGAATTTTTAGCAAAGAAACAAACCCGCAAGCCAGCCTTCTTGGTTCTGGAGAGTCATGCTGTTTTACTCCAAACAAGGTCGCAAAGCTCTTTGCTGGTGGAGTGTCTCAGTCCAGCAGTAGATTGGAAAAATGTCCAAGCAGGGGACGCGAGTTCTCTCCCGGATGAGTTCATTTCAATAGTCACTGTGTTTCATCGGATGCAGCTGGTTACATTTTTAATAGGCAGATGGCTAATTTTACAGTTCCAAGCCAATCTCTCATTGGATAACATCCAGAAAGCCCGTGGTAGGGTAATGCCCAGCCGAAAGTTCAACAGGACACTTGGGGGGAACATATGCTAATGTCAGCCCTTTTACTTAAACGTCTTTAAAAAGAATATTCAGTGCTAATCTGAGGGATTTTCGTGGATGCAATCCTAACACCAGATGGGTGGCCAGCTATGAAGTCCCTGAGGACCTAAGCGAATGTTCTTAACCAGACTTGGATGGTCAGAGGCTCAAATAGCACCAAACCAGTGATCGTTGTGTGGTTTTTAAAAATGACAGAGGTGTATGCATTTGGGAAAAAAAAAAATTAAAAGTGACCAGGCTAATGAGAGAAGCTGTGTTCTCTTAACTGAAGCCCTTGGCGTCATTAGAACTCTGGGTCTTGTGAGTACCTCCACTTTAGAGGCCCCTTTCCCATCTGACATTTATGGAGTTACAGAATGTCCGTTCCCCTCCCCCCAGGTGACAAGTCTCCTCCCTCCAGGGTCGGAGAGGGCAAGATGTCGGTTGCAGTTAAAAAGGTTTTATTTCTCAACTGTTTGGAAATCACTCTCCAAAGAAATGGCTATTTAGACATCTTAATTAAAAGGGAATTTGGAAATATCTCCCGTTTTGTAGTGCATGTAATCAAGCATTTCTTCTCTGTGGAAGGACTTTGGTTGCCTCTTCACAAAAGGCTTTGAAATGTCCTAAAACAATCCCCTGCAGCTTGGAGTGGGGGGTAGGGGCAGGAGGGAGTTAAAAAACAAAACAAAACAAAACAAAACAAAAAAAACAACACATTTTCTGGGATGTGATAAAACTCTTGGATGCAAAGTATCCTTATTTTATCCCACGTGATGAATGGCCATAAGGAGACTGGAAAAGTATTTAAGAGCCACAAAGGCAAATGTTGTTGTTTAAATGAGGCAAATATTGTTTACCTCTAAGCAAAATAAAAGATGGGGATCAGAAGAAAGAGGGGGATAAAAAGAGCTTTCTCCAAACAGATTTATAAAAGAGAGTGATTTTTAAATGATTTCAACTCCTACTTTATAAAAATATTTTATGAGCCACTTTTCAGAAAATAACATGCTTCTGAGAGTTTTCTTGCTCAAATCGCTTCCTGGAAATGGTGCATTACTTTTATCCAGTGCAATTGCCTACACAGGACCTTATTTAAAACAATGCAAAAGAAATCCAACAAAGCCAGTAACTCCACACAGGGAAACCCGGGCTTTTTTTTTTTTTTTTCTTGGCCAAGAAAATAACCTTCAAACCTCAAATTGAATCTGTAAATGCTTCTATCAAATTTTTCTTTCAAGAACCTAGAAAGCGGTTCGTTTTGTTTTACTGAGCAGGTTGTGAAAAGAGTTTTCTTGCAGAGTTTTTGTTTTATAATCAAAATAATTCAAGGGAAGTGACACGACTTTTCTTCTGAGATTTTTTTTTTCTTGGACAAAGTCTAGTAGAAGGAGAGAGAGAGAGAGAAAAAAAAAAATCTAACCAAATCTGAGACTTGTAGACAAAAGTTATGCACAATAGGAAAACCCTCAAAGATAGTTATAAATTATTCTGTCACTAAATTAAAGTATTGATACAAGAAAAGTCTTCAAAATGCAAAATGAGTGCTTGGCCAAATACTTGCATAGTTCATGGAATTAATGGAAACTTCTCTCTGGTGTGAATGCCCCCCAAATACTTTTTATATTTAAAATGTAGTTTCAAGAAACTTTATATACTACTTACAACAACCACCACAACAAAATAACTTTGAAAGGGGGGAAAAAAAAGAAAGCCAAAAGAAAAGCAGAAATTAGGACAGTTTTTAAACTACAAGCCAAGTGTTTGCTCTACTTTGCTTTATTTATTAGTTCTCAAGGTATTTAAAACTTAAGCATTAAAACTGCAGAATCATTTGCAAATGAATGCAGTTGCAGTTGTGAAAATATAACTCACAGCTGAATGTGGGTTATTCAGACAAATGGCTGCTTTGTTCGAGGAGGGGAAGTAAAGTTCTCTGTTAATTTATTACAAACTGCAGCATTTCATCCCTGATGTCCAGGCAACAATGTTTTTTATTTCAAGTAATTTATAAGCACTTCCCAGAGCACTTAGCGGTGATGTCCTTGGCTGATTTGCTCTCAGAAACCGAGTGTATATGTATTTACTGTGGGAATTTGTTTTTAATAAAACTGTTGTAAGGCATTTTTATTCCTTTGCTTTGTTACATTAAAAACATTCTCTGCATAAGTAATGTATTTTATTCCAAGTTGAAAGGCAGCAGATCGCAGCCGGCAACTGTATTGGGGGGGGGGGTGTAGAGAATAATGAGGAGAGTAGTAACATTTAAAGTGAACCAGACCATTTTCTGCTCTTTGGGGTCTCCTCTGCCCAGGTGTCTTAGGAAAGCTGCAGTCGGGTGACCAAGGGCCTTGGAAATATCCAGAAGTCCCAGGATATGAGCACTTGAGACTAAAACTCTCTCCAAAATTGAAAAAGGGACATGAAGGTGCAGAGAATGTGTATTTGCACGCCTGGTGTGTGTGTCTGTGTGTAAACACACACAGGCATGTGAGATCAGTGGTTAATGTTAGGAATCCTTTAAAGTTTTTATTAGTTCCTAGAATCAATTCACAACCCCACAGAATCTGAAATTGGCCTTTATTTCAATTTTCAAGAAACCCAAAGATACTCAGTTTCTTAAGTACACGTAAACATTTACAATCTTAATTTTTTTTAAAGATGGTACCCAGTATGTGCAAGTTAAAAAAATAAATCAGTATTTACTTAAATTCTGTGTAACAGGATGAGATTGTGTTGGGTTTTCAGCTTAGGTGAGAGAATAGGGGAGAAATCAAAAAAGTTACAATGGTCTTGCCCCCAAAGTAGCTCTCCTGCTGATTGAAAGAATCTTTCTGGAGATTTCAGCTCTCCAGTGGCTTTAAAATTATTTCTCTTTTTCAAGGAGAAATGACTTTGTTGACGTCATAGATCATCTATCCATCAATCTATCACCCATCCATCCATCAATCTATCAATTGTGCAATTTTATCATCTTTGAAACTTCAATGAGGTAATTTGTGCTGGTCCTAACAGTTGATTCTATGAGAAGTTGATAGATAATTTCACATGCAGATGTTTGTGTCAGTGGAAATGCTACGTATTTAACAAGCATCACATGGTACCTTGCACGTGAGCAGAGTTGGTGTAATCTTGGGCTCCAATGGCAGAAATTATAACAGGCATTGCAGCCCACTGAGGTATAGGAGTTATATAAAATGCAGCCTCATAATTATCTAGACACATTTGAGAAGTTCTTTATAATTTGAAAATTGCTTTGACTTTTAAAAAGAAATTTGATGAGCAATTACTCTATAATAATAGATTTTTAAACTTATTATTTAAAAAAAAATAATGAGAGAACTGTTTGAACAATTTACCTTTAAGAGAATCTAGGTTTTCTTTTCTTTTTCTTTCTCTCTTTCTTTCTTTTCTTTTTAGTTTTTTTCTTTTCCTTCTGACCACTAGCTTTTCCAGAAGTGAGAAGCAAATTAAAACACAGATTCCTTTGTTAATTACCTATAAAAATATTTATTTTTGGTAAAGGAGCTGTGGAAATAACCACCTAGCCTGTGGGCAGAGAATTGAAAGAAAATCAGGAAGCAGGTCTAATAATAATTAGACACATGTTCTCCATGCAAACA
Source organism: Spermophilus citellus (assembly GCF_964194105.1). Lineage (NCBI taxonomy): Eukaryota > Metazoa > Chordata > Mammalia > Rodentia > Sciuridae > Spermophilus > Spermophilus citellus. The sequence continues at coordinate 38,136,140 of NC_138200.1, forward strand.
GAATATTTCTCTTCTTATCAAGAAATTATCCCTAGTGGAGAAGAATTGATATCCTTTTTCCTATGCCTTCTGTTTCCTTATTGAAAATCGGCTTAATTTTTTAAAGATCAGCTTCAAGGAGCTGTTCTGATTTCCTCACTTGTTCCGTAGTCTAACTCCTAGGCCTTGTAGCCTGGGGATCATGTATGTGCATATGTGTACATTTTTAGGACAGCAGAGGCCTTTGGAGATCCCAGGACAAATTTCTGCTGGGCCTTGATTGTTTCTCCTGGAAAATGGGCAGATAACTGCAGAGAGAGGAAGAATGGGTCTGAAAATGCCTACAGATCATGGGGGTAGAACAAAGCTTGGCCCAGTGGTAAGTAAATGGTGATGCTGATTTTTGCATCCGAAAGTCCTTGTGGGGGTCCAGTCCAAACCCCTCCCTCTAAGGTTTCCAACAACCTGGCTCCCTTGAATAAAGAAAGGTGTCAGGTATTTTTTTCCCCCTTGGTGAAGAAATCAACTTAAGAACTGATCATAAGAAAATAGTGTTGAGGATTTTTTAAAAAATGAGAGAGAAAGAAAGCAGGAAAAGATAACACATCAATTCGTGATTTGGCAGAGACAGCTGAGCAAATTTAGCTGATGTTGGAAACAATTATCTATCAATCAAATGATCCTCAATTTAAGATTTGTCCAAACAAATATTTACCATGTATAATGAATCTTAGTGCTTTTGGAGGAAATCTGTTCATTTAGTCTTCAAATATTATTTGTCTTTGCTAAGTTGATTTTTTAACCCCATTTTGAGCCTATCTCTAACATGCTATGAGGATTCATGCTATACCATAGAATCCTTGATCAGGAAATAACCTTAGTTAGCCCCCCAAAATTGAAGTCCAATGTGGATAAGAGACCAACCTTTTGTTTTCCTGTTGAGTGGTCATTTCATAGCACCATTCTGTCCTACTAATTATTAGTTAACTGCTGGAAAAAAAATAATGGAGTCAAAGAGTCCCTCCATCCGAACATGGAGACTCCAGTTCTCTGGGCCAGGAATATCTGGGTAAATGCCCTGCAGCAGATGTAGAGTCCCCTTTTGAATAGGCCACAAGCTCTGGAGGCTGACCACCTCAGCTCCCACTCCCAGATCTGCTTCCTACCAGATAGGCAATGATTTACCACACTTGTGCCTCAGTTTCCCTATTGACAAAACTGGGCTAATAAGAATAGTAACCACCACAAAGAGATTCTAGGAAGATGAAATATATGACATGACACTTTCTATCCATCCACAAAATTTGGCATGTAGCAAATACCTGAGTGTTATGAATCACTATTAGTTCAAGGCAGAGTCTGGGTTAGTTAATGTGTCCATTGAATTGTATAATATCCATAGTGAACTCTAACTTGTACTTTGGTTGTAGGATAGTTTCTCGGTCCATTTTTTCTCTTTTCTAAAATATTTTCTTCACCAATCAAGGTGGGCAAGCTTTTTTCTTCCATTCTGTGTCTCTGGGCACCCTGCCCAGCCTGCTTCCTGACTTCTTCTGTTCCTCCTTCTCCCTGAGCCTGTCTGTTCCTTGAGGCATCTCCAGACATCTTTACTCCAGCTCTAACAGACTCTTGTATCTGCCCTTTAGCATGTGTTTTACATGATCCCCCTTTAACAAGGCTTCAACAAGGAGTGTCGGTCTAGAGGCGTCACTGAGGCAGGCCTGGGAGGTGTTGAGGGGGGTTCTGGGAAGGATTTATTTTTCTCCAAATCAAAAAACAACAACAACGAAAAAGAAGACTCTAGAAGAAATGAGGACTTTCCAGGTTCAGAGCCCCCAAGCAGGCCCGTTTTGCCTCTTGGCAAGCTCAGGGACCTTGATGTTGTTCAAAGAGGCAGAGGAAAAGTGCTTCTCTGGGGACTTGGATTTCTGTTCCTCATCCAGTCCTGGGCTATCAGGAGATGGGTGGAGGGTAAGGGTGGACCAGGATCAGATCTGCTCACACCTGAGTCTCAGAATTTGCTCTTGGTGGGTCTGTCCTCATAGTTTATCTTATTACGGTTTTTCCTCTTTTCCGCTATTATCTATACCTGTCAGATTCATTCACACTCAGTGAAAAGAGCTAATCCAGTTTAATGCAGCATTTCCTTTAGGGATCTGGGTTTTGATAAGGTTCAAAAGATTGCCTCTAGGTTGTAGGACAGGGGCAACCTACAACTGGCAAACTGTCACCTTGTTTGGCCCTCATGTCTTTAGTTCATCTTATAGTGTGACACACACACACACATACACACACACACACACACAAACAAAAGCAAAAAAAAAAAAAAACTTCAAACTCCATTAATCATTGGTAGAATCCCCACAAATGTCTGGCTTCCCTTGAAGGATCCAGGCCTGCCTTCCTGCATCTTTCTTGCTACCTGTCAGTGTCCCTTCAGGTTGCAGACCCTCTCATTTAACAAATGTTCGTTCTCAAATGCCTGCTAGCTAAACCCAGGGTAACTGAGACCCTCCACCGTCCTAAAGGCTAGGGGGTCTCCAAAAAGAGAAGGCTGCCCCAATCCCACTAGGATATGGTGGTAATAAGTTTGGACTTTTAACTTCCTATTTTTGAGTTGATTATAAGATGTGCATTCACCTATATTATTTAATGCACACAATGCGCAAGTAAACGTACCCATTAGGAGATGTATGTTCCCACACTTTGGGCTGAAGCTGCGCATGATCTAACGTGGGGACCCTGGTTGCTGCACTGTGGCGTACTTTGGAACAGTTGTTCAATGGCAAATGCATGCAAAACACATGTTAATTCATGAATAACAAATGAGCCAGATGGAGCTGTACCAAGAATACCAGGAGATAGATAGCTCAAGGAAACAGAGACAAGCACCAGGAGAGGCGTAGAGAGAAAGAAAGAAACACCCAGGTCATGTAAATAGGAGACTTAAAAAAAATCTAGATTCTCTATAAACCTTTGTCTTCATTATGGCAAACGAACCACACAGGTGGTAGCAACCTCCCGTCTTCTAACACACAGAGCATTCTGGATACATCAACGTGGAGCTGGGAGGGCGTGTAAAGACATCTCTTGCTATAGGTCATTTTACACAGTGAGAAAATGGGCGTTTGAGAGCTTGAGCTATTTTTCCAGGCTATCTGGCAAACTTCTTTCATGACAACTAGGATCATTTTGAGTTTGGGGGAAATGATACATTGTTGTTGCATCTAGACAAAGAGGCTGAGGTTCCTGAAGACCACCAATAAGAAACCATGGGAGAGCTTGCCTTTTCTGCTCACAATCTCCAAGAGTGTCTTTTATAGGGAATCCATTCTTATCATTTCTGCAAAAAAAAAAAAAAAAAAAAAAAAGAAAATCAGGTTCCTTGATCTTTTGCATGGTGAGTCCCAGCCATTGCCCATTGGGTTGATTGTCTTCAGGAGACAAATATTGAAAAGGGAAAAATTTAAGGAAGGGCATAATGAATAAGACCAAAGGTTTTAGGGTCAAATGAACATGAAATCAACTTCTATGTGTGTCCAGTTACTCCAGTGTGACCTTGGATGGTTCAAGAAGTCAGTGTTCCCCATTTGCAAAATAAAGAGAATCATAATATTTATCCCATCAAGGTTTTGGAAAATTACCTGAGGCTCTGCAAGGTATGTAAGGTATAGGGCATAGCACCTAGCAGATTAAAAGGGTCCAGTAAATAGTAGACATTTTGTGGTGCAAATTAATTTACCAACATCAGCTCTCATTTGCATGGTGACCTCAGTGACATTACATATTGGAAAGTGGAGGCAGCAGAAGCTTCATCTTGGGTGGCTTCTTCAGTTTTGATGAGAAAAGAGCAATTTCCAGAAGGTCCTCTAAGTCCTTTGCATGGGTGACATTCAATGTTGGCAAGACTGGTCATTGAAGTCCAGGAGGAGTCCCATCCCCCAGAAATAAGAAAAGTGACCAGGGATGAACTGATTAGTTGAGTTGGGCTAGATGGCACAAATGCTCCCTAGCAGAGAAGAGAGTGTATGAATCTTGGCTAATCTTTAAATTTCATTGAAAATGAATTCTCGATTTCTTTTAAGAAGAGCAATTGGGACACAGTATACTCTTGGTCTAACCAGAATAGCTAGTTTTTGCTTTTATAAGATTTATTTTTTATTTTTTGGCAAGAAATTTACCTGAGTTTTGGCTAAAGAAAGATCTCTTGCTACCCTTTTTGCTCTTTCTTGTCTTTTCCCAATTCCTTTTCCCTCTGTCACCCAGACAGGTTGACAGAAGGGGCCAAGCACAACCGTCATATCCATGAACCCCAGTGAAAGGACTGGCCAGGGTGCCACCTCTGAAACACCAGCCACCTCCTGCTCTTCCTTGGTGGATCCACCTGTGGGTGCCACCATGTTGAAGTACCCCTTTCCTTCTCCTGTCACCATCTTTGAACAATGGCAGCATCCCCCTCGCTCCAAATCTAGTCTGGAGACACCAGATCAGCTTTCTCTGCCATTTCCATGAAGATTCATTCCTGATGTTTCCCTGGCCCCCTGAGCCTGGCTTTCTGTATGTGCTTGACCATGTAAAGGAATGGGTTCAAAGACCAGTGGTGCAGGAGGTCTGGTGGGAGGGAGGATACTTCATCTTCTCCATCAAACGTCCCAGCAGAGAAAGAGGACCCGGTACTGGGCTTCTGATCAAGATGGATACCCAGCTCCAAAAGTCAGTGCTGGGCTTGGTGAGTTTCCTGGTACCTGGGTGCCACCTTGGGCTTTCAGAGAGGCTGGGCATGCTTCTCCATGTCATGCCAGGATGGGTGACAGGCTCCTTTTCCTTAGCACAGCTTCCTCTATCAGTTTGCAATAGGAACTTCTAAAACTCCATTAACTAGTAATCATTCAGGGCCAGCGAGGGCGCCTCCACCACCCCAGGAATATCCAATTAGCAAATCATGATCCGGCCCTCCAGTGAAAGAAGTCAGACCCATTATCTGTGATGTCCCCAATTAGAGTGTTTATTCATGAAAGACTGAGCTGAGCTGGCCGGCTGTGCGGCTCCTTCCTTCCCAAAGCCTGCCCCCATTAAGCATCTCTTCCCACCCCCACCCCAGGGCCGCCAGCAACCCCCCCACCCCCTTTCCATCTCCCCCACAGTCTGCCCAAATCACGAGGAATTCTGTTAACAACAGGATGGAAGAGGCAAATTCTTCAGGTTTGGCCATGCCTGACTTGAGTTCCATGTTTTGTGTTCCTTTTGGGGGGGGGGGGTGGAAAAATAAATGAATTGCCCCCGAGCATGCCTGTGATTTCGTTAGTATTTATCAATCTCACTTTAGCAGTAAATCTGGCATTTATCAGACATTGAGAACGCCCCAGGTGCTGGGATCTCACTCCTTCCCCTTCCTGCTTTCTCTCCTCACTTGCAATCAGTTATGTTTCAACTGCATAAAAACGTGGAAAGAAAATTCATCTGCTTTTAGAGTTAAAATGATCCTTAGCGACTTCGTAGTTCAGCAACCCCTTCCCTTCTAGGTTACAAATGAAGAAACATACTACTATTAGAGTCAGTTGTTTTATAAACCTCTCCATTTTTCTATACGCAAGCATATGACCCCCACTTTAAAACGACTCAAATAGTGATCATGGAACAGAAAAAAAAATAATCAGCATTGTATTGGCTAGGTAGATGATCCTTACCAAAGTTTCCTTATTCCAGGAAAACAGAATCATGGAGCAGGATATTCTGATGTGTTCAAGGGACAATAATTACCTTATGGTTGCTGGTGAGATGATACCCCGGCTCCAATAGCATTTTGGGGCCAGGGCATTTTAACATTTGACATAGTGTGAATTTCCTTCTAATATCAAGCCTCTGAAGTCACATCTTTTCCCCAGAAGGGAAATCAGATTTCTAACCTTCCTTCCGGCAAGTTGCTTGGGGGAGTCAGGGAGTGTGGCTCTGCACCGAAGCTTGTGTCAGGCTGCTGCGAAAACACAGTATGTCTGTTTATATTTCCAGAGCCAAACACCGTGTTTTCTATAATTCTGATTAGCATCTACTTGGCCCTTCCTTGAAATATCCTCTGTGGAGTGTTCCAGATAAAGATCTTTGAGCTCCTACAGTCAGTGTGGTACTGGAGCCAGCCTGTCCCAGCTCCAGAGGGCTGGTGGTCAAAATCGCAGGAATTCTGCAAACTGGATTTTAAACACGATTTAAACTTATATCAACTGTTAATTCAATGAAGTATGTGAAAAACAAAGATACTCATACTTCCTAATTACTATTTTTTCCTGTGTGTATATTCTCTTGAAGTTGTTACCATCTATTGTACCCAAGGAGGAAATATGGTACCATGGTATGCCACCCCTGAGCATCTCTTCCCAATACCACATTCACGGGTGTCCCGTTGGTAATTTGAAATTAGCCTCCAAGTGGGTATTTATACCATGGATAACAGAAAACCTACAAGCTAGTGCCCCCTCCCTATTCCTGCCCCCAAAGCCAGTTAACCATTCACCAGCAGATTACAGGTTTCAGTAGTGTCTGAACTAGTTGTGTTGGCAACCTTCAGAAAAATCCCTAGTGTGAATTTTGCCTCTGTAATCTCTCATTTACCTGGCTTAGTGGAAGAATATTTTCTGCATGCATACATGAACCATGGGCCATTCAGTATCAGGTCCTGTGATATTGTACTTCTGCCTATTTTCCATGACCATCTTTCTAAATGGCATCACATAAATTACTGCCTAACAGACATTCTGAGGATGTTGCAATATTTCCTTGAGTGAGGGGTTGTGAGTACTCTACTCTAATGATAGCCTCAGGGGACAGGAAGGTATATTACACTCAATGACTTAGGTAGCTATGAAATTTTAGTAATTTTTTTCTGCTTTGACTGCCTTCCTAAAAAAGTCTTCTGATTAGTGAAAAGATGTCAGCTGTCATTTTTGCTTTTGATGATACAAATAATATAAGAATACATTTTCATAGTAAACGATTTAAGCAACACATTGTTTAAAAAAACATAATCCCCCTATTTCCTGCCCAGAAATTACACTTATTACAGTCCCCTCAGAATCTTTATAGCATAAATATATACATATATGCATATTATTATATGTAATAATATTTTCATGTTATATATACATGATTTACATATATGGGAATCATACTGTGATGAGATTTTTTCACTTACATCTTAAATATTTGTCATGTCAGCATATATAATTCTCTATCATTCTTTAAAATACCCATAGGATCTCAAAATCTAACCATTCCCCTACTGATGGGCACTCAGGCTATTCCCATGATTTTTATGTTTGATATAAACAAAGCAGCATTCAACATCCTTGTTTATATATTTTTGTACATGTGTATGTCTATCTGTGGGACAACTTTGACAAGGTAGGATTTCTAAGTCATCGGACAGTTGTTATTTCTTCTTTCTTTTTTCCTTACAATCTCCATAAAGTTTATTAGTATTGTATCAACATAGTTTAATATTATAGGTCCCTATGAATAAATAATTGCTATGAGTGATGAGATAGAAGGACTTTATGTGAGGCTGCCTAGAAACTCTGCTGTGGAAAAGTGAGTTTCTTGGAGAAGGAGAGGGGGGAGGGGGGATCCCTGGAGGTGCTCATCAACCTCCCCAGGGTCTTACCACTTTGCTTGTGGCTACAGTCCCGCTGATCTCTCTCTGTTTCTCCAGGCCTCAGGGCCTTTTTCAATCCCTCAAAAAGACTTTTAGCCTGGGAAGTAGACCCAAATTGCTAGGAAGTTAACAACCCTGTGGAGCAGGTCTCAAACCACGACTAGAGATGGTACAGAGACACCTGGCTTCCTCTCAACTTAGATGGGACCATTCTGTGACTTTCCCCATTCTTTGGAGTTTCCTCAAGAAGTTGAGCTCCCATTGCCCATAGTGGTAAATGGTTCTAGAAAACACCTTCTATTTGCCACTTTTACTTTCCTACCTTGCTTCTCTACTTTTCTATAAGAACTTTCTGCACTTCCCAGATAAATTATTCACACTTGAATCCAGGTCTCTGGAGGAAGCCAAACTAAGATGTCTTGGCTTGTCAGTCTCAACCCAGAAATGAGATGCTGCTAGGCAGCTGTAATACTTTCCCTCACTTGTTGCAGGAGACAAGTGCCTACTTAATGAACTAATCAGGTTACATCAGGCTGCCCTTGCCCAGAACTCTGGGACTTACGATTTGACCAGAAGAGTGTGCTGATTAAAATGATGTGTTGCATTTTAATAGGCATTCTCTCATGGAGAAAATACAAATAGCCTCATATCGTCTTTCTGCTCCTGATAGGGAAAGCTCACCGGGGCTTGAGAGCACTGGGCCTACATTTGGAGGCTGGAAAATTTGGTGAACTTGGTCAAGTTGGGTGAAATTGCATCAGCTGCACAAAAGAACATGAAGCCTGGGGACTTCATTGACCAGGAAGCCAACGTCCAGACGGTGTGGGCTTCCACATAAGGCCATGTTCCCTGCAGGAGGCTGAGGGCTGGCACAGAGCACCATCACATCATTCCTAGGTCAAGGTCAGGATGCCCCAGAGCTGTTCCTTGGGCTTTTAAGGGAGGGCTTGGGATTTATCCTAGTATAAGCAGAGAAGCTGTAGCTCCTTTGAGCTGATAAAACTGTTGGTTAAAGCTGTCCCTTCTCTACCCCTGGGGCTTTAGCCTGATCCCAGTGACTGTCAACTTCTCCATCATCCTACTTGGAATTCTTTCTCTTCTGCATCCACTTATTTCTCTTGCTTTAATAGCACATAGATGTCCCTAACAGATGGACTCTAAATGAACTGTTGGAGTAATAGTAGATCTACTAAACACGCTACTGGGCATCAAGGTTTGTGATTGACATGCTTTATCTATAGAGTCTTCAGCATAACACTCAGACAAAATAAGCAAGATGATTATGCTGCTGTCCAGATGAAGAAACACAGTGAGGCCCAGGGAGGTTCAGCAACTGGTCCAAGGCCAAATAATTAGTTAGTGGCAGAGCTGGGAATTTGTCCCTGGAGGTCTGACTTCAGGACCCATGCTCTTAACCTCTTTGAGTGCATGAACTTGGGGATCAGGCTGTTCTAGCTTCAAAGCCTTATTTAGTTTATTTAGCTGTGTGACCATGAGGACGTCATTTAAAGTCTCTGAGCTTGAGTTTCTCCCATGAGGATGATGATATCTAATGGGGGTTGTAAGAACGCAGAGGTAGCAAGTGTGTAGCCAGGGCAGGTAGTAGAGTATGCATTTTATAACTTACAGAGGTCATTATTATTATTGCTTTATGTTCCAGCCACACACAATCCAGTTACTGACCGTTGGCTCCTTCCTTAACAGGCCTTTGTATAGGACCAGCTGCATGGCCCTTACCTCCTCTCTCTGGTGATGTTCTGACCAGCCTTTAAGGCCCAACATGAATGTCACCCTGTCTGGGGAAGCCATTGTCTTGGAAACCTCGTGTTTATCAGTAATTCAGTCTAGCAGGGGGACAGCTTAATGGTTAAGAGCATAAGGTCTAGAGTCAGACGGTCGAGCTTCAATGAATGACTCTTTTCACAGATATGTGATGTGGAACAGATTCCTTTATATGTAAACTGAGAAAAATTATACTGGCTTAAGGGAGAGAAAGTACCTAAAAACTTAGCATGGGAGCATAGTAAGATTTCTGTACATCTTACTTATATCATTTAAGCACTACGATTATAGCTGCTATATCATTTAAATTTTTTCTTGTGGTGTCAGGGAATTGAACCCAGAGCCTCATGCATGTTCTACATCCCTAGTCCTGTTCCATCATTTAATCCTGGGTATTTTTGTGCGTATTTGTAGATGGTCTATATCCCCATCAGACCACAGACTCCTTTGATATTAGAATAGTGATGATTCCTGCTTTTGATTTTTGTGCCTGGTCTTATGTCTTATCTATAGTAGTCAATTGGAGGTTGATCGCTGGTGGCTGAGTGGTGGATGGGTAGGTAGTATGTGGATGGTTGGAAATTGCTGTTGGCATAATGGCTAGATCAAGGAGTTGGACCAACTCTGCTAACTGGGATCCACTACTGTCCCATCAGAAGAAGGAGAATGCAGAGGCCTCTGAATTCTTGAGCTGGGATCAGAGATGACAAAGGAAAAAATAATTCAACCACCACCCAGCCCAGAAGGCGAGGGTTCCATATTGGGTAAAGAGTTGCCTGGAGTTCTCTTGAAGACGCCTTTCACTTCCGAACATTTGCCTTTACTGTTCCCATCTCTGGTACTTAGGCCAAAGTGTCCTTCAGAGACCCACTTGCCCCGACTGAGCAGCCTGATTTGGCACCTGAGTGTCTGGAACTTCTAAACAAATATAAAGAAGACGAAATAGGCTCTGGGCTTGGGACTCTCTTACTGATTCTTCTTAGTGAGGAGGCTCTAGGCTGAGGGTCCAATGGTTTTACGGATGAGACTAAAGCTTGCTATGGTGGGAGATTGCTTGATCCAGCTGTAGGGTCTTGACACTTGATCTTTATTCTTGAGGTCTCTCCTTGACTTCCTGGGCATCAGACTCCTCCCACCACCAAGGCCTCAGCTCTTGGTGGTACCTGGATCCTTGGCGCTCAGATTTCAGTGGGCTGATTCTTTCAGAGCTCATAGCCTACGCCCCAATCTCACGTACACACTATGCTATTAATGACCCTTTCCCCTTTGCCAGAGGCTAAGCACAAGGAAAGGGACTCACACTTATAAATGACCATCGGTAGCCAGTCTTCTGTCCTGCCTACAAAGCTTTTTACTTGCCTTTTTCTACAGTGATCGTAGTGAACAATCAACAGCTTTAACTCTAATCAATTACCAAGCATATATTCAGCTCCATGTGGGCTCATTTATGGATCTTCAGCATTTTGGTAAGACACTAGATTTTGTGCTGAGTCCAAAATAGGCACTCAGTTAGCTCTTAGAGGAAAAAAAATGGGATGTAAAAGGGGGAGGAAGAAGAGGAAAGAGCGTTCTTATTTTCTAAATTCTTATACTCCACCCAGCTCAGCAAGACCAGTGTCATGCATAGATCAAAGACCTGAAGGCCATTAGTAATGGGATCCAGGTAAGTCTACGAAAGAAAAAGGAGATATCAGGAGTGGCCAGAAGGGCTGGTAGACGGGTCTTTGGGGAAAAGAAACTCATCATTTCCCAAATCTCTCTTTTTATGCTGAAGACTCGTATAAATGTCTAGCAACTTGATTTAGGTCATTTCAGCTGTTGGGAGAGAGTAGTGCTCAAAACACCAGGGCAGCTATGGGAAGCCCAGGCAAGGTTCTCAAGACAGTAGCTTGCTCCTTCCTCCCTCCCTTTCTTCCTTCATTAGTTTTTCAACACATATTCTGATATTCTTTAAGGCATTGGGAAGATGTCCCTATGCGACGGGGTGGTGAGAGCGCCAGTGTTGGAGAGCTCTAGGCTTCTGTTCAGAGAGTTGTTCTACCAGCTAATAGCTGTGTGCACGTCCTTGTTGAGTTAATCAACTCCAGGGCTCTGATGGATTCTCCTCCCTACAGTGGGATCATCCCAGCACCTATCTTGGAGGGTTTTGCGTAGATGAAAATGAAGGCATTAGTAGAAAACACACACACACACACACCGCACACACAGCTGGGCACCTTGTAAGCTCCCAGGAAATATTCACTGCTATTCTTAATCTTATGATCCCAAAACAACCAACAGAGCAAAACTGGTGGACCATATCTTTATCTTTTATATTTCAAATTTCACAATGGGATCATCCTGAAAGATTTCAGCAGTTATTGTGTTTAAGAAGTTCGGAAGGATCAGGAGATGGACACACAGCAACATTTTCCCTAGGAAAAAACTCAACCTGTCAAGCTTTCCTTTTCTAGAGGATTATCAGCACAGGGAAGGAAAGAGACGTGAGAGCAGAAATGGCCAAATCCCAGGCTCCCGTGGAGGACGGAATAGTTGCCAAGGCCTGGCAGCTGTGGTGACCTCTCAGTCTCGGAAGGCTGAGGTTTCAGGAGTGGGGATTTTGAGTGGACTCCCTGTCTGGGACCTGTGATGAGGCTTCTCCTGGTCCACAGCCTCATTTCTCATCTTGTCTTGTTCTGGTGACACATCAGGGACGTCTGATTCTCTCAGGTATCTTGCTCTCCTCTAGAAAGTCATTCGACAAGACTCCAAATTGAGGAGGACCTGCTACTGTGGGGCCTTGGATTTTTCTCTTCTGTCCTGAAAGTCTCCAGCCTTTATTTTAAACTGGAGAAACTGGCCTTTTGCTTGTGCGTTTAAATGTCCTGCCTGCTAACTGGCTCGCTCTTTCTTTCCCATCCAGTTGGGACTGTGCTTGCCTCGCACATGGAGAAAGGCCAAGCGACTTTCTTTGTTTTTTTTTCCCTTGGGGCAAAACAGCATCTTGTGCCCTCCACCTGTTCCCTCCTTGTGGCCCCTGAGGTCTCCGAGTTTGGTGTCCCCGTGCACTTTGCCTTAGAGAACAAAAGACACACTTTATTGAAATGTCATATGTCAGCTGCGTCCTTCCATTCTATCAAAACCTTTTCTTTTCTCTCTGTCTCTCTCTTTTTTTTTCTTTTCTTTAAAAAAAAAAAACATTATGGAGAGAAAAAAAAAAGAATAAGGGTTTGGGGAGAGTATTCCACACACCACCCCCACCCCAGCAAACTCAAGCCCACTCTGAGGAGTTGAAACATCTGCACTTTCTCAGGTTTGAAAGGAAACAAAAAATTGCCAAGTGGTATAAAATTTGAAGAAAAATTACCCAAAGGAGGAATGGACGTTAACCACGCTTCAATTCCCCACTATGGGTTGACATTTGAAGCACTTTCTTCTCTCCTCTTTCTTTCTGATTCACAGTGTGTCTAAAGAGGTGAATTGGGCACACAAAACCCAACCTCCTCTTGCCAGGGTGGGTATGAAATATGAAGGCCGGACGATTGTCTGGGCTCAGTGCATTGGAATAACATTGGTTAAATTATGGATAGTTTTTGAATAGTGTCACTTTTTTTTTTCCCCCTCTGCAGATGGTTGTTCACACAAGGAGCCGGGTCTGCATAATTGTATCAGTAATCAGCAGTAAGGCAATTAGTTGTGTAAGTGTGCTATAATCATTCTAACAGAAGAGATGACGAAAAGACAAAAAAAAGGAGGGGGGGGCGACCAAAATGTCTTTTCTGAATCCATCAACTGACAGCCATAATTAGATATATATAATTGAAAATTCCACAGTAGGGGGGCAGCTTATACAAATGAATTTTCTCTGCTGCCCTTACGCATTTTTGTCTTTGGCTGAACATCTCTGTAGGAAAAGGCAGAAAACTCGTCATTCCAAAAGAGTGCCTACTGTACTGGGCATTCATTCAGACCAATGATGTCAGAATAACAATTTTTTTTTTTTTTTGGTGGGGTGGGGGCCGTGAGTTGGAGGACCGTGAGGTTAGTCGGCTGTGAAGACAAGCGCTCAGCGCAGGCGGGTGTGCACTGCGTTGTCCTGAATTTTGTCGTCCACGCTATATGATTTTGAACCTCTTCTTGGCTGGTCAGATGTCCCCTCTTTGGGTTCATGATGGAAAATTCTGGGCAGGGCTGATTTATTATCCACGAGGCACAACAGACACGGTGTCTGGGAACGACGGTGTTTGGGGGTCCTGCAAAAATGTTTTGATTTTGATTTCTTTTTAAAATCAAAAGAAAATATAGTGACTGGAGTTAAGATGAATCCAACCTGGATCGTGACCCTCTTCATACCAATGCAGCTGTAAAACATATTTTTGAGTAGGAAGGGGAGAGTAATGACCTAAGTACCCCGAGTTTGCTATAGTCACACAGTCACAGGGTGGCCCCGATTCTGGGCTAAGGTGGGGTTTTTCCAAGGTAGTGAGAAGTATCAGGGTTTGAGAAAGCACCTTTACAGCAGAATATTTCACCCCCAGTTTTTATAGGAAAGAGGGACTTTATTTAACCAAAGACTGATTATCAAAACCTATAATTACATTGGGTTAAAAACTCTTAAGTGCCTATGAGTTTGTGGAAACTGCAGAAAAGCTTAGCCCTGAATTAATCAGACTATAGGTCTCCCATCAGACTCAAAATCTTCTTTTTAAATTGGAAGTGCATTCCCCCAACCTCTCTCTCCCTCTCCTTTTGAATTCACCAATTCTTCTATAATTTAATTGGACAAATCTTAACTGTGATTTTTTTTCCCCCTCCCAAAGAGGGGCACATTGCGGCCAAAGCTTGTTAATTAAGTTCTTTAAACGCCCCCAGCTGTGCAATAAGTTTTCAAAGCAACGCAACTGCAAATTTATTTTTTTTTAAACATTTGGTGGCTAGTTTTCAATCATGTATTATTCCCCCCTTCTTGTTGTGAGGATGGGAAAACAGGAATAATCTCTGGGAGAATTCCCATGCATTGTGGAATCTTGGACAGACAGTCAAATTGGAGGTGCCATTAAGTGGTGTCTAATTGGAACCTATTTAAGGAGGGGAGTCACAAGGGACGATTCTTTGGGCTCACAGGCAGTGCAGGCATATACATGCTTGTGTAGAAATAACTCGGAAAAGTCCCTAGGGAAGCATGGCTCCCCCACCAGGGTTTGAAGGCAGGGCTTCTCCCTATTGGCACGGGGGCGTTTGGGGAAAGTAGACTGAGCCAGGTCCTGCAGACAGAGCCCCGCAGGCAGGATGGCAACTGAGGGTGCTTCTGTTTCCCCCTGGCCCTGAAGTGTAGCCCACACTTCTTGTCCTTATCACCTCAGTTTAATTGGTAAAGAGGTGGCTTTGGAGTGGAAGGAAAAATGGTGACATGTGCTGGCATTTCCTGGACCCCCTACAAATTACCATCCATGATGTTCCATCTCAGATGCCACCCTTCAAAAAATGCTACAGAGCCACATCTCATTTAAGGAACAAATGGAATCCAATTTAAAAAGGTAAAGATGTTTGCTAAAAAAGGCATTTATTTATTCACATTCTGGGTCTTACATATTTTAATTCTCTTTTCGAGCCCCTCATTACCCTTCTTAAAATTGAGCATGACCACCTTTTGCTTAGGCCAATGGCAGGTATGCAGAAATGGTGCATGCCAAGTGGCAGCTTTAAGAGCCAGTGCGTGATTTGCCATATACTGTAGCACTCTGTGACTGTGTTTATAGGGGAACTAACTCCTTCATCCTGGGTCCCTGCCTTTCTATGAGGTTCAAAGTTCCCAACAGACTCCACCTCCATCTCTGCCCCCACCAACCCACACTGGACATGATGCTCAATGGAGAAATAAACTTTTGCATGCTAGATAAGGTCTGAGGGTTGCTTGCTACTGCTGTGCAATTGCAGCCTGACTAGTGCAATTACATAGAGTATGTAGCTCTGATGGTGACATGGGGACAGATCAGGCCTGCAGGAAAAAATTTCTAAAAAATCTGGTTGCACACATTAGAGTGTGGCAATACTGGACTTGTACTCCCATGCTGTGGCGCTGGTCACTTAAGAGCTAGGTTAGCAGCCCTCAGCCCTCCCCAAGGTCTGCTACTCAAGGGTCACTTACATCATCTGGGGCCCTCCCCCTATTGAGGAAGATCTTGTCTCACCTGAGAATTGAAAGAGCGAGTCTGGGATGTTCCCTCCTCTTGTCTTCTGATGCTCATATTGAAAAGGCAGCAGCTGGATTGGCTTTGGCCTCATTTCATGAGGATGCCTCCCTCAAGTACCTGATTGAAGGTGGAGGGTCTGAGCTCTGAGTTTGTTGAGTGTTGTGAGCACCTCCTTGGTTTAGCAGTGTCCATGGGGGACATGAACCTTGAAGGGACTCAAGAAAGAGCCTGAGGACTGGTCATGAGCCAGCTTTCTCCTATCACCCTCAGCCAAGGCAAAGAAGAGACTCTATTGTCACTGGTAAGTGCCAGGCATTTCCAACCCCATCCCTGTCCCTCCTGTTCCTCTCCAAACACCTCCTGCCCTTTCCCTCTGCGTGTATAAATTCCTAGTAGTTGTTCATCTTTAAAGCCTGATCTCCTTTGCATCTTCATAGGAAAACCCAAGACTCAATCTATTTGCTGCTTTTCTCTCATCCTGAAGGCTTCCCGGAAAGGCACCAGGCTTTATTGACATCCCCCAAGAACCTGAGCTGGGCCTCTTCTCTGAGCACTGTCACAATGAAGCATCTTCCCGTCTCGGCTTCCTCATCTATCTGTTTCGAAGATGTGGCACCAGCCTCGAGCAGCAGCCTACAACAAGATTTTCTTCTCTGAAGCCTCTGGCTGGGCCACCTCCCTGTGTCACTATGGTGTTCGGACCCCTCCTTCCTGTATTCATCCCCCTCTCCCTGTGGAGATGACACTGAATCTTTCCCCCAAGTCTGGCACCTCATTCAGGCTCTCCCAGGGCTGTTGGCCTCTTATGTCCCCTCTGAAGGTTCCGCTCCTTGTTAACCATCACCCACAGGATGCAGACTGTGGAACGGGAGCTAGTTAGTGGAAACTGACTTCCTCTTTGGAGAAACCCTTTCCTGGGGTTGCCAATTTACTTCTATCTCTTGGGATCCATCCCTACCCGAGCACCTGAGCTCTTTGACTTGGGTCTATATTTTGTGCCAATTCTCTACATAATCGCCTTCAGTTCTGTCCTTCTGAGCCATCTTGCAAACTCCCCTGCTACTAGATTCCAGGATTGACACCCTACCAGGGACATCCTGGGGAGGGAGTTAAGAGAACAAGGCGTAGGGCCCCAGTACAGTGTCTTAGTCTTGTCTGCCAAGTGACTTGTCTCATCCCTTCTGTGCTACTTTAACAGATTACTTGAGATCTGATAATTTATAAAGAAAAGAGATTTATTTCTGACGGTTCTAGAGGCTGGGAAGACCAAGTTGAAGGGCTGCCTGCCAAGGGCCATGGCAGAAGGTGGAAGGGCAAAAGAACATGCAGAAAGAGTAATTAAGAGAGGACTGAACTCACTTACAATAACCCGCTCTTGGCATAACGAACCCGCCCCAGGATAACAACATAAATCCATTCATGGAGGCAGAACCTATAGGACTCAATTGCTTCTTAATTAAGAGGCCCCACCTCTCAAGGTGTAAGCTCAAGGTGCCTGCATTTCTTCATATACAGGATGGAGATGATAAAGGTACTGGCCTCTGCCTATTTATCTCAGCCTCTAGGGTCTCTGTGGTCTTCTCTTTGCCTCAGGATCTCAGTTGCCAGACTCAGTTGCTTGGTGTGACTTTTCCCTCCTGTCCTTCCCGGCCCTGGAATGTCACCCTCCTCAGGACAGAGACCTCTTCTCTTCCTCCCCAACATGCCTGGCAAATGGCTTGGCTGAGGGCAACTGCCCAGGAATAATCGAATTAGCTCAATCATGGTGACTAGCTCTTTCCTAGGATGGGGAGAGCTTTTTAGTCTCTTTATCTCCAAGAGTCTATTAGTACCGGCTCCCGTGACTTCCTATTTATGTGGGTATTCTTTAGTTGGTCTCCCATGCAAATGATAATAGTGAGTAAGTCATGAACCGACGTCGCCCACCCCCTTACAAAGCCAGTCAGGCACCAGAATGAAGCCTCCATCAGCCTGCCCCAGGTGGGAGCTGTCATCCATGAATTTTGAAAAATGTGTGCCATGTCCCTTCATCTTCAAGCTTTTCTGTGTCATGCTGCAATGTCCTCAGTCATGGGCTTGCTGGGGTCATGTGTTAGCTTTCATTAAGCCACACATATCCCTGCTGACATAACCATCCGAGAACTATGTGAGTGAGCCTGAGAGTGGCCCCTGACGTGCTGCTTGTACTTAGCTTTGTAACGGATGGCCAGGCCTCAGGATAAAGACAGCTGGGCTGCCCTGCAGTTGCTCAGGGTAATGTAACAGATTTCCCAAGAAGCAAATGCATCTACTGGCTGATTCTCCCTAAGAGTCAGTGTGGTGTGATGGAAGCAAGAGTAGGCTGGGCGAACGGCTCAGGGGTAGAGGGCTTACCCAGCATGCACAGGGCCCTGGGTTCCATCCTCCCCAGCCCCACATAGATTCATATACTTTCAAGTAACTCATACGTCTATTCTGCACATAGCCACAACTACTCTACCGTTCCCTTTTGTTTTACATCGGGTCTACCTCATTCATTCTGCTAGTCTGCTTTTCTCCTGAAAATATTTGGTTCTACAGCCAAAAGCTCAGTGCCTCCTCTGTAAATATGTCAACTCCTCACAGGGACAGACAACCATGGAGTGGAGTGCTGAAAGAGAGTTTAATGACGTTTTAGTTGTAGACCCACATTTCCAAGTGGGACTAGGTGGCCGAGAGAAGAAACGTGAAACCATCTCCGATGCACAGGTATCTGGGCATCTGTGTCCTTGTCATGTGGTCTCCCGGGAGGTGAAGTGTAAAGGCTACAGAATTATAAGAATCCTGGTAGCATTATTAGTTAAGGATGTGTTTTGGATACACAGGACCCAAGTGGCAGCGGTCATCCATGGGGGCTCTGCTTTGTCCTTGCTGAAGCTGAAGGACTTCTCAGATCACCGATCTCTGCAGATTTTGCTGAAGATCTTGGAATGGAGACGGAAGCAGGTTCAGGGTGCTCGGGTCTTCTTTTACACTCCCCCAAGCACATCTTGCCTCTTAGTCTTGCTCCTCTGCCTACCACCCATCAGGTCCGTCTCCTAACAGCACTTTGCATGAGCCTCTTCAGTCCCTTCCCTGGGTTTTTCAATCTTCTTTGCTTCTTCTGAGCTTTGCCACTCTCCCCTATTTCTCCCTTTGCCACTTAATACTATTTTTAAGTGTAAGGATAGAAATTTTGTTTGTGCTCAGCAAACTAAAGATTCTTCAGTTCCCATGGCCTATCTCCATAAATGGCAATGAAGGATTATAAATTACATCAACAAACTATTTTTGGTCCTCTAAACATATATGGTCTCTAATCTCCACCACAGCTTTTGAAATGAGATAGGTACAATTTGCACCTAATAAGTAGCAAAAGGAGCAGAATAGAATTAGGATCAGGGAGGTCAAATCACTTGTCCTAGGTGACACAGCTTGTAAGTGCTACATACAGACAGGATTTACTCAGTCCTCACTCAGATTCCTTACTCTTTACCAGCTGGGAACTGAGTTGATCAATTTGTTTGACGATTTCTAGAATCTTCCCTTAAAGGTTTATTGGGAACTAATAACTTAGCAATGGCAATTTTGGCTAAATACACTCTTCTAAAATAGAATTCACCTGCAGGATGGTTTTCTGTACTAAGAAGAAAACTCCTAACAATGATACTTTCCCCACTTTTTCTCCTCCTCCTCCTGGGAGTCCTATTATTATTCAAGACTATACATTGCAATTGACAGTGGTCTCTTTTCCTTACATCTTTAATTAGTACTGTCATTTTTAATCCACTGGAAAGAAGAGAGGGAGATTGAATGTCCCAGCAACAGATGTGTTCTTCTGAAACTTCAATTGTGACAAATTCATTAAAAAAAATGATAACTTTTTTTTTTTTTTTCCTATTTGCTCTAAGCAGAGAGCATTAGGATTCTTTTTCCTCTTTGGTGGCTAATTCGGTGCCATTTTTGGTTATCATGCGCAAGATGTTTTTAAACTGAGTTGTCAGATTGTTAAATGTCCTCACCATGGAGTGTTCCCGTAATTCAATCCCTCTGGATTGCTCAGAGTGTCTTAAATGTTTTGATTGCAAATACAGGAGGGAACTGGCCGGCCCCAACGGGTCTCCCCTGAAACCTTCTTATGGATAAATTTGCTGGGTGGCCTGAAATAGGTCAAAAGGTTTCGGTTCACAAGTAGAATTCTAGACATAATCACCCTGTGGATGCTGTAAATCAATCATAATTAATGCACTTGCCCGGTCCTGTCAGCTGATTGTTGCTAGAGGGCGAAATAAAGAGACCCTTTCTAATACAATTTGAAAAGAGATCAAATCTGTCATTTCGTGTAATAATTGAGCCAAATGAGAAAAGAGAGGGGTCAAAGTTCACCGGGTGACCTTATGTAAACCCAATAATACATAATTCATTTCCTTTATATGGAACTTATAAGCTGCTGTAAATTGTCAGGACAGAATCCCTGGCTTCTGCCAAACTCTCCTTGCTTATCCTGAAATGCAGCAGAGCTGCCCAAACTTCTAGGCAGCACATTCTCGCGGAATAATCCCCGAGCCTTCAACATGGACCGGTATTTAATTCATTCTCCCAAGCGTGTGAAGTTAATAACTGAATAAATCACTGGCAGCTCTCTCTGAATGATATAAAACCTGTAATTTATTTATTGAGTGTTACAAATACAGTTGAAACATGTTTTCATGCAAAATGCTTTCCCTCTTTTTAATATTATCTACAGGGAGGACCTGGGTTTGGAGTTCTGGGAGTGAGGGTTAGAAGACCGGGCACCTGAGACGGGTCCATTCTTGGCTTGGGAGCAGCGG
Source organism: Spermophilus citellus (assembly GCF_964194105.1). Taxonomy (NCBI): domain Eukaryota; kingdom Metazoa; phylum Chordata; class Mammalia; order Rodentia; family Sciuridae; genus Spermophilus; species Spermophilus citellus. The sequence goes on from NC_138200.1 coordinate 38,156,548, forward strand.
TGATGGGAAATGAGGCCTCTTCCCAGCTGTGCAGCATCTGGGGTGGGGAGGAGTGGGACAGAAGGAAAAGGTGTTTGAGAAAACCTCCCAGCAGGGGCTGGGGCTTCCCAAGTTCACCAGGGCGCAGGACCCATGGAACCCAATACCTGCCAGAGCTTCGTCTCCAGACCCCTGGACGGGCGCCAGCCAGGACCCCTTGTTTTGAAAAAGTCTGCTGCATCAGAAGGTACTGTCAAAGCAGCTGTTCCTTCTCCCATTGTGGGTGACCCTCTGGGAAGGACGCGGGATGCCTTGGCTCCTATCAGCCCTGGTGAGTTCCGGCGCTGGCTCCTCCATCTCTGTGCGCACTGGGTGGAGACCCCCCAGGTCCAGGCCCCAGCGCGCTTTTTGGCACACACGACATCTGCACAACACTTGTCGTTCGTTATCTGATGCTCGAATCTTCTACAACACCATTTACTCTTTGGTTGTTTTTGTGACATATATTGCCCTGCACCACTAGTAGGTTGTTCTTCGTTAAATATAGATGCCCTCATATTATCCTTTTCTGCTGTTGGAAACTTTGGTGCCCTGTGAGAGGGCGGTATAAATGGGTCCAATCTTTCCAGAAAAAGGTTTGATGTTATGTAACAAGAAGGACATTTTACTTATTCCTTGACTTCCGAAGTTTCCATTTTTGATGATTTTTCTCAATGATGCTTAATTTTTCTTAAATATACATTATTGTGTGTGTGTGTGTGTGTGTGTGTGTGTGTGTGTGTACTTGTAATACATATGATATGTATCCTGATTCTAAAACCAAAAACAAACCAGTAAGGAATCATTAAATAAAACATGAAATTTGGGGGTGGTGGTGGCTGGGGTTATGGCTCAGTGGTAGAGCGCTTGCCTAGTATGTGTGAGGCACTGGGTTCCATCCTCAGCGCCACACATAGATAAATAAAATAAAATATCCATTGACAATATATATATATATACACACACATATAGATTAAAAAAAACCCATGAAGTTTCCAAAACAAAGGAACAGTCTACAAGTGTTACCAATGATGGCCTTAACCACATGGAAAGATACCTAACATGTTATTCACTGAAAAAACATGTCAAAATACACATTGAGAAGTTATGACTTTATTTTGTTCTTAAAATATCCTTTGCAATGACCAAAGAGAAGAAAAGTGAGCACTTAAGAGTTTGTCACAGAACAATGCTACAACACCAGGAAGAAAGGACAGTGATGGATGCGACAAGGAAACCCAGATTATAACTCAGAGAGCAGCTGGTTCGTGGGAAGGATGATAGGCTTAAAAATAAACCATGCTGCTGCTGAGCACAGTGGCCTGGGCCTGTGATCCAGGGGTGCAGAGGCTGAGGCAGGAGGATCACAAGTTCCAGGGTCACCTAGGCACTTGAGCAAGACCCCATCTCGAAATAAAAAATCAAAGGGCTGGGGATGCAGCTAAGTGGTAGAGCAACCCCAGGTTCAGTCCCCAGCACCACACACACACACACACACACACACGCACGCACACACACAAGCGAAAGATACTGGAATATCGATAACCTATAAAGAAAAAAAAACTACATAAAAATTCCAGGTTAAAAAGTTTTCAGTATATTTCTTATGGTTTGGATATGAGCTATCCCCCAAGAGCTCCGATAAAAGAGGCAAAATGATCAGATCATGAGAGTCATCACCTACTCGGTGCATCAATCCAATTGATGGGTTAATTATTTTTAGTGTTTCCCCCCCCCCCCCCCCCCCAGGGGGAGAGGGCTTGTGGCAGGGATTGAACTCAGGGGCATTATTACCACTGAGCCACACCCCCAGCCCTTTAATTTTTTTTTTTTTTTTAATTTTGAGACAGGGTCTCACTAAGTTGCTGAGTCTGGCCTTGAACTTGTATTTCTCCTTTCTCAGCTTCCTGAGTGGCTGGGATTATAGGTGGGCCTGCAGGCCTGGCTGATGGGTTAATAATTTGAATGGTTTACTGGGTGGGAACTGTAGGCAGGTGTCTGATGGCTGAAGGAAGTAGGTCTCCTGAGCGGGCTTTGGGGATCATGTAGTGTGTCCTTGGCTCCCCCCACTCTCTCTCTTCTTCCTGGCTCCCGTGAGCTGAGAAGCTTTCCTTTGCCACCTGCTGCCCCCCTGATGTTCTGCCCTCACCTCAGGCCTGAGCAATGGAGTCACCTAACTATGGACTCTGCCACCATGAACCCCAAATAAACTTCCTCCTCTGAGCTGTTCTTGTCAGGTCTTTTGGTCACAACAGTGAAAAGCTGGCTAGCACAATCTGTATTCTGTGTATGTTATTTGTGTGTATATGCACGGGTAAACACACTCCTACACACACACATACACACATATACATGGATAGGGTTACCAACATTGAAATTTAAATCTTCAGTATGCTGTAACATATCAGAAATAAGGCTAAGACAAGCACAGAATGTGCTCAGAGCTAGAGCCCTTGCTTAGCATTTGTGAGGCCCTGAGTTCCACTCACCATACAGGGAAAAAAAAAAAAGTTAAAACAACTCAATAGAAAAACATATCATAAAGAACACACTCTGACAATTCACAGAAATGCTTTGTGTGTACCTAGTTATCGACCCTGGATCACAACTGCTAGATTATATAGTAATTGCATGTCTAGTTTTTGCAGGAACTGCCAAACTGTCTATCAGAGCCACAGTTACACTTCACATTTGCACCAGCGATATAGAAATGGTTTGGTATCTCCGCATTCTTGCTGGTATTGGACATTGCCATCCTTTTAAAAATCATATTATTAGAGAGATGAGTAGCAGTATCTCACTGTGGGCTTCCTAATAGCTGATTATGTGGGCCACTCATGGGCTTATGTGCCTGTGTCCATCTTCTCTGGTCAAAGGCCTCTCACGTCTCTCGCTGATTTTCTAATTGGATTTTTTTAAAACTGTTGACTTTCTTTCTTTTTTTAAAAAATTTTAATATTTATTTATTTTTTAGTTTTTCGGGGGACACAACATCGAACCCGGGCCGCACGCATGCCAGGCGAGCGCGCTACCGCTTGAGCCACATCCCCAGCCCTAAACTGTTGACTTTCAAGAATACATTACGTAGTCTACATGATAGTGATTTGTCAGGTAGATGGTTTGCAAATATTTTCTCCCAGTCTGTAGCTTGTCTTTTCATCATCTTAGCAGGATCTTTTTCAGAATAAAATATTTCTTAGTTGGATGAAATCTAATTTCTGCTTTTTTGTCTTTCATGGTTCATTGCTTTGGGTATCAAATCTCAGGATGTTTTACCAAGGCATAGATCCCCCAAATGTACAGTGTACTTAAAAAAACCCAAACAACAACAACAACAACAACAACAACAAAAACTTTGTAGTTTTTCATTTACACTTAAGTGATTTATTGTTTTTATAAACTTATTAATTATTTATTAAGACAAAATTCACAAAACATAAAATTTACCACTTCTAATTCAGAGGGTTTTAATATATTTACAAGATTTTTCAATAATTTCTATCAAATTCTAGAACATTTTCATCACTCCAAAATAATTATACCCATTAGTAGTAACTCTCCATTTTCTTTATCTACTTCCTAGCAAATACTAATATGTTTCCTGTCTATGAATTTGAGAGAGGGTCTCAAATTCATAGACAGGAAAATGTATACTTTAAATAAATGGAATCATAAGATATGTGACCTTTGTGTCTGACTTCTTTCACTTAGTATAATGTTTTCAGTGATTATTCATATTCTAGCATGTATCAATATTTTGTCCTTTTTCATGGCCAAATGACATTCCAACCCCATGAATACATTACATTTGCTTGAACATTCATTGGTTGATGAACATTTAAGATGTTTCCACTTTTTTGTTTCCTAAGTAAGTCACTATGAACATTGTATACAAGTTTTTTTTTTAGTTTCTAGAAGTTTAATGTATTAAATGTACAATGATTTTGAAAACATTTAGATCTACATTTTTGCTATTCAGTAATTAGAAAGTAGAAGTTTTTCAATGGATAATGTCAAAAATCAATGTTTATTTTTATAGATCTCCTACTAGGTACTGATTAGTATATAGTAAGCTCTGTGCACAAATGAACTCATTTAATGTTTATAATAATTATAATGAGGAAATTGAAACACAAAAACCAAAGTGAGACAGATAGGATAGGGAAGCTAAGCAACCTCCATTTCTACAAAGTGAGAGAGTCCAAGCTATACTGAACCAGTCTTATTGTGGTGTCCGGGAGAGGGCCATCAAACTTATTCCATATGCTTAATACAGAACAGTATTTAAATACACATCCCTGTCCCTTGGAGAAGGAAGCATTGGTGGGTCTCTGCCCATCCAGAAGAGTCTCACCGAAAGGATTTTCATAAAAAGTAATTGGACACATTTTTTTTTTGCCTGTTTCATAATTATGTTACATTTATGTTTTTATTTATGGGTTACATTTCTAAAATTTTAGTCACATAGCAACTTAAGACATTAAGGACTAATGTAGCTTAGTTTAAAACGTTCCTTCTGTGACTCGTCAGCTAAGCATCAGGACTGGAGCAGACTAAACACCAACTAATGTGAGCAGAGAGCCTCTTTGGCATCTTACGTCTTCACAAAGCTCATCGAACTCTTTCAAAACACATCTTGATGTATACTTAAGAACCTACCACAAAATAGGAAAATATATATTTATTTGTTTACTGATTAGAGCTAAAATTCAGAGTATTTTGAATTTTTATGATTTTATAATGATGAAGAGTTTTAGGTTCTGGTTAAAGGGGGTAGGTTCTCTACCCCCTGTTTTGAAAGACAATCTCCTAATTTCAGGTCTCATATTCTTTTATTTATTTATTTACTTTTGCATTATGATTCTTCATACACTTTTTTTGTGTGAATATATGTTTGCAATCCTCTTGGGTCTACATCTAGACTCATTGCTGGATATCATATCATAGGATCATTCAATCTTTTGAAGATCCACCAAACTGTTTTCCACAATAAGAGCACCATTTTACATTCTCATGAAGAATGTGTCAGGGCTCTATTTTTTCGACATCCTTTCCAGCATGTGTTATTTTCTGATTACAAATGTTTAAATGGCCATCCTGGCAAACACGTGACGTCTCATCAGGGTGTTGACTAGCATGTTTCTACTGATGTGCTATTGAGCACCCTTTCATGCTCTTCAGTCATTTGTAAATCATCTTTGAAGTTTCCTCAAATCCTTTTTCCATTTTTAAAAGTTTCTTCTTTTTCTTCCTCCCCTCCTCTTCTTCCTCCTTCTCCTCCTCCTCCTCCCCCTCCTCCACTTCTTCCTCCTCCTCCTCCACTTCCTCCTCCTCCTCCCCTTTCTCCACTTCCTCCTCCTCCTCTCTCTCCTCCACTTCCTCCTCCTCCTCCTCCTTCTTCTTCCTTCTGTGTCATTTTGTTTTTTGTTAAGTTGGAAGAGCTCTTTAATATATTCTGGCTACTAGTTTGCTATCACATTTGTGATTAGAAAAATTTTCTCATCTTTTGGATTGTCTCTTCACTTTCTTGATAGTGTCCTTAGATAAATAAAAGTTTAAAAATTTGAAGAAATTCATTTTATCTATGTTTCCCCCTGCCAACTCTCTTGAGTTTTTGATGTTGCATTTAAGAAATTGTTGCCTGATCCAACAATACAAAGACACTTATGTTTTCATCTTTATCTCCAATGAGGAGGGAGGAGGAAGAGCGGATATTCAGTAGGTTAGACAAAGGGGAATGAAGAGAAGGGAGGGAGAATAAGAAGAGGAAAACAGTGGAGTGAATCAGAAATAATTTTCCTGGGTATTTATATGAATACACCATAGTGAATCCTACTAGCATGTACATCCATAAGAATGGGGTCCTAGCTAGAATAAGATAGATTTCATGCTTGTATTATATCAAAATGAATTCTACTGTCATATATAACAGCAAAAAAGAAATACAATAGGCTTTTATATATTACCATCATTTCCTACAAACTTGCAGAAAGCATATATTAGCTGTTATAGGTTTTTGTAGATTCTTCATGATTTTCTCTATATTAAAAAATCATTTCATTGACAAAGAGATAATTTTGTTTCTTCCATTCCAACTGGAATGCCTTTTATTTCTTCTACCTGCCTAATTGCCAGGATTTGAACTTCCAATACGATGTTGAGTAGAAGTCATAAGAGTGAATCAGCCTGTCTTGGTGCTGATCTTGGGGGTAAAATTTTACCAGCATCTATGATATCAGCTGCAGAGTTTTCATAGGTGGCTTTTATCAATCCTTTCCCTCTTTTTACTATTTTCATAAATTATGTCTTTATGCATTGTGTTCCCATCCTTAGATTATAAAACAATTGTGTTGTAAAGTTGTCTTTTAAGTCAGGTTAAAAAATAAAGAAATAATAAACAAAAATATATCCATTCTATCTTTATATTTATTTTTGTAGTTACTTTACCAGTGCTCCGTTTCCTGTGGATTTTATTAGATTTGATTTTGGTTAAATGATTTCTCCTGCCTTTTTTTTGGAGGGTGGGGTACCAGGGATTGAACTCAGGGACCCTCGACCTCTGAGCCACATCCCCAGCCCTATTTTGTATCTTATTTAGAAACAGAGTCTCACTGAGTTGCTCGGTGCCTCTCTTTTGCTGAGGCTGGCTTTGAACTCGCCATCCTCCTGCCTCAGCATCCCAAGGTACTGGGATTACAGGTGTGCACCACTATGCCTGGCCTGATTTCTTCTACTTTACTGTTCGTCTCAAAGTTGTTTTAGCTATTCTAATTTCTTTGAATTACCAGATAAATTTTAAAATAATCTGTCCATCTCTATAGAATCTATTGTTGCTTTTTTTAAAATGGAAATTAAGAATCTATGTATCAGTTTGTGGAGAACTGACACCTTCCCATGCATGTGCATAGTTTGTGTTGACTTAGATCTTCTTTGATTTCTTTTATTGGCATTTCATAGTTTTCAGCACTCAAGTCCTGTGCATATTTTTTAGATTTGCACTTAAACATTTAATTTATTTTTGAGCAATGGTAAATGGTACTGTATTTTTAATTTTGGTGTCCATTCATTTATTATAGTAAATAGAGATAGTTACTTTATGTGTTCACATGTTGTATCCTACAATGTTGCTGAATTTACTTACTGGTTATAGGAGATTATGTTGTTTTTTTTTTCTTTTTTGGTCAAATCATTGGAATTTTCTAGAAAGACATGCTATTTGCAGGGGGACAGTTTTGTTTCTTTCTTATATTTTTTTTTAATTTCCTTTTCTTGCCTTACCGCCTTAGCCCTCTGTTGCATGATAGTGGTAAGAGTGGACAGCTTGCCTGTTGTTCCTGATGAGGGGGAACACATCCAGTTATTCACAGTTACGTATAATGTGACATATGTAGGGTTTTTGCATATGTTTTTTGTCAGTTAAGGAAGTTCCCTCTGTTTCTAGTTTTATGAGAGGGTTTTTTTTTTTTTTTTTAAAGTCAGGAATGGGTATTGAATTTTGTTAAATACTTTCTTTTCTTTGACTGTTAAAACCATGTGAATTTTCTTCTTTGGATTTTTATTGCGGTGAATTTTGATTGATTTTCAAGAATAGAGCCAGATTTATTTCTCTGGAATAACCCCCAGTGGTATATATATATATATATATATATATATATATATATATATATATATATATATAATATATATATATGAATTTCATTTCTTAATATTCTTTTACTGATGTTTATATCTGTGTTCATAAGGGACACTAATCTGTAGTTTCTTGCTGTTTTACAGTCTTTGGTTTGGATATCAGGGCAAGACTAGCTTTATATGATGAATTAGGAAATGTTCCCTCTTTTTCTATTTGATTTTTTTTTTCTGGAAGAGATTGGGTAGAAATGGTGTTAATTCTTTAAATGTGAGTTAGAATTTTCCAGTGTAATTATCTGGTACTGAAGATTTCTTTCTTGGAAGCTTTTAAACTATTAATTCAATTTCCTCAATAGCAATAAATTTATTCAAATCATCTGTTTTGTATTGGATCACATGTGGTAGTTTATATTTTTGAGAACTTGCTCTATTTTATCAATGATGTCAAATTTATGTGAATAGAGATGGTTGTGGTATTTCCTTAATATCCCCTTGGGTTAGGCAATCTGAATGATATCCCCTGTTTCATTTCTGATTCTGGTAAATCTCTCTTTTTTTTCCCTTGGACAGTTCTGTTCTTTCACTTTCTCTCTTTCTTAGACAGTTTGTTAGAGGTTTATCAATTTTCTTAATCTTTTCAACGTATTTTGATATTTTTTTTTTTTTTTGTACTCAGGATTGAACCCAGTGGGCTTAACCACTAAGCTACATCCCCAGTTCTTTAAAATTTTATTTAGAGACAGGGTCTTGCTAAATTGGTGAGGCTGACTTTGAATTTGCCATCCTCCTGCCTCGGCCTCCCAAGGTCCTGGGATTATGAGAGAGGGCTGATCATGATTTTCAATAATATTCCTTTCTGTTTATAATTCCTTGATTCTGCTGTTATCTTTAATATTTCATTATGATGCTTTGGGTGTATTCTTTTCTTCTGATCCTTGAGGTGGGAGTTTAAATCATTTGCTTTAGACTTTTATTCATTTATTTTTCCTAATATATAAAATTCTGAAAAGTTCCCTCTCAATGCTGCTGTAACTTATTTCCACAAATTATGTTATGTTTTAGTTTTACTTAGTTCAATGTTTTTTTTTTTTTTTTTTAATTTCCCAGGAGAATTTTTCTTTGATTCATGGACTAATTAGAAAAGAAGTATATCTTTTAGCTTCCAAATGTTTCATGATTTTCACTTTTAATTTCCTGTTGTTGATTTCCAGTTTGATTTCATTGTGGCTGGAAAACATGCTTTGTATGATTTCAGTTTAATTTTTTTTTTTTTTTATAATTTAGGGTATCATTGATCTTGGTATGTATTTCACAGCCACTTAAAAAGAATGTGGATTGTTGTATAAGTACATATTGTATAAGATAGGGCTATTGGGCTATTGAGTTTTTATATTTTTTTCTTTCTTTCTTTCTTTTCTTTTTCTTTTTCCTTTTCTTTTTTTTTTTTTTTTTGTGCTTGGGATTTGAACCCAAGACCTCATGCAAGCCAGACAAGCACTTACCACTAAACCACACCCATCCCTTTTTTATATTCTTTCTGATTTCTGTTTAATTACTGATTTTTGAGAGAAAGATACTTGAGTCTCCAACTATTTTTATTTCTTTGTCTATTTCTCTTTTGAGTTTTTCAGATGTAGTCCACACATAATTTAGCTCTGATGCTAGGTGACATATTTAGCATAACTGAATCTTCTTAGTGGATTGACCCTCTTATCATTATACACTGCAATTCTCTATTTTTGATAATTTTCTTTGCTCGAAAGTCTAATTTACACAATATTAATACAGCTACTCTTCCTGTTTTTAATATTTGCATAATAGATTTTCCCATTAATTTAGATTATAATTGAAGTGAGCTCCTGTAGGCAGCATGGAATTTCACCATATTTCACAATCCACTCTGCCATCTCCGTCTTTTAATTGTTATTATTAGACCTTTTACAATTAGTGTAATTATTGACATGATAGGGGAATTGAAAAAAACAAGGTCTGTCTTTTCTGTTATTTTCGCTTATTCTATTTTTATTTCCTGTTTGACTTTTCATGTTTTCTTGTAGGTCACTTAAGCATTCTTTTTCAATTCTACTTTATCTAATATTTGAGTCTTTTTGTATAACACATTTAGTAGTTACTTTGAATATGATATTATATATACATGTGTAGAGTCCACTAATGTCCTTTTATCAATATGAGTGAACAATAAAAGTTTAAAACGTTTACCTCCATTTATGTCCCTTCACTCTCCTTATTTATAATTATGTTAAATATTTACATATATTGACCATGACATCAGACAGTGCCATAATCTATATTTATCATACACAATTTTGACAACTCAAAGGAGGAGACATCTATTGTAATTACCCAGATTTTTGTTTAATGTGTATTTGTTTCCCTCTCTTTGTTTCAGTATTTCTTCTATAATTTCCTTTCTGTCTAGCTATTCCTTTAGGATTGGTCTGCTTGTGACAAATTCTCTTAGCTTTTCTTTGTCTGAAAAGTCTTGATTTCTTCTCCATCACCAAGGGATATTTTTCATTAGATATAGAATCTTAGGTTGATGATTCTTTTCTATTTACCTGCTGAAAAATGTTTCACCATCCCTTTGTGGTTTCTGAAGACAAATCAGCTTCACCTAAATTGTTTTTTTTTTTTCTCTGTAGGTAAGATATTCTTTCACGGCATTCAAGATTTTTCTTGGCTTTAATTTTCTGAAGTTTAACTATGTTGTGTTTTGGTGCAGATTTCTTTGAGTTTAACAGAATCTATAGTTTACCTCTTTTGCCAGATTTGGAAATATTTGAGCTATTATTTCTTAAAATGCATTTCAGCCCTTCTATCTTTTTCCTATTCTTCAAGAACTTAGATGACATGAATGTTAGATTTTTTAAAAAGTAATTTCATTGCTTTCTGAGATTTTGTTTTTGTTTTTTAGTTTATTTTCTCTGTTTAGATTGGGCAATTTCTATTGTTCTGTATTTATTTATTTGTTGGTACTGGGGATTGAACCCAGGGGCATTAACCATGGAGCTATGTCCCCATCTCCTTCTCCCACCACCCCTTTTAAAAATTTTATTTAGAGACAGGGTCTTGCTAAATTGGTGAGGCTGGCTTTGAACTCACCATCCTCCTTCCTCAGCCTCCCCAGCTGCTGGAATTACAGGTAAGTGTCACCATGCCTGGCTATTGTCTTATGTTTTAATCAACTTATTCTTCCACCTATTCCCTTATTTTGTTATTGAGCCCATCTATTAACTTTCTCATTTTGATGATCATATTTTTCAATTTTAAAATTTCCATTTGTTTTTCTTATATATCTCCTGTCCTCACCCCACACTTGAGATTTTTCTTTTTTTGCTTATAATTTCTATTTTTTTAATAATAACTTTGAAGAATTTTTATAACTACTCAAAGCATGTAAAAAATCATGCTTGCTTAAAAACATTTGTCAGATAATTTTCTGACACCTTGGTATTGACATCTACTGATTACATTTTTAAAATACAATTTGAGACCTCTGTTCTTTGGTATGATAAGTGATTTTTGATTGAAACATGAAAATTGGGTGTATTGTGTGATAGATGTGTGGATATTGTTTGAACCTTCCATTCTACCTAGTTCCTCTGACATTGCTCTAGCAGAAGAAGGGATGCTACCTTGTTATCACCAGGTAGGAGTAAAAGTCCAGGCCCTCAGTGGCTGACACTGACCCCAGAGGTGGGAGGGAATTCTCCTCTCTGCAGAGTGAGGCAGTTCCAATTCTGTTAGACCTTCACTGATACCACGATGGCTGGATGGGTAGAAGTGCTCCGTCTCTGCTTCCCACAAGTTCTCCCCAGACATCAGGGTGGAGCTGGTTGGCCTTGTTACTACTAAACTGTGGTAAAAGTCCTTATTCTCCATGAGGTCTCCTTTGATACCATCCCAGAGGGAGTGAATGAATTTCCTTCTTCCTGCTGGGTGAAGACACAAGTCCAGGACCTCTGTGTGGTCTGCACTGACATTGTGGCAGAGTGGGAAAGAGGGTGGCCATTACCACCCACAAGGATTAAAAATCCTCTCTGCCTTCTTGATATTCTCTGACACCAGTCCTGTGTGAGTACTGGTCTGCCTCATTGAATCTACCCTTATTCCTCACTTAGTCCTTGCTGGTGTGGACAGGGTGGAGTCAACTGTTTTAATGGAGTATAGTGTTTATTATTTAAAAGTCGTTATCTTTGGGGCTGCCACTTTTCCTAATCCTTTGTATTGAAGTAGCAGACCGTTTATTATTTCATTTATTTTTATTTTTTTTTTTTAAGATCTGTGTCCCTTGGCCATTCCAGTGTGGTGGATTCATTAGCTTTGAGTCTGAAATACATGCGACAAAAAGGTGGCCACCATGTTGTTCCTTAGGTCCCAAAGTCTCTAACTGGTCTGGTTTTTTTTTTTTTTTCTTTAACTTTTACAAACTCCTCCTGTTGGTTTTGCTGAGGATGCCCAAGGTTTCTTTTCTTTTTTTTTTTTTTTCCCAAGGTTTCTTCAGATGCACTTAGCGACAGGAGGAACAGGTGAAAGTGTGTCTACTCCATCTTCTCTGCAGGAGGGATTTCCTAAAATTTACAAAAATGTATTTCAAATGTTATATAATACACATAAATACTTAAAAGTGAACAATGATCTAGGGGGGAGGGGCTGCTGCTAATTGGGGGAAAACAACAGAGTGGGAGACAGGAAGCCAGAGGGAAGGAGGAGCTGGTGAAGAGACATCCCATAACAGAAAAAATGGGCATCCCCTTGCCCCTCAAGACCCACTTTAACCTCACTTCTCACCCTTTTGCAGTAACGTAAGGTGACAGTAATAGTTGAAGCCATTGTATTATTTGGGAGTGACCCCTGACCCAGAGGTCAAGCTTTTTGCTTCTTGGTCTGATTAGGACATTCCATATTTTTTGAAGGAACTCATCTTCAGGCCTTTTCCATTAATTAGACCAGAACTAGCCGATCCCTGAGCAGGAAAAGCCCCGTGTTGAAGGCTCTCAAATCTCTCTTTGGAGATCGGGAAGTGAGATAAGGAAGGGAAGCTTTTAACAACATGACAGTCATCTTGCCAGCCCCAGAGAGGCATCGCTGTGCAACCTGAGAGGACTCCAGCCACATGAGAAAAGCAAACAAACACAAATACCTTTGTGATGCGTGGGTTTTATAAACTCTGATATCTTGATGGCTACTTGGCCTAGCCCTGGCTAGAGAGGACAGTGTTAAATTGCCTTCGATTCTTGGGCAACTTAACTTGTCATGTGAAGCCTGACTGCATCAGAGCCTTTGAAATCAGAGCAGGACATACAGGAAAAGTTGTCTTGGTCCAGGTTTGGTGAACTGTGAGCCAAAGGAAGCGGCCTGAGTTTTTCAATGAAGCTTCTCGAGGTGTGTGAGCTCTCAGCACAGCAGCAGTGTGGTGGGGCAGAAGAGCTGTGAAGTCGAGGGAAGTGAAGTCGGTGGCATCTCCCAGACCTAAGCCCCTTCCACAAGGAAGGTGGGGTGGGACAGAGGCGCACATGGCCTTTGGATAAACTCAGACATCTGCCACTGGCCAGCTAAGTGATACTGGAGAGTGACTCCCTGTCTCCAGCTTCAGTTTCTTCATCCATAAAATGGAAATAATAATGGACCTTGACTCACAGGTTTGGGTTAAAGTTTAAATAAGAGGGTCATCGCTTTATAAATAAATGTGAGTTTTCGATGAGTTTCGGTATTCTTTTTAACACTACTGATCTTATAGAATGTTTAAAGATAGAAAAAAGCCATTTCAGAATCGAATCTTTTCATCTCATTTTACAGCAGGTGTGGCTGAGACTTAAAGATGTTTCCCATTATTTCCCCCACAATAACCCAAGCTCAACAGACCTGGACAGCTCCCCAATGATACCAGTGCCTGAGCTCTGTGGTCCCCTCTTTCTGTGTTTTCACTTTCTCCACCAAATCTAAGTTATATTTTGCACTTGATGAAAATGTGATCTGCATTTTTGAGAGTTTTTTTTTTTTCAAAGCATGCATCTCAAAGACAGTTGTACCAAAGAAGGAAGAAGAAACAAGAAATGATAGCAATGGAGGAAAGAGAGGAAAAAACCCAGATGCAAACACCAGAAGCCACGTCCCAACACAGGGTCACGTGTCTTGTCACATAATCACACTGTGCCTAATGTCGGAGTCTTCTCTGTCTCCCAAGGTGAGCGATCCCAAGTGCATTCTAATGCATGTTTTATTTCTCCATTGATTTTAATTAAAAGGATATTGTCAAGGTTGCTAGGCATAAATATTGACTGATTTTGACATGACTGTTCCCCCAGAGGGTCAGGCTTGCTATTTCAAGGTTCTTGTGTCTCTTTCTTTCAGTTTCTTAGGTTTCCTTTTTGTTACATTGGCAATGTCGATGATGGAAATACTCAGAAATGCCTGAGACGCAAACCAGGTTGAAACTGAAAATAAAGGTCTGATAACTTGGAATAACTCTGAAATAAGATCTTGGGCACTGACTTAAAATGATCGTATACATGGTAAAATTTTCTGAATAATGATCTGATGCTTCAATTTGGTCAGTGTGTACATACGCTTATGTAGCTCCAAAACCCCAAATGGATGTGAATAGTGCTTTTTTTTAAAATATATTTTTTTTAGTTGTAGATGGACACAATACCTTTATTTTATTTGTTTATTTTTATGTGGTGCTGGGGTTCGAACCCAGTGCCTCACACATGCTAGGCAAGTGCTCTACCACTGAGCTACAACCCCGGCCCATAGTGCTTTTCATAAAGCCAAAAGGTATGATTATTTTTTTTTTTCAGTGCTGAAAATTGAACTCAAGATTTCATGCCTGTGTAGGCAAGTGCTCTACCACTGAGATACAACCCAACCCCCTGGAATGATATTTTAGAAGGTATTTTTACCAAAAGAGATTCTTATAGCCCATCCCTCCCAACCCATTCACCCCAGGACTGAGTTTCATCGTAATTTTAAGTGATCAGGCTGGTTCAGCTGCACCGTTTACATTTATATGCATCAGGAAAGTGGGAAGGCATAAGAGGAAGCTGGCACATGAGGGTTAATTCTAGCAGAGCCCATAGCAATAGGAGGTTAAAGAGGCCCAACTCCGTCACAGGAGGAGGTGGACTGCTGAGAACAAGTGGTGTGAAAGGCATTACGAACATTCTCGGCACAGAGAAATTGTCTTTTTCTTGTGGATAGTAGAAAATCAATACGGTTGTTTTCTGTTCAGTTTTCAAGGGCACACGTTGCTGTGACTTCAGGCTGGAGAAGTTCATAGGGTGGTTAACGAAATGTCAGTGGTGATTGAGCAGTTCAAGTAAAATTGACATCCTGGGCTCTCAGTCTACCCTCCACGAACTGGGGGCCACGGGGGAGGCAGCGCTTGTGGGCAGGCACGTCAAGCTAACAAGGAATTGCTGGCTCTGTACAACAGGTGGAAAAGGGAGACCCGTCGTCACCCTCCTTGGCATGGGCAGCTGCTTTAAGGAAGGGGGAAAGATTCTCTGATGGGCCACGGAGATGCTCAGAAACCCATAAAATATCAGATACCCTGTGAAGGTCTGGAACATTCCTTTCCAGATCTGATCCTGCAGCCTGAGGAATTTCTCTCTCAGCCACACAGACTCTTTAACTTCCTCCTACCCAGATACCTTTCTTTCCCTAATAGTTCCATGTCCTTTCTCCAACTGCTTTTCCTAGACTGCAGAAGGTCATTACTCAGTATTTCATAAGGTAAAGGCAGAGCCTCAAACCAAAAAGCCCACAGTTTAAAATCCTGGAGTAAAAAATAAATAAATAAAAAAAGAGAGAGAGAGCTCATGTATAATGGCATAATTTGGCATGAACATACTTTATATACAGAGTTACGAAAAGTTGTGCTGTGAATGGATAATTATGAATGTGATACATTCCACTATTGTCATGTATGTAAGAAATAAATAAAATAAAATAAAAATAAAATCCTGGAGTGGGCAGGAGGTAGGAAAATTTCTTAAATGGCTTCTCCAACCTGTACCCTCATTTTCTCCAACTGTGAAAGTTGTGATCATTTGTCCCCATCTTATAAGAATGTTGTGAGAATTAAATGGGATTACACACCTGGAGAATCTCATGCAGGGTGTTTTAAACTCCTCTTTTCCAAATGGGCCCTTCTGATAACTCTAAATTTCCAAGCATAACTTTCTCTTCATTAGGAATATAAGCTGATATGTGAACTTAGACTGAATGCTTGATGACAGCCCCCCTCCCCAAATGCTCTTCCTTAGTCATAAAGTATTATTAAAAAATTTATATAACTCACCCTCCTGGGAAACAGAGAATGGAGCCCTTTAACATACTGGTTCTTTGAAGTGTATTAATACCAAAGTGATAACTTTAATTATGGGGTCTTACCAGCTTGTCAGTCAAGTTAGAAAGATGTAGGAGACAGGAGACACGAGTTTCCCAAAGGCCCTCAAATCATCACCAGTAAACATCTTTATTGTCTCTATAGTACGTCAGGCTAACTGTGGTTAGAAAAATGGAATTATCTACTTTAAGCTGAAGATTTGGGCAATAGTTATATATTATATAGGACAGATTAACTAACTGCTATATACCACTCTACCTTCCAATACTTGTGGCTTAAAACAAAAGTCTATGTGTCTTGCTAATATTACGGTCCCATCAGGGTAGTGATGGAAGTAGGGCTGTGTTCCATGTGGTCATCTGGGGACCCAGGCCCTTTCCCTCTCTGGGTTCCCCTCCCCTCTATCCTGGCAGTCTTCTTCATTAATTGTGAGGTAAATGAGAATGAAAGTTTGCAGTAGGTAGTTTCATGGGCCATGTGTAGAAGTGGCCTGTGTACTTCTGCCCACATTGTATTGACCAGGACTCAGTCGCAGGCTATGTATGAGCACATACATACAATTCACAATAGCTAAACTATGGAATCAGCCTAGGTGTCCATCCATGGGAAAAGAATATGTGGTGTATACACACAATGGAGTTTTATTCAGCTATAAGGGAAAAAAAATTATATCATTTTCAGGAAAATGGATGGAACTCAAGATCATTATCCCCAGTGAAATAAGGTAAACTCAGAAGGTCAAGGGTCACATGTTTTCTCTCATATGAGAAAACTAAAGACAGGAAATAAAAAATATGTGGGGGGACTCTCATGAAAATCAAAGGGGACAAATAGAAGGAGAGAAGAAGAGGGAAGGGAAAGTGATAGAGGGATATCAGCCAAATTCTATTGTTATATTTTGTATATGTACAAATATGTAACAACAATGACACCATTATGTACAACTATAATGCACCAATAAAAAAAAATGTGAAACAAATTTTCCAAATGTGATGACTTGGCCTTGACTAGAAGGTGCCATTTTGCAGCAGCATGCTGTATACTCATACGTCTGTTTCTGGAGGAGCACTCATAAGTTTCTACACATTATATAATGGATGGTCAAGATTTTAATGCAAACTGGCTTCAACAGCAGGGTCTCTGCCTGGCACAAAATCCAAGACAAAAGATTCCCTTGGATCACCCGAAAGGCCAATAGAAGTAAGAGAGAAACAGAAGTTCAAAAATCACCTTTTTTGTCACAAATATCTTCTTCTTTAACCATTTTTCTGTGCATGTGACACTCCATCCTACCACCTGACCCCCTCCCCTCATGAAAACATTTTGGAAAGAAGAAATAGATGGAAGAGACCAGTCTTGAATGAAAATAAAGACATTCTCAAAAGACAACCTAAAGCAGAACCTCATTGCTGAAGCTCCTCTGATGTCTTCTTTTCTTACCAAGACACTGTAATTTAGTCAGGGAAGAAAAGCCCTGAGCAGTCTCCCTAACTTTTCTGTGGCTTACAAGCATTTCCTTTAGTTTTTTTTTTTTCCACTCTTGTTGGGTGTGGGGAGGGAGAAGGTTTATCTTTGGCTTTTCTGCAAACCCAATTTTCCGTGACTAAGAAAAGGGACATCAAAGGGCTCATTGAAATAGATAAAATGCCCCATCAAATAGCTCTAATAAAACAGCATCTTGATGGTTTTTGAGAAGATGGATCAGAAGCATATGGACTCAATTTCCCTTGGAAAAGCCTACTGGGAAAAGGAAAACCAAGTGGTGTGAGTAAAGTGTTTCAAGTATTTTATTCTATTTCTAATTCTGAAGCATAGCTCTAACTCTCTTTGTCAATTAAGAAAATCCATTGGGAGTTGATTCTAGCTCTGGGTCCAGATTAGATCTTCAATGCCCAAAGAGTCCAACAATATAGTGGGAGATCCAAAAGGATGATAACCTAGCTACCGAATACCTTTTAAAAAATCTCACTGCATTTTAATCTCCAAACCCAAGAACTTCATTTTGGTATGGAGAGTGAGGATGGAAGACAGGGGTGGGCTTGCTAAAAGGACACCGATTCTTCAGCTTGTAACCTCACGTTCGAAACCTTCCATCTTCAAATGTCCTGGTCAGCTCTGGAATGGTCACTAATCTTCACTCTTTCCCTTACAGTGGTTGATCATTCTTTTATTGGGTGTCCATTAGATAAGAAAGAAGTTTCAATAATCCAATCATTCTATATTAAAGGTCAGCCCAACCGTACATAACTTATCCCCACAGTTATCAATTGCTTTTTATGGAACAGCCTGACGAAAATCACTTGGCTAACTCGCCATCCATCCATCAGGGCTTAGATTCATCCGAGTAAATGCAGAGTTATGATTTAATTACTGAAAGGTTGAGTTCAAATGCAAGGGAATGAGACTTGTTTCTAGAATGACGGCTTGTTTTTCTCCGTTACTAATCATGAGCTTAATTTTTAATGGAAGAGCATTGCTAGCATAATTAACACCCAATTTACATGTGCATCCATAGAACCAATTAATTAAATTTTATTGATGTCTAGTTGCTCTTTAAAATGCCTTCCAAATGCCTCCAAATTGATTTTAAACTGTTGGTCGTCGAAGTCAGTTGACACTTTTCTTGGGTTTATGAAATACTAACCTCTCCATTCATTAAAATATGCTTTATCTACTCGAAGCATTCCATAATTTGCTAAAGATATTTTGCCTGGAGAGTTCAGTGTGCTCCAATAGTAACATCAGTTTTAGCAGTGCTTGAAACAAACTCTACCGTCCTTGGGGACCACAGTGAGGTGGCCACGTGGATCTCAACATGAAGAAAGGAAGCATGCTTTCCACAACCAGAACAGAGACTCAAAGTCCCCTGGAAAAGACAGAGAAGGTTCCTGAGCAGCTGAATGAGATTGTAAGTCAGTGGGGATGCCAACACATCTAAAGAAAAAGTCTTTCACTCCTAAAAGGCTGAGCAGCAAGGCAGCTTTAAACAAGAAGGTCCTAGAGTGTAATTTATGTTGCAAAGACTTGCATATCCATACACTGTGGGGCTAAACGCGAGCATTTTGACTTTCAGTGCCTTAGGAATGATAGTCACTGCTGAAAATGAAACTCTTTGGCAGTCTCAAACCAATGCCAATAAATGTTGAATTGATACAAATCCTCCCCTTACACTCACCAAGAAGTCTCCCAACAGATCTTCCATATTTTGACATGCATACATTAAGAGAGAAGAAATGAGCAGGCTACAACTACTCCAAGTGTTTTTGAGTCTCAGCCAGAGTCATTTTAATACTAAATTAATCAAAATGCATTGGGATTAATTAAAACATATTAAGCTTGTAAAGTATGACCAGATATCTTCGACAGCCCCTCTCCCTGTGAGCCCTCCATATAAAACCTTAAGTGTGACTCTGATCTGATCCTTTCCTCCACTCTCATAAACTTATCAAGTTACTATGATGTCCTGCCTTGGCTACAGCGAATGGCTTCTAATAGTTGGACCCCCTCCATCCTGAATGCCACCTGTCTGTTCTCTGTTTGGGGGTAAAAAGATCCTGTGGACTGCCAACCTCTCCTCCCCACCTGAATGTTCACATATGCTCACATAATTATTTCATGACTTCTAATGCTCTCATTTTCAATATAACCCTTCTCAACATGCCAAGGAGGCCTGACTTACCCACCCATCCCCAGCTCCACATCACATGCCCTCTCGGCACCAGCCATACTGGGTCTTTTTCAATGCCCCGTGTAGGACAAACTCCCAATTACTATGGAGCCCGACAGGCATACTTTTTAAAAAGTTATGAACAAGGTTCTTATACAAAGTTAAATAAAGATTTACTTAATTCATTACTGAGAGAACCAACAAGATACGGAGTTTGGGAATTAAGCATTTATCAGCCTTGGAAAAAGAAAGTTGGAATAAGATTGCTAGTTTAGATACAAAAGTGGTTAACGGACACAGCACAATGAAATTAACCTTGAATTCTTTTTCCTACCAGCAGAAATCATTTGCATCTGGCCCAGACCCAAAAAAAAAAAAAAAATCCCCAAGTTAACTGTAACTTTCCAGAGCCTGAGCCCTAATCAATAATAAAGAATATGGCAAACAAAGGTAGGGTCACCTAGAACAGAGGTTGGCAAACCCTACAACAAGTAAACTGTGGCCTGCTTTTGTATAGTTTGAGAATGAAGTTCTTTTGTTTTTGTTTTTCATTTTTAAAGGGTTGTAGAAACCATGCCTCCAAACAAACAAAAAGAATACATGACACTATCCATGAACCAATTTTAAAACAAAACTTAAAATATAAATGGCCCAATTTAAAAACAAAGCTTAGAATATTTATTATCTGGGCCTTTATTAAAAACGTTTGCTGGCTTTGCCCTGGAAAATTAAAACAATTCTCTGCTGGGGCCTTTTGACAACAATCCATTGTGAATTTGAAAGCCAAACAGCCATCCTTTGCCTTATTTCCAAATTTTTGAATATTAGAAAAAAAATAAGCTTTCAGTGATATACTTTCTGCTTAGAATGTTCTTCCTTTCCTTTCCGATTTCGGCTCCAAGGTCATTTCCTCAAAACATCCTTCCCTGACTTGCCTGACTGAGCCGTATTCCTTTATGATTTTGCTGTTTTGGCAACACAAAACAAAACTCTCTGCAACAGCACCTGTCGTTGGGAGAGTTCTGTTTGTAGGGCCATTTGACTAATACGGCATACTCCCCTGGTGAAGGTCTCTTTTGTTTTCTCTCATATCTCTAGTGCCTAGCATGCATGGTACCTGCTTGTCGGTTGTACGCAGATACTCAACGAATAACATAAAATAATGAAGAAATGTTTAACATTCTCACAGAACCAATTAGCTGGTGTGTACCTCTCCATGTATCAGTGAGCATGACTCAATTTCTTACCTGAGAACCCCCTAGATATTTATGGGTGTGATTTGATAGGCTTTGAAATAGAAGATTAGAGAAGGATTCTGTAAAATAGTTGGGTATTACCCAGTGAATTCTCCCTCTGTCCCAGCCATCTTCACATAGGCTTAGATGATTGGCAGTTTTCCCCTACAAACTGCTGATGGTTATAATTGGGCGAAGGTATGAGCTGGGATTTGATGGAGGGAACTTTTATGGTATGATTTTGCTACTATTTTATAAAAGAGAAACAGCATCCCTTATTAAGCTGTGACTAGGAAGTATTATCCAGTGCACTAAGAAGCTCTGGCCTGGAAATGAAAATTGCACAGGTTAATAGGGAGACTTCCAGGAGTTGTTCCACCATAAGGACACGTGTGCACGTCTTTCGGGCCATTCTGAAGGCAAAGCTGATGCTTGTAATAGGGTCCCACTTCACCATGAGATGATTTAGAACTTTGGGTAAAGCTACTGGAATGTAAGTTGGCTTCCTTTGGCTTAGCACTAGGTATCATTCTGAACTTGATAAATTTCCAGAGACTTGAGAGTTTCCTCTGATGTTATATTTGGGAGGTCAAAGACCAATGAAGTTTGATAAGCTCATGGGATTTGGAGGTGAGAGGTCTCTATTGAGAAATTCTGTGGCTTCAATGGTTAGCTCATGTTGGCGACTAGAGGATGGTGACAGCATCAGGAACTTCTGCTGAAAGTGAAGTTTAGTTGGGAGACTGCGACTAAATCCACGAATCCCTTGAAAATCTCCCTAAGGAACCATTGCATTGCTTTGCTGAGTCGATAGCTCTTTTATTTAGCTTTTTCACTGCTGTGACTAAAAGAACCTTCTCAGAACAACTGTAAAGGAGGAAAGGTTTATTTAGGGGCTCATAGGACTTAGTCCACAGAAGACCAGCACCATTCCTGTTGGGCTCAAGGTAAGGCAGAACATCATGGCAGAAGAGTGTGGCAGAAGGAAGCAGCTCACATGGTGATCAGAAGGCAGAGACAGAGACTCCACTTGCCAGACATAAATATACCCCAAAGCCACACCTACCTCCTCACATCCAAACTATAATGATGGCCAAAGGAAGAAGGAGCTTGTGTGACTCAGTTGTGGGTTTTGACTCCAAAACACAAGAAAGACATAGAAATAAGATGGTGAAGACAAACAGCTTGCAGTATGATAAATCTGGTTGTATTCCTGCTTCTCATACTGTGATGTTGGACAAGATACACTTTGAGGTTTGGTTTTATAATTTGTAAAATAGACATGATCATAGCACCATTACAATATCATTGCAAATATTTATGGAAATAATTATGTAAGGCACCTGACTATAAGTATGTTTCATTAAGCTCTTATTATGTGTTTTCCCTTGTATTCCTGACTTTAATAAATAAAAAAAAATCAACATACTAAGTGAAGATACGAATATGACAAGAAAGAAAATTTTATTAATAGCATTAAGGATGGTACTATGGGAAAGTTTGAATTTAAAACTGTTTCCAAAGCCATTCCTCTTGTGCTGAATCATACAACCACTTAAGAAATATCAGTGTATTTCTTTTTTAACCCTTTATCTTAAAAAGCATGTGTTCTGGAATCTCAGCCCTAGAACGAGTTGGCTTGCTACCTAGACTCATTTCTAGCAAGTCCCCAGGGACCACTCGTGGAGAAGCTTTGCCCTAGGATATGGTGGAGCAAAAGTGCAGGAACCTGGGCCCCTGAGTGACTGTGTGGAGCAGAGCGACTCATAATATGAGATGATCAACTCTCCTGTGGACTTTCATGTGAGAGAATAAATATGTCTTCTTTAAGCTACCAAATATGGAGGTCTTCTTTTGTGTTGTTTTTTCCAATATTTTGTCCCAATTCTACCTCAGATTTAAAACCAGGTTAAGTTCTACCTTCTCTGATTGAATCCCAACACTGAACTTTTCTCTTCATTGAACTTCTGTCCCACCTGGGGTCTGCATCACCAGATTCACTAGTTTCTTCTCCCATTGTTCTAAAAATGTTAACATAATTCTTAAATATAATTTTCCTACATCTTTCACTCTGTTCAGCACAATTCTAAGCATATGGTAGCTGGCCCGTAAATTGTTATCAATTAATATTTTAGTAAATTGAGAATTCTTATATATATGAAGCATTTTTTTTGTGTACCAGGAATTGAACTTAGGGATGTTCAATCACTAAGCCATATCCTCAGTCCATTTTTATTTTTATTTTTTTGTTTTGAGACCCGGTCTTGCTAAGTTGCTTAGAACCTCACTGAATTGCTGACTCTTTCTTTGAACTTGCAATCATCCTGTTTCAGCCTCCAGAGCCACTGGGATCACTGGTATGTGCTGGTTATGTGCACCCAGCAACAAATAATTAAAAAAAAATAGGTTCATAGAACTCACTAAAACTACCTTGAATCATAATGTGAGCTTCCTTTAATGACTCAGAGAGCAAGAAATAAAAGTGTTTTGTTTTTATTTTATATGGCATCTAATTTTTTATGCCTTGCCTTTCCAATGCACAAACTGGTGATGAGAACCCTCCTCAGGATATACATACATACTATGTTCCTATTTGGATGACAACTGGCCTTGAGATAAACCTCCACTTATTAGTGTGAGAATATACACACATTTCCCATGCATGGTTACACATAGACCCTTTGTATAACTGTACTTAACTTCAAAGGCTCCAATTGTTAGAGTTGGAAAAAGAACTTTCAACCTCCTATTTGAATTGACTCTGATTTTAATCTGCAGAACATTAGCCCAACATAATGGAAGTTCTGGTTAGTAGAACATCATCCCCTTTCCATGAGGGATACATTGTTGGAGTCCGTCATTATCGTAAATATAATCTCACAATACTTTTCATGGTAAAGGAGACAAATATTATTTCATGATAAAGTAGACTATGTAAGTCTGTTTTAGTCCGTTTTTCCATCCCTGTGACCAAAAGACCTGAGAGGAACAACAGAGAAGAGAAAAAGCTAATTTGGGCTCAGGGTTCAATCTATGATTGGCTGACTTCATAGGTCTGGGCCCAAGGTGAGGCAGAACCTCAAGGGGGAAAGACGTGGTAGAAGAAAGCAACTTGGAATGTGACAGACGGGAAGCAGAAAAAGAGTTCCATTCACCAGGGACAAAAATAAATGCCAAAGACACACCTCCAGTGACCTATGACCCCCAGCCACACCATAGGTGCATACAATATGAGCTTCGAAAATGCTTCTCATCTTAATGCATAAAATTTCATGTGTGAATAGAAGCACACAGACTGAACGCCCCACTCCGCTGTACTCTCAGAACCAAGCATCATGAGATGTGCCCTGAAAGTGGTTGGGGTCAGTGCAGACATGGAAGTCTGACAACCAGGGTTCAGATCTTCGCTGTGTGATCGTGAACAAGTTTCTTAACTTGGGTTTCTCGGTTTTCTTCATCTCATGGACATAATGTGGCACAGCAAGGGTGCCTACCTCATGGGGGTGATGGAGAGCAATAAAGGAGTTAATATATTAAAAAGCTTTTAAAAGAGTGTTTGGCATATGTAAACTGTGAGGCAGGAGGAAGTACCAGGAAGTCAATATTTGTTGAATGAATTAGCCATCACCCTGCTTTTAATAGCAAAACAGAAATAGGTGGAGAGAGGGAGGGAGAGAATGTTGTCAGCAGAGTCTCAGTGGCTGAGCAAACCAAAAGTCTTTCCTTAAGTGAAGTCCTAGGGTCACCCCCAAACATTCTATTCCTTCCCTTCCCGAGGTGGATGGTATGGAGAGGAGGAGGCATAGGTCTGGGTGAGCATGCACTTGTGTGTGTAAAAAGTAGGGCCTAAAAATGGTTGCTGAAATATGAAAGAAGCTCCTTATTTTTCGACACATTATTTGGCTGGAGCTTTGGGGAGACTTTTATCACGACAAGCTGGGTTCAAGGAGATTTGTGGGTTGTGAGTACTCAGGACACAGAGGGCAGATGCGAAAGGCGTTGCTCCTCTGGGGTCCATCTTGCTGGTGATCCTTTTTGGCAGGAGCCCATGGACGGCACAGGGAACATATTGACCAGCCAACCATGGGAAATATATCAAGATTTATCATCTCTTGGAGTAAAAATTGACCCCAATTTAACCTCTATTAATATTTATTTCTCAGGTCAATAAATCTAGAATTTGTCTTAGTGAAAGTCAATATCAGTTGAATTCTGCCTACTCTTCTTAGGGGGCAAAGAAGAAAAGGGAACTGTAATTTTAAAATGTTATAAATAACATAGTAAAAGCACATACAAAATCCCCCAAGGATGGGAGAAGGGACACAACATTTCGGCCACTTCTAATCTTAAAACAAATAGGAAGAAAAAATAGATAGTCAACCTCGGAAGTAATCTGTCTTGATTCCCATCAACACTTGTGGTGGAATGAAAGTTCCCCAACCTGAAAGAAGAGATGGGGGGCTCATGTTCCAGTCTCAGATAACCTTGAGCCCTTCCTTTCACTTTTCTGAACCTATGTTTCCTAAACTTGAAAAAAAAATACACATTTCTACCTATAATATTTTGTTCACTATTTTCAATTTCAGCTGTATTATACTAAGTAGTCAACGTTTCTTTGCATACATTTTTGCTGCCCTTACTGGAAAAAATAAAATTATTTCATGATATATTTTATAGAAAACAAAAATAATATTAATTAAGGTTTGATATGCAAAACAAGCACATCTTTCTCCCATCCTTCCTTTACACTACTTTATGTCCCTAAAATGCTTTGTGTTGGGGGCGTAGCTAGAGCTCAACTACCATGTATTTAGTGCAAGGCTTTCAGGCCTCTTGCCAACATGCAAAACCCTCTCTACCTTTCTTCCCTTACCTCGACTTATTTTCCTAGTCTCCTGGAGTGTAAATTTTGTCCCCTTATATCTCAGACCTATTTGTGTTGTGATAACAGAATATCTGATGCTGGGTGATGTATAAAAAAAAAAAAGAGGTTTATTTGGCTCAAGATCCTACTGGCTGGAAAGTCCAAAGAGCATCTGACAAGATCCTTCCACAGCATGACAGATGGCATCATGTGGCAGAAGAGTATTAGAGAGAGAGAGAGAGGTGTCACATAGCTGAACAGGAAGCAAAAGACCAGGGAAGGGCTGTACTTGGTCTTTCATAATAACCTGCTTTCCTGGGAACTACCCCTTCTTTTGAGAACGACATTAATTCCTTCTGAAGGTTGTGCATGAGAGCCTAATTACCACCCTTAAAAGTCCCACCACAATATTATTACATTGAGCAGTTCAGCCTCAACATGAATTTTGGTGGAGACAAACCATACTAAGACCTTTGCACCCTGGGACCTCACTTCCTTCAGAGCATCACAGGGTGAATGTGGATTGGATCTCACATGTTGATTCCTAATTCCTACCCAGCCTACTGTCAAGAAACTCTTTGGGGCTGAAAGGTAAAAGAGTTTGAAAAATACATTGTAAATATAAAACATCAGATAGCTATGAGGACTTGCACTATCTTGAATTCTCTTGGATGAGACAGTGTGTTTCAGAACCTCTGAAACATTAAGCAAAATAAACCTCTTCCCCCTTTAATTGTTTTTCCTCAGGTATTTTGTTACAGCAATGAAAACCTGACTTACACACTTCTTTGCATGTACTTTGCTGTGCCACTTGGAAGTTTCTCCCACACAAGAGGAGGAGTATGTTTTACCAGCTTTGGCTCTTGGATTGGTCACATGACTAACTCCGGTGACAGCATAAGATAGAGGGATGTGGTACACCATTAGCCTCACTGTTTCCATTTGCTCTCTTTTACCTCTGCCAGAGCAATGAGAAGTGGACGCCTGGGTCAGCCAGGAGGAGAGGACGAGACACTTATGGAGAAAGTGGAGCAAATGTAGACACTTATGGAGCAAGAGCTACCTGTCGTTCATTAGTCTAGATCAGCTAAATCCCAAAGCCTGAGAAATACAGCTCAACTGTAAGGCGTTGAAGGAAGCGGGTGTTAATGATATAGCAATACTAATGATATAACAATAACATGACTGGTCATCATACTTATGTTGACTTGGACCACAATATCCAAGTATCAAACTTGGTAGCTGGAATGCAGATCAAGCAGACAGTTCTAGAATTGTAGTTTTTGGATAATGTGCTTAGAAGATCATGCCAGAAATGCACACAGACTTAGGAAGCTTTAGAGGCAAGTGGGGAGAGTCCTCACCTTCTCTCCTTCTCTTTATCTCTCCCCCTATACACATACAGATGCCTTAGGGATGGGTATTATGTAGCAAGATCCAGAGATGGAAAGTTTTAGTGGGACCCTGCATTACTCAACATGAAAACCAAATCTTTCCCATTAAGCAACTAAGGGAAAACAAATTGTGCTTTGCTATTTGTGTTTTTTTGTTGCATTTCTTGCCATTTGTGAGACTGAGCAAAGTTAATTTGACAGACATTTATTTATCTTCTGTAATGAAATTGAAAAGAATGATGTGAATCCCTTCCCGCAGGCCTCTGAGAACATCATTTTCTAAATGTGTTCTTTTTTTTTTTAATCACCTAAAATGTTTATCTGCCCCCGGGTTTTAAGACAGAAGACTTGAAATTCCAACACATCATACAGAAAAACTATAATAAATTCATTATTAATTGGAGCAGCAGGAAAGTCAATTACAGAAAAATACCCAATCTTTTTTTTTATCAACCTACTTATATTTCTTATTACCCTTCATCCAACATTTGTTTTCCAAACACAGATAATGTTAGAACTCATGCATTTAATTTAATTTTGTGGGTTCTCCTTTTTGTTTGGTTCTGAATGTATTTTTTAAAATATCTCTGACTTCCATTTAAACAGGTGACATTTTAAAATTGTAGAGCATTTTAATTTCACTGATGTTGCTATGACGATAGTGATGCTTCTGAAATGATTTCCTAATTTTCGGAGTTCAAAAGGTAAAAATTTAGGAATAAAGTCACTCAGTGATTGGAAGAATAGGACAATATCCAGACTAGAGATGACAACTGATACATCTCTTAGAAAGTGATGCTTATGTAGGTGAAGAGGTTAGAAAGTCCTCCAGCAGTAGGACTAAGCACAGCAAAAGAAAGGCCTCTTGTGAGACAGTGTGTGCTAGACAGAACTACCAAACTCCAACATGTTATGCACATGCAGAAAGACTTTTTACTGACAGCTGTTATCAAAAATCCCAGACTTGGCTTTTATTGGTTGGTCTTAGAGCACATGCTCCTCTCTCAGCCAATCAGTGGAAAGAGGATAAATAACTCTGATTGGCCAGTCCTAGGGGTTCAGGTTTTTTTTTTTTTTTTTTTGTTTTGTTTTTGTTTTTTTTTTTTTTTTTGAGGAAGAGGAGATCAGCTCTATCTGGGTTATGTATAGAAAGGGGTCAGTTTCTCAAAGAAAAACTATTATGAGAAATGGGCAGGCAGAAACTCCAGCTAATAGTTTTTTTGTTTTGTTTCCATTTTCTGGGTCTATAGGAAAACAACTACAACAAATTATATCACTATTTGAAGAATTCAGGCCCTCGGTGATAGATTTAATTATTGGTCTTATTTCCTCATTCCTCCAGGCTGTGAACCGAATGTTCGTGACCCCTCAAAATCCATATGTTGAAATCCAACCCCCCAAAAGTTATTATTAGAAAGGTGATAAGGTAATGAGGGTACAGCCCTCCTGATTGGAATTTGTGCCCTAATAAAAGAGATCCGAGAGAGATCCTTTGTCCTTCCTACTGTGTAGGGGCAAAGCAAGTCAGGGCTAACTCTGCACAAGATAGCAAATCTTGATTAGACACTGAATCTACATTGATCTTGGACTCAGAACCACAAGAAACAAATTTCTCCATCCAGTTTATGTTATTTGGTGATAGCAGCCAAATGGACTCAGACTTCCATAAGAGATTAGTGTATCTACAGTCTTGCTTGTACTCATGGTGGATAGACCACACATCCCAGCTTCTGAACCTTGGACTTGATTGTGAGATTTACTTTGACTGATGAGTCATTGGGAGGTGGGACATGGTGGAGATTTAAAAAGTGGCCATGTGTTTGGGTTTGGTCTCTTGACTTCTGCTACCACCATGTTGGCCCCCCAAGAGTGACAGACATGGGGAGCATACCGGAAACTGATTGATCACCTGGAACAAGGTTCAGCTAGCTTCAGACAGTATCAGCTGACCCCCAATTGAACCACAGAGGCATGAGTGAGAAGTGAAGTATTGTAAACTGCCAGTGAGAGTTTATGGCTGCTTGTTACAAAACAATATTTAAAAAGGACACCTTTCACTTAAATCTCACTATGTGGAGAAATGACAGATGGGAACACAGCTGGTTGTTTCTACTAGTTGCAATTACAGGAAAATCATCCATATTCTTTCTCCTTTGTTAGTCGGAACATCATCCACAAAGTGAATTAAAAATGATTTCACTGGGCATAGTGGCACATGCTTGTAATCCCAGTGGTTTGGGAGGCTGAGGCAGGAGGATAGCAAGTTCAAAGCCAGCCTCAGCAATTTAGTAAGTCCCTATCTCTAAATAAAATATTAAGAGAGCTGGGGATGTAGCTCAGTGGTTAAGCGCCCCTGGGTTCAATCTCTGGTACCAAAAAAAAAAAAAAAAAAAAAAAGATTTCTACTTTGGTTAGGTCATTTCTTACCACAATTCCCCCAAATTCGATCTTATTTTCATTGCTTCTCTTTTTATCAACTCGCCCCAAACTCTAAGCATCTTTAATTCATGTCCCAAAGTGTTTAACATTAAACATGGTGCTATAAATAATCCACCATTCTGAACAAGTTTAATAAGAATTACAACACTATTATTATGACTAAGTACACTTAGGCATTTACAAATTTGCCTTTAAATGGAGATTTATCAGGGGTTTCAGCTGCTCAGCGATGAAACAATATTAATGCCTCTGCGAAGACAAGTGAGTTAATCCAATCTTTCTATATGCTTGGACACTCTAACGATCTCAGTTTGGACAGCTGGGTTACAACGTACAGTAACTTCTCTGTTACATGGCAGGGCTGGGAGGATGGGCTGTTTTCATGTTTCCCTTTTGTATTATTATGCAGGGCTTTGGATTGTAGAGAAAGAACTACTGAGATAGGCTTCCCATTTATCCTGAGGTGCAGACATTCAAAGAAGGCAAGAAAAGGGGCACAGGCATGGTCCCTAAGGGAACATCATCTGGGCCCATGGTCCTGGCCTGACAAAGTGGTGTTTTCCTTGGTAAACTCATTTGGGAGGGAGGCAGAGTATTTACAGAGTGGATGTAGTAATCCAGCCCATCTGGGTTTGAATCTTACCTCCGAGCTGTGAGGGTCTGGGAGTTTACAAAATTTATTTACTTTTTTTTTTGGAAGGGGAGTTTACAAAATTTATTTACTTTTTTTAGGGGGGGTAGGAATCTACCTGGAATTGAACCCAGGAGTGCTTAACCACTGAGCCACATCCCCAGCCCTTTTTAATAGTTTATTTAGAGACAGAGACTGCTAAGTTGCATAGGGCCTCACTAAATTGCTGAGGCTGCCTTTGAACTCACAATCCTCCTGCCTCAGCCTCCCGAGCTGCTGGGATTACAGGCGTGTGCCATCGTGCTTGGCTATTTACACATATCATTTTATTCACTAATTCACTTATTTTGTTGTTGTTGTTGTTGTTACATTCCATAGAAGAAGAACCTGTCAGAAGGATTAAGAAGTCCTTGACTGATTGAGGAAATGGTCCTAAGTAAAACCTGAAAGGAGGTGAGGAACACAGGATGTGAAAGAGGAGAGAGCTGAGTGGGGTTGGAGTCTTAGGTAAGGTCTGAAGTTGGCCTGACCTGTGGGGGCCTCTGGAGCGCATGGTGTACCGTAGAGATGTCTTTGTTTTGGGGCAAAGAAACCTCTTTAAGAGGTGCTAGCCCTTGTTAAAAATTTCGATAAAATATACATAACATAAGATGTATCGTTTTAACATTGGAAGGTGTACAATTCAGTACCACAAAGTTGTGCAGTCATTACCACTATCTAATTCTAGAACCTCAAAAGGAAACCCTGTTCCTATTAGTGGTCAATCCCATTCCTCAGTCTCCCCAGGCCCTGGTAACCATTCATTTGTTTTATCTCTCTGTAGATTTACGTCTTCTGGAGATTTCATGTCCTTTGGAGTTTGGCTTCTTTCACTTAAAATGATGTTTTCAACATCATCCACATTGTTCCAGAACCTCATTCCTTTTTACGACTATAAAATATTCCACTGAATACATGTACTCTGTTTGGTTTACCTATCCGTCAGTTGAGGGACCCTTAGGTTGTTTCCATATGGTGAATAGTGCCTCTGTGAATATGTGTGTCCAAGTTTCTGTTTGGACACTTGTTCTCAGTTCTCTTAGGTATATCCATAGCCGTGGAATTGCTGACTCATAGGGTGATTCTATATTTAAGTTTTTGAGAAGCTGCCAAATTGTTTTCCACAGTGAATGTCCTGTTTTATTCTTCCAGGTCCCAGTTTCCTCTCATCCTTGCCAACACTTGTTACTATCATTTTTTTTTTATTATTGCAATCATCCAGAGGATGTGAGGAGGTTCCCATGGGGCACCAGTCTTTTGGACACTCGTATCATCATCAGTCTTTCGCTGCAGGCTGCCCTGGGGAGTTCAGTCTCCCAACTGAGGTGGATCCCTTTAACCAAGGAAGGGCTGCATCTAGGAGCAGTGAACAGACCCCACACATAGCCACTGTTAAAACATGTCTGCTACCTTCATTTGTTCAGGAGAGATTTCTTGAAAGTCTATGCTATGCTGGGCTAAGGATGCAAAATAGAGATTCTGTTTTACCAGAACTAATACCATACTGGATCATTTCAACACTGATCAGTTCTTAACCCCAAAGTAGAAAAGCAACTTTGGCAAATGTAGGGAAAAGATTTGACCTTGGCAGGATGGTGAAAGAAGTCTTCCATGAGGCAGTAGTGAGGGAGGATTGAGGTGTCTTCTGGACAATAAGTGCAATGGAACTTGCTGACAAAAGCAGGTCCAGGGAAGTATTGCAGAATGGAAAATCAATATGGGCACAGGTCTTGTGGTGGGAGGGAACATGGTAGGTTCTAGAATCTGACATTACCTGTGGCTGAGGAAGGGGATGGAGTGAGCAGCTGCTCCTCACTATACCTGGTGATATAGGTAGGGTCCATCCCTGTGGGAAGTGGATGTTTATTTTAAGAGTTGATTGGAGCCAGGTGTGGTGGTCCACGCTTGTAATCCCAGTGGCTTGGGAGTCTAAGACAGGAGGATCGTGAGTTCAAAGCCAGCCTCAGCAAAAGTGAGGTGCTAAACAACTCAGTGAGACCCTGTCTCTATAATAAAATACAAAATAGGGCTGGGGATGTGGCTCAGTGGTCCAGTGCCCCTGAATTCAATCCATGGTACCAAAAAAAAGAAGTGATTGGAAACCTTTGCAGGAAATTAGGCAGAGCTGGGATGTGGGAGACACCTGATCACCTGATAAATGTTTTTGAAAATGTCAGTCTGTCTTTTGTGTGAAGAAATGGATTAGGATTATAGGAAAAGAGGAATCTTCAAATTAAAGGCTCACACACATCGTAGGTTTTTTTAGGTTTTTTTTAGATTTTTTTTTCCCTTCTCTCTTGTGATGGTCTGAATATTTCCCTAACATGTTAAATTTTAATTTCCATTGTAACAGTATTAAGAGGCAGGACATTCACTATGAAGCTGTGAGACTCCTATTCTCTGGGGTGGGATTGCTGCCATTATAATGGAGTGTGTTTGATCCCTCCCACCTTGCTCTCCCTTTTAGCTCTTTGGCTACATGATTTTATAGCAAGAAGGACCCTGCCAAGTGTCAGAACCTTATTATTAGACTTCCCTGTCACCAGAACGGAAAGCCAATAAATTTCTGTTCATTATCAAGTACCCAGATTGTGGCATTCTGCTACAGTAACAGCACAAAATGGATTGAGACATCCTTAACACCACGAAAGTCAATTCTCTCCTTTGTGGCACACGCTGACTCTTCCCCGTGGTGGTTTGTTTCCTCATCTGCTGGTGGATTGTTCTGAGGTCACCTGTGGCAGGCGTTTTTATGCACAATAACCCTAAATGCCATGGACTGTGAAGTGTTCCTGTCAATGCTGATTTGTAAGCTTGAGGTTCCTGCATAGTATGGGAAGGAACTTGAGGTGGGCACTAGATAAGACCTCTTTTCTCTGAGTTCAGAACCAATTGACATAAACAGAGAAGTCACACAGTTTGACATTGACTTTGTCACTGCTGAAGTTGAACCTGAATAACATGGCTTAGCTGCATGAACCCAACGACAAGAGGCTTCCCAATGCCCATCTAGTCGTGGAGGATGGACTGCTACATTTCATCCACACATACTGACCCGACCTTCACTGCTAAGCTAAGTACAGAGTCAAGAGTAGGCAGGCCATGCTCTTCACAAGAAGAGAGGAAGAACATAAGAGCCAAAGTTGAAGTGAAAAATGTCCTGGGACCCAAGGGGGAGATGAGAGTGTTTCTTGAAAGATGTGAGATTGAACTGGGTTATGAATGACAGGTTGTTTATCAAAAGCCCACCTATTGAGTATTTCCCATGTGGGAGGTGACACTAGCAACAATGCTTACAGATTGACAGAGGAAGAGGTGGTGTCCCATGATGAGCTTATAGATTAGACAAAAGTACAGAGCCCTTTCTGATGTAAATACCAAGATAAATGGTAGCAAATTACTTCATGTGCTTGTTGGTGCTCTCTCCATATAACCTTGACACTCATCATTCCTGCTAACGATTTCTTGCTGGTGGCATCCCTCTGATGAAGGGAACAGCTGGGGGCTTGTCAAGGGCACACTGGAAGTGCCGGGCAATCGATGTCTCCAGGACCAGCCTTTAGCCAGTGGTGAATGGAAGTTGGTGGACATGCTCCGATCCGGGCTCCTCGGGTGAGTCAACTGTGGGTCGTGTTATCTATGTCAACACTGACCACGTAGTCCAGGGAATAGCCCCACACATCAGTGCCCTTTGGACTGGCTTGATTCCCCTCTTCTCTACTGGTGTTTCCAGAGAGCACCTCCCAAACTAAATACTTGACACCCATCCTTTATCCCTATTTCAAGATCTTTTCCTGTATCGGCCATTTCTTCTTCTGTGAAGTAAAAGTCCATATTTATATGACTTAGATCACAAGAGTTCATTGTGTGTGATCATAACTAAATATCAAGTCAGAAACATTCTCCAGTGGATATTTGTGTGATTATTCATCTATTGCATATTATTGATCCTTTATAATTGAGAAATGCTAGACATTAGGTTCAAAAAAAAATAAATAATAATAAACTGCCCAGGGAGAGTGCTCACTGAATATTATTTCAATATGAATATAATTCATGTCATTACTTTGACTGGAATAGCTTTTTTTTTTTTTTTCTAGAATAGTTTCACCTTTCTTCTATTGCATCCATTCTGATAGGTGGATGACAACCAGATGTACTATTGACTCAGCTGCCTTTCAAATGCCAAATACCACCCATAGGCTATCACAGGATGCTAACCTTGAACCAAAGTGCAAATCTTACCCAATTATGAAACCATATCGACTTGGTATTGACTACCCACTGCCACTGTGAGGTTGAGGTTAGGACTTGGGCAATCATCTGGGCAATTTCATTTGAGATCAACCTACTTTTGAAGAACAGATGAAGATCAATAACTTTGTGCAAGATACCCTTGGTTGGTGGTACCATTTTGTTTTCCTTTTGTGTTCTTCTCCATGTGCATACACATACATACATACACACGAACAACCACGACCATCAGTAGGTACTTATAAATATTCAAATTCTAGTAACCTGTGTTGGCCTTTTAATATTCTTTCCTAGTCTTTGGCTACAGACAAATCATTTTTATGTACTTTTTAAATTTTTCTGTATTTTATCCATTTCTTCTAACATTGCTTTCTTAGCACTTTGTTTTCACCAAGGTTTTGCCCAATGCTTTCGAGATATCAAGAATAGAATCTTCCAGGGGCTGGGGATGTGGCTCAAGTGGTAGCGCGCTCGCCTGGCATGCGTGCGGCCCGGGTTCGATCCTCAGCACCACATACCAACAAAGATGTTGTGTCCGCCGAGAACTAAAAAATAAATATTAAAAATTCTCTCTCTCTCTCTCTCTCTCTCTCTCTCTCTCTCTCTCTCTCTCTCTCCTCTCTCACTCTCTCTTTAAAAAAAAAAAAAAAAGAATAGAATCTTCCAGCTGGAATGAGTTTGTACTCTGCACGGAAACCACATTTGATGGAGCAAAGAAAGAGCTACTTTTAGCCTCTTGTATCTTCTCCCTTAAGTAATGAAGTCCTGGTTTTGCTGCTTCTTTCAGGAATTAATGTGTTTGGATAACTGTCTCAAGAGGGAGCCAGCCACAGGAGAGCAGGTGTGGGGGTCTTGGCACTTGGCAGAGATTAGTTTTATTTCTCATTTATTTGCTCCTTCCTTTCTTCACCCCATGATCACTAGATATCTGCTGGCCACCAGACAATGCTCATGTTGCTATCTGTAGGCAGGTGATGGAGGCCTAAGCTGGTGGATCAGGAAAAGATCCCAGAGATAAGTGATCAATAGAACCCCGGGTGAGGAGCCACATCTGTCTGTACCAGGTGAGCAGATAAGAATGAAGACTCAAAGTGAGTCCTGTCACCCAGTCAGGCCCACAGACAAAAACCAGAAAGGGAGGACATAAATGCAGAGCAGACATCCCCAGATCAAAGCAGGGGATGGCCAAGTACCAAGAGTAAACATTTAAGGCAATAAAGACAGGGACAGATCCTGAAAAGGACAGCAGAGTACCACACAGGCCCAACTGGGGTCTCTGTCTCTGGGGAACACAGTGGAATCTGTACCCTTTGTATCCAAGCTCTGGGGCTGGAAACTCTGAGAGGGACCATATCTAGTGATCATGGGGTGAGCCAGGCCACCTGGGCTTGAATTCCATGCGGAAGCTGAGCAACTTCAGGTAAGTTATCTAACCTCCTATGGCCACAATCTCTGGATCCATCAAATAACGATGACATTTAAGTGCTGAGCTCATAGGGTTGTCACGAGGCCCACATGAGTTCATACTTGTAAAGTCCTTAAAACCGTGCCTGGCACAAAGTGAGTGCTTATATACCTTATTAAATAGAGTTAATAGGGATTGGAGAAAGCATTACTTGATAATGACTTAATTCTTTTCTGTATCCATAACCACTATCATTTTTAGAGATTTACAAAGCCAAATGATACCAAGGTCTTTTTTTCTTCCTGATTATCTCACATGGTTCCAGTGATGGCTTCCTTCCCCACCGTGGTAACTGAAGTCGCCAGCCACCTTCCCCCATTAACAGGGTGTCCTCTTGGCTGGAAAGCCACGCTGAAGCATCTTCCAGGTGCTGGGCCAGGGACTCACCCCTCACACATATTTTTGGTCTGCTATGTATCCTTGAGTACTGGCATTGAATGACACCTTTCAGTTTCCCTAAAACAAACCAGACCTCTACCCTGTTAAATGCCAGCATAGTCTGGTTGGGAGTCACCTTCCACCCAGAAAGCCATATTCTACTCCAATCTGGCAAAACGTTGATATTTGATGCAACCACTCTCCCTGCTGCTGAGCTGTTCAGCAAGGCTTGTGCCATCCCGGCCAGAAGAAGATCATCTTGCATTTTTTAGTTGGCCTGCCGTGGTCACGTTGGTCAAACACAAGAGGCATGCCTTTCAAAGAGCAACCCGGATGTCCTATCTCCCTGGCCTTTCCTCATATCACAAGCCTGGGAAATCTTGTCATGTGTGCCCCATCTCCTTGGTTGAAGGCTGCACTCCAGGGATGATGCCATCCTCTCCGTGGTTAATAACCAGCCAGACAGAAAGACAGACTGCATGGCTGGTGAGGCCCAGGAGCGAGGATTTGGCAAGGACGAAGGAAGAGGGCACAGAGTCTACTTTCTTTCTTTTTCTTTTTCTTTTACAGAAAGACTCTTTGTTTTTGTCATTCTGTGCACGAGCTAAGCAGATTACAGTAAAGAGAAATGGGGGCAGGCCCAGGTATCTAGGAGATGGGCGAGAATTTGCATTCCAATTGTAGAACATGTCAAAAGGCTATTCTTCCTGCCTCCCTTGGAAGGTAGCAGTTCAGTTTGGGGGGCTATTTAAACAGGACCATATCTCTTCCCTCCAATTTGCTGGAGAGTTTCCAAGAGTGGCCCAGAGCATCCTGGAAGAAAAGGGCAACGGGCTTTGTGGAGGTAGATGTT
Source organism: Spermophilus citellus (assembly GCF_964194105.1). NCBI lineage: Eukaryota > Metazoa > Chordata > Mammalia > Rodentia > Sciuridae > Spermophilus > Spermophilus citellus. The sequence goes on from NC_138200.1 coordinate 38,193,791, forward strand.
TCCTGCCCCTGTAGCCCTTGAAGATTGAAAGCAGATCATGCTTCCTCCAGTTTTTAGGCTTTGCGTGTATTCAAAAAAGGAAGAAATGTCAAAAGACTATTGCAAAAACCCAAATTTCACATGTTAAATGTTGACTTCTGGCAAAATAATCCATTTGTGTGCACACACACACACACACACACATGCACAGGCACACAGCGAGGATGGTGTGTGTGTGTGTGTGTACGTGTATGTGACTTCATTCATGGATAATGTCCAAAATTTGTATCTGAGGAACAGGATGAAAATGAGGCTCTTGCTGATGGTTCTCATGCCTGCCCTCTCCCCACCCCCATCAGCATCAGGATGCTTCTCAGGGAGACTGTCTCCCCCTACCACAAAATACACCCCCTTGCATAACCTCATCCCTCCTATGCCCACCTCCCCAGAAAATACTGTATCTCAACCCCACCTTTTTTTCCTTTAAAAAACCACAAACCCCCAAGAGACTACACTTAAAATCAAAATATTCTCTGGGGGTTTAGAGTAAACCTGAAAATGGAAGCCTCTTTCCACCCATCTTCAAACACACACACACACACACACACACACACACACACACACACACACACGTGCACGGGCACGTTGAGACCCACCTCCAGCTCTCTGTCTGCAACGTCCCCTCTGCTGCCCCCTCCACACAGACTTATTTCATAAAAACGTCAGCTATTAAGTTAACATTATTTAAGGGGCTTTGGGTTTTAGTTCCTGAATGCAACCTAAGCTGGATCCGTAAAGGCCTGACATGAAGCCCCGGCTGTATAAAACATGATCCACAGAGGTACTAAATAAATAACCCGGCTGCAGGCTTCCAGGCCTCTCTATTTATCACTGCAGTAATGATAAGGATCTGATTTAGAGTGAACCCTACTGAGGGTCGAACCCGGCATAAGCTGTAATATGATCTGCAGGGGAGGGCTGATAACCCGAAACAATGTGAAGAAACCCTGTCAGATAAATAAAACAAACTGTCCATTAAATAGCGCTGTCAGGAAGAGAACCGGGAAGCCAAACAGAGCTAAATCCAATTCTTTTATAGCTGCACAAAGCGGGGGGACACCTGAACTAAGCTGGAGAAATAAGCTCACTTCCAATAGGTTCTGAGGGTAGAGGTTGGTGGGGGGAGGGCACAGTGATTTATGGAAATCATTCTGTAGGGAAAAGTTGCTCCTCTATCCAGGGCAAGCCCTGCACCTTCTCTGGGTCTTGGTCTGTCTGTCTATGCAAGGGGACCCATTGCATGGTCCAGAGACCACATATTTGTAGTTGTCCCTCTTTCAACTTTCTTGTGTACTTCTCCCAAATCCATACTGCATCTCACTGGAGACAGGACACAGAATCATCAGAGACAAAGATTCTCTTCTATTGAATGTGTTATAACTGTCTGCTGATCCCTGATCTCTCTCCTGGCCAGTGTCTCCCACTGGGAGTATCCCTGGCCTTTTTTGACAGGCACTCAGCTCCCCCTGAGGCTAAGGACAACCAAAAATGAATGGTCCCACACTTGAACAATAAAACCCTCTGATGCTTCTCATATGTGGACAACAGAGAGCTCATTCTGGGTCCTTGAAGAATGAGCAGACCAATTTGACCCTGAAAGTTATCAACATGACCAGTTGCGGTCTCTCGGCCCTAGGCCTCCTGAGATAGCCTGGAGTGTCTTTATTTTGGGAGGGCTCAGGTCCAGAGAGCAATGAGACCAACCTCTCCAACGGGAACAGAGGTTATTCTGGAAGGTCACCTTTGGTTCCCAGCGCTGGTTCTGAGCCACCAGTGATACCTCTGGAACAGGCATGTTCTAGGCGCTTATCCTGACAAGTGTGAGGGAATGGAGTAGGGATGTTTATTTTCATAGACAATTTCACTGGTGAATCTAGGACATTTTTCAAGTCACTGTTTTAACAAAAGTATGGCTGTTTCCTTCCTTTAAAGCTCTGGTTGCCAAACTTGCAGAATCACCTGGAAAGCTTTCCAAATTGTGACTCCTGTGTAACCAGTCTAGAAGAATGGGTTGACTTGGACTTAGTCCTTGCCAAATTTTTACATAACAGTATTGATTCAAGAAAACTACATGATGGGGCTGGGGATGTGGCTCAAGCGGTAGCGCGCTCGCCTGGCATGCGTGCGGCCCGGGTTCGATCCTCAGCACCACATACAAACAAAGATGTTGTGTCCGCCGAGAACTAAAAAATAAATATTAAAATTATTAAAATTCTCTCTCTCTCTTAAAAAAAAAGAAAAAGAAAACTACATGAAAAAGTGACCATGAAATTTGTGGTAAGTATACTGAAAGGTTTGAGGAATGGCACGAATTTTTCCTGCTTCCTGAATGTAGAGAAGGAGCTCTTGTATCTTTGCTATGCAATTGAATAAGTAGGTCTGCTTATCCATACATTTAGCAAAGTTGAGATACAGAAATGGAAAATCATTATCATCATAGACCTAAGGCCTGAATAAGATTCCAATGTCTCGTCTTTTTCTGGAAGATATTTCCATCAACTGTTTGTGCAGGATCTGAAGCCTAGTTTTCACATTCAAGCCATTCATTGTTGGACTGAAGTTAATTTTTTGAATCAGTTGCAGAAGGCTTTTTTTTTTTTTGCATTAAATTCTGTCTTTTTCTTTTACTTTGTGTGTATGAAATAATTCTCCTCCCACCTCAGGCAGGAAGCAGGTTCTGTGTTTCGTTGGATGGTTTGTGGCAGAATGCTCTCATTTCCCAAATCTCCTGCTTATTAAGGATCCTATGGTACAAAAATCAAGTGAATACCTTTAGACCAAAAAAGCACCCCCCAGAGACTTAGAAAAGAGCAGATGGAGGTTCAGAATAAAAACTAAAAGGATTACCAATACAGAAATGTAAAATATTTTGCTTCATAAGTTGTTTTTAAATAAAAAAGTCATATATACAGTCTTTAATTCAATTATAAATAAAATATTGACATTTTCAGTTTGAATAAAACTCAGAGAAGGAGGTTAGTATTATAAACGGAGATTAAAATTATAATGGAAAAATATGCTTTTTTATTTTAAGGGATTCCTTAAGTGAACAAAATGATTTAGATTCTTTCAAGTGAACAAAAAATACAACCTAAAGAAATTTAAGAGAAAGAAACTAAAATAAAGAATATATTGATTTATGGAAGTAGAAATTGTAGGAGTAGTATGACTTCAGGTACAACTTCATCCAGAGCATCAAGTGACATTATCAGGAATCTCTTTACTTCTCTCTGATTTAACTTCTGTGTTGATTTTACTTGTGAGGCAAATCCTCCTATGTGGTGGATCTCCCGACCTTCATCCTCCCACAATGGAAATTCTAGTACAGCCAAGATGTCTTCTTTTTTTTTGACTCATGTTGGGGTATGTGCCCATCCCTAAATCCATCATTATGTGCAATGGAATATGTTTATGGACCATCCCGGATGCAGGAAGGTAGGGTCCATCTCTCTGACTTACCTGGATAGATAGCAGAGATATAATGTCTCCCGTAATGGGGGAAAAAACTCAGGACTGTTAAAGAAAAAAAAAGGGGAAATTGATCCTGGTCAAGAATGAACAACAGATGTTTTCTACAAAGGGAGACAAGATGGATGTAGGGAAAGAAACCAAGTCCATTTTCTCTTTTCTGTCTCCCATTAGCATTCATTAAATAAAAGCAGGAAGTCAAAACAGTGAAATAAACACCAACTGAGAATAAAATCAAGGAAAGGACCCTTCTGTAATAATGAGAATTCTGACTTGATATTGTTTTCAAGAAAGCTCTTTTTGTCTTTTTTTTTTTCTTTTTTCTTTTAAGAACCTACTGTAACTCAGCTTGGCTAATAGAGTGTTTGCCTAGTACATTATGGAAGTCTTTTGGGAGACTAATGAATCAATTAGAATGATTTGTAATTAGCACACCAACCTAATGACAGGGTGTCTCTATATTGCTTGAAAATAGTTTGGTCTCTTAAGGGACATGCATGCCCCTCTTGTGAACTTATTTACGTTAATGATATGCTTACTAGTTTTTTAAAAAATTTCCAGAGAATAAATTTTTGCCCAGATTCTGTATGAAAGTCACAAACTCTGGATTATGTGATTTTGAATAATTGGTAAGTGTTCTGTTAATTAGAAAGATATCCTCCCCCCATCATAGAAAATTATCCACTATCACAAAGAAGCATTTTTGAAAATTCTGAATGGTAGGAAGAAATCCTGTCAGGATCCTGAAGTCAAACAGATCAGAAGCTAGAAACAGTGGAACTGCTCTTCCAAGGTGTTATTTCCTGTCATCCTAAGGATATTTACAAATGCATAATGATGTAAAATAACATCTTATTTTTTTCCCCCAAAAGGTTTGCAAAGTTGCTGGGAATTATTGACCTGTTTCAAAAGTTCTATAGACACCAATGGGCAGGTAGCCATTCATGACACACAACTTAATTATTTTTTTCAAATTTATAAAGCCAAATTTGGGAACAGTGGAAAACCATAAACATATAGCATTTGGGGCAACAATATAGTTTTTGAAGTCAGGTAGAACCTGGGTTCGTGTTCTCATTCCTTCCCTCTGATAGGTGGGGGATCTCAGGCAAGTTGCTTCTAACGTGTCAGAAAAATAGGCATGATGGTAATCATAGCATTTCATGAGGAAATATGGAGATGATAACATGGTGGGTGGGATGACATCATATTTAAGGTGCAAAGAGGTCTCCCTAACAGGGTAGGCAAAGGTTGAAGAGTATAGAATATACAAGAGGGGAAGTGTGTTTTCAGTCAAATCTTGTTTCTAGTGCCTCCTGAGAGTCAGTGATTTTTATTCCTTCACTCATTCATTTCCTTGCCCCATAGAGACTGGTGCTGATAGATACTAATTGAGCCCCTGCTCGACACTGGGAAGTCAGCAGAACTAACAAACTTATTTTCAATCTGTCACCATGTGTTTTGATTTTTGTCATAACTGACCAACCAAAATTGCAAATAAGTAAAAAAAGAAAACAACCACTTCATGATTGTGGTTAATAGATGGGTGATGTGCTTAACACAGGGGTTTGCTCGTTAGACAGATACAGCTCAGTACAAATAATGACTTCGGCCCATTGCAAATTATCATTGCATGATTGTTTTCAAAAGTACTATGATATTGTTGGGTGTATGAAGCGTAATTTGGTTCAGATCTGGGTCTGCCTTATAATAGCTGATGATCTTACACAAATTATCCGATATCTCTGAGTTTCAGTTTCCTCATCTATTAAATAAATGTAATATTAAGTGACATATTGTCTATAAAGTGGCTGGTGCGGCCCCTGAAATATAGGAAATGCTCACAGAATAACTGAAGCTTGTGTTATGATTTTAAGTGGACATAGTACTTTGATGTACGCAGTCTTATGCTCAGAGAATGACAGAATTGTCATTAATGTTGTCATTGCTAGCATCATTATACCTATATATAAAATGAGGAGGGTTTGGTGACTTCCCCAGATTATAGGGTAGTGACAAAGACAGTCCCCTTAGTCCTAGAAGGCATCACTGGTTGTACAAGTGATTCACAAAGTGATCCTTCAGCCTGAAGAGAACATCTCTTTGTGGACATTTGTACAAGGGATTCTACAGTGACCAGGACAGGTCTGAGTTGACTATTCTATATAAACATTTTGGCGGGAAACATAAACTAAAGAATCAAGCATAAGGCAAACTAAGGACCCAAGGCATGTCCCCCTGGGGACAGTCCCTGGTGTCAGGAAGAAAATCTCTGTCCCTGGGTTTCAACTTTAATCAGGTCAAAAACACATCATTGCTCCATCCAATACTCAAATAAATTTTCAGCCTTTCTTTTAGCATCATTTACATCATAGGCGTACTAACATATTTTCTTTTAAAAACTGTCGGAAAGATGTGGTTTTGAGAGAATAATCCCTGAAAGGGGTGGTGAGGTTTATCTTTTAACCAAACCTTGGCAGGGTGTGAGTTCAGCCTTAGCAGATCTTGTGATTTTTAAAAGAACTGGTAATCTGCATTTTTATATAAAATATACACAGTTTTAAGACAGAGACTTAAAACCAATACAAAACACGGCCATTGCCTAGATGAGATCTAGGGATTGCCATATGCAAATGCAGCCACAACCAGGGACATGATCCACTTCAGAGGTCAGGGATGAGCTCCAGGAACAAGTGACTTTTAGTCCACAACCAGATAAATAAGTAGGCACTTGGTAAAAGAAGACAGACAGGGAGCCACCTCCTATAGCTGGAGTATAGACTCTACGAACTGCTATATGGGGGAGGTGGGGAGAGGTTAGATCCTTCCAGAGATTTATGTGTCCTGTGAAGAACACTGAGGGATGGTGATGTGGGGGATCCAAAGAGTTCATTAAAAACATGGTGCCCTGATGGGAATTGAGTACAAGTGGCAAGAAGGGAACTAAGACATCGTTGCAGTGATTTAAGCAGATACTTCCTACTCTCGTCCCTATCTCCTTCCCTGTTGGGTGCAGTCCCAACCCTGTACCAAGCTAAGTTAATTTTCTGCTGTACTTTACAAAATTAAAGATGACTAACTTTGATCTCTATAAGAATATGAGAGATTTCCAACTTCTTTCAAATCCTGATGCCTCTGACCTAGTCTGCTCTCTGTTCAGTTCTCATTTACTTTTCTCGCTCTTTTCTCCTTGTATTTTCCTTTTACACCTAAATGCCCATTTCCAACTCTCATTGAATAAGAATTAGGAACAGGCTACATTAAAAAAAAAAAAGCTTATCAGTAAATCAAACCTTCTGGCAAGCATTAGGGTGGAGGTACCCAGTATCATTTTCTTTTATATCGACATAAGGAAACATTGTTTTTTCTCTCTCCTTTCTCACTGCTGACATATATTTTGAGAAACACAGCCCTCAGGTTGTTGTTCTGCACTCTCTGAAGTCACTGTGAATGGAATCAAACTAGTTTGATGGCAAACCACCATGAGAATTTAAACAACTTGGGTGAAGAGATATTGATATGCATTTTTTTTCCCTGTCATTGTAAGTTCCCTAAGGCCATTCACCATGATGGTGGAAACAGGTCATAGTTAACCCCATGGAACTGTGGGAAGTAGTGGTTAATCCCGTGGCATTGTGGGAACAGGTAGTGGTTAATCCCATGGAATGATGGAACCCATAGTGGTTCATTGCTAATTGTGGGCTCCGACTCTTCCAAATCCCAATGTAAAATCTGTGAGCGTGGAACCAATTCTCCTCACCCTACAATCAAAACTTCAAGATCATCCTGTTGACTCAATGACTTTAAAAGCGAATGGATGGACATGAACGAGGATATTAAGTATTAAAGAAACTGTCTTTCATTAATTTCAGCAAAGCAATGCTTTTAGTATAGGACGCAGTGTGCTGTATTTCACAGGGTTGTTTATTTAGATTCTTTGTGGACAGCTCAGTGGTGCTACCTTTCGAATCTTATTATTTTCATCACCCTTTATTTTTCTCTCCCCTTTTTTTGTTCTTACTTTCTGCTTTGGAAAACAGAACAAACCTCTACCCTAAAGAAGCTAAATGTCCGAACTTCTGTGCCTGTGGTTCGTGGCGGTGGGATTCGCATTCAGATGAATCACTTCATGTGGTGCCCGCCGGGTGACATCCATGTCGCTCTGTTTGCACCATCATGAGTTTTTTTCTGGTGAATCAGAGCCTGCATCTGGTCACTTTGCTGTTCCTCGACATTTTTTTTAAGATGGCAAATAAATCATTTCTTTCAGATTGGATAAAAAATGGCTGTGCTCTTTGGAAGTAGAAGACTTCTAGATAATTCCATGTTTGCACTATAAACTATACCAGTCAATTGTACATTCAAGTTTAGATTTGAGCCAGATTTATGCCCCTGAGAAAGTTCTATTTTTGCATGATTTAGACAAAAAAAATGTGTCTGAACAGCGTTACCCAGCCTAATTTATATGAAACTGGGATTCTGCCACCTGGAGTTTCGGGTCTGCTCTGTGAGACGTGTCTGGTATGTGACTAAAGGACCAAGTGAGGAGGAGGCGGTGGAGGGGGACGAGAGCCCCCTTGAAAGGGAAATGGCCACCCCTGCCAACTGAATGGGGCGTGCACGAGGGGCTGGAAGGGGGCCTGCGCATTGTGTTTTTATTATTGGCTCTTGTGTACAACCAGAAAGGCGCCCCCCTCCTCAGGGCATGCTTGGTTGCTATGATCTATTCCTGGAGGCTGGTGTGCATCCCAATGGCAGTCCCCCTCCTCGCCAGACAGGCTTGGGTTGCTACATCACCAAAGCCTGCAGCATTTTGATCCCAGACACTTGCAAATCCCACCTGCATCTGAGCCTGCGTGAGAAAGGAGACAGCTGAACAGGGTTCCCTGTCTCCACCCTCCAGTTGACCAATGATGCTCATCCCTTACCTGGGCAAGGGGTGGCCAAGCTGTTTTGGGTTTTCCTTGTTTTTGACTGTCAAAATCATCCTCTAAGCCTTCGGCTATGTTCAGGGGCCAGACTCATGAATCTCTTGGAGGCAAGGAAACTGTTTCCACGTCTGCACATTTCATAGCCATTGGGGGCTCTACAAAGGTTTGATAAGTATTTTTTTGAGCATTGAATTCATGTCAGGCTAGTCTGGGGATTCACTGCTGGGAATGGGGTATAATGATGAATAAGGCAAATACGATTCCTACTCCAAAGGAGTTTATAAGCTAAGAGAGCCGTAAATCCAACAATCACATAAAAAGTGTGTAACTCATGTGAAAAGTGCAGTCCATAATGGGACCTGCCTTGATGGGCAGAGGGGATGGGTTGAAGGGTTTCCTGAGGAGGGTCTCTTTGATCTGAGAACTGAGGGATGGACTCAGAAAACTGAAATGCCAGTCCTGGAAGAAAATAGGATGTCCCCTAGCTCAAGAGGGCTACCTTACAACCAGACTTGGGACAATGACTTGCCCAGGGACATTCGGCAGGCCGGTAACAGGGTTAGAGCAAGACCCTCCCTGCACTCAAGGAAAACGCTCAAACACAAAGGCTCTGCCTCAAAAGGGCTACTTAAAAGTTCATAACTTATTCTTCTGAGTTTTTGCTTCCTCATCTGTGGAGTGGGGGTTATAATAGCTGCTTCTACACACGGATGTTTTGAGACGTGATTAGGATAAATACATGATGTGTTTGAGCAAAAAAAAAAAAAGGTTAGTTATTACAACCATTTACTTCTATTTGATCTTTCGAAGCAACTCTATAGGGTTGAAAGAAAAAGAACTACTCCCTGATATCCACCCACAATCTTTTATTATAAACAGATGAAGAAAAAGCCACCAAGGTTTTCCAATCCTGCACAAGTGAATCTATTCAAAATATTTATTAAGTTCTTACTACAGCGAAGGCATTATCCAAAGTGAAAGAGAACTGGGAATGCAGTTCCTGACCTCAAGGTCAAATGGGCTCTCCCAGGAGAACCTGGGTTTCAGAGAATCAGCTGTGAGGGCTGGGACGTCACCTGGATTATCCACCTACTTCATAAACAGGGAATCTGAGGCCGGGAACAGGAGGTTGGGACTGGTGTTAGCACCTCAGACATTTTCCTGGAGACCCCAGGAAGCAAAATCTGCTGTTTCAATCTCCACCGACTCCACCTTGCAGAGTTGTCAAAAGGTACTTTGTGCATGCTTGGAGAAAGCTCTCCTCCCTGATGCTTCCCAGGAAGAGCAGGGAGGCTGAGCTCTTTCGGTAACCTTTGAGATAATGTTCTGAGTTCATCCACCCAGGGAAATGGTGGGTAGGTGAATTTTAATGTTTTTTTTTTTTTTTTTCTTTATGGATGTTTCTAAGTGCCTCCCAGCCTCCCTGTCCTAACTCAGGTGTCTTATAGAGTTACCAGCCCTTCCCCCACCTTGCAGAATGTGGTGGGTCTCTGGGCTTAATTATCACAAGTGGTACTTGCCCATATGGTTATAATGCATGTTTTATTCTCTTAAAGGAGGGCATGATGCAAAGACAGAGCTGCGTTGGGTACCTCCTGGTGAAACCCACTGCCTGAAAGAAACCACTTACAGACACCCATCTGGAGTCTCCCCAGCCAGATCTGACTTAGCCGACGGTTTGGGGGTGCTTATCATCTTTCTCCAGGCCACGATTGTTAATTTCCCAACAGCATGGCAAACACAACATTTTATTGATGATTGGTTTACTAATGAATTTTCAGCGGCTGGACTGAGGGGGAGCCCTCTTGGACTGAGGTGGTAGGGGTGCTGGTCAGCCCCCCAAGGGGCACAGTGCTCCTCGGAAGGGTCCTCTTGGGGAGCCACCCAGCCCCCTGACTCAGGGGCAGTGTTTGGAGATCCTGTTGAAATGGCTGAGAGCTGACTTCTGAGCCTGGGAGGGAGGGCTCCGGCTCCCTGTGTTGCTTTTGGGCAATTACTCTGGAAGTCCTTCCTGTAATTAACCCCAGCTTCTCCGACACTGCTATTTACACATCAGCCCTCCTCTAAATGCGGCTTCCTTGCCATTATTCCCTGGGAAGATGAGTCACCGTAGAAGATGCCTTATCTCCATGCAGTTTTAAAGTAGCTTTGGTCTCCCAGAGATATGTGTCAATGATATTTAGGACATTTTCAACCAGGCACTTCTTCCCCCGCCCTGTCTCCAACTTCTTTTTTTTTTAATAACATTTTCTTCCTTTCTACTTTTATATTTCTTCCTCTCCCTCCCATAGCCTTTCATGCATTCAGGATGTAAGAGAACCAGCATCAAAGCCCAGGGCCCAGCCGAGTCCCCTCCCCTGTGGTAAGTGTGCCCTTTCCCTGTCTGATCATTGACTCGTAACCACAGGGCTTCCCAGGCACAGGATGGGGAGAGGGAGGGCTGAATAAGCAGGGACCACGGTCTGCAGCCCCGGGGGGAGACAAAAGTTGAGGATTTGTTGAATTTTTACCCCCTTTGGGGATAATTGTTCAGGACGATGTGAGCTGACCCAGGTCTAGGGAGGAGGTGGGGGGAAGCCAGCCCCCACCCCTGCCCCATCCCCTGGGGAATCCAACCAAGTGAAACCCATCTGGTCAGCCTCCCAAATCTGAAGGCCAGGCCAGGCCAAAACAGACTCCCTGGGCAGCACCCGGGACTTTCAATGGCATTTACTTAATACTCCTGCCATGGAACACATATGTATTAGTTACCTACTAAGTGCTGAGCTTCAAGTTGACAAATGAAACCAGGGGCTTAAACCCTGTGGCAGTTAATGTCCTTGTCTTTCAAGACAGAATTTGCAGGCCAGAGACAGCTCGGAGCTCCCCCCTGGCCCAGGCCCTCCCTCCCCTCTGTCTCCATTATGGATGAATGGGGATCACATCTGTTTCTTTTCTTGTTGGAAACCAGGAGGCAAAGACCCTAAAATGGGGACAGACCAGCACACACCTGGGTGGTCTTTAAATTAGAACAAGTTTTTTTCCCCCCTCTGGAGAGTTCCTCATTGGGGCCCACAGTCTCCATACTTTCCCTTGCTCTCTGCCCCTGTGGGTTGGCAGAAATGGTGTGGTATAGGGACGCCTTCCGTACCATGTCCCCAGCAAGAGATTTCTCATTGGGCTCAGCAAGCCTGGCCTGGTTCACTAACCAAGCAAGGACAGAAGCCCAAGTCAGGTGGGAAAAATAGAAATAAAAAATAAAAATAAAAATAGAAATAGATTTTAGCATATAGGTAGGTTTTCTTGAAAATGAAATGGTTTATGTGATGGTTGGGTAACATTGTTATTTTATACCTGGGATCAGGAGCCAGACTGTGTGGGCTGAGATCTTGCTTTGTAGCTGTGTGGCTCTGGACATGGTGCCTTAGTTTCCTCATCTGTAAAATGGAGGTAATGAATGTTCCACCTCACAGGGTTGTTGGGAGGATAGTGAGTTAGCACACCAGGCTGGGCGTAGGCTCTGGCCCTTCGCTGGAGACATTCCAGGAGGGACTGTATCTGCCTTATTGGCCCTCACTAGGACACCTTTCTCAGAGTTGCCCCATGCACTGAGCAACCTGAACATCTGTGATTTCACTCAGCATTCCCTTTACCATTTACAATTGCAAAGTAAGAAATAAGATGCCCACCATGGGTCACTAGGAGTCACTAGGCTCAGGCCTTCTTTGGGTCCAGGGTTGCCAGGGAAGTATAAGGATACTCCAAATTTTGTGTGGGGACATACTTAAAAAAAATCATTGCTAACTGAAATTGAAATTGAAATTTAACTTGTTCTCTTGTATTTTTACTTGCTAAATCTGGCAACCCTACCCAGGGGACATTCTTCACTGGTGATTGGTTAGCTATCCTCTATCTGTAAAGTGACCAAAAGTGACCTAGGTTTCTGGAGCTGGCTCTGCTCAGGGATATTTAAAAGTTCCAAAGTAGATGGAAAGAGAAAGGGGTGTCAGTGAAAACTCTAGTCTTCCCTAGAGTTTTTATAAAGGTAATGAAAGAAAGTCACTCCAGAATATGCATTCAGGAGGCTTTGAGGATTTTTTTGGCTTCAGTGTAGTGTGTGTGTGTGTGTGTGTGTGTGTGTGTGTGAGAGAGAGAGAGAGAGAGAGAGAGAGAGAGAGAGAGAGAGAGAAAGAGAACATGAATATGAATTCAGAGACAGGGACCATTGGAGTCACCCACTAGTGGCTTCCATGCATCTGAGCTTAGATGAAGAGGCCCGTGAACTCTATGCTATATGACATATATGCCTTTCATTTTGGTATAAACATAAACAATGTCTAGTCAAATGGTTAAACTGTTTGGTACAATTCACAGAAGCTTTCCAAGTTCTTTTTTTGCTTAGTTAACTTTTTCTGAGCTACTGAAAGTTCTAATTCACTCATGAATAGGAGAGATTAAGCGGGGGAGGGTGAGGGGGGGGGCTGCTAGCATGTTTGTCCTTTAGAATTTGCCAAGGGAACCATCCAGGGAGCCTGGCCAGGCTTTTGTGTTTGTATTTGAGGGTCAGCTGATAAGAATTATTATTATTACCACGGTGAATAAAAAAATCAAAATTACCATCTTATGGATTTATTTAGAGTGTTCATTTTTATCAAAGATGCTTCCCACTGAGTGTAGCTGCAGTAAAAAAAAAAAAAAAAAACTGCTAAAAAAGTGTGTGTATGTGTGTGTATGTGTTTGTATGTGTGTGTGTGTGTGTGTCTTGTTCTTTTTTTTCCTCCAAAGAGAGTGATGAGTGAAATTAAGTCTCTGGCCACAACAGTAGTGTGATTCAGATCCCGGTATTTATAGAGGCAAATTAGCTGATGCACCAGCATACTAATGTGGCAGGCACCAGCCTGAAGGGGCCAGGGGGTCCCTGTAGGTGCCTGGAGCCCCCAGGAGGGGCCTTCAGGGTGGGGAAGTCCCTGGTCTATTGAAAAGTAAGTTTGTGTGATTCTAGTGTTTTCCAAATGTTCTTCTCGTCATTTGCAAAACTATGAAGAAATATATAGAAATAAATTCTCTCTTGGTTATAGGAATAAGTCCTCATCCAAGTACCCACAATAAATAAATAGCTACATAAAGACATAAATAAATGCGGTCATAATTTCTTATTAAGGTCTCTAGAAGAGAGGACTAGGAAATATTTCACTAAAATTAAGATTCCAGTCTCCGGGTAGAGTTACAGGAAGATATTTCAGCCACTAGTGCCTAATCTTCTCCAAAGCAGGCATGAGTTCCTTTGCCTATTAATTCCACGGCTTCCCTTTAAAAGAACAAGGGACTAAGTGGCAGGCTTAAGTTTGTGGTGTGGCAGGAAATCAGGGACAAACTCTGGGAGATTAAAGGAGCTGGGACTTAAGAGTAAAAATCTAATGGAAGTCACTTTTTCACCAAAGCTGTCTCCACCGCATGTGTGTGTGTGCCAAAGGGCCACCAATAACAGAATTTACATTTGCCCACTTTACCTGCAAGAAAAGTTGCTTCCTGTCCTTAATGAGATGGACAGTGCATCCTATTTTAAATTATGAAGCGGCTGGGTTTTTAAACATCCCCTTTCCTCCAATCACAACTTTTCTAGGATTTTGCAGTCCAGCTTTTGGGAGTAAGTTGCTTCAGTTCTGCTTCTAGGCATCGCGCCCCGCACCCCCATCACCTGCAGCTGGGTTGCCCCCTCCCCCACACCAGATTTCTTTCTTTCTTTTTTTTCACTTAATTACAAGGAGATGGGATCTCCTTCTGTCAACAAGTACCTGCTGGCTTGCCCTTTTCCCTCTTACCCAGGGCCCATCCTTTTTCTTCTTAAATCCTATTTAATTTTTTGCATTTCCTGATTTTTATCTTGGGAAAACAAAACCCAGCTGCAGTCAGTTAAGGAAACAGCTGAGGGATGCTGGCAGGTAGAGGCCTCGCAGGTTTCCAGCTTCCAATGGTGAGAACTGAAATGCAGCGCGGTGTCAGGTTGCGGTGACTTCTGCGTCTCACCCGTCTGCTCCCTGCTGCCTACGCGCGCGTGCGCATACGCACGCACGCACGCACACACAGACACACACCAGCGCGTGAGCATCCACACAGCACTTTTTCTCACCCTTTGCCCAGGGTCCCCCTTGCTTGCTACAGCTGTATTTCCAATCAGCAGAAGATACATCTTGCTTGCAGTCAACTCTCCTTCCCTCCGCGCATTCTTAACCTCCTATCTTATGCATGGATCACTGGTTAGCTTAGAAATGCGTGGACACAAAGGAGAGGCTGACATGGGAAGGCTGACGGCCGTAATGGCTGTTTATAAGCCTAATCCATCACGTTTAGTGGACACCTCCATTTTTGTCCCTCTGAAAAGGTATAAATAATAAAATGGGATAGCCCCAGCTCGGAGGTGCTTTGGTAAATATTTTTAACTATTTACAAGATCACACGAATAACAAAAGAAGCATCTGTACCATCCACAGAGGGGCCCTGGTCATTAAGAGAGTCCCAGATGGTTCCTACCATTCAACTGACAATAACATTTCTTGATGACAGAGCTTTTGTAACACGGGTTACATTTTTTTTTCCATATCACATTGTGATATTCTGATATATATATATATATATATTTTTTTTTGGTCATCACTGCCCCCAGCAACCCTTCTAAAGAAAATCTCTCCAAATAGCCATTCCCCCAAGGAAAGAATGAGACCTTGGAGGAACGTGGGCAAATGTATGTTTCAAAGCCCAATTTAGAGACAAGTCTGAACAGTTATGAAGTGGGGCCTTCTCAAAGGCCAAATATTGACATGGGCCCACTCATTCGGTGGCCGGGTTCAAGGGGAGCTGTGGGTAAACACCCCAGTTAAATCCTGAATATGCCATGCCAACTCACATTTAAATGTGTGAGTCTGCCTCATTTGGTCTGATTTTATCTTTTTCATGACAGGCATCAGCGGAGTGAGGGGGAAGGGCATCTGCAAACTCCAAGGGTAACTTTTCGAATCAAAGGTACTTCTCCTTGGAGGACCCTGTGCCTGACCACAGTAGGGTGGGAGTGAAAATAGACGAAAGTGCAGATGGTGGGTAGCTTTGGAAATCTTTCAGTCACTCAAGCTTCTCTCTCTCTCTCTTTCTGTTCTGTGCATGAACAAAACAGGGAGAAAGACTCTTCAGAAAGAATCTGCAGCCCCTACCTGCTTCAGAACTGCTGAATCAGGGGAGACCCAGTTTTGAGTCTTGACTTTAATCACACTAGCTGTGCTGCCCCTTTCCCAGGGCTTCTCTACTTTGGTCTTCCTTTCAAGCCATAACATGGGGCGATAAGGACAAGAACTTCCCCAGGGTAACTGTGAATTACAGCAGATGATATATTTAAAGCAGGCAACTAAATGTGCTATGAAGGCTGCTAAAATGAATACTAAGGAACCTACCCCAGAGAGATAAAATGCCTTGAAACTAGCACTGGCATCTGAAGTTTCCTTCAGGAAAACAAAACAATAACAAAAAGGGCAGCTGCTCTTCAGGTCTTTGAGAAACCCAAATGTTCATCTCTTGTCCAAAGGCTCTGTTTAATTTTGGAGTTCCCACTTTCCAAATTCGGTCAATAAAATTAACAGCCTCCTTTTGAGTGGAACATCACACCTCCAAATGAGCTCAAGCTGGCCGGTGATTGTCCTGGGGAATGTGAGGTTTACATTTCACAGCTCCTCGCCAAGGAATGAATGAATCGGAGCTCGTAAACAAACGATCCTTGGCTTCCCTTGTTCTGTGGCCCCCAACGTGGGGTGTGTGCAGCAAAGAAAAATATTTATCCTGTTTGTGTGGCGCTGGGTCCCTGAATGGCCCACCAATAAAACAATACCATAAAGGGCATTTCACAGCTGAGCTCGCAATTTAATAAACAGATGCAAACAGAAGGCCTTGGAGGTCAACAATTAAAAATAAACCAGCCTAGGGTTCTCCTTGGAATTCTCCTTCTATAAAGTAGGGAAGACCAGGCCCCTGCAGCTGTGGCCTGGAGGGTGAGGGGTGGGAAAGGTTTCCCAGCCCCTGGGAGCTCAGTGGGGTTGTACCTGTTCTAAGTGATTATTCCAACAACTGCCTTTCCAGCAAGAGAGGGAAACTCTCAAAGTAGATGCAATTCCCTAAGTGAGCTAAAAAAAGCCCAGAGGAACCTTCCTTGACAGCAAACACTAAATGTCAATCTCTGTTTTCTGCTACTAAAAGTAAATATCAGAGCAAATGATCTGAGTTAGTGGAGCAGCAAAGAATCACTCTGTACAGTGGGTTTGGAGTGAGTTTTATACTTATATTTGAACGTGTGTGTGTGTGTGTGTGTGTGTATTATATATGTTTGGACACAACAGAAAAGCCATTGAATAAAGGTGATCAGGGTCCCCTTCTAATTTCTTCCTGGACATCTCTAATCACTGCTTACAACAAGCCTGTCCACCCCATGGCTACACCTGTTGACTTCATCCAACTCTAGTCTGCCCATGTGACCTCAGGCTCTGTGTCACCTCTCCCTGCCTCAGTTTTTCTTCAGTTACACAAGGTAATAAAAGTACTTAACAGTTGTCCACATAGAGCTCTGGAGAGCTGGGCGCAGTGGCACACACCTGTAATCACAGCGGCTCCAGAGGCTGAGACAGGAGGATTGTGAGGTCACACCAGCCTCCGCAAAAGTAAGTAACTAAGTAACTCAGTAACTAAGTAACTCAGCACTAAGTAACTCAGCACTAAGTAACTCAGTGAGACCCTGTCTCTAAATAAAATACAAGCACTCAGTGCTTGAGTGCCCCTGAGTTCAATTCCCAATACAAAAAAAAAAAAAAAATAGGCTCTGGAGATAGTGTCTGACAAGAGCAGGGACTCAAAAATGTCAGCTCTTGGGCAGGGAGTGCAGCTCAGTGATAGAGTGCTGGCTTAGCATGTGTGAGGCCCTGGATTTGGTCCCTAGCACTGCAAAAGAAGAAAAAAAAAAAAGGATTCTTATTAGTAGCATCTGTGCGGTCCCAGGGGATCATGATTCCTGTGGGACGGATCGGTCCCCAGGGTAGGCTGTGCTCGCCTGATGTGGGAAGGTGTTGAAGCCTGTTGGCCTCCCATCCTGCCAGGCTTGCCCTCACCACGTCCCAGATACTACAACCTAATGCCTACAGCCTCCCACATTCCTCTGCAGATAAGAGGGGAAATGAAGGATGGGTTTCAAGATAACCGTTTGCTGTGGGGGGCAGACCTCCCACCAGGCCTGGCTTCTTTTGGCAGGCACAACAGGAGGAGCCCTGGGTCCTGGGGCAGGGTCCCGCCATGCGCTTCTATATCAGTGCTTGCACCCCAGAGTCACCCTGTGAGTGCCCAGCCCAGAGGGCCGCTGCCAGGGGTATGACTGACTCAGTGAGATGCTTCCCAGGGCAGCAGAGGCCATGAGCTCAAGAAATCATGGAAGCACTTGGCATTCGGGGGACTTGCCAGTAGACCAGGGGCTCCCCTGCTGCCTTGTGGCAGGGAGAGTGCCCAGGCTCATTTTGCCCAGGAATTTGGGTGTTGGGGCTGCTCCTCTCTTCTGGATGAGCTACTTTGCAATCTTGGGCTCAGATGTCTCCGCTGCTTTGTTTTCCCCGTAGAGATAAATAATTTTGGGAAATACAACTGGCACATTAAGGAGCAAGCTCAAGGATTAAACTTTCTCTCTTCTCTAGACGTCCAATATTTCCCTTCTCTGCTTCTATTTTATTAATAAAAGGGGAATCTTCTCCTAGGCATCTTTTCACCTAATTCTACAGCCTGCATGGGGCTGTGATTGACCTACTCTGACTAAAGAAGACCCAGACCGTCAGAGATGCAGCAGCTTCTTCCTAATCATCTCATGGCTCAACCTGTAAATTTCATTATTTTTTCCTACTGTTATCTAGAACCTATCTTAAAAAGCCAACTGCCCCCCCCCAAAAAAAAATCCAACTACAGTAATCCAGAACCATTAGACAGAAAAATGCCTCAAATATAAATGCACACTTTAAGTTACAAAGAAGCTTTCTGAATAATCGCCATCCAGATCAAGATCTAGAAAGTTCCATCTCCCCTGTTCTTTTCAGGAAACTCAGAATATATGGAGCCAGTAGGTTGGCATTTCTGATAATCCTTTCCTTCCCGAGTGTGATGATTTGACTCCCTGAGTACCTGTAACCAATACAGTTCAGTTTTGTCTCTTTCTGAACTTTACAACATTGACGTATACTGCAGTTACTCCTCTCCGTTTTTCTGCTTTTTCTCAATCCGAGGTCTGTAAGATTGATCCATGCTGCTGAGAGAACCTGTAGCCCATTCATCTTCTTTATTGCTGCAATGTATTCCACTTTGGAACTGTACCCTGATTGATTTCTCCACTCTAAGCTGCTTGGCATCTGCACTGTCTCCAAGTTCACTTGGGAGGTAGACTGCAGACATGCCTCACAGCCTCTTTATCCACACCCTCTGCCAGGTGGATCCGTTTGGCTAATAAAAAGAAGCCATGATGTGCCAGGTGTGAGCCAAGGTCAAGAGGTTTCATGTATTTCTGCCTATCTTCTCAGGCCTCTGTTATCACAAGGATAAGGACATGGGTACACAGGGCCACAAGAAAGAGGCTAAGAGACTGGGGCAGGGTTAGTGTGGGAAAGCTTGAGCAAGCCCAAGCAAGATGCACCGGATCCCACGATGAGTCACTGTTGCTGTACGCTGCCCATGCCTTGTGGTGGACTGCACATTATTTAGCAGTAGTAATGATACAAGCTGCCATAAGCCATATGCTTCTAAGTATCTGTGTCAAAGCTCACCATTTCTACTCAGGTATTTTCCAACTGCAAAACCCGAGTTCTTTCCATTGTATTGGACCCTAGACTTATTATTTTTTTGTGTGTGGGGGTGGGTACCAGGGATTGCACTCAACCACTGAGCCACATCCCCAATTTTGTATTTTATTTAGAGACAGGGTCTCACCGAGTTGCTTAGTGCCTCGCTTTTTGCAGAGGCTGGCTTTGAACTTGTAATCCTCCTGCCTCAGACTCTTGATGAGCTGGGGTTACAGGTGTGCACCATTGTGCTTGGTCCTGTTTTTATTATTATTATTGTTATTATTATTTGTTTGTTTTAACTTGTTTATCATTTATCTATTTATTTATTTATTCTACTTTTGAAAATTTCATCTCTTAAAAATCTCTTCTTAGGCTACCAGGATTACTTCGTCCTATGCTTTCGTGCTAGTCTTTTTATGTTTGCACTTCTGAATCCTGCTGCAAAAATTGTGGAATGATCTCATAGACTAGAGGTGTTCAGAAATCCAGGGTGATATCCTGGTTCAACTGGAATACAATGGTCTCACCTTGATGGCCCTGAGGACATCCTGAGTTCGCTCATAGACCCATTTTGTTTGGCCTGAAAAGTTGAAAATGTTTTGAGCCAGCTTGAACGTCGAAAACGAAAAGCAAAAACAAAACAGTAATTTTATGTATAAATACAGATTTTAAGCTTTCCTAGAGCCATAGGAATATTTGCTAATGCAGGCCTGATGATTCCTACATGCTAAATAGTGAGTGAGTCCAAGAAATTGTAGCCCTCTTTTGGAAGGGCCTTCAGTCCCCTCAATTCCCTGTTGACACCAATTCTGACTCTCATTTCATAGCCTGTATAATGTGATTTTCTAATGATAGGGAAGTATTCCTCTAAAAAACATGGAACCCTGAAAGAGACTGAAAGGGAGTTCTAATTTATTTTTTTAACCACTGAGGCTCTAATAAAAATCTTTAGTCAATGACGAATGTACATTACACCTTGTGACTCAGTTCTCAGTTTCAAAACCTCCAGTGACTCCCCATAGTCTATTGAATGAGGTCCAAATCCTTTAGAGGGCATTTGATCCCTTCACAGTCTCAATTTAAACTTCCTGGAAAGCGATGTCTCCCACCCTGTATATCTGTGAATTTTAGGCTCTAGAAACCCTGTGCACATGAATGAAAACTTCTGGAACTTCTGGATCCCATTCTTTATCTTACATCTTCTTCTTTTAGTCTATGCTGTTATCTCTCTCCTTTTTTGGGGGAGCAGGGGGTGTTACCATGGATGGAACTCAGAGTCACTCAAAGTCACTGAGGCTGACTTTGAACTCACGATCCTCCTGCCTCAGCCTCCCGAGCCACTGGGATTACAGGCGTGTGCCACTGCACCCGGCTGCTATTTTCTCTCCCTAAGATGTCTTTCCTTCTTTTCTTCCATTAAGTCTCACTATATTGGCCTGACTGGTTTTTTAACTTGTGGGTTCAAGTAAACCTCCTGCATCAGTCTCCCCCGGAAGCTGGGACTACAGGTACCTGCCACCACCCCTGGTATTTTCTTTAATCCTTAGCTGCTCATCTGCTAAGGATTAACCCAAATATGTCTTCCCATACAAAGACTTCTCTGGGTCCCGTAGTCACTGTCAATTTTTCTGAGTTCTATTGCATCTTAAAATGTTGTCATTTCAAGACATAATTCCTTCTGCCCTGATTTATTATCACACATAAAACAGCATCTTACTCTTAACCTCTTAATAAGTACTTTCTCCATGCCAGGCAATATGTCACATTGTCACATGCTTCCCATGTGGTTCATTAAACCTCACAGTTGCTCCCTAAGATAGCTCTGATCATTATTCCCATTTTACAGATGAGAAAACTGTGATCAGAGAAGCTCAAGGTCTTAGCTATATGGATCATATAACTGGGATATTCAACCTGGCATTTTGGCTTCAGACCCCAAGTGTCTGACAACTTATGCAAATCTGCCCCTCTAGCATCTCCTACCAGATGACCAGATAGGAACTGCATATCATTTACTTCTTTTTCCCATCTTAATACAATGCTTTGAACATAATCAGTAAACAAAGAGTGTTATTGGAGGGGCATCGAAAATGGTGATGAACTGTTTAACATCTCACTTTTCTCTTGAGAAACTGTTCTGCTGTATCTCCAAAGTCTTTGTTGGTCCTCCGGTGGTGTCCATCTGAGAAGCCTAGCCATTTCCTGCTTTCACTGGGTAGCACTGGCATTGGGCAAGTGGTCCGAGTTGAGCCACTCAGAGTACTTCTCTGGGACTTTTCTGTAACCCAGAAAAATGAGCAGTTTGTCATCGCTCATGGGAACGTTAAGACATCAAACATCAAAGTTCTCGGCTGGAGACAAGGACATCAGCCTGTAGATTGTCAAAATTACAAGAACAGGCAAAGAGAAGCTTAAGTATAGAATGAACAGAGATTCTAAACTGCATTCGCATCACTATTGATGATTGTTTTTGTTACTAAAATTTGTCTCTTTCCTTGATCTTCTCTCACGTGGGATGAGCAACTTTCCCTGGAGTCTTTGAGCCAACATTTTCCCCTGGGTGACTAAACAGCGTGAATTGCATGTCTGTTACCTCCACCCAAAATAGCTTTAATAAATATGGGCAGTAGTAGAGCACAGACCCAGATATAAAGAAAACGCATCATACGTTCATCTAAGACTACAAGTCCATGGTGCTTGGGAATTTAAAACATTGACTCAGGTGCTTTCTATCGATAAACTCACAAATGATGGTCCCATGCCTGGCACACAGAATGAATTCATTAATCTTTGCCAAACAAATGAATGGGATGCATGGATTATGGAACATTAACCTGCTGTAATGGAGGCACAGAGGATGACACTGGTAATTCTACTAAGCTGAGGGAGTTACAGATGGATGGTTCAGTAAGGGTTCCCAGAGGAGGATGTATTTGAGCCAAGCCTTAGTTAGTTGGTAGTAAAGGAAATTCAAGGTGGACATCCAGGCGGAGGGAAATGTTTCTATGACAGTGCCTAGAGAGCATGGTACATTCCAGAAGCCAGAGTAGCTCAAGGAGACTGGATTCTGGTGTTAGAGAAGGTTGGGGGGAAGAGGCGGGTGGGTGAGGTAGGTGGGACTGAGCCATGAAAATAGACAAGATTAAATATTTACATAAGCTCGTTAGTGACACTGTGTGTATATGACAAGTATGATTTAGTTGGAACCTCTAAGGTTTAAATACCTTAAGTGCAACGGTATCTTTTTGAAATTCGTTACATGACATTAATAGGCTCTTTCTCGGCTTCAGTGGTGATTATGTGCAAGATTTACTTCCATCCTTATCCCTGGAATCCAGGTCAGTCCATCCTGACCCCTATCCATCCTCTCACACCTTCCTTGGGAACTGAATATTGGCTGTTAGAACACTCCTGGGTGATTCCTCTCTAAAGGGAAGCAATCTTGCTTGCTTCCAAAGTTTTACCAGGGAAATTTTCATTATCAAGAAGATCAGTAAAAAAGGGCTTCTGATCAAAAAGCTGTTTTCTTCATCCTCTGCATTATCCATTAAATGCAATTCAACAAGAATTCTTTAAAAACTATAAAGAACCCTATAATATGGTAGGCCTATGCTAGGAGTATCTAAGATCTCCTAGTGCTCAGAGACAGAATCCCTTTCCCTAAAGAGCTCACAGATACATTGAGAAGGCAAGATCAATAGCATACACTTTGACAGAATCACTTGCTTTTCTAAAGTGTTTATAAAAGGTTCACAAGCACTTGTGTCTATATTCTTTCATCTAACCTCATCTGCACAGTAGATGGTATTAATGATTATTGTTGTACATTAGGTAGTGACTGAAGAGAGATGACTTTGGATCCAAATCCTTAATTTGATGTTTATTAACCTTTCAGTTATAGGCTAAGTTTTTCTGCAAATACAGAGAACCCTGGGCTCTCAGTGAATGAACAAAACAAAAGTTCATTTGTCTTGTGTCCACTGAGGGGTAGCTGTAGGCTCTGCTTCTTGGGTCCACACTATTAAGACTCAGGGTGATAGAGCAATCACCTTATCAAGTGTTGCTTACAGAAGGAAAGAGAGCTCACCCTTGACCTTGGGTGTGGTCACCTGACTTGTTTTGGCCAGTGAGATCTTAGGATACAGAATGAGCAGAGATTTGAAAGATGTTGTGTAGTTGGTTGAACGCTCATGAATATCCACCATCACTGTGAGAAAGACCTACCCAGACCAACTTGTGATACCTGGAGGACCATGCTGTTGGCCGACTCGCAGCCCACATGCTGATTCAGTGCTTATTGCTCTGTGAGATTTGGTGGTCCTGGGTTTATACAGCTCTAGCTAACTACTGGGGGAGATGTGGGACCAAACAGAGTCAAGGGCTGGAGAAGCCCACCAAAAGTCAGATTGAACTGTCTTTCCTGTTTTGCTCCAAGGTAGTTGGAGGATTGGCTAAACTTCCAGAACATTCTTTTAAGCATGAAAGAGACCCTCCTCAAAACAAAACAAAAACAAAAAGAGGTCAAAATGGCTGAGGATAATCCTAATGTTGTGCTTTGACAATGTATGGAACACTCCTATGTGCCAGGCTTCCTGGTGGAGGTGGATTGTCTGGTTGAGTTCAGGTATCCCCAGCCATCCTTCCCAGGCCCTGTGATCTTTTTGGAAAACTGTGAAGCCCAGAGGGGGCCCCTAAGCAGACTGTGTGTGCATTTTTTGGTTCCTGTCTAGACCATTCAGCCCAAAACTGAAATAGCTGAACTAAGCAAGGAGCTGAGCTGTCGGAAGCTGAAGTAGGGGAAAGGCAAGGCTTGGGGCTGGGGCTGGGGGGTTGCAGGGGACGGATGGAAAGTTAAAAATAGTGGGAAACACATTGCTTAATGGCCTGTAGATAAACAACGCAGTCCTTACAGAGTCTCTTCCCATGGCTCAAGTCATGGGCCTGGGGAGTGTGTGTTGGTTCTTCTGAGTAGGGAAGGGGTACTTACTTCCTGGCAAAAGTGAGGGTCGCACGTCCAACATCCTCTGGCTTCCTTGTTAAAAGGCCACAGCGGAGGTAGCATGGGACTCTGTCCATATCCAGAGAAGAATGTCAAGCCGGCTGATGAACACTGAGCTTCGGTGCTGTGTGTGTCAGGGGACAATGTGCGTTGTATGATTATATCCCCCTTCAACAACAGAGGCGTGTGCAAAGTACCCCCACTTCATCCCCAAGGACACCCAGGTTTGGGAAGCTAAATTGTTTCCTTAGGTAAATAGCTTGAAGGGTTAGAGTTAGGACTCAGGGTTTCCTGAATTTCATGACACGGTTAACATTTATACATTGAGAAACAATGCTTTTTAGCCCCTGAATAATTCCACGTGGAACATCTGTTTCTAAGGAATAAATCGGGAGAAAGTCTCCCAGCAGAAGGTAAGGCCACTGCTGGGATGAGGTGGAACTCAGCTGTGTTTCACTTCGCTTCGTCTAATGAGAGAATCTCTGAGTCACTGGTGACCAAGCCAAGTCTCATGTCTGACAGTTGTTTTAGGACAAAAGAGAGGAAGCAGGCTTCAGATGTGTCCCCAGCTCCTCCACATCCCAGGATCTGATGGACGAGGTGTGGGGACAGCCTTGGGACATTGAAGTGGCTCTGAGCACTGGCAGCCCCTTATTTTAGTGAGTGAGAAACTGAAGTCCAGGAGGGGAAGTGACTGCCCCCAGGTCCCTGAGGAGAAAGCAGGGGACCCCCACCCCAAAGCCAAGTGGCACCCACCGAGAGCAATGCTCTTTCTGATCATCACACTGGTCCCACCCTAGTTATTTCCCGGGTGTTATTCAAGGTGGGAGCTTATCCTGGGACTCTGTTCTTCCAGGGGCTCTCCATAATAAATGTCACTTTCTGGTTTTAAGGGAAGAGTTCCATGCAATTACATATTTATAAACTGGAACACTTTGTGCTGTTTCCTACCTTAACATCTCTTGGTTTTTTTGGGGGGAGGGGGTGGAATGAGGCTCACACCTTGACCACTGAAAAAATATCAAATCCAGAGCTATGGGACATCTAGAGCTTTGTCAACCAGAGTAAGCAAGAAAAAAAGAAACACATCCTTATTATTTTCAGTGGTGGTGAGGGAATTCTAAACATGTTTTTCCACACATGAGCTTTGCTGTGTTCTGTCTTTGTGAGTGCACACATGTGCGATGGTGAGGAGACCCACCATTTCTTGAACAGGTGTATTTTCTGCACAGCTCTAGTATGTGTAGGTATTGAAGAGACAGGATTTGTACCAGTTCCTTTTCTATTGCTATAATAAAATACTAGAGGCTGGATAACTTACAAAGAAAAGAGGTTTATATAGCTCACAGGTTTGAAGGTTCAAGGACATGTCGCTGACATTAACTTGGCTGTGGTGGGGACCTCATGGCAAATGGCATCACAGTGGCAGGAGCACATGTGAGGGAAAGATCACATGGCAAGACAGGAAGGCATAGATCAAGCTGCAGGGGTTGAGATCAAGCTTCTATAACAACTTGCTCACATAAGAACTAATTCAGGGATGTCATGAGAGCTTCCTTTAATTTTTTCAAGGGCACGTTCCACAGTATCCTAAGACAACCCACCCTCTCAGATGACCTCTTTAAGGTCCCATGAAGGTCCCTCTTAACCTTGCCACACTGGGACCAAGACACCAACAAATGAACCACTTTCCCTTTTCTTATATCAAACTATTGTGATAGTGCAGTGCATTCATGTTGAAGCCTGGCTTCCTCAAGACTCTTGCCTACAAGGACAGAAATGCTCAGACCAGCCCAAGTGTAACAGAGACATTATTGAAAGGATACAGGCAAACCAGAAGTCCTTTGTTCTTCTCTTTCTGCATATCATGGTGTTCTCTCTCTCTCTCTCTCTCTCTCTCTCTCTCTCTCTCTCTCTCTCTCTCTCTGTCATTTTCTTTCTGTAGACGATGTGTCAGACCATCCTCTCAGTTGCAAATATGAGATATGGACCTGTATCAGGAGGACCCTGGGCCGTGTCATTTTTCTTCCAGTCCAGGCCGATGGATTCACCGTGAAGCCAGGAACGAGGGAGTCCGCACTTCTCCTTGACATTCCTCAGGATTCCATTCTGGACCACCTCCTGCCAGTGCTTTTCGAATGTCCAGGCAAGCTGCCCTTGCAGAAGGAGAGAGAACTGGAGTGAGTAGAATGTTAAATTTGGGATGTTTCATTTCAGGCAAAAAGTTGATTTTATGATGAGCCGGTTATTTAGAAAGTGACAGCTTTGCCACTGGGAACTCTTCTCACCACTCTCCTATAATCTTAATTGCTAACGCTTTTCCCCTACATGCTCATTTAATCCTCATGGCAAGAGGGCATCACAGTTTTGGGCTTCCTCTTACAATCCAAGAAATGAGATGAGGTACAGGGAGTTTCCCCGATTTACCCAAGACAGACCTGGAATTTGAACTTTGACAGTTTAGCTTCAGACATGGTGCTTTTAATCACGCATCTGTAAGGATTCTGGGATACTAGTGTATTAGCTTTTTGCCTGGCATGTAGTAGCACTTTGTATATATTATCTCATTATCTCTACACAAAAACCATGACTTGTAGTCAAAATTAACCTCAACAGGTGAAAACTGAGGCTCAGTGAGGTTAGGTGACTGATCTCAAGTTGCAAAGCGAGGAGTGTGGACCATGCCTTTGGACTCAGCACAGAGTCTGGACTGGTGGCCACTGGGATTCACTTGTTTTAGCTTAATTCTGAACATTGGATACTGGAGTCCTAGCTGGGAATGTGCTAGGGAATGAATAGTAACGAAATAAAAAAAGAAAAGTTTGGCAGACTCAAAAAGAGCAAAGCAAAAACAGTTAAGTTTGGAGCAATTTTCTGCACAGAAAAAGGAAGACTTAACATACATGTAGAGCAAACCCTCCAAGTTCTTTACGACCTATCTGAAACGGATGCATCAGAGAGGAAAAAATCTGGTAGATATTGAGCAAGTTACAAGTTCCCAACAGCTGAAAAGAGTTCAACTTCAAACCGATCATTGTCAGAAAAGCAAATACAAATTTGCCCTGGGGCAAAAGTAACTTTCAGAAAATCAGGACGAGTAAGATGGACAGTAAGTTATGAACATAAAACTCTTTGTACCTGACCCAATTAACCCCAAGCCAAGGCAACCCCGTGCCTCTAAGCTATTCATTTAAGGGTTTTACGATTTATAGGCAGCCTTTCTCAGGGGAGGTCCCACCTGGCTCTGATTTCACGTTTCACAGCAGCACATGTGTAATCCTGCTGCGTCACAGATACTGACTGAGCCAAGACCAGAGAATGCACGTTTCACAGGATGGAGGGAGACCTAGGAGACCTGCTTCTTTCCGAGTGGAAGGGGAGGGCTGGGTAAGGGCTGTGCCCTGGAGCCTGTGGGTTTCCACTTCCTGGACAGGGTTACGGAGCTGGGGCTGCTCCACCCTCTGCCCTCAAGAGTTCGTTTGCTAATGGGGCAGGTAGTATCTTGTGAGCATCAGGCACAGATACAAAGTGAAGCCAAAGTCATGGTCATGACCTTCAAGGAGAGAGGAAGACCTGACCAGAGCATCCAGTCTGTTTTGTGGACAAAGATGGAGTCTAGGACAGGGAGGGCTTAACATCCTCTATTAGTTCTTCAGGCAGAATGTCACAGTGGACGAGGAGGATTTGTCACAGTATACGTGGATGAGCAGAGGAAGGTGACTTCTAAGAGGGTAGCAGGTGAAGGTTTCTCTACATATATAGATAGATAGATTGATTGATTGATTTATATGCATATAAATACATGATTATATTAGTATATACACATATATTCTAGTGCATATAATACATGTAGTTATATATATCACACACACACACACACAAACACACTAATTGTGATATTGCAAAAATGATATGTGATCTTCCTCCCTGTCATCTGGCACACATCTACTTAAATCCTTGGAATCTCTGGAGTGATGAGAACATCTTTGTCTTTTGGGGAGTAGGGTACCAGCGATTGAATTCAGGAGCACTCGACCACTGAGCCACAGGGTCTCACTGAGTTGCTTAGTGTCTCTCTGTTGCTGAGGCTGAGCTTTGAACTAGAGGTCCTTTTGTCTCAGCCTCTTGAGCCATTGGAAAGATTTGTACCTTAGTGAGTTGACTGATGGTGGGCAGCCCCTAGGTAGCTTCAGAATGGGGGCTGGTCACCAAGAAGACCAGGGTATGATTTGAAGGTTGGGACTTTTAGCCCTACCTTTCAAGTTCTTTGGAGGCCTGAAGGCTGATTTAGTCAAGCATGCCTATGTAATGAAGACTCATTAAAACCCAAAAGGACAGGGTTTGGAGTGCTACCTGGTAGCTGAACACATGCAGGTTAATTAGGGTGAAGCCCAGAATTGCCACATGCCTTGCCTGTGCATTTCTTCTTCTGGTCTGTTCACCTGGATCAAAGGTGTAGAGACTGAATATCACTTATGCTTGGGGCCAGTGGGTCAGATTTTTTTCAGATATTGGAATATCTGCATTTATATAATAAGAAATTTTGAGGGTAAGATCCAAGCCCAAACATAAAATTCAATTCTATTTCGTATGTACTTCAGACTCTTAGTATGGAGATAGACTCTGACCGGCTGAGGTCAGGGGTGGGATTTTCCATGGTGGTATCATGTTGGTGATCAGAAAATTTCAGATTTTGGAGCATTTTCAGATTAGGAATACTTAATCTATAATATTCAGTATACTAAATGGGCAAACATAAGTGTTTCTGGGATTCTGTGAGCTACTCTCGCAAATTAATTGAACGTGAGGAGTGGGCTGTGACACATTGATTTCTAGCCAGTCAAAAGCACAAGTAAGGCAACCCAGGGCTTACAGGTGGCATCAGAGGTGGAAGACAGTCTCCTGGGACTGAGTCCTTAGCCTGGGGGATGCGATGTTCTCTCCAGATAGCCCATGCCAGAGTTGTATTGAATTCGAGGACACGCAGAAGGTGTCTGCTGCAGAATTGTTTGTCATGTGGGGAGACAACTGGTATCCACATCTGGTACCTGGAACACTCTGTGTTGTATTGAGTGAATGAGTCTGAGGAGAATAGGAAATCTCTTTATATATATATATATATATATATATATACACACAGATATATTTATATAGATCTATATTTATCTTTCTTTATAAGTAAGTAGGGTGTGTGTGTGAATGCTTGTGCATGTGTGGTGAATAAAGATGGTCTCAAAATTTCAATGGTTTTACTTAGAATGCTTTTAACTTTAAAATGCTGAAAAAGCAATACTTTCGCAATGGAAATTGTACTTTGATTTTTGATCTTTTCCTGGGCTGAAAAATAGGCAATATAATACTCTCTTGTGATGCTCAACTATAGACCAATATAAGTGCACTGA
Organism: Spermophilus citellus; assembly: GCF_964194105.1. Taxonomy (NCBI): domain Eukaryota; kingdom Metazoa; phylum Chordata; class Mammalia; order Rodentia; family Sciuridae; genus Spermophilus; species Spermophilus citellus. The sequence goes on from NC_138200.1 coordinate 38,223,453, forward strand.
GCATGTTTAAGGTAGGTGAGACTAAGCTCTGATGTTCTGTAGTTTAGTATACACACTTTCAATTTATGGTGAATCATAATCCCATCGTAAGTGTGTGTACACATACTTACATGTATGTGGAGAATATCCACCTTGTTAGTTGCACAGTTTTTCATTGCTTAACAATGGGGACATGGTCTTATGAATGTTGAGAGGTTAGTTTATTGTTGTGTGACCACCACAGGGTGTACTTGCATAACCTAAGCTGGCTACAACATCACCAGGTGATAGAGTCTTATGGGACCACTATTGTATATGTGGTCAGTTGTTAACTGAACCATCATCGTGCAATGCTTAACGTGTGTGTATGTGTTTGTATATGTCTATGTATGGATCTGTGTCTATATCTATATCTACATTTACATATACCATTGATTCTGTTTCCATGGAGAAAGCTGACTCATGCAGATTTTGGATTTGGGGCACACAGGGAGAAGGCCATTTGATGATTGTAGTTATGCTGCCACAAGCCAATGAACTACCAGAAGGTTGGAGAGAGAACTGGGACAGACCCTTCCCTTCATAGCTCTGTTGGGCCTATGTTGGGCTTCCAGACCTGTGAGAAGGTAAATTCCTGTTGTTCTAAGCCACGTCGATTGTAGCACTTTGTCACAGTAGTCCTAGGAAACTTATATAGATTCTGGTGCATTACTGAGATGGTAGTTGGGACCGTGGGGTTTGCAGAGAATTTGGAAAGGACTGGATTCACTTAAATTAACTTTGGTGTGCTCTGGGAAGGCATGGGAAAGGGCAAGGGTTAGGGTTCGGGTTAGGGAAAGGGGTGAGTAGGGGAGAATTAACCAGGTTTATGGCTTCCTCTATTCTGCTGCCTCTGAAGCCCTGTCCCCTCTGCCCCTCCATGCCGAGCTGCACATCAAGACCTGAGAATTTTATCTGTCTCAAGCCCAGAATTCTTTATCTTCTTCTCTGCTGAAAGTGCTTGAGTCAGTATTTGGGGCTGTGTGTAGTTATTTGAGAATCCAGGGTATTTATTTCTAACGTAGACCTGGCCACAGAGATTCAGGTCTCTGCCCTGGGGTTTACATGTGTTGGTAATCAGGTCCCCTTGGAGGCTCTTACAGAAAGAGAGAGCACCTTCAAGGTTTCTCTGCTGATTGGAATGCACCTGCCTCTTCTGCTCCTGAGTCAATCAATTCTTCTCCACACTGGCCACTGAGAACCACCACAAAACTCGCTGGAGCATTTTCTTGAATGCAGCCACAACAAACCAGCTAACATTTGGTTGGCACTTATCGTAGACTGATCACTGTGTTCAGCATTTCATAAGGATTCAATCCTCATGGCTAACACTTCACTGAGTCCACATATTACCCCTACTTCAGAAATGAGAAAATACTGACTGTCTGAGCCCTGCTGAATTTATTAGGTTCATCCTGTTGGGACATGGTAGATCCAGGGTTGGCCTCCAGGTCTACCTGGAGCAAAGCAAGCACTCTTAATCATCTTTATGTCCTCTCTCTCTCTCTTTCTCTCTCTCTCTTTATCTTCTTCTACACACACACACATACACACACACACACACACACACACACATACACACACATACACTCACATTCTCAAATAAACCCAAGGTAAATGGTTCAGTCTTTTGGGCTCCAGCATTTCCAAAATGGTGTGAGTCTAAATGTCCATGCTCCGTTTAAGCTGATCTTAGAATAATTGAATTTCCTCTACCATTGGGCACAGAGAGCGCTGTTAGAGACAGAACCTTTTTTTCCTTCTGCCACCTCCAGGTTTGTGCCCTTGCAGGCTTTTCTTCCATCCGTTGTTCTCCAAGAAGGACCCTTGCTGGGCTTCATGGTTTGGATTTCTCACTTTCTAGTCTCTATCATGGAGAGCTGGCTTTACCTCCCCCTGGTTTATAGTTTCCATCATGCTCCCTGGCACTTTTATTAGGGCTGTTGGGGATTGCCATCACCACCATACTGGGTTACAGAGGACAAGAGTTCAATTTTTTGAAACCTTTCTACCCATTCCCATGTCCTCTTTCCTAGCCTGGCTCAATATGGCCACCATGTGAAGTAGATCAACTGATCTTTGACCCTCCCTCCTCCTCCTCTGCTCTCACCTTTTCTAGTGTGTTTGTAGGTTCTGTGAGCAATCTGAGCTGGGGTTTCTCAATCTTGACACTGACTTGGAATGACCAGATAATTCTTTGCTGTGGGGGACTGTCTTATGCTCTGTAGTATGTTAGAAGCATCATTGGCTTCTACCCACGGAACACCAGTGGCATAAACCTGAGCTGTGACGATCAAAAATGTCTCTGGGAAGCAAATCCGTGCCTGGCTGAGAAGCGCTGGTCTAAGTCAATGTCCCCTCGTGCCTCTTTGCCTGTGCAAGATTCTCTTGCAGTAAGATTTAGTCACCTGTCCCTCTTCTGGCTAAGGTAAGGCCTGCTGAGGAGTTTGAATGAAAGATTTCAGCCAATGAAAAAAGGGGAAAATTTTTAATGACACATGGCTCCTTTTTTTCTCCCCTTGCCTTGATTACAAACAGGAGATGCTTGGATCTGTGAAAGTCTTATTGTGATCCCCAAACCCAGGGAAGAAAGGTTAATATTCAGAAGAAGATCTGGTAGACTGGGCTCATTGGTGTTGTAGAGACACCTCAATATCAAACCTGCAGTGGTTGTGCACACCTGTAATCCCAGCGGCTCCGGAGGCTGAGGCAGGAGGAGCTGAGTTCAAAGCCAGCCTCAGCAAAAGTGAGGCGCTAAGCAACTCAGTGAGACCCTGTCTCTAAATAAAATACAGAATAGGGCTGGGGATGTGGCTCAGTGGTCGAGTGCCCCTGAGTTCAATCCCTGGTACTCCCCCATCACCCCCTACAGACAAAAGAAAATCAAATCTGCAATCAGCAAATATACTTGCTGTGGACTTCGTTATGAGAAAATGTAGTAAGGCAAGGAGCCAGTATGGACAAATAATTCTGTGAAGGAGAACAAATGTGGAAGACCCACCCCATCTGATTTTGAGACTTTGTGAAACTATAATAACTCAGAGTATGAAAGGATAGAAATGCCAATGACTGAAACAGAATAAGGAGTCTGGAAATAGACCCCCACAAACAGAGTCGAGTGATTGTTGACCACAATACAAAGACAACTCCGTGGAGAAAGGATGGTGTTCACGACAAATAGCACTAGAACCTTTAGATGTTTGAATATAAGACAGTAATAAGTATAATGACAATGATAGTAATCAACCTTGACCTACACATTTCATACCTTATATAAAACTAAACAAAATAGAACATTAGAGACCTAAATGTAAAATATAGGAGAGATTTTGTGCAACATGGAGTTAAGCAAGGAACGTTTAAGAGAGAACAATGAACTCATGATATCTTAAAGAAACAACTCAGTAACCTTCAACCAGCAAATGGACAAACACAATGTGGTAAATCCACTCAAGGAAATGTAACTCAGTCGTGAAACGGGGATCGATCGAGCTCTTGAATGACACACCAACATAAATGCACCTTAAATGCATGAAGAAGCTGGACTCCAAAGATGATATACAAAGGGTGAGTCTCACCTTCTATCATTTTGTTCCAAAGTCAGTCAGGATGTGGGAAGAACCCAAGATGGAATGTAGCCTGTGACAAATGAATCAAACTTTGTCACAAATAAATAATAACCACATGGAAGGGAGTGGGGAAGAAAGGAGGGGGCGTAAGTAACTTTGGGAGAGAGGGTTGTGACTAGCTTCTGTGAGGCTAAAAGGAATTATACACAAACACTGTATTCAGCTGGATAATTTTTCCCCCCAGGGGAAGGGTGAGTGATTCTGAAACTACTTTATATGTCTACTCGGGTTGGAAGAAGAAGTAAATATTTTGTAGATAATGAAAAACAGGCTTATCATGGTCAGAGAAATAAATTACAACAGAGGAAGTGAGAAAAGCTAGAATAGATCCCGAAGTGCTTCAAGTCAGAGGTCATCAGTGTAAATTTATGATTTTGAAAACATACATGCAATAAGCTGGTTGCGGTGGCGCACGCCTATAACCCAGTGGCTCTGGAGGCTGAGGCAGGAGGATCTCGAGTTCAAAGATAGCCTCAGCCAAAGCGAGGTGCTAAACAACTCATTGAGACCTTGAGACCCTGTCCTTAAATAAAATACAAAATAGTGTTGGGGATGTGGGTTGATGGTTGAGTGTCTCTGAGTTCAATCCCTAGTACCCCCCCCCAAAAAAAAGCAATTGATAGATTTAAAAAAAGTAAATATGATAAATGTATATGTATGTGTTAGCATGCTTGCATAGACTTTCCTAGGTCCTTTTCTTTAGAAAGCATAAAACCACTAATACTCCAGTATAAGTGATCCTAACACCTAAATATCATGCCCCAATAAAATTAAAGGAACTGTGACTCTTTAGAAAAATGGTCGATGATAGGAAGGCTGAAGTAGATATAAGCCCGAGATGGACCCGAGTACCTGTTCTGCTCAAAAGTAGTCAGACCCAAGGAATAAATGTTAATGATCTGTTGCACAGTTTGGTGACCATAGTTATGAATAATGCATTGCATATTTCAAAATGGTAAAGAGAGTAAATTTAAATGCATTTAACCCACTCACATATGATGACAAGTAGGTGAGGTGGCAAACGTGTTACTCAGCTTGATTTAATCATTCCACAGTGTACATGAACATCAAAATATCACATTGCACTCATAAATGCACTCAATTATCATTTATCAATTGAAAGGCATTTAAAAGGGAGTATTTTTTTAAAAAGGCATACGTGCATGTTTAAAGAACATGATGCAACTTGAAAACATTCCCAATCACCTGTGCATTGGGAAAAACTGGAGCAATCAAATAAATCATAGGATTGCTATTACCTAGAGAGTAAAATAAATATCCTGAGTCCATGCTGATCAGTAAACCATTGAATGAGTAAAGAGATGGGGTGGAAAGGACAACACTGCTTTATAGAAGAATTCCAATTCCAAAATGAATTCCAATTCATAGGAAGAATGAAGAAAATTAAAAATCACCGTGAGATCACCATAACAATGATTACTGTGGACAAGATTCACCAATGGCAAAAGTTTCAGGAGAAATAGGATATTTCCTTAGTCCATCAAAACAATGTTTACTAATGGTAGCTTCACAATGGAGAAAGGCAGAGGTTGCCTCTTCCCCAAGTGACCAAGGTTAACATCACCAGTGACAGCACGTCATCATGTGCCGCTGATGTAGACAAAGCACTTTGTCTTTATGATATTTTCCCCAATAAAGTATAACTTTAGGCTAATCGTGGAAAAAGACCACACAGTCTCAAATTGGGGACCATTATACAAAATAACTGGCTGGTCCTTTTCAAACATTTCCAGACCATGAACTGCAAAAAAGGCTAAGTTGCTGTCCCAGACTGGAAAAGATGATATGGAAATTGAATGCAGTGTAGGATGCTGAATTGAATTTTGGGGTAGAAAAAGATTTAAGGGGAAAAAACTTGGAATTGTACATTCATGAACAATGTAAACCATATATATGTAGACACATGTATACATGTGTGTTAGCATGCACACACAGACTCACTGTGGTTCTGTAGATGGGAATTCTCTGTTCTGTGCTTGTTGTCTTTCTGCAAATCTAAAATAATCTCAAATAGTTTTGTTTTCTTAAGTGGCTATTAATTGATATTTGCTGCTTGCAAAAACATTCTGAAGTCATATAAAGATCTATCCCAGAGAATGAGAATGGTGGAAGATATACTCAAGTCACAACTAGTAAAAGAGAATTGGTGGGAAAATCCCATAGGAATGGTCAACCCAAACTCCCATTAGGGGATTCAAACGTTGCCTTAGAGTGCAAGAAGTCTTCTTTAAGCTTTTTCACATCTCCAAGTTGTGAATCATCGGTTGTATTTTGATGTAAGATGCACAGGTTTTGCAGCCAGCACCTACCACTAATTTCTAAAATATGGATTGCAATCTATTCTGAGAGGGGAAACGGTAAGCAGAGGGATATAAAATGCAAACAAATCTATAGTTTCCAAAGAGCCTAGGGAAGCTGCCAAAATTAAAGTTGTCAGAAAACAGTTTGCTAAATCTCTAAAGAAGTAGAAGAAAAAAAAGGTTATATTACAAATCCCATAAATATTCCAAGAGTGGTAGGTAAAGTGTGTTTAATGCTGATGAACAAAGTTTTAGCATGTATTGGAAAAACAGTTCCTAATATAAAATTACCGACGACTGGAAGTTATCTGCAAAATTTTATACCTAAGTACTTACAGATGTAATTTATTTTTCTGACAGCACCGCCTGTGTAATGAAAGTTGCTTTTAATAAAACATGAATGCAGTTAGGTTTTGCCAATTAGGTTCAGAGGAGTTGTAATCAGTCTGATTCAAGTTGATATGTAGCTCCTTAAATTCAGCACTGACCCAGAGAACGGTTTCAGTATTGCTAAAGTGTTTGTGAAAGATGAACTTCCAAAGTTCTGAGGGCCCTGACAGAAGGGAGGTGACCTTGGCTAACTCAGTACGCTCCCCAGTCCCAAAGGGTCTACACTGGTGTTTGCTGTGGTATGCCATGTGTTCTGGAATGAGTGCCAACCTTGGTGGCAAACTAAGATCATCCTCAATTTGCATTTATTCATGAAAACAAGGGCAAACACCTAATATATGCAAACATCTAATAGCCGCATATCAATTATCATTTATAAATCAATCAGCCAGAAAATAAATGTTTGTCTCTATTAATTCTGTCAGCATGCTTCTTGGTGCTGTGGGGGGAATTCAAAGACTTCATGAAGACACATCTTTTCCTTTAGAACACCTTAATAAATTATCATCAGGGGGAAAAAGAACACCCAACCCAATGCCCTTTTCTAGTATAGGATGAGAACATCTGTATTTTGAATTTTTCATTTGGGTGGCTGAATTGTATATTCAACAGATATTTATTGAGTCCCTATTATTTGCAAAACAGAGAGGACAAAGTAGTAAAAATATTATTGGACTCGGCCTGATTACTTGTCTTTTACCAGTTGCTCCAGTTTTCACATTTAAAAATAGCGATGATATTTCTTGCCCAGCCTGACTCATTGAGATGTTGGGAAAGCACAAGGTAATGGTTTCAACGTAAAGGGTTTTGAAGCTTTAAATGCACTGATGCAAATCCAAGTTACTGCTAAAGGGAGGGCCCCCGTTTTATGGACTCTTCTAAGTTGCTTGGGAAAAATGGCTCTAACCTCCTCCTAGGTTCTGGGTTTCCTGCAAGGTCATATATTAAAGGCATGATTTTGTGCCTGGCCTGGTGCAACATTCAGGTAAGATCATTCAGCTAATAAAAGTCAAGATAGGTGCCCATACCAGGTCTGTTATCCCAAGACAATACCTGTTCACCCACAAAGCCCATGAAAACTTGAAGCACTTAGAGAACATTCTACATGAATGAACAGCATAGACAGAAATGCCATGGGAATATCGAGGAGTTGCTTCCCCAGAGCTGCGGTTCAGGGCACACTTGTGTATACTTCCTTCCAAGTTCCAGGCTGCATAGAGCCAGCAAGAAAAGCTAGCATTTTTTGGGTATCTGCAGCTGGTACTCCCAGACAGGAACTGAAACACGCCTAATGGTGATTCATTCATTCCCAACCCAGTTTCTTCTTTCCTGTACCCTGGGGGTACTTCTAGGTTTCTGGCCTGAGACAGAAATTGTCGTGTGAAATAGACACACAAAACTATTTTGGTCTCAGCTATTTGGTCTCAGCCAAGGTCCCATTTCAAACCCATGTTCTCTCTGAAGGTTACTGGAATTCCAAAGCAGAAGAATAATTAAAAAAAAAAAAGGTTTTATTCCTTAATCCTAGCTCCAATTCTTGGTTTGGCTTTCAGAAACCTCAAGCAGATAATGGGGTGAAGAGATAGGAATCCGTTGACTTCCTGCTTAACCAGAGACAAAAGCAGTAAATACATTTACTTGTCCTTTATCCTGCTTGGTCAAAGCATTTTGAACCCTGCTGGAGTTGAAATGAAGAATTTTTCCAACTTGAAAAGCAATTTTTTGTTGTTGTTGTTGAATACATTTTTATAGGTTTGAAAATATACTTCCTGGTTAGTGGCTTTTGAGGGACAAGTTTATTAACAAAAGACAATGGAATATAGAAATATTCAAATTGGCATAAATAGAAACAGAGCTGGCATTAAGAAGAAGACAGTGAATTTTGAATGCTTTGTTCATTGTGGGGTATAATTTTCACATTAATTTTGATGTTTTAAATCATTGCATTTAAGTATGGGTGATCATAATCACTCAGTGTTTTGGTACCCACTTAAATTTTTGCATCTGAAGCAACTGCTTTACTGACTTTCACATAGTTTTGGCCCCGTGTAAGACATGCCTATGGCTCCACAAGGGACCTGAGGACTTCAGAAGAGTCCTGGTGGCCCCTGGTGGAGCCAACTCAAAAGAGGGCCTATTGGAGAGGAATATGCCCCTCATTTTCTCCTAACAACAATCAGAGCTCTACTTGGGTAGTGGAAAAGTGTCTCTCTGTGTGTCCTTTCCGGGTATAGAGGGTGAGATTATGCAATAGAAGCTCGGTGTGGGAGGTGCTAGAAGCCATAGGTCTTGAACTTTAACATGGAACCAAACATCAGGGCCTTGTCCAAAAAAAAAAAAAAAAATCCTGATGCGGCATGTAATGTGGTTTAGAGATGGGTTGAGTGTGTCTCCCAGAGTGTTCACACCCAGGTGTAGTCATGGTCCCCAGAGTGGTGACATTGCTGGGGGGAGTGTGAAATCTTTAAGAGATAGGCCCTAGTGGTAGGTGATTGGTCATTGATGGCACTGCCCACAGAGGGAAGTGTGTCAGCTCTGCTGAGAGGGCTGTAAAGAGCAAGATTAGCTCCTTCATGTGCTCCATCTTCTTGTCTTCCTTTCAATCTCTCCTTCTCACACACTCCTGCTTTTGTGATGCCATCTGCTAGAATATACTGTGCCTTGGGGGAGCCTTCCTGGAGTTTGCACAACGCTGTTTGGACTTTCAGCCTCCCAAACTATGAGCCAAATACACTTTTTTTCTTTGTAAGTTATCCAGCCTTAGGTATCCTGTTATAGTAAAGAAGAAAAGACAAAGTGAGCTTCATATTCTGCATTTATAGCAAGTTCCCAGATGATGCTAATGTTGTTGCTCCCTGGAACAGACTTTGAGTAGCAAGAAACTGCCAACTGGTGGGTCATGAGCTGGGTGTGTCTCCCATAGACATGGTTTTCTTGGCCTTAGAGTTTTTTTTTTCTTTTAAAAAAGGCCATTTTTTTTAAAGAGAGAGTGAGAGAGGAGAGAGAGAGAGAGAGAATTTTTAATATTTATTTTTTAGTTCTCGGCGGACACAACATCTTTGTTGGTATGTGGTGCTGAGGATCGAACCCGGGCCGCACGCATGCCAGGCGAGCGCGCTACCGCTTGAGCCACATCCCCAGCCCCAAAGGCCATTTTTTTTAACTTTTCCTTAAAAAAATCCATAATATCTGATAACCTTGGCTTAGAATTCTTGCATATAACAAAAACTAGAAGTAGGTGGGAATTTATCCCTTTAGATAGAAAATGGATCCTTCATTTAACAACCTTCCCCACCATACAGACATGCACAAACCTAAATCTTTCTATTTCATTTGCTATTGGCCTTTGCTTTTGCAATTTTTATCTATTTTTGAATTACTCAATAACATTAACTGACATTCATCAAAGTCACAAACTAGCCTATTGTTTCTTTCTTGACTTTTGTTCTCAAACTGTAGGTCTATGCATTTTTGTGGGATTATTAGCAACTTATAGCATATCAAAAGGCTCTGCTCAAAATTAGTCTTTGAATAAGAGGAAACAGCAGTAAAATTAACTCTCAAAAAGGCTCCAGACCTTAATGACCCTTGGAACTTGAAACCATTGGAAAATTTTATATGTGATTAAGTTGAAAACTAAAGAATTAATAGAAACACCATCTACTAATTTATGTTTAAATTTGGCCAAGATCTGTTGTAGCATTTGGAGCAAAAATCATGGGATTATTACTTGGGCTTGCGGACTAAATATAAAAATTGTACTCAAGCTTATATGAATGGAATGGTAATTACCATATAAATGACATTTGGGGCAGACGCATTTCAACTCCTGTTGTTTTTGGTGAATTGGTAGCTGTGTTCCTCGCTCCCTAGGTCCTGCCGATTCTATCCCTAAACTTGTTCTCCTCTACTCCTTCCTCTTCCCCGTCAGCCTCCACATGACATCATCTGTCACATAGGTCATTACAAAGAGCTTTTAAATGTCTTCTGGACTTCTGGAATTATCCCTCTGCACGTGATCTCTTACATGTTTGGGCCTCTTCAACGATGGTCCATCACCCACAAGACAAAATCTAACATCCTTAGTGGCATGCCAGCAGACTCCCTCTCATCTGGACATTATGTCACTCACCTCCCACACTATACGGACCCTTGTGGTCTGTCCCTATAGCCCTAGGAACTTTCCACATTGTACCAACTTCTTTGCAATGTGCTTGCTGGTTCCTAGGCACAGCTGGCCACCCCACCAAGGTGTTTTCTCAGAGCTCTATGATTTGGACATGGCTCCAGTGTGTCTCCCAAAGGGAGAGATGTGGTGGAAGCTTGATCCCCAGTGTGGCAATGTTAAGAGGTAATAGGACCTTAAAGAGATGGGGACCAATGGATGCTCATTATGTCATGGGGGGCCTGCCCCTGGAAGGGATATAGGCAGTTCTTTCTTTTTTTAAATATTTTTTTTAAAGAGAGAGAGAGAGAATTTTATATATATATTTAGTTCTCGGCGGACACAACATCTTTGTTTGTATGTGGTAATGAGAATCGAGCCCAGGCTACATGCATGCCTGGCGAGCCGCTACCACTTGAGCCACATCCCCAGCCCCTATAGGCAGTTCTTGTGTGAGGGTTATTATAAAAGAGCAAGCCTGACACTCCCCAGTCACTCTGACTTCCTGTTTCACAATATGATTTCTCCTTAACATATTGGCTACCACCATGATCCAGCCACCATGAAGCCTTAACCAGAATTGAATCAATGATGATGACATTGTCGTTGAACCTCCAGAACTATTAGCTAAACATTTTTTTTTCTTTATAAAGTATCCTGATCCAGACATTTCATTTTAGTAACAGAAAATGGACTAATACAGTGGGCACTAGGATCTAATTATTAAGAGTCTGTGGTCAAAATTATCTGGGAAGCTCTTTATATCACCCACCATATAGAGTATGTGCAGTGTAGGTATTTTCCATGTGGAACAAAGGACTGTTTCTTCAGTTAATTACTCATCGAGGTAGACAGCTTATACTTAGAAATTCTAGAGATATTAAATTTCTGTGGGACCTCGGTTTCCATAGCTACATAACAGGGATGTTAACTAAATAGTCATTAATTTTTTTTTTTCAGGTTTAACATCCCAGGCTAAGAATCAAAAACAAGTGTTAGGCAGAGAAAATAGGTATTGCTATCTTTTGGTTAGTTTGGAAGATTTACAAAACACATTAGTGAAGCAGGATGGAGACATTTTTGTTTTAGTAGAACTTCAAGGACCTGGAAGTTCTAGGCAGACCAACTTGGAAGGTCTATTTCCACCAAGGAAATGAACGGTTCAAGCTACTTTCCTCAGATATGTGTCAGAGAGGGCCACATGCAGGAAAGCGGGATTTAGGAGTCTGCAGATCCTGAAGGTAATGGGGACAGCAGGATGGGGGACCTCAGTGTGCTACAGCCCGGCACCTCTCCATAATTCCTCAAGGCTTCAGGGAAGTTCCTGACCTGGGTCATCCGATGGCTGTTGTTTCTGAGGCAAATGTCTCAAAGTGTGGCTTAGATCAAAACCCAGAAGGGAACTGGTTGAAGAAATAATTGAAGAAAAATCCTTTGAAAACAATCATGCAAGGAAAATTGCAAGGGATGAGAGGATGCAAACCTCCTGGATTCCTGGAGGAATGGATTCCTGTGGATTCCTGTCAATCTCTCACCTTCTCTGGCCTCTTCTGAGAAATGGTTCTGGGGCACAGAGTGGAAGCTATCTATGACTTTCTCACATCTCGATGAATTGATTTTCCGGAGTAGTGAGTTTCAATTCCCTCCAGACTGTGTCCAAAGGGCTCTTTCTGTTCATAAGAAATCATAGAGCTGGAGGGAACTCGCTTTGACTTTTTTCTTCCTCCCCCTAGAATTGTCATCTCGGTTTCCATTGCTGTATGTTTGGTGTCTGCCTCCTTTTATCCACTGAGCTACATTTCCAGTCCCTTTTTATATATTCTTTAGAGATGGGGGTCTCACTGGGTTGCTTAGGCCTTGCTAAGTGAATCAGGCTGGCTTTGAACTTGCCATCCTCCTGCCTCAGCCTCCTGAACTACTGAAATCTCTCTCTCTCTCTCTCTCTCTCTCTCTCTCTCTCTCTCTCTCTCTCTCTCTTCCCTCGAAATATTTGCTAATCTTCTAGGCCTATCTTTTATCTTTCCATTTTTTTTTTTTTAAGTAGGGACATGAATGTAGAGAACAATTTCTTCATTAAGGGAAGAAAGACAGATAAGCAACATGACAAATGGAAATTGTAGCCAGGCTCTGGGCCAGGGAGAGCTTGAGGATAGTACAGACTGCAGCAAAGGGTCTAAGGGGACCCTCAGTACCCCACAAAAGTTGCTGTGTTCACATAACCATGGACTAGTATCACAAGCTACTGTGGTTTTTCAAGAGAAGTTGGAAATCTGCAGCGTTGGCAAAATTTGCTGATTTCTAAAATACTCACCATCTGCTTGTGCAATGACACGGGACAAACAGAATACACCTGTCTGAGTGGATTCTACATGGGAGGGGGACCTGCCAAGAGGAGCAAGCACAAGACTCAGGGGTCCTGGGTTCAAATCTCAGCCCCATCAGTGCCTCGCCCTGCATTCGTTCTCAGGTTGGTCTCCCCGCAGGAAGCTGACTCTGAGGCTCTGGGACTTGCAAGTGGGAGATTTTTCCAGAATATTCCCAGGAACAGCATCTGTGAGGAGTGAAGGAGGTTGGTGGAAAGAGAAGTTGAGCTTCTGTTAAGTTGTGCCAGGGACCCTGGCTGAGGCATGGGAGCTCCTTCTGAAATTGCCTGAATAAAGCAAGAGGGAACCCTTTCCCTGTATCAATGACTCATAGGATTCAGGTTCCTCCCCTAGGCAAAGTATTTCCCTCCCATTTCCTGGGGAGGGATGAAAGTGTCAGCCTTTATCAGTCAATACACCCTGCAGCAGAGAGAACAAATGCCTTGATTCTAAAAAAGCATGTGGTCTTGGGTAGGCCAGCTCAGTGACCACTATAGTCTCTGAAACTCAGTTTCCTGTTTGAGCTAACAGGGATAAGAATATTTATCTTCCTTGGGTATCATAAAGGTAAGGAAATATACTATTTTTGAAGTTACCCAGAATAGTACTTGGGACATATCCAGCATGCAATAAAGTGTAATTAGCAGGCTATATGGTCATAAAGTCATTTTAAGAAAAGGGTCAGAAACTACAAACAAAGGTGTGAAGGTAGGAACAGTTATGACAAGGTTAATGTATTAGGAAAAGCAGAGAGAAGAGTAGTAGGTTTAACATCAGTGTTTCCTGAGGACATATCATGGGTTAAATAGGGATAAATCCCATAATAGGGTTCTTCAGACTTAAGCAGGGGGTCAGGACTTGTGCAGTAGGCAATGAGGTCCCAGATGGATACAGCTTGCTGCAGGCCGGTCAGTACTTAGATTGAGTGTTTTTGTAGTGGGGCAGAAGATGCCCAGTGAACAACAATTTTCTCTGCCTCTGGGTTTAATGAGATATTAACTGCATGCAATTTACAGTAGCTGTCAAGAGGAAGTTACTTAGAAAGGATCACAGAAGAATGGTGACACTGTGTCTCAGGATGAGACATCAAGTATTGTAGGCCTGGGATTGGCCTGCAAGCTGCTTCATCATCCAGTGAGTTAGAAAAGCAACTTGAACCTCAAGAAATTTGGGGTCTCAGACTATTCCCATTTGCTTGGGGGAGATCCCTATAATCTCCCATGACTCCCCAAGGATGTAGAAGGCTGGGGGGGGGGGCGGAAGTCACTGCCAGCAGCAAATTCATAGAATTCACGAAGAAACGGGGAAGCTCAGTTCTACAAAAAGTTCTGGGAGTGTGATATGCAGAAAGAGGTCACCTTAGAGTGTGGTGAAGCATCCAGAGTCAATGTGCAGATGGTGAATAAAGGTGTGCTTTGTCCCCATCCAAGACAGAATGCAGTGTGCACTGCTCAGAGCGGGCAGCGCCTGGCAAGGTGGGCCACATCCTGTTTCGCAGTGGCCACTGATGCTTCCTGGTAGAGACCTCAGGTTGGTAACCCATGAGCCTGAGGTTAGTCAGAGAACTCATGTAAGGACACAGAGCTTTGGAACCTGTAGTAAGTCCTCCCCTCCTGCCCTCCCCCTCCTCCTTCTCCCCCTTCTTTCTGCTAGCCTTCCTCCCTCCTCCTCCACTCTCCCTCCCCCCCTCCTCCTCCATCTCCTCCTTTTCCCCTCCTCCCCTCCCCCCTGCTCCTCCTTCTCTACTCCCTCCTCCCTCTTCTCCTGCTCCTCCTCCTTTTCCACCTTCTCTCCTCCTTTCCCCCTCCTCCCCCTCTTCCTCCTCCTCTTTTTTTTTTCCCTTTGCCTTTTGCATTTCCTTTAAAATGTCATTTTTTTTTTTAATCTAGGGCTAAAAATTGATCAGCTTGGAATAACTGGACCACTTGGTCCTCCAAGAAGGTTTCCACCCATTGAAGACCCTGCTGGCTGAAAGCACTGGTTTTGTAAAACCTGAGAGGAACTCGGGGGATTCCCACCACCTTGGAGCCGCCCCGTCCTCTCATAAGGAAGAAATCACTTTCACGATGTTCATTCTAAAAGAGGGAGTGGCTTGGATCTCTCTTTTTTGGGGGACTTCCATTTATCTGGACGCTTCCCCTAGTGAATTGGCTGCACTTCTGGTCAAGACTCCAGGTGATGTAGACAAGGGAAATCCTAAGACATTAAAAAAAAAAAAATGCTTATGGATCTTTAACCAAAATCCGGGTGACTCTTTGGGTACTTAATATATTTAGTTGAGCAAATAAAGAAAATATTGATGAGGAATTCCCCAGGGGATGGCTGGGGATGACATTTCCAACTCACACAGATACATCTAGAAAGTTAACTAAGATATTTCAGTGAGGAATAATATTTGCTGTTATATATCGTGTGTGTGTGTGTGTGTGTGTGTGTGTGTGTGTGTGTGGTGTGTGGTAGTTGTGTGTGTGTTTTAAGTGGACATGGTGATGTTTCTGTCCACTTGTGGCCCAGCCAACACTGACCTGGGTATCTCCTGGTTACCTAAGGTGTGAAAAGGCAAAACCCCAGTTGGGGCCTGAGCTTTAGGAAAAGTGTGTCTTTTTTTTTCTTTCTTTCTTTTTTTTTTCTTGCTGAGCGCTGATCCGCTTGGCAGGCAGGGAAACAGAAGCAAATGTTTTCACTCCCTTCCCTGGATAGCCTGGAAAGATAACTAAGCAGCAGGTAGTTACTTAAGGGGAAATGCCGGTGTAGGGTTACTGGACTCTTTTTCCTTTTAGTGCCCAAGGGCAAAGAGCATTGTTAATGACACCTACACCGGAAAGCGGGTTAAGAGGGCTGACACGGAGCTGTCGGTGGTATTACTGTTTAACACTTGGTGTCCTCTGACTCAACGTGGTGGAGATGCCAGTTTATGCTTTGTAGCTTCTTGGAAAACTGAAATTTAGACGTCTGTGGGCGGGAGGAGTGGAATTGATGAATCATCTGTAGGGAAAAAAAAAGTGAAATACATCTTGGTTTCTTTGAACTCGATAACACCCAGTGCCTGAAATGCGAATGTGTTAATTACAGAGATGGCAAAGCCAATCCCGGCTCCCAGAGGGGAGTGTGTTCTTGCTGTGTGCACCCACCTTACCTTTGCACCAGGTGATCCCAGGCCTTGAGCAAAAGGGTGTTTATGGAATTGAATGAGGACACTGTGTGAGAAGCTGAATCATAAAGAGCATAATATAAAAAGCCCATGGAATTGGTATGGTTCAATTTGAGAGATTATTCTTATCTGCCCCTTTAAGAAGATGCTGTTTTGTCATGGGAGTCAAAATATAACCTCCCCTAAATACAGAACACAACATTTTACTGCAACACATGCTTAATTTTAGATAGAAAGAGAACTTTGCCTCTTGTTCTTTCCTATGATGAATCTCATGGGCTGCTTTTAATGCTGGTTGAAGGGCGCTCAATTCCTTATGGATATAGGACCCTGTGATGGGTCAGTGGTTGGTTTTTAGGATCTAAACACTCTTACTTCTCATCTATTTCCTTATTTGCAACATGGAAGTGACAGTACTTACCTAAAGGACCAAATGAGGTGCCACACAGAGGCTGTTTAGTATCCAACATCTCGTAGAGGTTCTGCAAATTTTATATTTTAAATATTATTCTTTTTCAGGTATACAGGGGGAAGTCTGGGCAAGTCCTAACAGAAGGAGGGCCACATTTCTTTCTGTTTGTCTACATTCCTATGCAGAAGAATCTGGAAGAAGTCTTGAGGCTTTTACAGTAAGTAGATTTTCTAAGATCACCTGACTGCTCATCATTTCACACACAAGACACAAAGACTAAGGGAGGTGAAGGTGAACTTGCTCAGAATCACTGCAAATTCATGGAAGAAAGAGAACTATACCCTAATTCTTTTTTTTTTTTTTTTTTTAGTATCATAGTTTTTTTTTTTTTTTTTTTTTAAGAGAGAGGGGTGGGTGGGAGGGAGGGAGAGAGAGAATTTCAATATTTATTTTTCAGTTTTCGGCGGACACAACATCTTTGTTTGTATGTGGTGCTGAGGATCAAACCTGGGCCGCACACATGCCAGGCAAGCGCGCTACCGCTTGAGCCACATCCACAGCCCCTAGACCCTAATTCTGATATCCTTCCAGACAGCTCTCCATCATCACACCCTTGTACATGTCTGAGCATCGAACTATATGGAAACAGGAAGCTCATGCTGCCGGCTAGTGGAATATGGAGTCTAGACCACTCTTGGTAGTAACTGGATGAGTTTTTTTTTTTTTTTTTTTTTTTGTACTTGAAATTGAACCACAGAATGGTTGCAGTGGCTCCAGGCACAACAGCTGCCCTTCAGTAAGTGAATGACGCAGAGGCAAAAGACCTTTCCTCATAAGCCTCAATTTTTCTTTCTTGGAAGAAAATATTTGCCTGGAAAAGCTAGTCTTTTCCTTAGATTAGTCCACTTTTAGCTTCAAGCAAGGCTGCAAATGAACACATTTACTGAGGAGAAATGGAATGGCCTTAAGGACATGGGACAATTGTGGTTCAGTCCGTAGAGCTAGATCCCAACCAAAATCAGGGTAGGCTTCGAGAAGAAAGTGAAGACAGGTGGACACTGGGTGGACAGTGTTTAGAGGAGGCTGTATCTGCTTTCTCAGTCTTCTCTTAGAGCCTGGGGTCAGAGAAATCCTGGAGGCCCCTGGGGGTCATGAAAGCAGAGTGGAGAGGGACAGAGGAGAACAGGATATTCTTGCAAGTTAACTATCCATGATGAGGGGGGACATTTCTACCTGACCAAAGTGACAAATTTTCTCCAGTAAGACAAACAGAATGCGGCCAGCTCCCCTGTTCTTTCTTCGCCTCTAGTGTTTCCGAGGTGTGTTGAATTTCAAGATCCTCTCACTATAAAATGCTCTGCTGAGCTGTGACCCCAGAAATCAATCTCTGCCTTCCAGCCAGCAAGCTTTTCTGTGTAGAGAACTTCACCAAATCCTACGGGATGGGTTTTGGGGAGAGAACCCAGCTTCTAACGATTCTTGTAGGTTTGGCAAAAGCTCACTTTCTACCAAAGGTCTCAGGAACATGGTTCCAGAGTAGGGCCCTTTTTCTGACTGATCCTAAATCAGAGTTTTGCATTTTTTCCATGTATGTTGGTAACATTCTAATGACTACAAAATTGGATAATGCTGAAAAGGAAAAAAAAAATCAAATTTGTTCTGAGAACACAGCATTTTTAAAGCCTTTAATCCATTTTTTTCTGGGCCTTTTATTTCTCTATGAATATATTTTAGAATGAAACCAACTATACCATATACATATACATATAAGATATAGATACACATACATATACATCTTCTGGGTGATATTGAAAATTGTAGTAATCTTTCATTTGATTAAAACATTCCTAGAAAATCTGATATTTAACCGATGCTTAGAATATCATTTGAAAAATTGATATATCTTAAAAGTTTCCTTTTGTATTTTGTAGTATATTGGTGGTTTTTCTAAGTTTCACTCTTGTGAGTTGCACTGTAAAGGAAAGAGGTTGTACATGCAAAACTTAACTGTATGTCTTTATTTCTAGGATGATCTGTAGCAATGAAATTTCTGGGTAACTTCTTGAAGCAGTTGGTTTAGGTCTAGGTAACTCATACTGATCAATAGACTTTTTTATGATTCAGAAAGAATATTAGTTCTATAAGGTTTTGCCATCTTTTAAAAACTGAGGTATCATTTATAGTCAGGCATGGTGTTGCACATCCATAATCCCAGTGGCTTGAGAGGCTGAGGCAGGAGGATTGAGAGTTCAAAACCAGCCTCAATAACAAAGCACTTAGTAAAGCACTTAGCAACTCATGGAGACCCTGTGTCTAAATAAAATGTTTAAAAATCCTGGGGATATGGCTCTGTGGTTGAGTTCAATCTGTATGTCTTATTATCTGATTAAAGACTATTGTAAGCATTTTATTCTTTGTATTCAAGAAATGACAGAGTTAGCCACATTATGCAGCTTATTCTGCAGTTATACTCTACAGTTGCAATGTGCAATGTTAGGAGTTTTGTGTAGCTCTCAAGAAAGTCCATGTTTAAAGTTACTGTTATGCAGGCAGGTTCAGGAGCAGCTGAGCTGGTGAAACATTGTGGTTGTGTTGCAAGAAAGTTCCTCTATTCCCAGGAACTGTGTGCTTGAGATCAAGGTCAAGGCTGATAAGACTCTAGCACAGAGCCTCCTCATAGAGGGCATTACCACAGCAGCTAGGCATTCTGCAATTTTGCACAGAAATTTTCTCAGGCACTAATTTTGCCACAGCCATGAAGTCATAAGAGACCCCAATATCAGACACTACTCTCCCATTCTCTGTCACTGATCTCCACAGTTGGGTGTATGAAATCCTTTTTTGACTTATGATACTGTCAGTTTGCAATGAGTGTTTGTGGACACCATCCCATTGCTAAGTTAAGGAGATTCTTTAGAAATATTTGTCTGCTAGAGAACATAGGCATGGACATTTTTATCACTATTGATGATGTATTGCAAGCCACATTCCAAGAACATTGTATCAATTCACATTTCTTTTAGCAGGACACATCATCATGACTCCCAATAAAAGCTTTTCAGTATTAGCTCCAAACGCCTTATAATATCTGACACTTTGTTTGACAAAACTATTCTTTTTTCTTGCATGTCATTTGCTCTTAGTATTTGTAGCATGTGATTGAAGACTGGCGTATTAGTGGCATCTCAGTTTTGTAAGCGTTCTTTAAATTAAGGTTATTACTATTATGGCCTTTTTTTAAAAAATAAGTTTTTCCGTTTGTTGTTTGCTTTTTAAATTGCATTTGTATCATTGACTTGCAAATATATTAAAAAAATTCTCAAATGAGAATTTAAAGATTCAAAGATTCTTAATTTTTGCTTTCATGATTTCTTTCATTATTTGCATGTTTGGGAATCCCTTGCCCATTTTGAAATAAAAATCCCCTGTCAAGAAAAAAAAAAAAAGGAAATGTAGATGATTATTTAAATGTTTTGAAGGTTTATTTATTTATTTTTTGGAAACTCTTGTTTAGTTTTCCATTCTATGCTTTAATCCACCTGTAAATAATTTTAGTAATGGAATAAAAGTACAGGTGCCCTGGGATGCTACTTTCCAATACACACTGAGAATTTATATATACTGAGAGCTGGTTCAGGGCTTTCTCTTTCATTGTTTTGAACTTGCCCTTTTAAATTATTGCAGTTTTTTTTTTTTAAAGCATTGCAATAGATGGTAGGCAAGTCTCCCTCGTGGGTCTTATTTTTCATGTTTTCCTACACTAATCTTGCCCAATTATCCTTCTAGATGAAGACTATATATATATATATTTTTTTAGTATTCTTAGTTGTAGATGGACAGAATGCCTTTATTTTATTTATTTTATGTGGTGCTGAGGATCGAACCCAGCGCCTCCCATGTGTGAGGCAAGCGTTTCACCACTGAGCCACAACCCCAGCCCAAGACTATGGTTTTTATTCATTCATTTTTCTTAAAACTCTGGTTCACAATAAACATATGCTGCTTAGTCGGCTTTTTCACTGCTGTGATTAAAGGACCTGATGAGGAAAAGTTTGAGGGCTCACTGTTTCCAGAGTCTTGGTCCATAGAAGGCCAGATCCATTCCTTGGGGCTCGAGGTGAGGCTGACCATCACGGCAGGAGAGTGTGGCAGAGGGAAGCAGCTCACATGGTGATGGGAGGGCAGAGAGAGAGAGAGAGGTCTCCTCCACTTGCTGGATACAAATATATACCACGTCCCAGTTCCCACCTCCTCCAGCCACAGCCCACAACTTTAGTTTATCACTCACTTAATCCCTATCAGGGAATTAAATCACTGATTAGGTTAAGATTCCTACAACCCAATCATTCTCCTCTGAATCTTCTTGCATTGTCTCACACGTGAGCTTTTGGGGGACACCTCACATCCAAACCATAACATATACAGTATCATCTTCCCAAACAGAAGCATTATTCACCTGATTTCATGAGCCAAATGGAGTGTGGCTGAGATACGTGATGCTCAGAAGAGCAGTTCTCTACATCCTATTAAGTAGGCTTAGGTCTAGGATCTAATGTTGGACAATGGGCTGTAAACAAAGTGACCTGGGTCCCTGAAAGGACAAGAGATTTCCAGCCTGGAGCACCCTTCTCTTTTGTTTTTGCAGTGATCTTGGAAGTCACCTGAGTTGAGATGGCAGAGTCATGTGATGGAGAACGCCCGGATCCTAGAGTCAGACCAAACCAATAGCAAGTTTGGCCTGAATACAAAATAAACACTTGTTTCATAAACAACCAAGGTTAAGAGTTTATGTTACTGTGTCAGACTCCCTTATATTTACCTCTTATCCTAAATATGCCTGGTACCATCTTGGGCTTCCTGTATCTCATTCCTATCCTGTATCCAGTGTATTACCAATTCTTGTACCAAAACCTTTAATATTTGTGTCAATTCTCGCCCATTCTCATCATTTTCATTGATGAAGCTACAGACCAGTGGACTTGAAACTAGGGATTTGACCTCTTTGGGGTTACATGAACATTTTTCCATGGTCTGAGGAAGAACTAATTTAAGGTGATTAATTCTACATCCTGAGCCTCTCTTTTCTCTTTCCCTCAACTCATCTGCCTTAGAAGGATCCTATCCTGGTCTCTTCTCTGTTGCTATAACAGAATACCAGAGATAGGGAAATTTATACAGAAAAAAAAATCTTTATTCATCTTGCAGAGCTTGAAGTCTGAGAGCATGGCAGAGGTGTTTGCTTGGATTGTGGTGAAGGAATTGTGCGGCATCACATCATGGTGGAGAAGAAGAGAGGGGAAGCAGCCGTGGGCAGCAGAAGCAGAAAGAAACTGAGGAAAAGAACCAGACTGACTTTCTAACAGACTCTGCTCCATTCCAGAGCGAGAATTTCATGGAGACTGCATAAACCACCCATGAGGCTTGGGCCCCATGACCTTTAGGGCCCATCGTCCCCGGGGCCCACCTCCCAACATGGCTGCACTGAGCTCAACATGCGCTTTGTGGGGACAAAACATATGCAAGCCACAGCAGAACCTGAAGCCATTTCCATACGTGTCTTCTCCTCTCTTACCTTTGCTTTCATAGTTACTTTTCTGTGTTAGTCGGCTTTGTGTCACCGTGACCAAAATACCTGAGAATAAGGACTTAGAGGAGGAGAAGCTTATTTTGGATCACGATTTCCGTGGTTTTCAGCCCATTGATCTGGACTTGAGGCGAGGCAGAAGGACATGATGCAGGAGATCTGCTCAGCTCATGGCAGACAGGAAGCAGAGAGGAGAGAGAGAGACAGAGAGAGAGAGAGAAGAAAGAGGCAGAGATACAGTCCCCAGGGTCACACACCAGGGACCTGCTTCCTCCAGCCATGCCCCACCTGCCTACAGTTTCCACCAATTCCCAGTAAACCTATTCAATTTTTCAGTTTATCCAGTGAATGAATCCATAAATCAGGTCAGGAATCTCATCATCCAGTCTTTCCCCCCTCTGAGCATTGCGGTATAGCTGCATAATTTGGGGGAACCTTCCAAGATCTAAACCATGACACCTTCTCACCCCACACAACAGAAAAGCTTAGGCAGCACACCTTCCTGAGCTGGCCTCTGTCCCTCCTCTGGGGTGGAGACCTTGGGGGGTTCCTTGGAGATAGGAATGAAAAGAACCCCCTCCGAAGAACAGGAAACCTCCCTCAGCAAGACAGGTTGTTTCCAAATCTTTGTGCTCAGCAAAATCGAAGGAAGAACCACTGGAAATGATACGAATCATTGGAACATATTTTGAAGAGAGATTAGCTTGTCATATTTTGGCATGTAACTCAGAAGGAGTTCAGAGTACTGACAGATCTTGCCACAATAGAACTCCTTTAATTTCTACTTACATATTTTTAAGAATAAGTTTTCTCAGCACTTATATCAACAAAAATAAAAATAAAAAATACAATTGTTACTGAGTCCTGTTTCATTCCTACAGTAAATAACATCCATTTAAGAGGGATTAAAACACAAACATCACACACACACACACACACACACACGGAAAGACCGTACCCCATAAATCTCCCTAAGAGAGGTATTTCCTAATAAAACTATTTTTATGTTTAATCATTATTCAATGTGTTTGCTATTTTGATCAATTAAGTGCTAGAAATTATTATTATAGTTCAATCAGAAACAATTAGTAAAGCTTTATAGCCCCAGGAAGGTTTAAATAACCAAATTCTAATTCTTGCACATATTTTTGATGCAGAGTAGTAAACCAGTATAATCAAGAAAAGACCTTCACATATTAAAGTATGCTACATTAGGATCAAAGTCTCTGGAGGAAATAGAAGTTAAAAGATTAATAAAATAGTTGACTGTCATGAAAGAGCTTATTAATGTATTTTTTAAAATGAATGGAGGCATTAAGTGGTATTTAATAAGTTATGATATTTAGATTGAAAAGACTACCTTGAAAAGAGTTTTATTTTAAAATGTCATTTATAATAAACAGAAATTACATTTTTATAACTATTTAGACTGAAAAATTCTAGATATCATCTTAAAAACGCAGGAAAGACTCCTAATCTTTCAAATTCCTTATAAGGATGAAACAGAGAAAAATGTTTGCAAAATTATTGCCCCCAAGAAGAAAACCCCATTGCTGGGCACAGTGCTGCCAGCCTGTAATCCCAGTGACTTGGGAGTCTGAGGTAGGAGGATCACAAATTCAAGGCCAGCCTCAGCCAGTTAGCAAGGCCCTAAGCAACTTAGTAAGACCCAGTCTCAAATAATAATAATAATAATAATAATAATAATAATAATAATAATAATAAATGGGCTGGGGATGTGGGTCAGTGGTAAAGTGCCCCTGCATTCAATCCCTGGTACAAAACAAAACAGAAAGGCCTATCACTCGTCCCCCTATCATTCCCCTGTTGCTGTTTCCTAAGCTCCTAAACCTCCTTGTCCACTGGTGATTCTTTCCTTTCCAATTGTCCTATCTCCCTGCAGCAGGGAAAGTGGGCATTTGTGTTTGTTGCTGAAGCTAAATCGAATAACCTTAGTCCTCCACTTGCAAATTCTCCAATATCCACCTACTCAATACTGACTTCTCAGGGCTGGGAGTGCCCTTTATAGCCCCGCATCTGTCACCTTCTTCCCCCTTCTCCACCTGGCTCTGGTCACCTTGGATGACTCCTCCCAGACTAGGCTTAGCTTGCACTGGCCTCAGGGCCTGTGTACCTGCTGTTCATCACAAGTCCTCTTCCTTCTGTCTTTCAGGTGTCACTTACTCCAAGAGGTCGTCCCCAATAACTCTGTCTGAAGTTGTTCCCTTATCCCTCCCCTCTCCCCCTTACCTGCTTTGATTTCCTTCAGAGCACCCAGGATCACTGGGATTAAGATTTACCTTTCTGCCAGATGTGGTGGAACACGCCTGTAATCTCAGTGGCTCCAGAGACTGAGGCAGGAGGATTGTGGGTTCAAAATCAGCCTCAGTAACTTAGTGAGGCCCCAAGCAACTCGGTGAGACTCTGTCTCAAAATAAAAAAAATATAAATAACAGTGCTGGGAATGTGGCTCAGTGGTTAAACACCCCTGGGTTCAATCCCCAGTATCAAAAAAAAAAAAAAAAAAGAGAGATCTATCTTTCTAATTTATTTGGGTGTTTCCATCCATAGCATACAAATTCCATGAAAGTAGAGATTTGTACTCTCTTTGTGCCCAGACCCTAGAATAAAACATGGTACATATTAGGCAGGCAATTAATATTCATTCCTGAAAGATGATAAGAAGTTAGAACAGGCCCTGTGCCATGCTCCCATAGTTCCAGCCACTTGGGAGGATAAGGCAGCAAGGTCACTTGAACCCAGGAGTTGAAGGCCAGCTTTCCAAACAGAGACAGACCCTAAGATCCTTTAGGGGGAGAGAGAGAGAGAGAGAGAGAGAGAGAGAGAGAGAGAGAGAGAGAGAGAGGAGAGAGAGAGAGAGAGAGAGAGAAAGAGAGAAGAGAGATATCTAGAAATAGATAAATATTTCTTTTTTGGGGGGGGGCGGGGGGTACCAGGGATTGAACTCAAAGACACTCAACCACTGAGCCACATCCCCAGCCCTATTTTGTATTTTATTTAGAGACAGGGTCTCACTGAGTTGCTTAACACCTTGCTTTTGCTGAGGCTGGCTTTGAACTGGCAATCCTCCTACCTTAACCTCCTGAGCCTCTGGGATGACAGGTATGCACCACTGCATTCGGCCAGATAAATATTTCTTGAACATAACAATGTATAACCATTAAAATCGTGTTTTAAAATTTATCATGAGAAAAAGCTAAGGATATACCATGTAAAGGAAAAAAAGAGGTACAGACATCTGTATATCCATGTCTATCTAAATATCACCATACGAGAAGAGGCTAGATATACTACCATGAAGACACCTCTGTAGCCATGGGTTATTTTGTGCTGCTGTTGTGAAGGTGATACTCATATTATGTAGGGAGTTGGGAAGTTTGGGAAGAAAGAAGGGAAAAGAGACTACTTGGTGATCCTGGGTGCTACTTTGCAAAGTATCGTGATAAAACACAAAGACCCTGGCTTGGATGTTCCAGTAGCCACTAAGCCCCATTCCTAGGAAAGGGCATGAAGCCTCTTTGTTCAGTGCCAGTGACACTGTCTTCAGTCTGTGGTGTGGCAAGTGCCACTCAAATTGAGTCTGCCCTGGTGGCTTTCCTGGGTGTCACTGATGGTTCAGTGTTGTGCCTGTGATTGGTGCTGGGCTGGTGTCCAGAGGGAATGGCTGACACCTCTTTGTTCCCCTCCCTACTCTCTCAGGCTGTTTCACTCCACTTGAACCTGGAGCGCCCTGCTTGGTAGCAGTGCAATCTGGCTCTGCCCTGTCCCGGTGCCCTGGGTGTGGGCTGCCCCACGCATCTCTTACTCTCCAGGGTCACCTGCAGCAGTCCGTGTGGCTTGGCACCACACATTGGAAGGGGATTTACATTTCTGGGGTAATCTTCGATCAGTGGAAAGGGGAGGCTTGGATAAACATTCCTTTCCTCAGGATGAAGAACATTCTAGAGGCTCCTCCACAGCTTCTAAGGGAATCAGGCCTGTAGCAGTAACCCTGCTGAGAAGACAGCTTGGCACTGACTTTTTCTCCCTATGTTATTATTTCTAGACCCTCGTGAAATTCCTTGAGCTCACCTCCCATAATAAACTAGCTGCACACAAGCCTTTGTCTCAAACTCCTTTTTCTTGGGGAAACCAAGTTAAAACAAAAGGCACTCAATAAATGCTGAATAACAGAAGGAAGGACCTATGTAAAAATTGAGGGCTTGCAATTTGCCATGATGTGGTCCTTCCTGGGAGCCCCCTAATACCAGTGGGGAAACTGTGATTAAAAACATCAAGAAAACCTGGGGATGATTGTACATTTCATAGAGAAAAAATAGGTCTCTGTAGGATTATGCCAGCAGAATAGATTCCCATCAAACCAGGTACCCCTTTTCTTCACCTCCCTTCAATGCCTTCCTTACCTGTGGATAAGGAGCCACGAGGCCAGTGATAAAACCTAAGTATCATCTTAGGTACCAATTCCAACAGGTTGGTCATGGCTCCTGGAAGGGATGGGGAAGGATTATTTTATTTTTAAATTTTTCTAATTATATGTGACAACAGAATGCATTTCATTTCATTGTACAAAAATGGAGCACAACTTTTCATCTCTCTGGTTGTACAAGATGCAGAGGGGGCACCATTTGTGCAATCATACATGTACGTAAGGTGAAGATGTCTTTCTCATTCCACCATCTTTCTTACCCCCATGCCCCCCTCTCTGCCCTCCTGCTTTGCTCAATTCAAAGTTCCTCCATTCTTCCCATGCCACCTCCCCTCATTATGGATCAGCATCCACTTATCAGAGAAAACATTCAGCCTTTGGATTTGGGGGACTGGCTAACTTCACTTAGCATCATATTCTCCAACTCTATCCATTTACCTGCAAAATGCCATAATTTTATTCTCTTTTAATGATGAGTAATATTCCATTGTGTATATAGACCACAGTTTCTTTATCCATTCATTTATTAAAAGGCACCTAGGTTGGTTCCACAGTTAGCCATTGTGAATGGAGCTCCTATAAACATTGATGTGATGATGTCACTATAATATGCTGATTTTAAGTCCTCTGGGTAAAGATCGAGGAGTGGGATAACTGGGTCAAATGGTGGTTCTATTTCAAGTTTACTGAGGAATCTCCATAATGCTTTCCACAGTAATTGTGCCAATTAGCTGTGCCACCAGCAATGGATGAGGGTTCCTTTTTCCAGGATGGGGAAGGATGCTGAGGCTGCTGGTGGACTTGGAAGGATGCTCTGATCACTGAGCCTTGTCTGTGACACATGAACAGAGAGAGGAGACTTATCACCACCGTGCATGAGGCTGTCTCCTGAGTTTCTTAACTATTGTCCACGCATGTGGTAAACACTGTTGCTCAAAGTGGAGTTTAGGATTATTTTTATCAAATCATATCTTTTCAGTTCACTAAGGACAACTTAGGACCTAACCCATCCCAGCATTTTGGCCTTCACCCCTATCATTTTGACATCTCCCCCAGTTCCATAGCACCACGTGAACCACGTGAACCAGGTTTTTTTTTTTATGATCCCTAAAACAGTCTGCTCAGCTCAAAGAATTATAGTACTTGGTCCAAATAACCCCGGAAGATGCCACAGGCATTTATGTGTGACAGAAACAGAGCCTCCTAGAATAGCATGCTTAGAAATTAGAGATGGCAGACAGCTAACAGGTCATTGGCAGCCCTGTACAATTTGGTTAAATGTCTGGTATTTTTACAGAATTTCTTTTAACGTTCTCTATCTTACTAACGGTTTCAGTCACACCTATTAAGAAACTCAACTTACATCTCCTTTTCAGAAAGAGTGAGAGGGCCACTCTCTCCTTTGAGCTCATGCCAGTTCCCTACCTTCATCGGAGTTGTAACAATGCCTTCTAAAGTAGCCCCAAGTTATTTTGTTTGAACAGCCGCAACAATAACACTTGAACCCAAATATTTACCCAGAAGGTGGTTCACCCAAGCAGTTTACAATACACCACCAAAGCTGGAAGTAGTCTCCCTGTCGAAAAACAAAGAATTGGTTAAATGCGCTTTTGTACAGCCATGACATGTAATACTAGGCCATCATTAAAAAGGATGTAGATGCAAATTTATCAATTTCAAATAATGCCCACAATAAAGACTCTGAAGTGACAAAAGGACATTACAAAATACTATGTGCTCCACTTAGTATGTATTATATTGATTTTTTCAAGTCTGAAATGTTATTTACCATAGTTAACAGTAGCTAATGCAGGATGCTGAGATTACAGATGATTTCATTTTTAAGGTTCCTCATTTGTCTCTAAGGAACATACCCTGCTTCTGAAAATAGGAAAATAAAATCATTTTAATAAGAAAAAAAGAAATACCCTTTTTTCTTTGGTACTTAGTTAAACAAAAAGGGAGGCGGGGTCAATCTCCATTTCATTCATTCAGAGACAACCACTGAGGTAGGAACTTTACAAATCAATATCTGCCTTACCGCTCACCCCAGCTTGTGCTAATTGACAACTCTTCTGAAGAAGAATTTTCTGGAGCTAAATTGCAAATGCCTCCCTAAGAGTCTTGCCAGCTTCAGGAAAAGTGACTTCTTGTTTTGTTAATTCTGCCATATTCTGACTCTTGCAAGCTCTGGCAAGTTTAGGCACACTTATGCACCTTATAGCCAGGTGCCAACCGGGTTAATAACTGTCCCTGAAATTGGAGGCAAAACAGGGTAGAGGTCCTAAGCTATTTACAAACCCAGTCCCCCACTCCAGGGACAAAGGAGACAGCTTCCCCTATGAAGTCTCCCCATGGGAGTGAGTGTTCACCTAAGCTCTGTTTATATCCCTGCAAACAAAGGTGCAGGAAGCCACCCTAGCAGCACAGCACACGGACATTGAACATTTCTCAAGAAGCAGCCTGCAGCCTGCAGGTAATGTAACTCGTTCCCATCACCTTGACCCCCACTTTAAAACACACCTGATTACAAGTGTTGTTGAAGGTTACTGAACTAGAAAAACAAACCAGGCCATGCTTGGTGCATTCCTAATTACAGGAGGGAGTTGCATTTGGAACAATTGTTTTTGTACCTGGACATTTCTCTAAGCCCGGAGCAGGAAGTGGGCTGTTTCTCTTTGGTTACTCCTAAGAAAGGATTACTGACAATCTAGAATCTGCTATCATCTTTCTTTTTCTATCCTGAACTAATATGAAACCATTTCTCAAGTATCAGCTTTTCCACCCCAAGTCTTTAGAGGCTGATTGCATCATCAGAACAAACTCAACAGATTTGACCCAGAGGTGTGTACACTCTTCTGATCATATTCCAGCTACCACTTCTGCCTGTTGCTGGTGGAAGAAGCAAGCCAGGCTTGTTCAAAATGTTCCCACCCTGAGCAGTAGCCTGCAAGTTAAAACCACCCCTTCCTCTCCCTGCCATTTCTCACTGTGTTTCATGATTAAGCAACTTAGTGAGAGCTGCCTGTTAGGTCTGCACCTAGCTCCTAAATTAGTTTTGTTTTTTTTTTGTTTTTGTTTTTGTTTTTTTTTTGTGGTGCTCTGTTGAAACCAAGGCCTCTAGCAGGCTGGGTACATGCTCTACCACTAAGCTCCCTCCCTAGCCTTTCTGGAATTTTAAAATGAATTGATTGGAAAAAACAAACAAACAAACAAACCACATCAACAAAAACAACGCACCTTGAGTGGACAGAATTCATGGTATGATCCTTAGTGAAATGAATTAGAAGTTATTTTTATGTTGTAAAGCCTCTGTCTAACCTCTACTACCAACAGAAGCATGGCTACTGTCACTCAGGCTTTCTGTATGTGACCATCAGATTGTACTTGTGCCTCAACCTTCAATGCCTTTGAAATATCAGGCCACCCGCCACCTTTCCTGGTCCTGGGTTTGATCTCACCTAATTGTTAAAAGGAGAGAGAGAGAGGTGTGTGTGTATGTGTGTGTTGGGGAGGGGGTGGAGAAAGAACCCCGCCATACTCACACATTAAAATGAGGCATGGAAAATAGGCAAACACCTGGCCTGGTGCTTGCTAGATATTTGCTGTGGAAACAATCTGTTCATATTTAACGAGAAATGACATCATAAAGCATTCGCGGCCATCACTACAGCCGGTTAATCTCAAGAGTGGTGCTTTCTCAGATTGGAATAACACTTGAGGATTCGGGGAGGAAGAGTTCTATACAAAAGGCAATCAAATTTTTGGAGATAAAACATGGCCCTCGGGATAAGGCTTGTGACAACTGCATCCTCACCATCTTGTCCTTGTGCCAAGCCTCCATCTTCGCAGAATATTCCATCCCTGCCAACGGGGCCAAGGTACTATAAAATACTTTAAAAACATTATATTTTAACAATGCCGAGCAGCAAAACGGTTTGCTTTTAATAGCCATCTGTATAAAGTCTCTTTTTATTTAGGAAAATCTATTTTAAATTAAATATCATAAGCCCACAAGCCATAGCAAACAATATTTTGGACCATATGCTCTGAATTAATATGCCCGACATTGCAACCTCTCTTTTCTTCATAGAAAGCTGCCCCACCCTGATGTGGGCACGGTGAGCTGGAGGGAGGGAGGGGAGGAATTTTCAATAAGGCCACTGAGGACTGAATGATGGCAAAGAACCAAAGAACCAGGTTTCTCCAGAATTATCCCACTGTGCACCATCTTCAGGACCCAAGTTGCTTGTTAAGAAATTCCCTTCAACCCACTCTTCTCCCTCATCTGGAGACGTTCCTAACAGTCCTCAAATTGCTGTCTCACTTTATATCAGTTGGCGAAATGGTTGTCATTCCTTTCACCTGGTTCCTCTCACCAAGTTCTTGGGTGATATGGTCTGAAAGTCAGGAGCTTTCCTCAGGTGCTGGGAAGAAGTGGAAAGAAACAAGGTGGTGAGGTCCTGCTGCTCCCTGCTCTAGGCAGTTCCACTCCCTCTCTGAGGGTCAAAGAGCAGCATGGATACACCCTGGGAGCCTGAGTCCAGGGTGACCAATAACTCCATGCATTGTTTGCACTGGGTGAGGTTAAACTAAATCACTTAGAGGTGGTCTGGCTGCATTCTGTCTTGGCAGAGTGGGCATGGGATGGTTTGGGACCTAGTTTCCTGGAAATTTCAGATGCTCTGAGCGTGAACAACTGGTCCTTTGCAAGACTGTAGGGTTTGCATGCCTGTAATCCCAGAGGCTCAAGAGGCTGAGGCAGGAGGATCTCGAGTTCAGAGCCAGCCTCAGCAACTTAGTGAGGTCCTAAGCAACTTAGAGAGAACTTGTCTTCAAATAAAATACAAAAAGGATGTGTCTCAGTGGTTAAACACCCCTGGGTTCAATCCCTGGTGCCAAAAAAAAAAAAAAAAAAAAAAAAAAAAGACTAGGGCTTGACTGCACATGGCTGGCACCCCCTGCAGGGGTGGTAGTAGGAGTTCCTTTGAGCTGTAGCATAGCTTTCTGCTTGGAGACTTAAAAACCATTCCTTGTGAGGCTTGGCTTTCTTTGTTCTTGGCTCCCACTCCAGTCATTTCTTTGCTTTTTTGTCCCTTTCTCCCTATCACTTACCATGCTTCCTATATTTACTCCCCACCTTTTATTGTGTGTGGGGTCTCTGTCTTTTTAACCTTGAGTATTGTGACCATTATTTTTGATAGCTAAGATTACTTGTGAGCATGATACTTACTGAGTGCTGTCTAATTTACAAGTACTGTCTTCAAAGTTCATGCTTTGAGAGTTGGGTATTAGCATGCCCATTCTGGAGATGAAAAAATGAATTTTGAGGGAGGGACATCCAGGTGGTTCCAAAGCCAGTGTCTTTCCCCTGTGCTTTAAGGACTGCCATGGTCCATGTCCCAATTTTTGTAAAAGGGGGCTCTGACTCCATCTTGTTATCGAGTGTTTCTCCCTGGGTTATTTATCTCTCTGTGCATTTCTCCCTTATCACTCTTTCCATATGCTGCTCTTGGCCATACCATGGACCAGGCTATGCAGCTGACATATTAGGAAGACAGGCCAACATTAGATAGCAATCCCTAAGCTTCAGTTCCATTTCCCCATAAATGAAGAGGTGTGTGAGCTTAAAAATAGGGTTAAACTCTTTTTTTTTTCAATTTGCAGATGAATGAGACTGTATCTATTAAGTTCTTTCACAAGCTTGAGATAATCCCTCTCCAACCTCACATTGAGCCACGGTCCCCTTCCTGCCGTGCACTCCAACCTCACCCACAGTTCTAATTTTATGGTTCTTCCCTGAATCAGACCCTTCAGGACCACCACAGCCTTGGTTTTTGATAGTTCTCTTCTCACCCTTTGCCAGGGCTATGTATCAAGGTTCTTTGGTAACAGGAAGATAACCCAACTTTGCTTAATTTAATGCAACTAAGTTAATCAAAAGGTTAGCAAATAGTTTATAAAAATGAACTGAAGATCCAGGACATGGACCCATGGAGAATCAAAATTGGTCTCCCAGTAGGCAGAGCTGAGTGTCCAGTCACCTCCAAACTTGATGGTCTAAAACAACAGCCACTAACCATCAAGTTGGGCATAGAACAGAGGGAACGAGATGTCTCTGTACAGGTGGCATCACGGTGTGAGCTGGAGAGGGGTTGGAGGATCTACTTCATGGTTTACTCACATGGTGGGCAAGTTGGTGCTGAGAGCTCCAGCAGAGTGGGGAGAGCAAAGGGTGAAGCTCTTGGTACTGTCTCACTGATGCAGCTCTGGAGGCTGGAGGCTCAGATCAGGAGCAGTTAAGGTCCATGGCAGCTTGGTTCCAAGAATGAGTATCCCCAGAGAACCAGATGGACCTGTGTTGCCTTTATGACCTAATCTCAGAAATCCTGGAACAGGCTTTCTGTCATGGTCATCAGGACTCTCTGATCCAAAGTGAGAAAGCACAGGTGACATGTCCATGGGAGGAGGAGTCAAAGCCACACTGTAGGAAGAGCAGGTGGGCTGGGAGATTGACCTTAGCAATCTGGAAAACACAGCCTTCCTCGACTTCTCGAAACAGGTTCCCTGAGCAGTTCTCGAACACTGAAATCATAGAGCTCAGCATGCACTGCCCCTGGTCCTGTGGGTCTGACTTAAACTTAAATTCCAGGGTGGCTGAGACTCCCATGGTCACCAGATGAAGATATGCGGCAGGCAAGCCCTCAGAGATGACTCAAAGTGGGACTTTGACAAAGGAGGAATACTGAATAGATCAAAACAACATATTTCCACTACCCTTGCTTAACAGTCACCTTACATGTCACCTCTGCACCCTGAAGGCGCCCCATCTTGTCTGATTTTGGAAGTTAAATGTCACCTGTGCAGGGAGGGCTTCCTCTTCACTTTGGTCCCAGGGCTATTTCTCCATCACAGATTTTGCGTTTTCTTTCATGGCATAGATTTAAGTTTCAAATTAAAATTATGTTTAACATCTCTAGTCCAACATCATCACGGGCAGAACCAGGTCTGTCTTATTCTTGTCCTTCATTGGATATTTCTTGGTTGCCTCTTGAGAATCCTCTCAGCCCTACCTCTTGTCCCAGCTCTGGTCAAAACTCACACAGACCTCCACAGACTTATATGAATCCTATTGGGTATGGTCTCTCCTTGGGCCCTGGGCTTTGGACATGTGGGAGAAACATAGTTGAATTTCTCAGGAGAAGTTTCCAGGCTCTTGCATTAGCTGCTTCCTCCTCCTCCTCCTCCTCCTCCTCCTCCTTCTCCTTCTTCTTTTTTAGCTATTTCAGCCAGCAGAGGACACTGGTGGGAGACTGAAGGGCAGGAGGAAGGGAGAAGGCGGGTATCACTTCCTTTTCTCTCTGCCTCTGGCCATAAGGCAGTAACTGGATAGAAGAGTCTGTGGTTAAGGCTCTTGCCTCAGTCTCTCCCTCCCTGGTCCCAGCTTCTAGGAGAGAGGAGAAGCCAATGTTGGAACCCACCCTGGATGGCCTTGGCTTCTCATCAAGAGCTTATCTGTGGTGGGCTGAATCTTCTCTCCTATGAAAAGAAAAGTTCAAGTTCTAACTCTCGTACCTGTGAATGTGACCTTCTTTGGATCATATCAGAGTAGGATGAGCCCTGATCCAATATGACTGGTGGCCTCCTAGATAAAGACCGATGGAGAGAGGCCTGTGATGGTGGAGCAGCAGTTGAAGGGACACCTTCCCAAGACAAGGAGTGCCCAGGATTGCTGACCCTGGGCAGAAGCCAGGACCAACCCTGCTGAATCTTCAATTTTAAAAATCCAGCCTCCAGAACTATAGAAGACTAAACTTCCATTGTTTAAACCACCCAGTTTGTGATCATATGTTAAAGTATCCATTCCAAGTGCACAAACACAACCTCCTTTTCACTTTGTCCCTCAGACCTCAAGGTCAATAGCAAGGATTCTGTCTAGCTGCTCACCACTAGGGCGGTTCACTCTTTCTCTTTTTCTCAGACTTTAAATGACCTGTGGAGCCAATCCCTTGTCATAAATTCTCACCAAAGTGACTGGAATAGTTTGTGTTTTCCTGATGGGGTTCTGAGATGCTGTGGTCAACCTGACCGACATTCAGACCATGCTCATGAGACGCGGGGCGTTGGGGCAAGTATGTTACTTCATGTAATCCTCATATCAACCTATGACAGGAGCATGATTTACACGCACAGAACAGATGGAAAAAAAATGAGGAAAAAGTGCAATTTAGTGAGGCCACTTAACTAGGTAGAGACAAACGGAAGATTCCAACCCAGGCTGACGGTGGAAGTCAAGCTCTTGTACACTCCCCCACTCCCTAGATTGGCTCTAAACGCAGTGGTTGAGGTGTTTGGCAACCCTTTGCCTCTGGTCCCCTCAGCATTCTTTTAGGAAACAAAATGTTACAAAGTGGAAATCCTAGTGTGTACTTCTCCAGCCACCTCCCCCTTCTCCCCCCTCTCTAGAGGTTCCCCCAGCTTTCCACCTCTACACCAAACACCGAAGAGAAAGGTGTGTTGGGGCTCATGGTTTGGAACATTCCGGTACCTGACTCGGTGGATCCACTGCATTAGGCCTGTAGTGAGGCAGCAGAATGTAAGGGAGCTAGTAGCAGAGCAAAACTGCTCCCCTCATGGACACGAAGCAAAGACAGAGGGGTCCGAGTCCCAGCCTCTCCCAGGGCATGGCCCCAGAGACCCAGAGACTCCCGCTAGGTCTTGACTCTTAAAATTTCCACCACCTCCCAATAGCACCACACTAGAGACCCAGCTTTTGACATATGGATCTCTGGTAAACCCTTATCCAAGCTGTAGTAAGAGATTGCCATCATGCTGAATTAGTATATATCATCTTCATATTTTCAGCATCTGCAAAACATCCCATAAGTAATATCTAATTTTGCATCTTAAAAGAACTTGCTTACAAGTAGTTTCATCTCATTTCCTTCTCTAAGGATTTTTTTTTTTTTTAATCTTGCACCAGGGATTGAACCCAGGGGTGCTTAACCACTGAGCCATATCCCCAGCCCTTTTAAATATTTTATTTAGAGAAAGGGTCTCACTAAGTTGCTTAGGGCCTTGCTAAGTTGCTGAGGCTGCCTTTGAACTTGCAATTCTCTTGCCTCAGCCCCCTGAGCCACTGGGGTTACAGGGGTGTGCCACCATGCACGACTGTAAGGATTTATTGATGCTGATACATGCAGCTCTAATTCTGTTATGAAGATATAAGATATTGTATTTATCCATCCTTCTATTAATTAAGTTTGTTTCCACAAAGAATGCTGGAATAAAGGAAGGGCTGGAAGATGGCGGCGAAGGGAGTGCATCACCCCAGTGTGCCGCGTCACTGTGTGGGAGAAAGACGAGGTGAAACAGCTGAAGGCTATCTTGTTGGGAATTTCCAGTGAAATTGAGGTGCTCCAGAATCTAGTGGACGGATTTCCATTGCGCGAGGTTCGGCTGCGGGGGCTCGGAGTCTGCGGCGCAGCTGCAGCTGGAGTCTGCGGCGCGCTGGGCAGCGGCGAGGTGCCAGAGCGGGGGTGCAGCGATGCGGATTCTGGGGGCTCCTGCCAGTGGTGCAATGGCCGTGCTTAGTGCTGAGTTCCAGCTTTGAGACAGAGGAGAGAAGCGGTCCAGTTTGGTTCTCAACACCAGTCGGACCACGGAGGAGGACAGCAGCCGCCATCTTGGAGAGCTGATGTAATCATCCCTGTTTTCTACTGATCTCAGGTCATTCAGCTACGGAACAGGTGATTTCAGGCTAGTATTTGCCTGCGTCTCGCAGACAGATCGCTCAGGCTCGGGGCTGGAGAACCAGTGGAGAATACTCCTAGGGGCTCGCTCCTGGCAAGGCGTGCGCCGGGCTCTGAGCGGCCGGATTCTGGTTCCACGGGCTGCTTT
Source organism: Spermophilus citellus (assembly GCF_964194105.1). Lineage (NCBI taxonomy): Eukaryota > Metazoa > Chordata > Mammalia > Rodentia > Sciuridae > Spermophilus > Spermophilus citellus. Next base: position 38,259,833 of record NC_138200.1, read on the forward strand.
GGCCCAGGGCTGGGGAACCTGCGGAGACTGCGTGTTGAGGCCAGCTCCAAGTGGAGCGTGCGCTGAGCTCGGGGCGGCTGTGTTCTGACTCCCGGAACAGTTTTGGCCCAGGGATGGGGAGCCCGCGGGGACTGCGTCTTTGAGCCTGCTCCCAGCGGAGCGTGCACCCAGCTCTGAGAGCTTGGAGCAGCCGGGCTCTGGCTCCTGGAGTTGCTTTGGCCTGGGGCAGGGGAACCCGCGGGGGTCGCTCCTTGGAGCCTGCTCCTAGGGGAGCGTGAGCCAGGATCGGAGAGGCCGGGTTCTGGCTCCCGAAGCTGCTTTGGCCCAGGGTTGGGGAACCTGCGGTGACTGCTTCTCGGTCCGGGTCCTGCTGGGTGCTGTGGGGGCCAGGGGGGCAGAGTGGAGCTGCCGCCTGCGCCCAGAGCAGGCCAAGTGACCCGCCGGCGTGGTATCACGACACCCCAACTGCAGCTGGGGCCAAAGAGAGTAGCCGCCCACGCCTAGAACAGGACCAGCAACCCGATGGCGTGGTAGCCAAGTCACCCCATTTGGAGTAGGGGCTGTGCAGAGCCGCTGTCTGAGCCTGCAAGGTAGGCAGACCTGCGATCCACTGGCAGGACAGGCCTGGTAGCCAGCCAGCGTGGTGGACACGAAGCACCGAGGCAGTCACGTCACACTGGTTGGAGTGGGGGTGGAGCAGAGCCGCTGCCGTGTCTGGAAAAGGCCCAGCGACCCATTGGAGAGGCAGTCAGGTACCCCCATTGGGAGTGGGGGCTGAGCAGAACTGCCGCCCGAGCCCGCAAGGTAGGCAGACCTGCGACCCACTGGCGGAACAGGCCTAGAGGCCTGCCAGCGTGGTAGACACGTCACACCAATTGGAGTAGGGGCCGAGCAGAGCCGCCGCCCACATCCGGATCAGGAGTGCGGGCAGAGCAGAGCTGCCACCCGCGCCCGCAGGGTGGGCAGACCTGCGACCAACCAGAGTGGTAGACAGATCACCCTAATTAGAGGAGGAGCACAGCCACTACCCGCCCTGCAAGGGAGATCTCCCAACTATACAAGAGCAATATAAATAAATAGGGGAAAATTTCAAAAACACAACAGTTTCACCAAGCAGAAAGAAACGTGAGCAGTATGAAAAGACAAGGAAAGAAAGGACCACAAGCAATGCAGGTCAACTCAACTTTAGAAGAGGTAATAGCTGCAACAGATGGAATGTCAGAAAAAGAGTTCAGGATATACATGCTTCAGATGATCTGGAGTCTCAAGGAAGACATGAGACAGCAAAATCAGACAATGAAAGATCACTTTGACAAGGAACTACATAAACAAATCCAGGAAGTAAAAGATCAATTACACAGGGAGATAGAGGTAATAAAAAACAAACAAATAGAAATCCTAGAAATGTAGGAAGCAATAAACCAACTTAAAAACTCAATTGAGAATACTACCAGCAGAGTAGATCACTTAGAAGATAGAACATCAGAAATGAAGACAAAGTATTTCAACTTGAAAAGAACATAGACAGCTCAGCAAGACTGCTAAGAAACCATGAGCAGAACATCCAAGAAATATGGGATAACATTAAAAGACCAAACTTAAGAGTCATTGGGATACAGGAAGGCACAGAGCTCCAAACCAAAGGAATAAACAATCTAGTCAATGAAATAATACGAGAAAACTTCCCAGACTTGAAGAATGAGACAGAATCCCAAATCCTAGAAGCCTATAGGACGCCGAATGTGCAAAATCATAAGAGATCCACACCTAGACACATTATAATGAAGATGCCCAACATACCGAATAAGGAGAGAATTTTAAAAGCTACAAGAGAAAGGAAGCAGATTACATTTAGGGGTAAACCAATCAGGATAACAGCTGATCTCTCAACACAGACTCTGAAAGCTAGAAGATCCTGGAATAACATATTTCAAACACTGAAAGAAAATGGGCTCCAACCAAGAATCATGTATCCTGCGAAATTAAGCTTCAGGATGGAAGATGAAATTAAAACCTTCCGCAATAAACAAAAGTTAAAAGAATTTGCAGCTAGAAAACCATCTCTTCAAAAAATCCTTGGCAAAACATTACAGGAAGAGGAAATGGAAAATAACAATGAAAACCAACAGTGGGAGGTAGGACAGTAAAGGGGGGAAAGTAATCAAAGAGGAAAACAAATCAGGTTTAGTAACATTAATAAACAAATATGGCTGGAAGAACAAACCATATCTCAATAATAACCCTAAATGTTAATGGCTTAAACTCACCAATTAAGAGACACAGGCTAGTTGAATGGATCACAAAACAAGACCCAACAATATGCTGCCTACAGGAGACGCATTTGATAGGAAAAGATATACATAGACTGAAGGTGAAAGGTTGGGAAAAATCATACCACTCATATGGACTGCGGAAACAAGCAGGAGTGTCCATACTCATATCTAATAAAATAGATTTCAAGCCAAAGTTAATCAAAAGGGATAAAGAGGGACACTGCATACTGCTCAAGGGAACCATACACCAATAAGACATAACAATCATAAATATATATGCCCCAAACAATGGTGCAGCTATGTTCGTCAAGCAAACTCTTCTCAAGTTCAAGAGTCTAATAGACCACCATACAATTATCATGGGAGACTTCAACACACCTCTCTCACCACTGGACAGATCTTCCAAACAAAAGTTAAATAAGGAAACTATAGAACTCAATAACACAATTAACAACCTAGACTTAATTGACATATATAGAATATACCACCCAACATCAAGTAGTTACACTTTTTTCTCAGCAGCACATGGATCCTTCTCAAAAATAGATCATATATTATGTCACAGGGCAACTCTTAGACAATATAAAGGAGTAGAGATAATACCATGCATCCTATCTGATCATAATGGAATGAAACTGAAAATCAGCGATAAAAGAAGGAAGGAAAAATCATGCATCACTTGGAGAATGAACAATAGGTTACTGAATGATCAATGGGTTATAGAAGACATCAAGGAGGAAATTAAAAACTTCTTAGAGTTAAATGAAAACACAGACACAACATATCGGAATCTATGGGACACATTGAAAGCAGTTCTAAGAGGAAAATTAATTGCTTGGAGTTCATTCCTTAAAAAAAGAAAAAACCAACAAATAAATGATCTCATACTTCATCTCAAAATCCTAGAAAAAGAAGAGCAAAACAACAGCAAAAGAAGTAGAAGGCAAGAAATAATTAAAATCAGAGCTGAAATTAATGAAATCAAAACAAAAGAAACAATTGAAAAAATTGACAAAACTCAAAGTTGGTTCTTTGAAAAAATAAATAAAATCGACAGACCCTTAGCCATGCTAACGAAGAGAAGAAGAGAGAGAACTCAAATTACTAGCATACGGGATGAAAAAGGCAATATCACAACAGACACTTCAGAAATACAGAAAATAATCAGAAATTATTTTGAATCCTTATACTCCAATAAAATAGAAGATAGTGAAGGCATAGATAAATTTCTTAAGTCATATGATCTGCCTAGATTGAGTCAGGAGGATATAGACAACCTAAACAGACCAATAACAATAGAGGAAATAGAAGAAACCATCAAAAGACTACCAACTAAGAAAAGCCCAGGACCGGATGGGTATACAGCAGAGTTTTACAAAACCTTTAAAGAGGAACTAACACCAATACTTTTCAAGCTATTTCAGGAAATAGAAAAAGAGGGAGAACTTCCAAATACATTCTACGAGGCCAACATCACCCTGATGCCTAAACCAGACAAAGACACTTCAAAGAAAGAAAACTACAGACCAATATCTCTAATGAACCTAGATGCAAAAATCCTCAATAAAATTCTGGCGAATCGGATTCAAAAACATATCAAAAAAATTATACACCATGATCAAGTAGGATTCATCCCTGGGATGCAAGGCTGTTTCAATATACGGAAATCAATAAATGTTATTCACCACATCAATAGACTTAAAAATAAGAACCATATGATCATCTCGATAGATGCAGAAAAAGCATTCGACAAAGTACAGCATCCCTTTATGTTCAAAACTCTAGAAAAATTAGGGATAACAGGATCATACCTCAACATTGTAAAAGCAATCTATGATAAGCCACAGGCCAGCATCATTCTGAATGGAGAAAAATTGAAGGCATTCCCTCTAAGATCTGGTACAAGACAGGGATGCCCTCTCTCACCACTTCTGTTCAACATATTCCTCGAAACACTGGCCAGAGCAATTAGACAGACAAAAGAAATTAAAGGCATAAAAATAGGAAAAGAAGAACTTAAATTATCACTATTTGCAGATGACATGATTCTATACCTAGCAGACCCAAAAGGGTCTACAAAGAAACTATTAGAGCTAATAAATGAATTCAGCAAAGTGGCAGGATATAAAATCAACACGCATAAATCAAATGCATTCCTGTATATCAGTGACAAATCCTCTGAAACGGAAATGAGGACAACTACTCCATTCACAATATCCCCCCAAAAAATAAAATACTTGGGAATCAACCTAACAAAAGAGGTGAAAGACTTATACAATGAAAATTACAGAACCCTAAAGAGAGATATAGAAGAAGACCTCAGAAGATGGAAAAATATACCCTGTTCATGGATAGGCAGAACTAACATCATCAAAATGGCGATATTACCAAAAGTTCTCTATAAGTTCAATGCAATGCCAATCAAAATCCCAACAGCATTTCTTATAGAAATAGATAAAACAATCATGAAATTCATATGGAATAATAAAAGACCCAGAATAGCAAAAACAATGCTAAGCAGGAAGTGTGAATCAGGCGGTATAGCGATACCAGACTTCAAACTATACTACAGAGCAATAGTAACAAAAACAGCATGGTACTGGTACCAAAACAGGCGGGTGGACCAATGGTACAGAATAGAGGACACAGTAACCAATCCACAAAACTACAACTATCTTATATTTGATAAAGGGGCTAAAAGCATGCAATGGAGGAAGGATAGCCTCTTCAACAAATGGTGCTGGGAAAACTGGAAATCCATTTGCATCAAAATGAAACTGAATCTTTCTCTCGCCATGCACAAAAGTTAACTCAAAATGGATCAAGGAGCTTGATATTAAATCAGAGACACGGCGTCTGATAGAAGAAAAAGTTGGCTATGATCTACATACTGTGGGGTCGGGCTCCAAATTCCTCAATAGGACACCCATAGCGCAAGAGTTAACAACTAGAATCAACAAATGGGACTTACTCAAACTAAAAAGTTTTTTCTCAGCAAAAGAAACAATAAGAGAGGTAAACAGGGAGCCTACATCCTGGGAACAAATCTTCACTCCACACACTTCAGATAGAGCCCTAATATCCAGAGTATACAAAGAACTAAAAAAATTAGACAATAAGATAACAAATAACCCAATCAACAAATGGGCCAAGGACCTGAACAGACACTTCTCAGAGGAGGACATACAATCAATTAATAAGTACATGAAAAAATGCTCACCATCGCTAGCAGTCAGAGAAATGCAAATCAAAACCACCCTAAGATACCATCTCACTCCAGTAAGATTGGCAGCCATTATGAAGTCCAACAACAACAAGTGCTGGAGAGGATGCGGGGAAAAGGGTACACTTGTTCATTGTTGGTGGGACTGCAAATTGGTGCAGCCAATTTGGAAAGCAGTATGGAGATGTCTTGGAAAGCTGGGAATGGAACCACCATTTGACCCAGCTATTCCCCTTCTCGGTCTATTCCCTAAAGACCTAAAAAGAGCATGCTACAGGGACACTGCTACATCGATGTTCATAGCAGCACAATTCACGATAGCAAGATTGTGGAACCAACCTAGATGCCCTTCAATAGATGAATGGATAAAAAAAATGTGGCATTTATACACAATGGAGTATTACTCTGCATTAAAAAATGACAAAATCATAGAATTTAGAGGGAAATGGATGGCATTAGAGCAGATTATGCTAAGTGAAGCTAGCCAATCCTTAAAAAACAAATGCCAAATGACTGCTTTGATATAAGGGGAGTAACCAAGGACAGGGTAGGGACGAAGAGCTTGAGAAGAAGATTAACATTAAACAGGGATGAGAGGTGGGAGGTAAAGGGAGTGAGAAGGGAAATCGCATGGAAATGGAAGGTGATCCTCAGGGGTTTACAAAATTACATATAAGAGGAAATGAGGGGTAAGAGAAGAATAATACAAGTGGAAGAAATGATTTACAGTAGAGGGGGTAGAGAGAGAAATGGGGAGGGGAGGGGAGGGGAGGGGAGGGGGGATAGTAGAGAATAGGATAGACAGCAGAATACATCAGACACTAGAATGGCAATATGTAAATCAATGGAAGTGTAACTGATGTGATACAGCAATCTGTATACCGAGTAAAAATAGGAATTCATAACCCACTTGAATCAAACTGTGAAATATGATATATTAAGAACTATGTAATGTTTTGAATGACCAACAATAAAAAAAAAAGTAAAAAAAAAAAGAATGCTGGAATAAATACTCTTGGACTTTACCTCCTTATGCATAAAAGTAGGAGTTCCTCTAGGGTATATGCATATCTTAAAATTTTCTAAATTTTACCAAATTGCCCTTCAAAAAATGTTTATACCAGTTCCTACTTTGTGGTAAAATAATAATATTTTTTTTGTCTTTGTCCTTAGTTCCTTTCTTTCTTTCTTTCTTTCTTTCTTTCTTTCTTTCTTTCTTTCTTTCTTTCTTTCTTCCTTCCTTCCTTCCTTCCTTCCTTCCTTTCTTCCTTTCTTCCTTTCTTCCTTTTTTATTTCCTTTCTGATATTATGGATTGACCCTAGAGACCCTTTTCCATTGAGCCTCATCTCCAGTTCTTTTTATTTTTTTTTAATTTGAGACTTCACTAAATTAAATTTTGAGTTGCACTAAATTGCTGACATTGCCCTCAAACTTGCAATTCTCCTGACTCAGCCTCCTAAATTGCTGGGATCTAGGCATGTGCTATCATGCCCAGTTGTTCCCAGTACTTGAAATAGAGTTCCTAATACCTTAGATAGTGTCAGAATGAAATTGGATTGTAGAACACCTACTTGGTGGTTGAATTATTGGACACCAGGCAGTTGGACATTGGTTGGTGTGAGGAAGATCTAATTCATTTAACATTTTGTGTCAGAAGTATGACTAGAAATACTTCATATGTCCCTTTGAATAGTATAAAAAGTGGCCTTCTCCAATTCCATAGTAGCACTTGGTATTTTCAGAGATTAAAATTTTCATCTAATTTATTACGACTTTAATTTGACTTGCATTTCCCTGGTTATTCTGGAGATTGAGCACTTGTTATGTATTTATTGATTATTTAAATTTCCTTCTCATTGCTAGTGAATACCCCTTGTGCCTTATAAATTCTGGCTACTAATGCTTATTGGTTATGTGTATTTCAAATAGCTTCTCATAGGCGGTGGCTTGTCTTTTATTTGGTTTAACATTTGCTTTTGTTCCACAGAAGTTTAAATTTTAATGACATAAAATTAATCAGCCTTTTCTTTTTTGGCTTGTGCTTTGTGTAACTTGTTGAAGAAATTCTGCATCTGAATCATTCTCTTCAATATTCAAAGCCTCTACCATCCAAACACTTTACTTTTAGCCAGTTTCTTTCTTAACCACACTCCATAAAAATACACAAACTCCGAGGGGATTCTCTTATGCATGACTTTCTTCTTATGCTCCCTCCTTCTCCCAGGGTCTACAACTCTGGGTCTTTTCTTAGATCTCTCCTCAAAGTCTCACCTAGTATTTCCCAAGATGTATTACTCAGGGCTACAAAATATCTCACCATAAAAAGGATCTGTGGTCAATTAAGTTTTGGGAAAATTGCCTACTCTACAATGAATATTTAGCATTTTAAAAGCTTTGAAGGATCCCACAGAATAGAAACCTATTTAACTTAATACTTCATTTAACGCATCTTCTCAGGGATATCTATTGGCAACTTACAGAACTAGCATCTTCTTAAATAAATATTCTTTGGATTGTTATAAGCCTTTGATCAATTTCTAGATTTATGAAAATATTGATTTGAAAATTTTGTGCTTTCATGGAGTTGCAGATTTTTGGATTTCTACCAGATTGGAAGACCTGTCTCCTAGAAATAATATTTTCAGATGCACTTAGACGAATAGTGATCTCTCCTTTTCTGTAAAACCATTGCCATCCAATCTGCCCTTCTCACTCCTTCCTTCTTCAGATCTCTTTGTATTCAAGGTCTCTGTTCAATTTTCCTGGAATCCCATGCACCTTGCTGGGCCCATGCATATAACAATGCTGTGGGAAAGATCAACACGATTTGTTCTTTTCTAACCATAAAGTTCAACTCACCTTCCTCCCGAAACCTTTTGGTAGAAGCCAGTTTGCAAACTGATTGTATGTACCGAGTGCTTTTGTGTTAATAAGTGAGTTATTGGACCTCAGGATAGATTTTCTGGTAGAAACAATGTTCTGCAACAGAGCTTATCAAACTTTAATGGGCATGAAAATCACTTGTGGATCTTGTTAAAATGCAGATTCTGACTCAATAAGTCTAGTGTGGGGTACGTGGTTCTGTTCCCTAAGCTCCCAGGTCGTGGCCCTGCGTAGGTTCTGCAGGTCCTCATTTGAGGAATGGAGTTCTGTAGGTCTTTCTACCATGTAGAGTGTCACTGCTATGGAAAAATGAATGAGATTCTATTTTGGGGGAAAATGTGGTCCTAAAATGGATACAGACAGTCCATGGTAAATAGTCTCCAGAGTTACATCAAAACTACGAGTTATCTGCCAGGCACGATGGCGCAGGCCTGTCATCCCAGAGGCTCAGGAGGCTGAGGCAGGAGGACTGTGAGTTCAAAGCCAGCCTCAGCAAAAGTGAGGCACCAAGCAACTCAGCGAAACCCTGTCTCTAAATAAAATACAAAATAAGGCTGGGGATGTGGCTCAGTGGTCGAGTGTCCCTGAGTTCAACCCCAGGTATCCCCCCAAAACAAAACAAAACAAAACAAAAACAAACAAACAAAAAACTGCAAGTTATCCAGTCACCCAAAATATAAATTAAGAAAGCTTTTGTAGGCTGCTATAGGGTCAAACAACCAGGTATTGCCTTAAGCCAGTATTTGTAGATGATATTTATATTCATGTAAGTACTGCTTCTGTTTTGAGTCCTTCCATCTAGCAAGACCTTCTCCTCAATGCAATAAGAAGCACCTTGTGTTCATGATACATAGTCACTATTTTTGGTGCTTAGAATATCTAGCACGATGTTGGGAGGGGTTGCAAGTGCTGGTTGTTTAATTTCTAGATGACAGTGTCTGACGTTGGTGGGCTAAATAGTGCAATAGGCTCTCTTAGGGTAAAATCCAAACGCTTCTCGAGGACTGCCACAAGAGGAGTATTTCATGATGGATGAATCCAGTATTACCACTCTCTTTCACTTCATTCCCAGCACTATATCTTCTCCGGGATATCTATTGGCAACTTACAGAACTAGCATCTTCTTAAATAAATATTCTTTGGGTTGTTGTAAGCCTTTGATTAATTTCTAGATTTATCAAAATGTTGATTTGAAATTTTGTCCCTCCTTGAAAATACTGTGCGTATTTTATACATGTACAAGAAACCGTGTGTCCTGACTTTTGTCCGTTTGCCAACTGCTGTGAGCTTTGATGGCTAATGGCCCACAACTGTGCCCTCTCCCCAAGAATCATTCCTGGTTGACAGTAGGCAGTGGCATGTCGGGAGGCACATACTCCCCTGCCAGGCAGCTCACCAGCAAATACCAAAGCTCAGCCCCAGTGCATTGTCCCAAAGTGGGTCAACTCCGTGGGGACATTCACACTCCAGAGCTCCCCTGGTATCAGATGGAGGCTAAGCTTAGTTTGTCTTGACCTTTTCTCCCAACTCCCCCCGAATCTGGTTCAGCCATCATCACACCTCCTTATAAGTCCCCTCTAAGACTTGCTGGTTGAGCCTTCAACAAATTGCCTTCATGAGAACCCCCATCTCAGATGGGGTTTCTGGGGAACCTAGCTTTAATCAGATGTTAGTTATCTTATTTAATATCTGTCTTCCCCACTGTAGTCTAAGTTCTTTAGCGGCAGATATATATATATATATATATTTTAACCACTGTTTTCTCAGTACAAGACCCATTACAAAGTAGATGCTCATTAAAGATGTGTTGAATAAATGTTGCATGAAGAAATGTGGGTTTATATAATCAACTTTCTGAGTCACGATAGCTCAGTGTTATTAGAGTTACAATCTGCTAGTCTGCCCTTTATCCCCCAAACAGACAGACACTACGACTCAAGAAGCAAGCGTTTCTCCCTGTACATGAAGTGAACTGCAAATTCGCTCCTCTTATTTTTACCCTTGTGCAATGCAGAACCATAAAAGGCTGGGGGTGGGGTAGGGATGTCAGATCCCACCCCACAAATACGCCTCTTTCAAGTATCTGATTACACAAAGTCCTCAAAGAATATGATTAATGTAACTAAGCCATATTCACTCTCTGACATCCTTCCCAGCCAAACACATATTTTAGCCTCACCCAGTTCCTTTCAACAAATAAGCTGTTTTGAAAATGATTTCCAGGGCGATGTCTGTTGCCATAGGAATGACATTAAATGAAAAGGACAGAAAATATAGAGGGTGATAAACTGCATGCCTGGATGACACTCTCTTGACTTGGAAGCCTGTGTTCAAATGAGGCATCCATGCCAAGATTTTTATGAAAGACAAAATTAAAATGTATCGCTATCAAGCTGTAACTGACAGGGAATTGTGTGGAGGCTGTTAACATACTGCTCCATATATTTATTGTTTGTCATTTTACTGGCCCTGACAAAGGTCTCTCAGTGCTGTAAATCACACCATTAAATCTGCCATGAGCAACAGAGGCTGTTGGAAAGAAGAGAAAGAGAGTGTGGTGTTGAATCTGGGTTTGCTGGTACGTGCTGTGTGAGCCTTCACCCCTTCCAAGGAGCCTTCTCCCTTTGGGCTGACACTTTTACAAGTGTCAGATTGTCGGCTTTTGACCCCTTGAAAAGAGAAAACAAAACAAAACAAAACAAAAGCATGTCCCCTTCCCCCCCCTGCCCCCCCCCCCCGATTTTGTGGTTGGGAAAGATGCCCAGATGTGGGTCCCGATCTGCCTCCGCTGATGGCCTCTTTGAACATGAGACCTCAGTCAGGCACTCTGGGGTTGCTCTGTGGCTGTCAGGCCCCGCAGAACCCGGCTCTGCTGTTTCCTTGAAGGCATAGTAGGGCTCCCATGAGCCTCTTCTCTTCCCCAGCCCAGACCCATCGGCCCCTAAAGCTGATCAATTTACAGCCTCTACACCTGTAACTGCAGACCAAGGTGGGCCCACAGGAGAGAAGGCAGAGTGCTGGGTACTGCACCTCACCCAGCTGACTGTCCAATGGCTTCACCCCACAAGCTCCTTCCTCCCTTCTCTTCCAGATGTTCATGTTGTGGACTCCTCCTGGAAGCTGGGTGCTTATTGGGCTGTCCTGGGAAGAACGTGGAAAGGCCACTTAAGATCTGAGTTGGAATTCTGGCTTCACTACAGTAAGATAGGTGATTCTGGCAGGTTTTCAAATACCGTGGTCCACGGTTTCCTCATCTGTTTGGAACAAAATGGGGGGGGGGGTGTTAGATTTCAATTACAGATGATCCTCAGCTTACGATGGTTCCATTTTACAATTTTTTGACTTTATGATTGGGCAAAAGTGATGCCCATCCAGTAGAAACTGTACTCTGAATGTTTAATTTCAATCTTTTCCCAGGCTAGGGATATGCTATGAAATATTCTTTCCACAGCTCCCAGGCACCACATGGTCACAAGAGGAAAGCGTTGATCTTGGGCAGCGTGACGTGGGGCTGAGTTATGACATGTGGCAGGTCAGGTGCAGCAACTGCCCTTGTGACTTGTGTTTTAACTTATAATGGATTTATCAGGACCTAGCCGAATTGTAAGCTGAGGGACCTCCAAGTTGTCTCAGTTCCAGTTTTAAGTAATATCAGGGACTATCGGTGGACATCTAGGACATTCTAACTGCCCCTGGGGAGAACTTGCTTATGTTATCCAGAATATATCTCAATCAGAGGAGAGTCTAAATGCACAACAATCAAGCATGTTGTTCTTCCAGTAGGGAAAAGAGAAAAGCAAAACAGCCCACCTCCAGTGTCTAACTTGGGAGTGGGAAGACAACAATCCAATCATGGGTTTGGAGTGGGGACAGCGTTTTCAGGATTCATTAAATATGGGAGTGTTGCCTGCCAATACTTCTCTGTAATGTCTGAATTTATTTTTATAACACAAATGGATGTTTTAGGCAACAAAGTTTAAAAGAGAAGACAGCTTTCCTCTGTACCCTTATGTGCAGTTTCTCTTTCCTGAAACTTTCTATGCTAAGAACTATCACAATAATGTTTGAAGATCTTCCTGTACCAAAATGAAGAAGTGTGTTCTTAAGGTTTTTTTTTTTTTTTTTTTTTTGGTACCAGAGATTCAACTCAGGGGCACTTGACCACTGAGCCACATCCCCAGCCCTATTTTGTATTTTATCTAGAGACAGGGTCTCCCTGAGTTGCTTAGCACCTCATCATTGCTAAGTCTGGCTTTGAACTTGCGATCCTCCTGTCTCAGCCTCCCGAGCTGCTGGGATGACAGGTGTGCACCATCACGCCCGACATTCTTAAATATTTTCAAGGAGTACCATTTTTTTGTGTGTGTGTCTGAGGTCAGTTACTATCAAAATTCTGTACATGCATGATTCAAATCAGCAACCTATAAATTGAATTTGCAATAATCCTATAATTATAGACTTGAGAGAAAGTTAAAATTGTTTATAATTGAGAAAATGCTGACCGATGAACCATGCCGTTCTTTCATCCACTCCCTGTTAGAAGTGAGCCCCACCCGAGCATTAGCATTGCTGGGAGAAGCTCTTAAGATGCTCTTCTGATAAGAATAGGTACTACAGAAGGCCCTAAGTTAATGTTTGGGGTTGATCCCCACATCTTGGTTCTGGTTCTGAAGTTAATACAGATGTGTGTCTTCTCCAGTGGGGTTGATTAGGGCTGGTTAACTGAGCATGTTCTAAAGTCTTCCAGGCCTGGAGTCCAGGCTTCCTCGTCTATTCACACTGTGACTACTCACATCATGGCCCTGGAGGAGTCATTTTAGTCCTGAGTTTCACAACCCTCATCTGTAAAATGTGTTTGTGGTGACTCAGGAAGATGAAGCACAATAGATCTGATTTATCGCACGCATAACAGGGACCTAATAAATCTTAAGAGTCATTGATTATTTTTTCTTTTCCACTGTGATTTTTAGAAACGTCATGCAAATATTGAGTCCTTGATCTCTCCCATCTATTATAAGTGATGTATGTTCTGCAATTTTCATAAGACTGTATTAAATTAACTGGCCTAACAGGCCTGAGAGTAATTTGAGAGCTGGGAAGTGCAAAGGTAAAGGTGTATTGTGTTCTAGAAATTCTTCCAGAATAGAATGACAACCTTAGTTATCACCAGATTAAGTACAAAAAGTCAGACTGCCATTTACATGTGTTAAGACTAAAAATAAATTATTAGACTCACGACAGCCTGGGCCTATCAATGAAAACTTTGAACCAGTGTTTCTTTTTTCTCCTTTACAATTACAAACCATTTATTGACATTTAAAGATATTTCATTGCCAAATAAGTATTGCATAGATTAAAGATAGACAACATGATAATTTGAGATACATACACAATGGGTGATGATTATCATAATCAAATTAATAACACAATCTTCACATCAAGGTTTAAATCTTTTTGGGGGGGTGGCTATGGTGGTGGATTGAACTCAGGGGCACTCGACCACTAAGCCACATCCCCAGTCCTATTTTGTATTTTATTTAGAGACAAGGTCTCATGAGTTGCTTAGCACCTCACTTTTGCTGAGGCTGGCTTTGAACTCTCCATGCTCCTGTCTCAACCTCCCAGGTCACTGGGATTACAGACATTCACCACTGCGCCTGGCCAGAGTTTAAATCTTGTATGTTAAGAGTTACCTGACATGCTTGGGTGAACCCAGATTCATTACATTGTCTCATTGCTCACTAGGGTGGTCTATTAATGTCCTAAAATTATGTGCTCCCATACAGTTGATTTGATATTAATTTATTTAGAATTTCTTCTAGAAAGCTATTGCCATAAATAGAATTAATTCAATGCCAAGAACAATTTGCCCTGTTTACATTTTAAGGAAAAAAAAATGCAGTTAGGATTTCAAACATTCCTATGGGGACAAAGTTGGATCATATATTAAATTTCAAAGAAAAAAACTTGGATGCACCTTGGAGAACTAGCCCATTAATATAATCTCTTCATTTTAGAAATTTAACATAGTCTAAGTTTATTTTTTCACGTATGTAAGTCCATAGGTGTGGGGGTGGGGAAGAGGAGGCTGCTCCACACAGTCATTCTGGGATCCAGGCTGATAGAGGCACCTGGCATCTTCACCAAGGCATCCAAAGGAATTGAGCGTCCTGAAGAGCCCAACACTCTCTGCCACAACCTCTCATAACTACTGTATTCCATTGCACTATTATTTTAAAGACATCTGTGATGCTCGAAGTATTCAGCCCAGTTTTCCTCTCCATCAGGGTTTCCAAATGTTTCCTAAGTTTTCTATCATTTCCAACTCTCCCTCTCACTGATTGGCCCTGATGCCATGTGAACATCTTCCCCATTCATCTTATTAATGCCTTCCAAAACTTCCCTTCCCATCCTGTCCTATAACCTTGTCAGGTCACAGTAAGAGTACCTCCTTGTGGAATACCTCCAGGTGCTACATTTAGACACATTCTATGCTATTTCATTTGGACTTTAGGGCAACCATATAATATAGGCTTTAATGACATTGTTTTATGAATGAGAAACTTAGGCATAGAAACAATACATCAAATGACCAAGGCCATTACCGGAATGGTAAATGAACCGCCAGCTCTCTAATTTCAAAGAATTTCTGCTCTGTTCTGTGATCCCTCAGCCTCAACTCTCATTTTTATTTTCTACAGATCAATTCTTCTCTCAAGAGAGCCCCTGACTCCTGTTCCCTGCTGTATGTGAACTATCTAACTATTGAGTTGAAAAAAATTCTGATGGCAAAATGTCCTGGTTTCCTCATCAAATAAACTGTCCACCTTTTTTGTTTTGTTTTTTGTTTTGTTTTCTGGCTCTGATTTCTTTCCTCAACCCACAACATGATATTCAATTTTACAAATATTTGCACTGTTCTCATTCTAATAGTAGCATTTATTGGGCTCCTACTGTGTATATGGCATTCCTCTGTTTTCTGTGCATTGTCTGAATTAAACACTAGTATCATCTCCATTTTACAGGTGGAAAAACAGAAGCTTAATGAGCTGTTGCCCAAGGAGACCCAGCTCAGTAGGACACAAGGTAGTGTTGGAATCCAGGCCTTTTGTCCTCAAAGCTCAAGGTTTTGATGTTCTGCTGGGGGCCAATGTGAGGTAGAAGAATTGTCCACCGTGGAGTGAGAAGTTCCCCCTGGGGCTGGCAGCTATAAACCAAATCCAGTCCCCCCCCCCTTATTTTCTCCTAAAGTACTTCAAACAATCCATATGGTCTCTTATTTTCCTATACAATTGAATGCTCAAGTTGGTTCAAAATTGTTTTTATGGAAAACTTTTTCTGTCTAGTATAATTTTCGATATTTCTCAATGGCTTGGGGAAATTGGATCAGCACATCACCTGCATTTATTTTCTTTTCCCAGGCAATTTTGAAAGGACTGTAAAAGATCTCTCCCTCTCTCTCTTTTTTAAAATGTTAATCTTCAAAATTCTTCTGGGGCATATAATCCCAAAGTCAGCTTAACTGCAATCAACACTGAGTTTTAATTTTTTTTCCAAACAAACAAAAACAACCAGCAAAAAGATAATTTACCAGTGTAAATTCCTTTATACTGATCTCTTTTATATATAAAAATATTTTTTTTGTGTGTGTTGTCATAGAAGATTTTGAGAACTCAGTTTTGAAGGGGTTAGTCTTCTATTGAACATAAGAAGATTATATAGAAGGGGGCCTGGAAGTTCCTCTCCCTTGGCACTAACTTGTAATGTCATTTTAAGTTATTATATTTCTAGAGCATGTGCTTAAATAAGGTGCACTGCAGGGCAATACTTGAAAGTATGTCTGTATAAAAGAGCAAAGCTAATTACTTAATTTCTTTAAAAAAAACTCTGAAGTTGTCAAATGAGCATATTAATATACTAACTTGCAAATTATCACATCTTAAAGGTGTCTTGAAAGCTTCCGTGACCTCTAGTATCAATCGAACACCGATATTTTTCATTCATTTTAAACTAGCAAATTTAATACTGTGCAAAATCCTAGGAGCTTTCAGTTGCATCTTCTAGGAACTGGAATAAAACAGATCTAACCAGCAGTTTGGTAACCATGCATCATCTCTATGACCTGGATTATTGACAAAATTTGATTTAAAAGCAAACAGAAGCTTTGCAAATAGTGCTACTTTAAAATCATAAAGAGACATTTTGTTTCAAAGTTCACCTGGAATCTTGATCAAAATGTCAAGATTTTGGTTCAATATTATTATTTTTTAATACATTTCTTATTTGACTGGAATCATTGAAAGGTACATAATTGTTATGAAGCTCAGTAGAGGAAATGAATATTGAGCAGGCATTTTTGCCCCAAAATATATTTCTCTTATCAGGGAAGTACCTCACGCCAGTACCACTGTACACAAATCCTTTCTCTTTATTCACTGATGGTTACTTGAGAAAGAAATTGTCTTTCCACAGGTGTCTCTTCCCCCAGCTATAAATAAGATCTCTTCATTGGCCAGAGGCATTCCTTACCATCTGGGGACGTTCCTGTATTGATCTAAAAAAAAAAAAAGTTAGTGTCTTTTTGGGGGGTGGGGTGGGTACCAGGGATTGAACTCAAGGGCACTCAACCACTGAGCCCCATCCCCAGCCCTATTTTGTATTTTATTTAGAGACAGAGTCTCACTGAGTTGCTTAGGGCTTCACTGTTGCTGGGGCTGGCTTTGAACTTACAATCCTCCTGCCTCAGCCTCCCGAGCGGCTGGGATTACAGATGTGCGCTCCTGTGCCTAGCTATCTGGGGTCATAATCTAATAATATCATACTTCATGCTTTTCACCTGACAGAAATTCTTTGGGACTTAAGACATTTTTTTAAGTTCACATTTTCATAATCAGAATAAAACACGGCAGCAAAGTAAGAAGCCCAGAAAAATCAGGATGTTGAAAATGAAAATGAAATTGAGCAGCATTATTGCATAGCTATTAATTCTGCATGTGTACTGGTTCTCCTTTGTGACTCTTTCTAAATCTATTTCAATGTAAATACAGATCGCCATCATTTGTCACTCTAAATACTACGCTTCTTTCCAACCCTAGACATTGCAATGGGATCTATTTTAACTCTGGGATTTGCTGTGGAAATCTCAATGGGATGACATTTGTCCTGTAGAAGCAACATGATAGAAAAGAAAATGGGGAAGAAAGGAAAATTCCGTAATGGTCCGGCCATATGTTTCTGGGTGACAATGTATCCTGAAACTAGTAATCTCAGGATATGAAAGGAATTCAGCTGAGCTGCCACCTGAGGACAGTGGCCATCATTCTCAGAGAGCCACTTAGAGGGCTAGTTCCTTGTGGTGTGGGCCTGGGGAGAGGTTGATCCTTCTGAAAGGTCTTCTGAAATCTTGCCTCCTTTGTGGTCTAATTGGCTACCTTAGTAAATGGCTGGTGGAGAGTTTTAAAAGTTACAGAACAGGAATAGGCTGAGGCTTCGCAGGAAGGCAGGTGTGAGGCCATTAAACATTCACTGTACCCCAGCACTCTTTTAATCCCTCTGACCAATTACCTGGAATTTAACTTGGAGCAAGTAACAGAAAATGAGGTTCCTACTGAGTCTGTGTGCATGCGTTAAGTGCAGATGTGTAGCATGCTGTAATTGATTGTGAGGAGCAGTGTGTCTTTTTACCTGCCTTCCCTTTCTGACTTATTAAGAATTTTCAGGTAACTCTATTTAACTTACTAGAAAATGCTTCCATCAATAACTTTTTAAGGACGAGTAGTAAGATTTCAAGTTTGGACAGTGATTTAGACCAGACAAGGCATTTTGTATCTATCGTAATGATTCAATGAAGCTTTAAATCAGTCCTATGATCATTTCCCTACTGATAATTGCTGTCAGTGCATCTGTGTTTTGTTTTTTCTGTCTCTCTTTATCTTTGGTGCTTTTATGAAAATATGTAGAATTTATAAAAAAAAAGTTCACTTAACACATGCTCTTGGGCATCTACTACAGATTGAATGTTCCTTATTCAAGATGCATTAGACAAGAGAGTCTTCCGATTTTGAAATACTTGCATATCCATAAAAGAGATATCTTGGGGGTGGGATCCAAGACTAAGCAATGAGATTCTTTTGTTTCATCTATACCTTAACCACGCTGCCTAGAGGTCATTTGATGTGAGATGTTTACTGGGCTCGTGTTTTGAGTGTGGCTTGTCCCATGAGGTCAGTTGTGGAGTTTTCTGCTTGTGTCTTCATGTCAACATCCAAAACAGTTTGAGTTTTGAAGCCTTTCAGAGTTCAGATGTTTGGATGAGGAATGTGCATCTTCTATATGTTTAGACTTTATCAGGAAATAAAAACTAGCACTTGAATTAGGTGTCAACATACCTTATATACAACAGAGATATGAAAAGTTGTGGTATATATGTGTATGAGGAATTGTAATGCAAAAAAAAAAGTACATGTATAATGGCATAAATTGGCATGAACATACTTTATATACAGAGATATGAAAAATTGTGCTCTGTATGTGTAATATGGATTGTAATGCATTATTACACATACTAGAACTAGCATGTGAAGAATAGAAGGAGATTACGACTTGGTCTCATTCATGAGGCATCTGAACACTCCTGTGAGATCAAGCTTGAGGCCACTCACTTGGAAAAGGTAATTAGAAGTAAGTACCAAGCAGTGTGTTATCAATTACCAAAATGGCTAACATAGATGTTCAGTGCTCTGAGACGTCAGAGAGACATGCACACTAGATTATTCTGGCAAGAATAATAAAAGGAGGTGAAAGCTGTTCCCACAGCCTGGAGGAATGGTTTTTGGATGGAAATCACTAGAACAGATAGGGATGGGGAGACCTGAAAGAGTAAAATGGAAATTTCTCAATTTCCATTGAGAAATGGAATCCCCTGAAATCCCCTGAAATTTCTCTCTTTTTTTTTTTCAGCAAAGGGAATAGAGTTGTTTTTTCCCCCCAAAGCCAAACTTGAGAACAAATAAGGCACTGTAGCTTTTTCATTATAGAAAGAAAAAATAAATAAGTAAAGGTAATTGGTTCATTTCACCGGCAGGGCTACCTTACATTGTAAATCTTGGTAAAATTTTAGGGTAGGGAAATGTATGATTTGGAGACCTATGAAGTTGCTATAAAATAACTCTTGAAAGGACAGAAAAGAGAAGCCCATAGAAACCCAGAGTTGGCTGGGACTCCCTAGAGGATGTCATTTGCCCTTGTGCCCAAACTGGGAGCCAAAATAAGACTGGGTTCATGTGTTCAGTGGAAATCAATGGGACTCAGCTAAAGCTCTTCAGGGGAATATGGATATGAACCCCAACAAGGTACCGGGGTCTCTGTCCGTAATGAACGTTGTCCCCTTTAGCTTCTCACGATTATGTTGTTGTTCTAGAAGAAAAGGCACCAAGACAGAAAAGACTAGCAGAATATTGGGAGCTCTCCTGGTTTCAAAGAAAACTGTAGGAGCAAGACTGAAAGCTTTTTGGAAAGAGTAAGGAAAACTTTACAAGGATCTTGACTCTGAAAGCTACATACCAAGTTCAGGGCTTGAGGATGAGAGCTTCCATTCTGCTATGAAGTGAGAGCCAAGGTGCAGGCTTCCCGCTGCCTCTCTTTTCTGGAATCCCTGTCTGGCTTGCTCCCGAGGGCACAGCAGAAGGATCATTGATATTGGGTCAGGAGGTATGGATTTTGGAGTTTTCAAACATGCTCTGAATTGAAGGGACTTATTGGATTTCAGGGCTTTGTTTGCTTGGTGTGTTCATTGAATCTGGTATCAAAAGGGTAGGAGTAAGAGGAATCAGATATTTCTGGAGGAAATGAAAGCAGGCAGTGGAGCTGGCCAGCCAATGTTCACTCAACTTCAGACCCAAATAATCCAGAGTAAATTCAATTACGATTTGAAATCCTCTCCGCAAGGAAAGGGAAAATGCCCAGCCAGTTGCAGAATTCAGACGGAGTAATAAGCCCAACAAATGATTTTCAGTAACAAATGGAGATCACACTTTAAGCAGCACTTTAGCTAACTGCATGTGTACCTATAAAATCTTATTGAGCTGTATGGATCCTGAGCACTGAGAGATGACCTAGGATTTAAAATGATGTTAGAAACCAGCATCTTGACTGGAGGTTTGAAGCCTGTATTTTATTTCTAACTCAAAGACCAAGAATCAAATTTAAAAAAAAAAAATTACAAAAAGAACTTTGAAAAAGACATATTTTGTGCTTAGTTTTTTTTTTTTTTTTTCTTTGTACCGGGGATTGAACCCAGGGGTGCTTATCCACCGAGCCACATCTCCAGCCCTTTTTAATATTTTTTTTAAAGACAGGAGATAGAGTTTTACTGAGTTGCTAAGTGCCTTGCTAGTCTGCTGAGGCTGGCTTTGGACTCCTGACCCTCCTGCCTCAGCCTCCCAAGTTGCTGGGATTACAGGTGTGCACCACCTTGCTCAGATGTGCTTAGTTCTGTAATTATAGTTTCCATTTCTGGAGCGCCAGGTACCATTGTAAAAACTAGACTTGAGCCTTACATCATTTCTTACACAAACACTTTGAAGGAGAAACTACCTTTATCCCCATTTTAAAGAGAGAGATGCTGAGGAAAGTGGGTGAAGTTAGGTGGTCAGGTCTCAGGAAAAAAAAAAAAACAGAGGAGAAGGACAACCCAGGTCCTCTCAACTCTGTAGTTGATGACCAGTGTAATGACCATCATGGACAGCTTCCTGATTCTTCTGCTATAGTTGTGATTAAACACTGAAATTTCTGCCAGCTTCTTGATTCTAGTTTAGGACTGGGGAAAAAAAAATCATTCCAAAGTCAAGAAATGATAACTAACCTCCAGTGGCTATGGAGAGAGAGAAATTAGTTTGTGGCAAAACAAAATAAGACATATACAACCACAACAGCAATAAAAAAAATGAACCCCAAAAATCCAACATAACTCTCATAGAAAATGTGATATGTCCAAGTCATCTTGAAATGCTGTCTTCCTTTCTGATATGACTGTGTAGACAGACCCTTGAAAGAGTCCGTTTATCTTCAGTTCTGTGGCGGGTTTTGTTTGAATGAAAGGATGTCTCCAATGAATGAGAACGACTTATCACAGTTGGTGAATGAGTGAGTCATTTTAGGAATACTGATTTTTTATATGATTCACTTTGACCCATCTGAATACCAAATATAATCACTCATCATAGAAATGTTTTTAAACTGTTCTTATATTGTTATTACATCCTAAAAGAGATTAGACTGAGTTTTATTTTGCTTTTTATTTTTTGATGATTTGTCATCTTCATTAGGAATATCAGCTTTTGTCTGTAGTC
The DNA here is from genome assembly GCF_964194105.1 of Spermophilus citellus. Lineage (NCBI taxonomy): Eukaryota > Metazoa > Chordata > Mammalia > Rodentia > Sciuridae > Spermophilus > Spermophilus citellus. The sequence goes on from NC_138200.1 coordinate 38,281,562, forward strand.
AGGTACATTAGACCACTCTTTATACACCAGAGGCCCTATATTGCTTTGGTTTTTATTTCTTATTTTTGTCTTTTGGTGATTTTCTTTTCTTTCCTCTTTCACTTCCCTAATCAACTCTTGCCCTTTCTACTTCCCTTCCTTTCTTCCTCCCTCTCACTCTTCATTTACTCAAAAACCACATTGTGGAGAGCCTACCTTGGGCCAGCAAGGGCTGAGCATGGAGTTGGGACAGTGAAGGAGATGGACTCCTTGTTCTGAGCACTTTGCTGCTGTAAGCTCTCCACATCCTTGGGATCTTGTGCCCTGCGTGCCTCTAGAGGTAGCACCTTCGTGTCCTGATTTTCCATTTTAACCATATTCCATATACTTTTAACAGACATAAGATTTGCAGCCTCAACATGAAAGTTTGAGAGATCTATGAAGATTTCAGGAACATTAGGGATTTAAGATAACTTTAGCATCTGTTATAACTCAGTATTGGAACCAGTGTCATGTGGGTTTTTTTTTAAAAAAAAGAGGTACTCTGTTATTTACCAGCAATATGACCTCAGCCTACTCATTTCCCTTTTATAAGCCTCCACAGAATTATCTGCAAACTGGGAGTGTGTTAAGGATTCATTGATAAAATAAACCTAGCTCAATGCCTGACTTTTTAAAATGCATGTTTTTGTGGCTATAACAAAAATACCAAAGGCTGGATACTTTATGAAGAAAAGATGTTTATTTGGCTCACATCTAGTGACTGGAGAGTCCAAATAACATGACACAAGCATCTGGTGAAGGTCTTGCTGGCTGTATCATAATGTGTTGGAGAAGCAGAAAAGGAAAGCCCCACATACAGAAGTTATAACAACTTGCTTTCTTGAACATTAATCCAGCCACAGAAGACCTGACCCACTGCTGTGAGATGGGCTTTAATCTGGGAATAGAGCCTCCATGACATAATCTTCTCTAAATGTTCCCATCTCCGAAAGAATCCACACCTCAGTATCATTACATTGGGGATTGAGTTTGCAAAACATCAAACTTTGAGGGACCAACCACATCCAAAGGATGGCATGGCCATAATAATATTTCCTAATAGTATTTACAATTTTTAGCTTTTAGAGGGAAACATGCCTTTGTATTCATTTTTGTAAAATGAGACTTGAATATATATAGATATTTTATTTCTTGTGGTACTGTGGATTGAACCTAGGGCCTTGTGCCTGCTAGACAAGTGATCTAACATGGAGCCACATCCCCAGCTATTTTGTTATTTTTTAAATTCTGAGACAGGGCCTCCCTAAGTTGCTCAGGCTGACCTCAAACCTGCAGTCCTCCTCCAGCTTCCTGAGAAGCTAGGATTACAGGGGTGCACCATCGCACCTGCCCCATTTTTATTTTTTGACTATAAGTAAGACAATGACATGGATCGGTTGGAAACCACAGACTGAAAACAAACAAACAAAAAAGGTGAAATGTTTTTGAAATTTTTCTATACATGTCTGTGTTTTTTCAAATAAATGAAATATACTATCTAATCAACTCTGTTGCCTAGATACCTTACAAATAAATTTAAACATATGTGTTGTAAGATATATAAACTTCCCGTTGTCAATGGTGTGCTGATACACCCTAAAAACACAAAACAAAACAAAAAATAAGCCTCTTTTCCAACAGCTGTCGATTAAAGTGGTGTAAATGCTCCTATTATGGCTGATTTCAAGTTACCAGTAATTCAATACCAGTTATTAAAATTTCTAAGTATTTTATGAAAGTCTGTACAAGCAAAACACTCCTGATTGTACACCCAGGAAAAGGAGAGGTTCTTGTTAATTTGAGACATTTTTTTCCTAGTGGTTAACTTGTTATTCTAGCACCACACAAGGGAAAATCATTTTGTATATTTTGGGTATGCTTTTGATATGAATTGTGCTTTTACTGCACATTTCATGCCAATATTTATTAGGATCTCTTCCTGAATTATCTATTTTATTTTTAAAACTCCATCTGTTTCTTCTATCAATCCCCTACCCTAAATTATTATTATTTTTTTAATTTTTAGCACTTAATGAACCTTTATTTTATTTATTTATATGTGGTACTGAGAATTGAACACAGTACCTCACCCATGCAAGGCAACTGCTCTACCACTGAGCCACAACTCAAGGCCCCCTAAATGATTTTTTCCTAACCATCGCAAGACTCTTTAAGGATAGCAACTGTGGTTTTATTAGTGCAACTCTTGGGACAACAGAGGCGTCTTATATGTTATAGATTCTCAGAAAATACATGCTGTGTTTTTATCCTTCACAAGGTAAGTCCTGCAGAAGACCTTGACATTTGAAGGCATGTATAAAGTGGACCCAGAGAGTTAATAACAGTTCCCTATAATTTTGGCCCTAAAAGAAATTTTGGACATATGTATCAGCTATCTATTGCTGTGTAACAAACCACCCGAAAGCCAAGAGGCTTGAAATAGCAAATATTTATTAATTATCATGGTTCTGTGAGTTCCTTGCATGAGTTTCTGCTCGTTTCACTTGGTTTACTGCATTAAGCTAGAGGATCAGTTCTGGTGGTTGGGGCTCTCTCTCCAGGTAATCTTTGATCTTCATCAAAGATAGGCCTGGCTGTCTTACCAGGTGGCAGAAACATTTCAAGAGGGCAATATCCATATTGCTTATCAAATCTCTGCTTGCAGAATATTTACTAATATCCTATTGGCTAAGCCAAGTCACATGGCCAAGTAGAGAGATTATGAGAGAGGAGAACAACAAGGCATGAATACTGGGAGATACCAGTCATTTGGGGAGGGAGACATTAGCATATCCATCTACATCAACATTCCTTTCTCCTTTTCTCATCAGATCAGGTCATGGGGTTGCCCTCCATGTAAATACAATAGTAAACAAGGGCTTATCTGGAACATCCAATAAGCTGATTATAAATGTTATTTTTTTTTAGGCAGATCAACCTTCATGCTTGGCATACATGATTTTATGTACATGTGTTATTTATACACCAGCCCCAAACGACTAGAGGCTGCTTGCAATGAAAAGCAGATATACAATTAAGCATTAAAAATACTCAAAAGCCTTGAAGGCTAACTTTGTTGTTTTAATTGAATATTAAATTTAACATTGAGCTTCCTAGGAATCAAGGCAAAAAGGAGGACGGAACACGATACAGGTCACGTGCTGTTTATTACTTGCTAAGAGAAAGCACTCTGCTTTTAGGAATGATCATCCCTTTCTTGGCTCCAAATCCATAGAGCATCATGGCAGACCATTGAAAATGAAGAAAAGTTCTCCATGCATCCTATAATTAAAGCCTAGGACAGAGAATTACCATGAAATTCCATGGAGATGTTCTATGTACAGGATTAAGGTATGCAGATTTCTGGTGGGTTTGCATTAGACAGATGAGGCAATGCGAATACCTAGAGTTCTCAGTGTAACCTAGGGCCACAGAGACACCAGCAGAGATACCTAGGGACACTTGTTCAAACACACCTCACGTGTCCCCACCACAGAGCTCTCACACTTATTGTCCCTTCACTCTAAAATGCTCCCAAATGTATTTGCAAGGATTTCCCCCACCTCACTTCCTTCAGTTCTCTCCTTGAATATCCTCTCATCAGAATTCTTCCCTGACCACTCAGTAAAATCAGGGTCTCCTTTATGGCCCTCCCTGTTCATGTCATCTCTGTTCATCCACCCTGCTTTATTTTCTCATGGCTCTGGTCACCCTTTGAGCAGCTGCATCCTGCTCTACTGTATCACACCATTGTCCCACCAGGACTTGTCTCTAATTGGGTATTTAACACCAGTTTTGTGGGCGCTCTGGTTGATCACTTTTATAAAGGGATTGGATACATGACATTTGAAACAGATTTCTTGTCCCTAGAGTAGTTGCCGCCTGTGCTCCTGGGTGTCTACACAGGCAGTAACTGCTTTGAGAATAATCACCAAGAGTACAGAAGGGAAGAGAGAAGCCACGTTTTAGCAACCCCTCGATTCCAGGCCCATCTCTGCCATTTACTAGATAAGTTGACTTTTGGAAACCACCTGCCTCTGTTTTCTTAAAGAGGAAATGCAGATAACAATCCCGGGCTTTGGATTCAGCAACAAGATGCATAGAAAGCTCACACATTGTGAATTTTCTCTTTCTAAGTCCTATGCATGTGAAAGAGGAAGATGTCAACAAAGAAAGATCTAACTGCTTTTTTTATTTTTTATTTTTGGAAGGCAATTTATTGGCCCACTATAGGGATGTTTATTTTCTTAACTAGAGGTCACGAGACATAAAGACCACTAATGAATGAGGCTGGTGACTGGCTGGAAGAGCTCAGGGCTTCCCCCTACTTCTTCCAAGTCTCTTCTTAGACTGAAGAAAAAAAAAAAGAAAGAAAGAAAGAAAAAAAAAAAGAAAGATCCCCTGTAAATTTTATGACTGCGGTGTCAAAAGTCTTCTATCCAAATCGCAGTAAATATTGTAATGAAGTCTGGAAAGAAAGCCATTTGTAATGGCTCGGGGCAGAGTATTAAGATAGCCTGTTTCTAGTTAGTCAGTCATTAGAGAGATCTAACATGCATGGGAAATGGTTTCCTGTTCTAAGTGCTTTAAAACCAAGTTTTAGGAAACCCCGTTTCCTGCCGGCTCATTTGGAGACAACAATGTGCCAACTGGTCAGACTTTTCAGATGGCCAAATGGTCGCCTCCTTAGCAGCAATTCGGGAGATTGAGGCTTTGCATTTCAAGGTTCCTAACAAGGACTAGAAAACTCCAAGGTGGAGGGACAGCTGGACTTGGGCACCCCTGGGAATGGTCCTGTACCTCCATTTTAAGTGCACTGGGCTTGAGTGATTCATGATATGAATCAAAAAAAAAAAAAAAAAAAAAAAGCAGGAGAATCTTCCAGCCCAAAGCCTGGATGTATCTGTTCAGGATCTGATTGACAGGGCTACTGAGAATATGGTGGATAAACCCTTGGTTTGGGAGAGGAAAGGCAGCTGATGGGAAAGGAAATTCTTTTGGCTACCTGATGTGTAGTGTATTAAAATGGGATTTTCCAAAACAAGGAAGTCCCAGAGACTTCAATTAGGATGTAGATGAAAGTATTTGCTAATCAAATCCATTTGTTTCTTTTGGTGTGTGAGATGAGGGTCAATACTGTACTTGGAAGCAGGAAATTGATCAATCCAGGAAGACCACACATTTTCTCACCTCCAGGAGACACTGTCTTTAATAGCTGCTCAAATCAAAGAGGGAAAAATCTTAGCCCGCAAACCATCATTACTTATTTACCCCGTGGAGGACCAAAGCATACCCCTCTGTAGACACACGACTCTTCTGAGAGGGCACAACCAATCACCAGCCCTTTATACATACAGCAGTACATGGTGACACATCTTAAAAGGGCTCTGTGTTCCCTCCTGCCTTTGCCTTTTCTGCTGGCCCCAGAAGGATGATGAGGGACAAATTAATAATCACCGACTACCAGTCTATGGGCTGCAGTGAGTCTCTGCAGCCATCCCTGGGAAGCATGAGAATAAAAAACAAAAACAAAAACAAAAAATCCTGCTGTTTGAAGCCATGGAGTTAGTGGGTAGTTTGTTACAGCACAATAGCCAGCTGAGACATCCCCATTTTACAAACACAGAAAGCAGGACTCAGAGAGCTTAGTAATGATTTTCCAAAGGCACAGACCATACAGCTGGTTGAGTCAAGATTCGGAGTCAAGATTCAAACTCAAGATCTTGTCCTTACCCATTATGCTAAACTGCCCTTCCCAGGGACCCACCTGTTAATGGACTATTTCCAAGAAGTTTCTTGGAGCTTGGTTTATCTTTTAAGATAAGCTCCATTGTCATATTTTTGACTTGAGTTGAGCAAAGGGTATAACTAATTTCCCAGCCAGGCAAGAGCAGACAGGGAGAGGATAAGAGATCCAGAGCACCTATCTCATTCAGTGTCTTCAGACCTAACTGCAGACCACCCACTTCATCCACCATCCTAAGCCCTGACTAGAGAGCTTGTCATTGCTCCCCTGGTCTTTCTATTTCTGCCAGGCTTTGGCCCTTTTTCCTACCCTTCCTTTCCTCTCCAGTTGATTTCTAGAAATGGGTACTTTCATTCAAACAAGAGAAACATGATTTTAAAAAGTCTCCACCATCTACTGAATTTTAATCTTATCGTCCCAAAGATTCCCCATTCTATTTTAGCTGTTCTACATTCATTTTGAGTCCCCTTTCATTTATGGGGGCTCACAAGAGATTTCTGTCCCATGAAAAGTAAGATTTCAGCTCAGTGGCTAAGCAGCTGGGACAAAAGGTTTTGTCTTCCTAGAACACCTCAAATCATAGATCAGGCAGGCCCAGCTGGGGGCTTTGGCTGGGGTTGGGAGACCTACACTCATGCTCCTCACTCACTGCCGGCACTCAGAAGGCTCCCTGGCTCTTTCTGGACCTTAACTTCCCCAGTTATTAGTAGAGGAGCTGTCAGGAAGGTGTAATCTTTTGGGACCCTGCAAGTTCTATCCTGCTCTGAATCTCTGCCACTGAGTAGGAGGCCCCCAAAGATCCAGGTGATGCCACAAATATTGAGCTTAAGACAAATTTCCCCCCTTTCAGATCCTCTGATCTGAACCTGTTATTTTCATGCTGTACTCTGAGCAACCCGAGATTTCATGTCACTGCGTATAGCATAGATATAATTTGGGAAAAGAGGAGGTTTCTCAAAAGTACAATAACAGTCCCCATTATTTATTTTTTACATCTTATTTAAATAAAGATTGTGCATTTAAAGTTGTATTTGATTGAACAACTGTCCTTTTTTTTCAAATTTTCCTTGACAAAAGCTATGAATTATTAATTTCTGTCATTGTATTCACTGAACAAATGTAATTGCAAGTAAATGTCTGAAGTTAATGAAAAAATTAAGAAAAAGGGATTTCTTTATAAGAATTAATGAAATATTTCCACAAACCTCTTTGAAATCGTGATTAGGGAGCCTCATGACTCTCTTTTGGAGCTGCATATCTGGAACAAGGGGTTTGAGCTCTGCTCTCTCATTGGCATGAAGGATGAAAACATTCTATTAAGATTGTACCCACTGTGGAAATTAACACATACAAGGATTCTAACCTCAGCCTCCCGAAGATTCCAGTTCTATTTAGGCTGCCTTCCATTCATTTTGAGTCACCTTTCATTTATAGGAGGTCACAAGAAATTTCTGTCCTGTTATCCTGGATGCTGTCATGATTGTGAATATTTTTATGTTCACATAACAGAATAAGGAGTTATGCATTAATTTCTTAAAGAGAAAAAGAAAAGACAAAGGAACACAGGGATTGGATCTGTGAAGTAGGCTGGCATTTAGCCTCAAAGCAAAGAACTAAAGTAGTTTTATGTCCTACCTCTCCTGCAGCCTATGAATAAGTCTTAACCAATATCCAAAAAGAACCAGAAATAGTCTCCCAAAGCGTCTCCACCCCAACTCTCTTTAGGAGAAAACCTACCCTGCCTCACCCCAGGGCTCCTGTCTACTCCTATAATTGAAGTGCAATAGTAAAATCTGGGATACCTGGGTTCTGATGCAAATTCTGTCACTTATTAGTTTTGTGATCTAAGCCACCTGCAGGTTCCTGCTCCCCTGAGAGTCCCATTTCAAAGGACAATAATGCATGTCCAGTCTTCTTATAAGATTGCTGAGAAGGTGAAGGAAATTAAGCCCACTGTCGACAATGAGATGTGATTGTAAAAAAAACAAAACACAAAAAAACTGCTTTTGTTTTACTTCAGTGCCTTTTGTCTCTGAGGAAACCCCAGAGGCAGCCCTGTGTGGTGGATTCTGCACCATGACAGAGGTTGAAAGCTGCTTGTCCTTTTGCAATCACAGCTACATGGCATTTCCCAGCATCCTTTGCAGTTAAGTGGAGCAATGTGATTGAGTCTAGCCAATGGTTCACGAAGCCTCCCATGTAATTCTCCTGGCTTCTCTCTTCTTCATTTCTCAGGCAGATGCACAGCATGGCGCGCACTCCAAGTCTTGGCAGATGGCAGAGTCACCAGTAGAATGAACCCTAGGTAGTGGAATCACTTCGTGTGTTTATTCTTGGAACATCCAATAGGACAACAATCCAAGCAGCAAATAAACCTTCCCTGTGTTAAGCCACTGGGACTGGGGGCTGTTTATTACCTTAGCTGATGTAACTTGCTCTTCATAATTCACTGGAGTGAGTAGAACTTTGAGAAGCTTGAATACAAATCTACTGACATGGTAGGACACTAAGCAAGCCGTTTATTTCTAGGAGAATTTCACAATCATTCCCCCACCCCTGGAGCTAATTGGCTCCCCACTTGCCTGATATAAGGAAAGGTTTATGTTGGGGGAAACTCTGTCCTTGTGGGATAACTGTGGTAGCAGAGCCAATTCATCAGGAATTTCTTGATAGGAAGCTGTCAGGGTGCCACATCCTTGGTCACACCCTATAGCCTACACAAGTACATTGCCACCAAGAGATGCATGGGCTGTGTGTGGCTTATGATTCCGAGTTATGCAATGCAAGATCTTTTATTTTCTCTCTAGTATGTGCCAGAGAAACATCAATGACCAAATAGGGGCAAAAAAAGAACAATATTTTAAGTGTTCTCTCTCTCTCTTTTCTCATGCATCCGCCTTCCACATCTAAAGACTTTTTGAACATAAATAAGAGATTAAGTGAACAGGCATATTTCTATAATTTACCCAAATGTGCGCATTTCAATCTATGGATAACAGAGGCTCCAAATTACCCCCAGACCAACACACTATCCTTATTTAAGGGATCCTCTTAACTCTTACCCTGAAGTCTCCATAAATCTGCCTGATATATAGATGTCAGGCATTTTCTGGCAGTTGAAACATGAAACATGACATCAGCTAGGGATTAAGTTACAACTCATAAAGACCATGTTTATTTGCTGGTTCTGTTTAAAAATTTTTTTCCAACTATCATTTTACTCAAATGGCCTCCTATTTTATGAGAAATGAAGTTAGAACTAATAAAGAAAGCCCTTTCTGAGCTCAGCTAGACATGCAGGCTGTAACCACGTTCATTGTAACCAAATATTTAAATTATTTAGAGACAATTGTGAGCTATTATTATTCCATATGTTGACAAAATGGCACCATGAGCTGACATGGACATTTGTAATGCAAAAAATAATAATAATAATGGGAGGATGAATCAGAGAATTAAAGAGAGACATTTTAAGAGTTAGGGAAAGAAGACAAAATGCAGGAAAGCCATCCAGGCTGAAGACCTGTCACGGGATTTGAGCCACTAGAAAGGGGAGCGACAGACTTAGAGATAGTGCTACCTACTGCAACCCTCTGTCTGTTGCCTGGTGGGGGGATCCTGGCATTACCGACAAGGGCCTCTGTTTCCAAATAGTAGCGGATGATTCAAGAAGAAAGTCCTCTTGCTTGAGGGTTCCAGGGATAGGAGCAAACACGACCGGAACCAAGTTCTTGCAATTAGTAATTCTGGTAATCTGGTATTTATACACTGCTATCAAATCTCTCCCAATATCCAAAACAAAAACAGAAACAACCCATCTCCCCCCCAAAAAAACCCCTCAAAACATGATTTTTTTAAGAACTTAATATCCCCAGTGCTTTACTCAAAATAGAGGCTTAGAAAAATTTGGTGAATTAAATTTTATCCTTCAACAAATCTGGTCATACATGCACAAGGTAGCTGCCTGGCTCATATCATTATCCTTATTATTTTATTTATTATTTTGTAGCACTGGGGATAGAACCCAGGGATGCTCTACCACTGAGCTCTAGCCCCCATCTTTTACATTTTTATTTTGAGCTAGGGTCTCTCTAAGTTGTTGAAGCTGGCCCCAAATTTATGATCTTCCTGCCTCAGGCTCCAGAGTAGTTGTGATTATGATATGATTCAAGTTATATGCCAAAATCTCACCTTGAATCATATTATTTTAGCAGGGTTTAAAAGCCCGTTACTCTTTGACCTCCAAATTTCATTATAGAAAATGCCATTTCTGGTTTTTAGTCCAATTATTCCTAGCATTTTATTTAAGCAGCATTGGAAACTCCCTTTCCCCAAATAAACCTTTCATGAAAATATGCCATGTTATTGTGGTGGTCTTTTTTTTTTTTAATGTCTTTCACTTTATTTGAAGTGTCTGTTTCAGTAAAAATGATCCTATAAGAGATGTTAAAAGGCATTCTTAATATCCTGCAGTGAATCAAATGGATTTTCTCTCTGCCTGGATCGATTGGGCATTGCACTAGCCCCGGGGGCCTGATTGGGTAGAGGGGCAAACTCTCAGGAAGGAGAAATGAGGTCCAACCCCAGGTTTGACTCAGTCACAGAAGGGCTCATGCTGGCTGAGCCACCGACTCTCATGCTTTCCAAGGAAGACATGTCCCACCCGCCACCGAACACTGTCTAATACTGGAAGGGATCCCACGTGTTATCAGCAAGGCATTGTCTCAACATTTATGTGGGGCTCTAGCTCAGACCTGAGCAAATTCTGTTCTAGAGACCAAATCTGGCCCCTTCCTGGATTTATAAGATCCATGGTCTAGGAACATTTTGACAATTTTAAGCTGATTTTAAAAAACACTGAAAGAATAGTATTTTTTTTTCCTATGTGAGAATTAGGTAGAATTTAGATTCACTGTCCATAAACTAATGTCTGCTGAGAAATCAGCCATACTTATTCATTTATGTATTTTCTATCGCTGTTTCCATGATTCCAGGGCAAAGCTGAATAGTTGCAGCAGAGATTCTACGATCCATAAAGTCTAAAATAGTTGCTATCGGTCATTTTACAGGAAAAATTTGCTGACCCTTTTCTAACTGGGCATTTCCTGGCTTAGGGGATATGGTGACTGGTGTACTTACATTTCTAACCATTATTTATTGTTATCATCTTTGCAGGAAACTCTCCTCCTCCAGGTCAGATATTCTTACGTTTGTGTGAAATAAAACAGACATACCCCAAATTTACTATTTTAGCCAAATTTAAATATACAACTTGGTGGCTTAAGTACATGTCTTGGTCCAATTTCTGTTGTTATAACAATATCACAGATTGGATAATTTATACTTTATTTGGTCCTGTAGGGTAGCATCTGGCTAGGGGGCCTTTTGCTGCATCATAACATGGTGGAGGGCACCTCATGGCCAGGCAGAGCAAAGTCAATGGCACAAGTCCCTCCTCCTCTTCCTACAAAGCCGCTAATGCGACATGGGAGCCCCACAACTTCCAAAGGCTACTTAAGTAACTAAACTTAATTACCTCTCACAAATCTCATCTCCAAATACCGCTAAACAGATGGATTTGGGAATTCGATTTCCAACACATAAACTTCTGGGGGACACGTTCAAACCACATCAAGTGCATTTGCAAAATTGTACAGTCATCACCTCTGTCATCTCCAGAGCACTTTTCTCATTCCAAACAGAAACTCCCATTCCTGGTAATCATCCTTCTCCTTTCTGTCTCCCTGAATTTCCCTATTCTAGAGATATCTCAAGAGAATCATACCTGTGGCCTTTTGCATTTAGCTTCTTTCATGTTTTCAATATCCATTGAAAAATATCATCTTTTCAAGATCTATTCACAGTGTAGTTGGATTGGAATTTTATTCCTCTTTAAGACTATTCAGTCTTAAATATTCTTAGAATATCATTCAATATTCTATCACATATATGCAAAAACGTATATATGTTGCAATGTTATATTTATGAGTATATATATATGATATATATACATATGTGTATAATCTCACCAAACATTCTCTTTCAGTGATGGTTGCATTAAGTAAAACACGCATCTCAGATGTGAGGCCTTAATGGACACCCACAGCAAAAAGCACCATACTCACAAGTTAAGAGTGGAGAAAAGCCTTCATTTCTAGGCACTTCCATCCACTTCTGATAGTTCAAGGAATTCTTTGACCTCGACTCTTCTGTGTGTATCTGAAATATTTTAGGAAGTGAACTGTGAATAGAGCGCTTCAGGTATTTTCCTAGGTCTACAGAAAAATCTCTAGGATTTTCTTGTTTTCTGCTTAGAGATGTTCCATTTCCTCACAGAGGAGTATGTATGCATGCCTTAAACAAAGATGGTTCTTCACTAATTTCTTCTAAGTGCTTGTGTGTGTGTGTGTGTGTGTGTGTGTGTGTATAGTAGTGCACAGTTTCTAGCTTAGATCATACTCTATTTCTTGTTTTCTGCTTTCATTAGTGCATTACATTTATACATAAGATTGGGGTTCATTTGGCCATGATCATACTTGCCTGGAATCTACTTTGTTCCACTTCAGTCCCCAGTACTTCCTCTTTCCCTCCCTCCTCTCTCCCCAGTTCCCCTTCCCCACTTTTCTGGTCTTTTGATGATAACCTGTCTGTGGGAAAGTGAGTCTTCAGGGTGGCTGTACACAGAAAGAACCATATGAAAATCAATATTGAAAAGGAAGTGAAGGTTACAGCGTCCAACCTAATTCCAAGCTTAGAAGTTCTGCAGAGCTTAACCGACACAGTCATCCCGTTAGCAAGTAATGGGCATTAGAGAATAAAACAAACAATATTTTTTCTTTCACTTTGTGTGTATTTTTTTAAAGTGCCCACTAAGTTGTTAGAACATGCATACTTGTTGAGTTGCTTAGATCTAAATACCTAATAAATGGAACCGTTAAGTAATTTTTTTGAACTAAGAGTATTGTGAAAAAAATTCCCGAGATACTAAGGGCCCCATGAATTAGGAAAGCCGATGTCCTCTGAATTTGCAAATCAAGTATGTTACTGGCGAGGAATATGAACACTTTTTAAATTAAACAAAAGCAAAGACAAAGGCTATATGGTATGTAAACAATCCAGCAACAAGCAGTGTCGCTGCTGTTATAATTCAAGGGTAATCAATGTGACGCCATCGGCATTAATAACACCGAGTCGATATGCACAAACTTTTAATATAAGCCTAATTATGAGTGTCTCTTTGCATGAAACTGAAAATATTGAAAATGTTGACATTGGGGAGGTGCCCTTGGATCAAAACTCGTGCAGAAGTCAATAATCTATTATGATTTTCATTTTGCAGAAGTAGTGCTATTATTTCAAAAGGTCTCAGAAATCAATTGGGCATTCAGTATATGTGTGTAATAATGACATCCTAATTAAAAATCCCAATCTGAGTAGCACAAAGGATGATGTTTAATCTCTAATCAATGAGCATCAAGTCCAGAAGTTATAGATGCAATAACCCTTTTTAATGAACTTTCCTACTTTTCTCAGATTTGGTCTGCAGTTTGGGAAGCCTTTTTCTGTCGAGAAACATTTGAGGTAGCTGAGACAATTTGGTGCAACACACACATAAATTAAAGCAAAGAAACATCAAAGGAAAAAATATCTTCAGAATTGCATGGGTTTCTTTTTAATTGGAATTTATAATTGCTCCTAATTATAGGACATATTTTAACTGTTACTTTGAGAGACTGAGGGAGGGGGCGGAGCCCTGTCCACTCCAGCCACAATAGCTCTAACCTTGACATTTTAATTAGATATTATTTTGAAATATGTAAAAGGGATTTCCATACTCAGCAAAACGTATCATTGATGGTGCAATTTGCCCAAGAAGACAAAAGTGATACACAATTTAAAAAAATAATCAACCCCTGGAAGGAACGGCTGAAACTCTTAAGAGGGCGCAAGTGGTGAAAATTTTGCTACTGGGAACCCATTCAGGTCTTCTGATATTTTCTCTAGGCAAAGTTCCTTCCTTATGGCAACCCAGTGTCAGTAGCAACACAAGATGAGAGGGAGGGAGGTGACTTCAGGTGATTTATGGGCCCCACACACCCTTCCTGAAGATAAAAAGGGAGGTCAGAGGAGGGTCAAGAATCTTCTCTTTGAAAAGCATTTCTGGTGCCCTATTACCTGGCTACAGGAAGATAATTAAAACAATCCCTTCATGAGATGACTCGCTTTTTATGCTTTGATAAATTAACAATTTGGGACAGAAGTTCTGGGACAGATAAGACAAACTTGTCTTCCAAACTTTGCCATCATAGAGGAGCTGGGGGCTGAGTGAGATGGAATGTATTGTCGCTCTCCAGAAGCTGGGAAGATATGCTTCTGTGACTTTTCTGGAAGGGGAGACCTGGGACAAGGAAGGAAGAGTCACTGTTATCTTTCAGAGTCTTGGGCCCTGCCCAAAGCTCAGTAATGAGGACAGGGAATGGACCTTCTACATTAAATCTCGAAGAGGTTGGAAAGAGAAGGCTGGGTGGTGAGAGGGGAGGTTTGCCATCCCTAAGGTCCCGGACCCCAGACCCTGTCCCAGCTGTCCTAATAGCCTGGAGCCCTGGAAACACTATATGAGCCAGGATGCCTACCTGGGCTGTGGGTTCTCTGGACAAATTTGGAAGGAATTCCCTGGTGGTTAAGATCTACCATTCGAGGAAGGACCTGCTGCCAAAGTCAGCATCTGAACCAGAGCACGTGGTAGCAATTGGAGCCAGAGTGTGCAAGCCCCTCGTCTCAGCTCCAGCAGGCCGCACGGACTTTGGCCATGAATGTTCGGCCGAAGAGAGGGCGACTGCTGTACCCCACCTCTTGTCTAGGGCCTCTGCCTTACCCTGGTGCTGGTTGTCCTCTATGCAATCCACTCACAAGGACACTGTGTCCAAGGGGCCCTCCACCCGAAAAGAGTGCCCCCTGAGTGGTGTGACTGTATAGAGAGTGGCATGGCTAGGGGGTTTGGGGGGTGTTCCTGGTGGGGTGATGTCTGGTAGAGGGAGATGGGAAGGAGCTGCTTTGGTGGAACCTTAAAGGACACATGGCCCTATCGCTTGACTCCGCATCGGCAGAGCAGATCAATCATATTGGTGTAAAATTCAAAATCTGAATCTCTGAGAAGTCAGGGCACAGGTGAAGTGGGGGTGGATTAGACCCCCTTCGGTGGGACACCTTATGCTCTACGCAGCCCTTGCCCAGCTGGGGGGCCATTACCTGAGTCAGGGGGAGAGGGGCAGGTGGAGGTTTTTAGATGCTGGAGCCCAGCCCTTCCAAGGTCGACCAGAACTGTATCCCTGTGCCTGCTTTGAACCTCCCATACTCCAGCCTCTCCCCACCGCAGACAGCCACTCAGAACCAGCAGACGCTGCTCCTGGGTTCCTCTACACCCTCCAGGGCTGGGTCTCAGTGCCTCGCCACCCACTGCTTCCTGGAATTGCCCTAGAAAGCACAGAGATTGCTCCCCAGGAGAGGAGACTACGCACAACCTCATGATTGACAGGGAGAGCAGAGGAATCCTCTGATGGTCTCCACCATTCTTTTCTCTCCGGGGGCTGCCTGCCCATGTCACACATAGAAATTTTCTTCCCAGAGGACAGGGACACTGGGAAACAATCCCAGTGAGACTGCAGGGTGGGGCACATTGCACAAATACCCACCTTGTTTCTGGGATGAGACTGTATTTCCTCCACGCACTTCAATTGAATTTCCTGTGGATTTCGGATCATCTTTTATTTCCAATTATGCTGCTGTTCACATTATCGATTTGGAGGATACAAATGTTGAATGACAAGAGAGAGAGGGAGAAAGAGAGAGAGAGAGAGAGAGAGAGAGAGAGAGAGAGAAGAAGGGGGGAAGGGAGACGAATTCCATTTTGCCTGAAGGATAAGATCCTGGAAATGCCACCCTGCTCAGCATCTCCGAAGCGTTCATCAATGTGGCAGAGGCTGGCTCAATTATCTTTGTGTCAGATGATTATCTGAGAGCTTAATTTAATCTCCATTATCCTCCCCCGTCATATTTCAATTAAATCTGCTATCAGAGTGTTAACACATCTTTGAACCTGCTATTTCTTCAGTTAATTTTCCACTAAGAGGTGCTGCAGAGTAACAGATGTCATAATTATGCAATTATTAAGTGTATTTGACACTTGTTCTCTCAGGATTTTGTGGTTGGGGTAGGAGCGTTGGAAAATTAATCTGACGACAATATGCTTCCGTTGTGATCCGTAACACCACTGCGGGCTGGGGGGACGGTCCTCCTGCTGTTTACGAAGCTGCCGCCGAGAAAGATGAAGGATTAACTGATTGTGTGTCAGATTGGTTTCACTTTTGTGCATCTGGTAAATCGGATGAGTTCATTAGGCCGAGCAGAAGTTCAGAGGAAGTTTTGATTTTTTTTTTCTTTGTAAACCTTCTGCAGAACGCAGAAGTGGAACTAGTATGTCGTGAGGTAATAATCACAGCATTGAAGGCGGGTAACCTCAACTTTAAAATCTTGGGCTTTGGTGAGGATTGGAGATCAACTAACTGTAAGACCTCGATGGTGTCATATCCTTTTTCTAAGCTTCAGTTCCATGGAGCATGAGCAGACGGACTCTAGAACACCAACTCCCCTGGCTCTACCATCCTATAAAAATTATTACAGGCTACTTATTCTCTCTTTCTTCTTCTTTCTGCAGGGGTGTATCTGTGTATTCATGTCATCTATATTTTTAGCTATTTTGGTCTTCAAACTTGTTAAATTTGTCTCTATCTTTGTAATGCATCGACTAAAAGTTCATTAGGACTTCAAATTCTGGTTCTGACATTTATTGGCTGTGTGACCTTAGGCAAATTGCTTATCCCCTGTGAGCTTCATTTTCCCTCCCCATAAAATGAAGAAATGGTGTGATGAGATCTATTTTAAAAGATTACTGATAATCAAGTAAAATATCATCGTTGTCACAGTCCATTTCTATCCATATAACTGGTTTATGTCTAGGAAAGGAACTGAGAAGATACAAGGGAAATTCAACCTAGGACTGGATTTGCAGACGGGTGGATGTAGCTATCTTTGGAAACTGTTTTTCTGATATCACATAAGGTTTTGCATAGTATTAAGGGACGCTGGTGTGTCCGTGAAGTCTTGCTGTTTAAGATCAAGGAAACCACAGCCCAGAAGAAGCCTGTCGGTACACATTTCCTGCTAAGGGCACAAAGAGGCCAAATCAGCTCCCTCTTCTCTTCCTTCAGGGTCTTTCCTCCCTGCATTTGGGCTCTTAACCATGTGGATCAGTTTTACATGAACTTGGAGCTCTTGTCTGCCATAACCTTCTCAGATTGTCTTCAGCTCTTTATCAAACCCTCTTCCTCTCCATGGCTACTCATGTGGGAGAAAGGGCCAGCAATAGGCACCTACAGCCCAATTGACATATTTATGGGTGGTGCCTGGAACTCGTCATCCAGTAGAAGTCTTACTTGGAATCTAAATGTATCAGAAGAGGTCAGGATAAAAATGCTGGGGTTCCATCAGGATTATGATATCAGTAGTTTAGTGTGCTCACCCACTCCTCTGTCCCTGAGTTTCTGAGACAAACCAGGTTCCTACAGAAGAAACCTGGAAACCATCATTCCACGTCATAACTTTTGCCTCTATACAGTGTCATTGTACGGATGTAGGAAATCCATTTGTCTTATCCCCTTTTGTTGGGCATCTAGGTTGTTTCTGATGTTTAGTAAAAAGGTTTGTACACAATTGGATATTTGGTATGAGAAGTTTCATTTCACCTGAATTAGATCCTTGAAAGGTTTTCTGTCTAGAAAAAAGTCACTCTCCTTCCCTGATGGAAGGTAGCAAGATTGAGTAGCAAGAACTTTGTGGATCCCTATGTTTATGAGAGTCAAGAATTTAAGTAAAATATGTTACCATTCTCTGGCATTTTGTAGGTGGAGATAGCCGCTCAAGTTAAAGAAGGAATTTATTGGATCGACAATTGTTTATTTCATGGATAGAATTTAGCTTCAGGTATTGCTGGATCAAGGGCTTAAATTATGTCATCAGGTCTCTCTCTCTCTCTCTCTCTCTCTCTCTCTCTCTCAATTTCCTATTTGCTCTGTGTGCTGACCTCATATTTATATACATCACGTAGAAAACAGATATAGTCAGGGAAGAGACCCTCAGCAACCAACCAGGTTTGGTAACTCTTTCAAAGAGGATTTTATTATAATTTTTTTTAACCTAAGGTTTTGTTGTCAGTTAAACAAGACTGTCTGCTCCTACTCATTCATTCTCCACCTCTCCTTATCTTTCTATGAACTGCTTCCACTAGATCCCCTTTCTTTTTTGCTCTCGTTTCTGATTCTATTTGGCCTGTGGGGGTGTATATGAGTTTCCAAGGTTTGGGTGGCATCGGAACACAAACTGGGTAGTTTAAAACAATAGAAATGTATTGTCCGACCGTTTTGGAGACCAAATTCCAAACTGAAGGTGACTACTGGGCACTGCGCGCTCAGAAAACTCTGGGGAAATCCTTTCTTGATTCTTCTGGCTTTGGGGTTTTGCTAATTGCTGATATTTGCTAATAATTGTCGGTGCCTCTCTCCGTTCTTGCTTCTGCTGTCACATGCCTGTGTCCTGCCTGTGTCTGTCTCTGTGTCTCTCTTCTCTGTGAAGATATTTGTGATACTGCCTCAAGGGCCCAGTATGACTTTATCTTAACTAATTATGTCTGCCACGATGCCATGTCCACATAAGGTCACATCAAAGGGACTGGGGATTAGAGACACATTCCAACCCATAACCCATAGCAGCAGATAGAGAGAGAAAGCCTGGAGAAGCTATTTCCACTGGGTTGGAAATGCCTACATTCCTGAATCCCTCCACCCAAGGCCACATTCCCGTGAGAAGGCTGTCTCTTGCAGCTCCTAGCCTTCTGGTGACTTCTTCTCCTTGTTCCACCAGGCCTAAGGGTGGTGACAAATTCCTGATTGGCTACCCTGGTTGCTTCACCTTAATGGTTTCCTGTCATTCAACCTTCTTCCATTGGACCATCTCCCAGGTACAAGAAGGTAGAGCCTACGTGGATGATATGTGACAGTTACAGCTTCCCAGAGCAGAGTGTCTCAACTTGAATGCTGCTATAAAAACCCCTTGAGGAAGTAGTTAACATGGAGAACAGGATAAAAGTAGATTTGGGGGCAGGGCACGGCCTCAGACTCTGCATTTCTATCAACCTCATCGTCAGTGAGGCTGAGGCTACAAGAGGAAGTGGCATCAGACCAACCCTAGGAATTGGCAACAGGGAAGAAAGAAGTCACAGTGCCCACTGGGGACTGGAGGTGGCAGGAGTGTGGTCGAGCCAGGAAAATGAAGTCTTCTATAATGTCTAGAGCCAAGGAACGCTCTGTTGGGTGGGACGAGGCCCAGAACACTTCCAGGTAGGGAAGCAAGAACCGAGAAGATAGATCCAGGTGCAGTGGTGCGAACCTGGGGTCCCAGCCACTCGTGAGGCAGGAGGAGCACTCGGCTCAGGAGTTTGAGACCAGACTAGGCAACAACACAGCAAGATCCCATGTCAAATTAAAAAATAATAACAATGTCAAAACGCACGCTTCTTTGCTTTCTCCAACATCTTCTCACTAGAATCTTAACTATATTTTATTACCTCTTTAAAAGGCAACATTTACCACCTTTAAAAAGAGCGCTTCGCCCTGTAGAGCAATCCTGGACATATCTGAGGCCTGGTCTTCCCTAAGGGCTTAGCAGCAGTGACCGAGGATCAGCAGCCAGCCCTAACTTGAGGCTAAGTGAGCCTCTATCAATTCCGGGGGGCTGGGAAGGCTCATCTTCAGGGGTCTTAGTTGCTGCTTTTGAATTTTCTATCCTGGACACAGGATGCGACAGTTGCCATTGGATCTCCCTGGGCAGCCTGTCTTGGGAGGGGCCGTTTTAATGACATCCCCTCATCCCGTGTCTGAAACAGAGTGGCCTGGCGCTCTTTGCTATGGTTCTGAGCCTTGAAATTAAGAGAAAGCATTTAGAAAAATTTCTAGCAATCTGATCTCACTGAAACATCTACGTGCTAAATAAATAAATAAGTAGGATATTGCAGATATTGGCCTGCAATGGACCAGAAAAAGAAGACACAAGTCTGGTCCTTCGCAGAGCATTTGAGAAACAACTTCCTTCCAGAAGGCCTTGGCACTAAAAGGAAACCTCAGCAGTCCCTGGGTCAAAGGAACTTGTAAGGGGCCAGGGCCTTCCGCTCTTCAGCTTCTGAAGCTGGGCCATGTGGGCGGCAGTCACTCTGCCTGGCTTCCCTACAAGGACACACTGAGTCAGGAGGCTGGGACTTAGGATCTATCTTCTACTCCAGCCCTTGAACTCATCAGCATCCTCCAGAAAGCTCCATGATCTAGACAAAGCAAGCACTGGAAGCCCAAATGAAGCTTGTCTTTGATGGACATTTTCTACTAAAATGCCACCCAGAGAGGTCCAGTGGCTCAGAGTCATGTGCATGGAACTCAGATGGTCCACCTCCCCCTCTACGGCACGATTCCCTCTCTTTCTCCCTGTTCTAATTCCTGCTTTCCTTTGCCTTCTTCCTTTTCCATTCCTTCAGACTTTATTTTTGTTTTATTTTATATATACACATATTTTTTTTTGCAAAGCAATCTAGTGAAAAGACCGCCTCTTGGAAGGTTTCATATACAAGAAATTACTATTTTTATGCACTTCTCCCTTAGGGTATGCTCAAGTACAATCCATACTTTTGTGGGCATTTTTTCCCCCTATAATATGTTTGTAGCCAGAATGTGGAACCAGCTTCAAGAAAATTAAACAGAACAAGAGAAGCCATGTGCCCCACAATTAAAGGAAACACTCTAAGTAGCAATAGGAGCCCAACAGGACAGTAAGCTTTGCCAAGCAGAAAATGTGCAGCCGGAGAACCTGCCAAGTGTCCCTGATTTGTAAAGATTTTTTTTCCATATTTAGGTAAATTAATGTAATTATTTAATGCCTCCTGCAATGGTAATAGGATTGTGCTTGGGTCTTTTGACATATGGTGCTGGCACCAGAATCCTCTTTGAGGGAGGAAAAGGGTGGGGGGATATCAAGGCCCAGACCACATTTGCTGGTGGAGATCTGCCTGGCCCTCAGCCGGCCTGGGGTGTGAGAGAACTGGGACAATTGATTGAGGTCCCTTTCACAAGCTGGTCGGCACAGCACACACATATGCCACCCACTGCCACAATCCAGACTTGCTCGCTGACAGCCTGCATGCCCACTGGGGAAGACTAGCATTTGTATTTGGGACCTACCTATCGGTAGTCTCTCCCCTAAAGATACTTAGAGAGGAACAGACTGTATTTCTTTACTTTCATTTAGGCCACTTCATTTCTAAGATGCCACCTGTCTTAGTACATTTTCTGTTGCTACCACAAAATACCCAAGACTGGATAGTTGATTCAAGAATAAAGGTTTATTGTATCACACAGTCTGGAGGCTGGGAAGTCCAAGAGCATGGCACTGACATCAGCTTGGCTTTTGGTTTGGGCCTTTTGGCTGCTTTAACTCATAGTGGATAGCAAATGGACAAGCAGGTGCATACTGGGGAGAGAGAGCATGAGGGGTGGGCTTGCTTTATAACAATCCACTCAAGGTAACTCCGTCCTCAGAGAGCAAGAATTTGCTCACTCCAGAATGACATTAATCCATTCATGAGGGCTCTATATCCAGGACCCCAACACCTTCCAACATTGCTGCATTGAGGAATTAATTTTCCAACATATGAGCTTTTGAGGAACACACTCTATCCATAGCTCGCCATTTCTGTTTCCCTGACCTGTGCATGGCGCCATCTTGGAAGGCTGTGAGGGTTGACCAGATGCCCAAAGCCTTCCATATATGTATAAATTGTCTATTTAAAGCCATACCTAGCAAATGGCAAATCCACTTAAATTTAAAATCTGGATTACCTCCTGAGAACAGAGCATCATTGCATGAAGCCCGAAACCTCATTCATTACCTGAAAAACAAGAACAGTGATAATTTTTAATTTTTAAGAAATTGTTTAAGAAAGTATAGCTCATTGCCTATTCTGAACAAGGTTTACCGTCATAGAGTGGAGATGAGACAAAGACATATAAAATAAGAAAAAAACATAGGGAGAAGGTACATGTGAATTCCTCTGTCTGGGCTGCAGTAAGTTAAGGGGAAAGGAATAGTCACATGCCAAAGTTGGCACTGACTTAGGAGAGTCAGTAGGGCTGGCTTAAAAAGATAGAGGGAAATATCCGGTTTGTTTATGCAAAGTTGTGAAAGCAGGAATAAAAATGGTGTGCTTCAGGGTTTATAAGGAGTGAAACTAAGTTTTTTGGGAGGAGGTAGGAAAACGAACCTGGATAAGGAGTCTTGGAACAAGTTTTGGAGAAGCAGCCAATCTTGGAGTAAAAGCAAGTTTTTTTTTTCAAAGACTTCTTTAAAACGACAACATAAATTACTAGTCTGTGCTTCACTATCTCTGAAACTTTATTCCTCTGTGAAAATTAACTTTCACCTCACGATACCACCATGCTCCTTCCAGGAGAATTCAAGAAAAAGTCAAGAAACTGACATTTATGCACAGCTGGCAAGGGTGGAAGGAAAGGCCCCGTGGTAGCCATGTTTTACGCTGTGATGGGAACAGCCTGGGACAGAAGCCAGCGTCTGAATCAGAGTATCCCAAAGTGTCAGTGGAAGTGCCCAAGTGGCTGGTTCCACGTGGGATGGTCCCATGTTTATCTCTGATTCTGTCAGAGTTTGCAGTCATAAAAGCTGTTTATGGAACTTGGCAAAGAAGGATTCAATGACGATTAGCTGAATAATTAATGAATGGGCGAATGAACTATTGAGAGTCCTGGGCTCTTGACCTGACCTTGCCTATGATATTCCATGACGCTGTCAAGTCACATCCTCTCCAGGATCCTCTCTTCATCTGTTAAATGGACATTTCTATTTTCTTTACTTAAACAGATGAAATAACTATGTGGGATTAAGGTGCAGGACCCCAACCATTGGAGTAGGTGTGATACATAGGAAAGAGATAGTCATTATCACAGGTAATATTTATATATATTCTTGGAGAACTCCAGTTAAATTATCTACTTAAAGATATTCAAGATGCCATTTAAACAGTGGGGATATCCCCCATGACCTCTCATGACAATAGATTTCCAAGTAGACATGAACAATTTGGATTGAGGTGAAGGAAAAGGTGAGGGACTAACAGTGAATGCAGATCTATCATCCTGGTGTGGTTTCCTGAGGTCTGTTGGGAGCCCCACTACCCAAATGGAATTATTCTTAGAGTTGTCTTTATAGCTATCATTTTTATAATAGCTCTGGCTATTATGAATGTTGAAAATACATCAAAGGTCTTTGTGGAACATCTATCCTGTAATTCATGCATTTATTTATTCACTATCATTTTTGATCTGTGGCTATGTGTTGGAAATGTGCTATGTTATGGATATCTAAACCCTCATCTCAAGAATCCTTTAGTCATTCTGGCATAGCAAATATATGTTTTTTCTGAGGGCCAGTAAATTGGTAATTATTGTCATATTAAGAAGGATTCTGAGGCTACCTAAAGGTTAGTAAAAATGTCATAATAAACATTTCCAGTGGGTTTGGTAGGCAAGAACAGAAACATATTTACTACATATTCAGGAATGTAAGGTAGAAGGTAATCTTCCAGTCCAGAGGCCTAATATCACTGTATTGGTATGATACCAGATGCACTAATTGTTTCCCCCAAATATGAAGCTTAAACATCATGGAAGTTCATTTTGCATTTACTTAGAATCCAGAATGACATCTCCAGGTGGTGATTCAGGGATCCAGGCCCTTCTACACTGCGGTTCCATGATCTTTAACATGTGGTTTCTAGACAGTTGTGCCTTTCTGCAAGAAACCATCTAAAGTAAAAAGTCAGGGGTTACAGGTACTCCTGCTTTTTAAGCTCTTTGGTCTGAAAGTATCACTTACGCCTTTGCTCATATTCCACTGATAGCATCCTATGACAGCACCTAGACGCAAGGCAAACTGGGAAATATGGTTCTGTTGGGAAGTGGCTTTGGTGGATGGGGCGTCGACTCTTTAGTGTTCTAATTTCTTCCCATCCATCCCGCTGGAGTTAACTTTTATCTTCTCTGTACTGAGCTCGGTTTCTTTATCCAGTCTATTTCCATATAAAGTTGTCCCTTGGCATCTTTGAGGGATTGATCCCAGGACTCTCTCGAATACTGAAATCTGTGGATGTTCAAGTTCCGTATATAAAATAATGAAGCATTTGCATATGATCAATTCCTATACTTTAGATCATCCCTAGATTACTTTTAATACCTACTACAATGGAAATGCTATGTAAATAGCTGTTAAGTTTGTTTTGATCAGGGAATAATGATTAGACAAAGCCATCAGTTCAGATGAAACCATCACAGTCCCAACCACATAACGAGCGAATGAGATACGAGGAGAGTTGGAGGGAGGCTGAGATCCTCTGTGATAGGCGGGTTGGGCTACTGCAAGCTGTTCCTGCAGTTCATTCATATGCACTCTATATAGTGCCCAGCAAATTCAAGTTTTGTTTCTTAGATCTTTCTGGAAAAAAATATTAAAATATTTAAAATTTGGAAATTTATAAAAATTAAAAATAAAATATTTTCAACCTGTAGTTGGTTAAATCCTGGGGTACACAACCCCTGGATATATGTGGTTTGGCTATATATTGGAATGATCCTCACCTGGTTTTCAGGTAACGGCACCGGTTTCCAACTCTCTGTCACTAGTCATGGAGTAAGAGCCCAGAGACAGATCACACCAGTCACATTCTGAGCCCTGCCAGGTGTTGTCAGGAGGGGCTGTTTAGGGCAAAACACCAATAGAGTGCACAGCCATAAACTTGGCTTGGACTTAGCCCCAGGGAGAAGGCAGGGACCTGAGCGTCTCTTCACCATGCCACTAGTGAGGCTCCGTCTTTACGACTCCACATTTGAGGCTCTGGGACTACCTTATATAAACATGCTATTCTAACAGCGCCTGGCAGAACAATATAAAATTAATTTTACTGTATCTTGCAAGCCTTTATTGTGAAGGGCAGCATTAGATCCTTGCATAAAGGCTAGCAGATAATTTTTATCTAATTTCATTGACTGTGGTTAAATGGTGTTTTTTTTTTTTTTTTTAAATTTAGCTCCTTTTGTTGCTAATTAGAAGGCCCTGCCTAATTCCTCCCTCCCTCTGTCCATGAAGCACACAGGAGGAAACTCCCAGGGACTGAGTCTTTCCTATGGTTTCTCTAGAGTCTCTCCGTGGCAGGTGACTCTGGTTTTCCGTGGAGTAGGAATGACAGTAACTCCGGGGTTTGGAATCCTTCCACAGGAATGCTCTGGCCCAGACTCAGCCAGGGGTTCCAGGTGCACCTTACTCTTCCCACAACCATCCCCAGTCCAGAGAAAAGGGCAGAGTGACTCAGGGGAAGGAACACGGTAAGACTAGGTTCGTTCCAAGCCCTCCTTCGACTTGCCACATGATCTTGGCCAAGTGCCAATCTCTCTGGGTCTCAGTTTATTCACTTGTACAATGGGGATGATAATTCTTTATTGTAGGGTTGTGACGTTCACGTGGGGTCATTTATCACAGAATCTGTGGGATATCACAGGCTCAGGTATCCATCAAAGTACAATCAGTTTTGTCCCCTGTAACATGCAGCCCTCATCTGTCTTAAGACAATCTAAGTTTATTTCTCCAAGTGCCGTGGAGGGTGTTCGTGGTGGGGCAGCCTCCCAGAATGACCCTCTTCCTGGGGTATCTTGAGGATCCTGGATTCCTCCACTCTGTGGCTTTTCCAGGCCATCTTCTATAGTCTTGAAGTCTTGTTATCTAGTTCCACATCTGTTTGAGAGAGAAAGTGGTGGAAGAGATTGCAGGAGGTTTTTCTACCACAGAGATAAACAATGGTCTAGAAGCCGCTATTTCTGCCTAGGTTCCATTGACTAGAATCAGCCACAAATATTTCTTGCATTTCTGTCTTGTTCCAGGAACTATCCTATGTGCAGGTAAAAGAGAGAAGAGCAAAACAGAACAATGTTCTTTCATATAGCATCGAGCTCAAGAGTAGGGAAAACGAATATCATTCAAATATTCACACATTGCAGGGAGTGCTGTAGAGGTGAAGTATGGGTTGTTACCAAAGAACAAAGAGAGGCTCTGAGCAAACCTGATATGAGGACAACTTAGGATTCCCTGAAGAAGGTGCACCTGGTAATAGTGAGATAATGAGAAGTAGGACTGAATTCTCCAGTAAAGAGGGTCCCTGAGAAAAAACTGGCAGTTTCAGAGATAATAAAGGAGCAAGAAATGCTTTGCTTAAGGACCCAAAAGTAAGACAACACTATGTCCCCCAGATGTCCCTGTGGTGTAAGCTTGGTCCCCAGTGTGCTGATGCTAAGAAGGGTTAAGAGGTGGGTCTAGAGGAATAATATTAGGTCACTGGGGGTGAGGCTGCCCTCAGAAGGGATTAATGTCTCTCAAGGGACCCTGGTTAGTTGCCTGAGAATGTCTTGTTATAAAGTAAGCCCCCTTTTCATGTGCTGGGGCTCTCCTTCATGCAGTCACTACCCTTTCCATTTTTCTGCCATGTTATGACCCAGCCGAAGGCGTATTCATAGAGCTGAGCAGATGCTGTCACCACACTCTTGAATCTCTAAAACTGTGAGCTAAATAAACCTCTTTCCTTTTTAAGTGCCCACCTCCAGGAATTTGGTATAGCATCAGAAAATAGACCAATACAACTAATATAGTCAGAAATCAGAAACTTTAGAGTGGAGGGATCCAGAAGAGAATAGACAGTTAATAATGGAAGGACAGAATGGCTTGCCCTGGGCATCTAGCAAATAGAATCTGTGGCCGGGATTGAGATGCAGCACTTTAAATGGGAAATATTGACTCAGCCTGGTGAGGGTGAGATGCAAGGAAGATGTGAAATGATGCAGTCAGGGCTCTAATGCATTGCTACCACCTTAGCTGCTACCCCCCAGGACAGCAGGCTGCCTCCATGTGGCAAGGACGGACTGCATGCCGGTACAGTCCACGGGAGAGAGAAAGAAGGGGAATGTACCTGTCTATCTCCTTCTCCTGTTACCCCCTGGTCAAGACTCAATGCTTCCATGTCACATGATCTGGCCCCTTGGTGGCCACCCAGAGAGCCATTTCCCTCCCCAGAATGCAATAGTGTTTGTCAGTCTGACCGAGGAGGGAGGACACAGGACACAGACCAGAGAACAAAGACAGGAAGCAGTGGAGGGCATCTGGGGAGGGGTACGCAACTGTGTCCCAATTCAGGGGAAGATTGAAGTCCAAAGACAGAAAGAGGCGAGCATTTGCCTGTATGGGTTGCTGTAACGGAGGTTGCTGGTGTTCCTCCATCACTGATTGTCCTTTCCTCCATATGGACAAGCAATCCACCCTATCTCCTCCTATTGTGGAAACCAGGATTCGCCCTCAGGCCTCTGTTCTTCCTGATGCAAGGTCTTGTGGCCCTGGGACCTTAGAGTTCCTTGCAGAAAACAGTGGCCTGGGAGCCACAAGGCAGCTGAGGCTCAGTGTCTTCCAACAGCATTTTGCTGAAGCTTCCAACTCTTACAGTACTGGCTCCTTCTCCAGCCGCACATCAAGACACCCATCCTGTGTGACTTCCTAGTAGAACTAGGTCTCTCCTACTGGCAGTTGGATGCTTAGCCACCAGCACGGTACCTGGAATGTGGTTGATAACAACGAATTCTTTGAATATACATGAATAAAGTTACTATTCCCTTCCTGCATCTTTTTACCTAGGATACTTCCGGGATGCGAGCCAGCTCCACATGTATGATCTAATCCTTAAGAGTTACAGTAATAATAGTACTTCTATTAATAATAAAAATAAATCACACTTATTCAACCCTGGCTGTATGCTGAAATGGCTGCTAGATATTTTATAGTTATTTATTGGCTTCCATATGCCTCCCAGTTGCCCTGTATGGTGAATGAATAAGTAACAATGATTTGTTCAAGGTCAAAGCTAATGAGTGGCAAAACTGAATTTGAACCCAGCATAGTGTGACTGCCAATCGGGCTCTGCCACATTTTACTCCAAAAGGCTGCCTCCATCCAAGCTCCTGAATGACCCAAGAGCAGCACGAGCCACCATACCTACATACATGCATGCCATGAAATCCTATGGAACCTTCCAGAGAAGTTGCAGCCAGGCTGCCTGTGATTTCTTGAGTGGTGACCGTCTGGTGGGTCTCCTGCTCCCTCTCAGGGCCAGGCTAACTTTCCTTGGCTGTGTGGATCAGGATGCAGGATGGACTTCTCTCCCCCACCCCTCAAATCAGCCCGTCCCTCCTGGGGCCGTTCAGCTGACAGCTGTGGAAAGGACAGCGCCTGCTGAAAATCGGCCCCTAATTTCCCTCTGGCAAGAGACTGCAGTCCAACTTTGGAGAGGACAATTAGTGTGCTCTCGGCTGGAACAATGGGGAGTAGCAACAGATGCTTCTTGTCCCAGGGACGCTGGGAGCCGCAGCCTTCTGCTAATGGAGGCTTTCTCCTTCCCAGCCGAGGAAAGCTGGCAGCCACAACAGGAGCCGGGCGGGTGGGGTGGGCCGGGCTGGCTGCAGGGCCAGGAGGACAGCAGCTCGCCCAGAGCACACCAGAGGAGCAAGGAACCGCAGAGGCATGGCTGTTGTACCACTGCTCACTGCTCACTGCTCACGGATGAACCCTTCTTCCCCGTACCAGGGTCCGAGTAAATTCAGAAAATGTTGCCGAATGGTTGGTTACAAGTCAGAAATCCAGAGTTGACCCGTATGGATTTGACTTCAGTATTGTCATTTACTAGCACTTGGGGATAGCCTTCATATCTCTAAGCCTCAGTCCCCCCATTTTATTTTATTTTATTTTTTTGGTACTGGGGATTGAACTCAGGGGCACTCGACTACTGAGCCACGTCCCCAGCCCTATTTTGTATTTTATTAGAGACAGGGTCTCACTGAGTTGCTTAGTGTTTCACTTTTGCTGAGGCTGGCTTTGAACTCATGATCCTCCTGTCTCAGCCTCCAGAGCCACTGGGATTACAGGTGCCACTGTGCCCTGCTCCATTTCTATAATGAGAAAATAATAGTGTGTCCATCACAGCTTTATTTGGAAAGATGAAATCAAATAATAGATGAAAACCTTTGCCTTACAGTGAGCATACCAAAAGAATGTCTTTGGAATAAAGTTCCATATAAAAGGGACATATGCTCAGTGGTAGAGGGTTTGCTTCACATGTGCAAGGCCCTGAGCTTAACCCTCAGCATAATTAAAAAATTTAAAAAAAAAGAGTGTTGTGGGACTGTGCCCCAAAGCTACTTGTACCCATGGGCACCAACACAACGGTACATGTTTGATACACACAATCTGACTTATAGGCATATAGAAATAGAGGGACTTTTTCAAAGTCTCTAGTTTAATGATGTTGCAACTATTTTCTTGGAGGTGTTTCAGTGGATCTGAAAACATTCTTGTGGATATTTGTTAACTATATTTGTAGAAATATAAAAAAATATAATTCAGCTGATCCTAGGTCAATGAAATATATTTTAGCTTATTGGTGATCCCGAACATGTTCAATCGAGTTGCTAGGATAACTCACTTCTTTGAAGACTTGGAATAAGGCTTCATTTGCATTTTCATTAAACTGAAGACTTTGAATTATAAAATGAGCATTGAGTATTTATAAGTGCTAATCTGGGAAATTTCCCTGACTTTACCTGGAAGTCAAAATAAAAAACAAATGATATAAATTTGATATAAATGACATAAATTTGTCATTTTCTTCCATTTCCCAGACTTCGGATTAGCAAGGCATATTGCTTTTCTTATTTGCATAAATAAATTCTATAAATTTGAGTACGTAATATCCATATATAATAAGTTTTGTTTTCGTATGTTTTGTATGTTGAAGTTCCTTGGAAGATTTCATTCTTTAAAAAACAAAGCCAGAATTATTTTCTTCAGCCCCTAAGTTTGAAGATGTGACTCTAGGTGTACTTTATAAAAGGGTAAACTTACTCTTAGCGATGTAAAGATGTTTTTCATGGGCTGTGGAAAGTAAAGGGCAAGTTGGGTGTTATGGTTTAGATATAAGGCGTCCCCAAAGAGCTCATGTGTGAGTTAATGCAAAAATGTTTAGAGGTGAAATGGCTTTATGAGAGCCTTACCCAAATCACAGTGTTAATTCCCCGATCAAGATTAACTGGGCAGTAACTTCAGGGAGGTAGGGTGTTACTGGAGGAAGTGGGTTCTGGGGGCATTCCTTGGGGGTATACATTTTGTCCCTAGTGAGGGGAGTCTCTCTCTGCTTCCTGGTGTCACGTCCTAAGCCACTTTCCTCTGCCACACTCTTCCACCATGATGATGTTCTGCCACATCTTGGGCCCAGAGCTATGGAGCCAGCCACCTATGGACTGAGACCTCTGAAACCATGAGCCCCCAAATAAACTTTTTCTTTTCTAAAATTATCAGGTCTTTTGGTTGCAGCAGTAAAAAAGCTAACTGAGACGGTAAGAGTCAAACCCACATCGTCAACTCTAGAGTTCTAGCTCGTAACTGTTCAGCAGCGTTTCCATCAGTCAGTGCAGAACTGGGACCACTTTTCTCTGTGTGCACCTTCCTTCCTCTCCCTATTCAGAATCAGTGTGGCCAATTTATGCCTGACCTCTGGGATGAAAACCAAAAAGATGACAACAACAATATCTGGATTCACTTTTAAAATCTACTATGTTAGACTAGTGCTCAGTTTTTGATGATTCTGGCCACTGTGTGGCCCCATGACAACACTTTGACACAGTAACAGAATAAAAAGAAGTAGTGCCCCAGATGTGGGGATCAAAATCATCCTGCTCCTTAGCCTCTCTGGTCTCTCATGTCCAAATTTCAGAGACACCTAAGTCTCTGAGTGTCACCCCCCCACTTCCTTCCCTCCTTCTTTCCTTCCTTCTTTTTTCCCTAGGATCTCTTGAGCACTTACTATGGCTGATCATTGTTCTAGCTGTGGTGGAAAGTTCCATGAGATTCCTGTTCTTAAGGTCTTCCCATTCTACTGGGAAGATGTACAATAAATAAACACTCATATAAATAAGCCACCATAATGATGGTGCAAATTATTACATATAATGAAGAAGCCCATATTACCTCCCTCAGCTGGGTGTCTTCCTCTCTTGACTCCCCTCACCCTGGGGAGAGGGTTCCTAAAGCAGCTGGGTGGTGCCCCTTTGCCCCTGTGAAGGGCACAAGAGCATGCAGCTGAGGGGCCTATTAGCACTTCAGGCCTTGGTGAGAAAGAGCAGCAGGCCTTGGCTCCACCCAAGGAGCAGATCTGGGTGCTTAAGTCCCTCTGGGAACCTGGGCCCATGCCCTGCTGCCTCACTGCCTGCTCGCAGGACTCCACCATTGCAGACTTTCTGAACAGTTCAGAATTTATCTTAGGGTAACTTCTTGAGCGAGGTTGACGGGTCTAAGCCAAGAGGGTAAATGTGCATTCTGGCTCCATGTCACTAAGTGAAGAAAGGGCCCAAATGGAAGCTGCCTAGGATAGCTCTTTGTAGACTCCTGGTACCCAGTTTCTGCATCCTTGAATTAGGGATAAGCAAGCAGCTTCTCAGGATCTCTCCAGTGGATGCCACCTTGTGGCCACCCTGAGGTGTCACTTTGGCTTATCTGAGACACCCTGAGGAAAATGGTTACCTTGTTGCTCATTGGCTTAATCAACACAATCCTAGGGATAAAACAAAGAACATTACAGATGAGACCTCTGTCCTCAAGGACCTTTTCTCCCAATGGGGAAAGAAGGATAGAAGGAAAACTGGTTGTGATTGTCCATTTTACACACCATCTTGGGTAGGCTTATGGTACTCCAGTCTGCACTGCTGTGGAGGTGTTCTATAGGTTTGAAGTCAGTTGATTTTATGTAAAAAAAAAAAAATTCTTGACAATCTAGGTGGATTTCATCCAATCAGTTGAAAGACCTTAGCAGAACAGAGGAGTCCCTGTGAAAGAAAAGAGTGTTTTTGTGGATTGTAGTATCAGCTCCTATCTAGGAGTTTCCACTTGGCTGAGCTGCTCTAGATATTGGACTTCCCAGTGCCTACAACTACATAGGCCAATCCCTTGGATCAGTGCTCATATGTATCTGTGTAATGTAAATACACACACATGTTTATATGCATACACCTGTAGACAGTTGGGAGCAAAAAAATAACAAGGATGCTATTGGTGCGCATTACTAAAAAGTCCAAGGGTATTTCTACCTGAGCACGTAGTTGGATCTAGAAGACCATGGAAAATGTTTCCCTCTTTACCATGTCTCATTTTTCTATTGTATTTGGCTTTAATTTCAGATCTCTCTTCCCTTGTAGTAACCTTATGGCAACTGGTAGTTCAGCAATTATAGTATAAAGAACCTCCCTTTCCCAATAACTCGGAACCATCCCTATTTTAACTGGATCTCTAGCCAGTATATTCACAATCCACTGATCTTTCACAAGGGAACTGGGAAATTCTGAGTCCAGCCCATGGATCGTTGGTCCATCGAACATTCTCTGACACCCTTTGCTGTCTTGGTCTTGCATTATCTTCTGTTCCATCTCAATACATCAAAGGATGTTTCTAGAACCCATGGCTGAATTAGAAGTCTTGAAGGCAGCGAGGGGGTGCGTGTGACATAGCCCACACAGTGATGTCTTCACACCAAGATGCACTGAACCGGCAGAGATTCATTGGGCTCCTGCATGTCTGCAGAGTAGTTTAATTTTTGCCTCCATAGAGGCACAAAGGAGAGAGGGAAGAGGCTTTCCCTGCATCACCAACTGTTCCTCTTTTGAAGAATCCCCAGTGCCCAGAATCATGACAATAGCTCAAGGAAGTCGACAGAGGACTTTGAGCAAATTATTTTTGCACACGTGACAGGTTTAAATTTGAACCACATAGAGTGGCATGGGTATTTATTTCCTTAATTTAATGGTATGAATCATGTGCAAAATGTATATAAAACTAAAGCTTCTAGATAAGCAAATGGAAACCTTATTTCAATGTATAGTGCCCCTTGAAAAATGTTTCTTTTCGATCCTAGTCTCTTATCTCACAGAGGTAGACGCTGCTAACCAGTCTTCTATGATTTGCAAATAGAGAAATTATGTATTCCTAGACAATAAGTAGTATTATTTTATGATCAATGCATTTAACATACAGACTGTGGTAGACCGTTTTGTACCACTGTAACAAAATATCTGAGATAATCAACTTAAAAAGAGAAAAAGGTTTACTTTGGATCTCAGTTTTGAGGGTTCCTGTCCATGATGGATTGGCCCACTGCTTTGGACCTGTGGTGAGACAGCACATCATAGTACAAATACATGGTAGAACCCAACTACTCATCTCATTGCCAAGAAAAAAAAAAAGTGGGCAGAGGGCTGGGGTCCCAAATCTCTTAAAGGGTATACTCTCAATGACTTAAAGGCCTCCATTTGACCCCATCACTTAAAGGTTCCATTACTTCCTAATAGTATCACCCTGGGTACAAGCCTTTGACTCTTGGGCCTTTGGGGGAATTCAAACTACAGCACAGAGTGTTTGGCTGTATATATTATTCTGAAGTTGTTTTTTCTTTTTTTTTAAATCCCCTGCACCCTACTCATGTCTTCCAAAAGACCACACTGACAGAGGCAAGTCTCCTTCATGACATTTACCTGCCCTGTATGCATCATAGCTTACCGAACCATTCTTGTGTTAACAGACATGGCTGTTGCCTACTTTTTGTCTTTTACAAGTTATTTTACAACACTGTCTTGGGCTTGCTTTTGTGTCCTTGCCTTTTTCCAGAAATGAGTTTCTGGAACACAGAGAAAGCTCACTTCTCATTTTAAAAGATGTGTATGAATTCCTCACCTTTTGACACAGCTATACCAATAGCCACTCTGGTCAGTTTAGCAGTTCTTCCTTAATTATTTCTCTGTATCAGAGCCTGTGTGGATTTTTGAGCTGTCTTTTCCTTATTTGTTCTCCTGACCAGCTGCTTCCAGTCTTGATATCTGTGTTGATGGTGCTGGAAATGCAGGTTAGGTCTGCTGAACAAAGATAATTGATTGGAGGAGCAGCCAATGGTTTGGCATCCACTGAGTAGAACTTTGGATGTGTCTTTGCCTATATTGTATTTCTTTCTTTCTTTCTTTCTTTCTTTCTTTCTTTCTTTCTTTCTTTCTTTCTTTCTTTTCTTTTTTTTTTTTGTGGTGTCATGCTACCTTCTCAGAATCAAGCAGCTATTGACTGGGACTTGGAAATATCTTTGTTATAAAAATATTAAAATACATTTCTGCCTACATATTGGGTAGACATTTGTTATGCTTTAGATATGAGGTGGCCCCCCAAAACTCATTGTGAGAGAGAATATAAGAAAGTTTAGAGGTACAATGATTGTTTTATGAGAGCGTTAACATAATCTGCAGATAGGGATTACCTGGGTGGTAACTGCAGGCATGTAGTGTGTGGCTGGAGAAGGTGGATCATTGGGGATGTGACTTTGGGATACTTATTTTGTTCCTGGTGAGCAGAGAGCTCTCTCTCTCTCTCTCTCTCTCTCTCTCTCTCTCTCTCAGCTTGTTTTTCTGCTACGATGCTCTTCCTCACCTTGGGCCCAGATCTATGCATGCACCGTTTAGAAGCTGAGACCTCAAAACTGTGAGCCAAAATAAACTTCTCCTCATTTAAGTTGTTCTTATCATGTTTTTTTGGCCACAACGACAAAAAAGAGAACCAAAACACTTATCCTTCTCGTGTACTCTTTTTTTTTCTATTCTAGCTTTGAAAGAATAAAACAGTTTTCTCAAAATTTAATAGACTCAGATGAAACTTCAATATACATGGATAAAATAAAAATACAAGTATTGATTTTCACCACCAACTGTAGACGGATCAGCTCTGCAGATATTTTTGCAAACACTGTAAAAATACTGCTCCATTTTTACCTAAACTTCAGCTCCTTCAGTAAGCAATAACATGGAGTATCTAAGAGCATCTTACATGTGATTTCTGGTACACATTTTCCTGTTAACTTTTAACATATGTAGCCTGCAGGCATGCTTCACACAAATCTCCAGCACTCTAAGGAACCAATGATCAGTCAGAGAAATGTGTAAAGATTTGAGAACACGCACAATTTTCACTTTATATGTTGTCAGTGAGTAACTATTCCAAAGGTACTTTTCTCACCACTTGGCTGTAAAAAAAATTTTGAATGCGGTGGCACTCTGACAAAGTTACACATTTAATGAACACACCACCCTAAGGAATATTTCTTCAAATTTGATAACTGCTTCACTGGCATTCAAAGACATGTTAACTAGAGATTTCTGAGACTAGTTGGAAATAAGTCTGTAGTTTATCTAGCTATATAAAGAAAATCTCTAACAGTCTGTTCTACTTTAGTTCCACATTTATTTGCGTATGGGCATGGTGAAGTTTAACTATGATCAGTAGAGAAAAAAAATCTGGTAACCAAGAGATCAATGCAAACAAACATCCACTGAGACTACTCACAACAACTCTGCTTGTTCTTTTTTTCTGATTCTTTACGTAATCTACAGTAGGTCTTTTTCATTTGGACAGATTATTCTATTTCATATTGTTAGCATAAGTCTTGTATCCCTAATTAGATTCCTCAAGGGGAAATACCTGTCTTTACCTTCTTGAATAACTCTTATAGAGGAGGGAGGGGCTTTGGGGGTGAGGGTGGCAAAGGGCAAGGGTGGGTAATAGGGGAGGTTGATATGGTCACATGTTACATGCAGCTAGGGATATGCCACAAAAATACCAACTATTTTCTATAATTGAAATACACTGATAAAAACAACAATGTAAATAGATAAAATAATATTCACAGCTTCTATAATGGGCATAGGGATTTAACAGACACTAAATACATTTTGGATAGAGTTGAGGACAATTTAGAAATGCCCATCTACTAATGACAATAAATCTGCTAAACTAGTTTGTATGGCCAGGGCATACAAACAGGTGGTCCTTTTCCTAGTAATTAATGTTTATTAAATTTTACAAAAGCATCAGTTTTTAAAGGGAGTGAGAATAGACTCACTCTTCACAGAAAACTTGGACAGTATATCCTCAGTTACCAGTGTAAGACATGGTTCTAAGGGTTGTGGGGACCCAGACAGAGATAAATACAAACACCTACTGGTGACTCATAGGCCAAAGGAAACACAAATATTAAAATAAGGGATTAATGCTCAAAATGAACATGTGGACAGGAATCCTAAACATGAATGAAGAATTAGAAGCCAACAAAACCAATTATTTAGTAAAGAAATTGATCCAAGGTGAAATAAGAAAAGAATATAGAAATATCTGAGAAATGCTTTAAAATAAGTATACTTTGAACCATAAACAAGATCAAGAAAAGCATATGGTCTATATAATAAATAAAATGTAATTATGAAGTAAAAACAGGCAGAGATAGAATAGGAAAGGAAGATGTGTGAAAGAAATAATTAGAAATCCAGAAAACAAAGAAGATATCCACAGGCAGGATAATCTTTGACTTGAAATAATTATCAAAAAAACCTGATGGCATAGAATTCAGGAATTCATTCAGTAGACAGCCCAGGGTAATAAAGAAGTGAAAAATAAAAAACAGCAGTTAAATTATATGATGCATTGAGAAGTTCCAGAAGACTCAGGAAAAGGGTTCCAGGAGGAAAAAGATAGTGGGTACCTATAGTGAAGATGCAATATTTGAAAAGATAATGGTTGAAATTTTTTCTAAATCTAAAGAAAGTCCTTAGTTGCCAGAGAATAGTCTCCATGAACTGCTAAGAGGAATAGTAAACCCCAAATTCCTCTTAGATAAGCACCATAGTTTCAAATTGCTGAAGAAAATTATGAAATATCCAGATCCTCATATCTAGCTAAATTATATATACAGAGTGAGAAAAAAATTAAATATTTCCAGACAGGCAGTTTTAACAGTCCCATACTAGAAAAAAAAACTCCAAAGGATTTAATATATATATATATATTTCAAAACTTAGTTATTAAAATATTGAAAACCTAATAATGGACTGAATGAATGTTATTTCTGGGACATAATAAACTCAACATTTGAAAATGTGTAACAAGAATTTGCATATGCACAGTTATATAATAAATATGTTTCTTTATCACTAACATACGTATCGATCATCTACATTATACTCATGATTATTAGATTTGAAGTGCACTGTGGAAAGAATGTAACATCATTTATTTAACCAGTCTTTTATAATCAGGTATTTAGACTTCCTCAACGTTTTCTTTATTATAAATAATCCAGTGACTATCCACATGCGAAGGACTCTTTCACTTTTCCTATTTTAAACAGCTAAAAGACATATGTAGTAGAATTCCTTTGAGATAAATCTCTATCATCAGTATAAACTTTTCCCTGTGGAGTGTAAGGATGCATATCTTATTACCCACTCATCAACACTGGACGTAATCTCCCTTTCTCCCTTTTTAATGAGCATGAGAACAATAACTTTACTTTATTCATGGTCTCATAGAAATTCAGAAAACAAATAAATCTCCCCAGGCAGGATCATCTTTGACAATATGTGATTACTATAAACAATTTCATACAGTTTAGAGAGATCAAAAAAGGAAATAAAGAGCACCCATACGCTCTACCACATAGAAGAACTATTAAAATCTTGCACATTACTTTCTAGAATGTTTTATTTCTTACAAAATTGAGATCATACTAGTTCTGTAGGGTTAGCAACTGAAAAATTCTGTGTTTTTAGTGTAACATTTTCCAGGTTTTCACATATATATGTAGTCTACCATATTGGAGCTAGAGGATAGTCCCACCACCCAGAATATTCTCCCTTCCTCCTTTGTGTTCAACTCCCCTCTCACCATCAACTCCTATTTTCTGTCTCTATCCCTTCAATTTTAACAAAACGTAGCATAAATGCAAATCATACAGTGTAGAGCTTTTTGAACCTGGCTTCTTCCCTTAGCGTAGTACATTTGACATTCACCTCTGTTGCATTGTGGAGCAATCGCTCATTCTTTTTTATTGTTGTGCAATAGACATTTCATTCAAATCTTTGTTAATTGCATCAGAAAAAAAGACATTTTTTTCTTTTAAAAATTTACATTTGTTGGATTACTAATGGGATGAACTATTTCTTTATAGGTTTATCAGCCATTAGAATTCTTTCTCATGTGAATCACACTCTTCCTTTAAAATGGATCACAAGTCAGGTTTTTCTCATTCCCCTCGTCTCTGCCCAGCAGGGATGTGGTTTGGCTGTCTAGCATTCGGAGACTTAAGTGACCCAGAAATCTCATCTCTGCTCTGGTTTATATTGGCACCATCTTTGCGTGATTGAGGGTTGGGGCATGACGTCTAATAGATGGGCATTAAACCAGGACCTTAAATATCATGTGAGTGGAGGCAGGAAGAAGTTGATCTGGACCTTTCCACCTGATCCATAAGGAGGAGGCAAGGTACACAATGGAGGGCTTACTTCCAAAGTATTCTCTGCCCTTTTGCCTGTTCTTATGGTGAAAACTGTGCCTCCCTATTCGGCCAAGAATCAATGCAGTGAACAGAAATGAGCTTGTATCAATAAACATTCATGAGACTAGTTTCAGGCAAACAAACCAGGGCACCTAAAGCACAGTCTATGCATCTTTCAGGCTGCAGGGAAGGGTGAGCTTTCAAAATTTCAGCCATTTTTTCTTGTGAGACTGTGCATCTTTGGAGCAAGACCTGCCAAAACAGCTGGTCCTTTAAGTGCTGACTCTTGACATGGCCCATGAAACCTGGTACACGTGGCCAACTTCCTGGAAGCTCAGTTTTTCAGCAAAGAGAACGATACTAGTTCTTGCTTCCTTGAGAAGTCAATGAGATTTGGAGCATAAAATCCCTTGTGCAGATCCTAGGGGATGTTGAGGACCAGTGTATCCAGCAACAGTAGCCACCATTATCAAGAGTTGGAGAAAGGGACCATCCACAGGTGAATCTAGGGCTCTGGAGTTTCCTTCTCTCTCCTTTATCCCAACCAGAGCCAAGAAGGCAGGAGAGCAAGAGCGACTGAACAGGCTGCTGCCCCATAAGAAAGCTCAGTGCTGTCTTGCAAATAATTTCACGTCTGCATATTCTTCACTAGATTCTGAGCAATGCTCCATAAACATCAAGGCTTGATCTCTGCTGCCCATCAGCAAATATTTACTGGAGTGCTCTCCCAACATGGTTTAGCAACCCTTGCCCTTCTCAGTAAGGGATCCTTTCCATAGATCCATAAGCAGAACCTGGGGAACCCAACCCTGTATTAAATCCAAAGTACAACAGACCCTTGATGGGTGTGCTGTAGTCAGAAAAATTGTGAGGTTTAGAGTCTGAAGGTCCAAGGTTGTTTCCTGTCCCTGAGCCTCAACAGGAAATGAGGAGTAAATGGGGGGAAACTCTGCCATACACATTTGGTACCCTTTGTTCTCCCTCTTCTATTGTAATTTATCACTTTGGTCCTAGCTCACATCATAGATCCTGGAGTCTAGCATCTCCCTGAATTCTCTCCTCTTATGTTAGTTAGCCCTGCTCAGAGTCACTAGTTCCATGGAGACTCTTGAGGTCAAAGGTCATGGAAGATCTGGGGCATATGCACAATCACATCTCCATGTTAAGGGCAGTCTTGCTGCGGGCTGGTGCCGAGTGCCCCAGAGGTGACACCTCTTATTGGAGATGGCAACTGCAAGGGACCTTCCCAAACAACGCTGCCCACCCTGAAGTACCTTCCAGCCTCATGTGCTCCTCTGGCCCCTCCCAGGGCAGGATTGCTGCACAGAGCCAGAAGAGTGAGTTTCCACCAACCCATCCAGCCTGGCACACAAATGCCAGAGGAGCCTTTTGTTTTTACTAAGATGTTGTCCTTTCTTTGGGGAAGGACAGACCTTGTTGGCACCTGCCCATCTTTCCTGGCTTTCTTGTTGACACTCGTGCCATCTTCAAAGCAGCGTGTACTCTTGTGCAGTAGAGAACCAAGCAGGGTCCAGTTCTGCCACGGATCATAATAAATCACAGATGTTAGAAATGTGATTTTATTATTGAAGTTTCCCAAGTCTGTTCAGTGGCTTGCACAAGACAATTATGGCTTTTTAAATATACATGCAATGCAATCAGTGATCATGTTTATTTAGAGTCATTGCAATTAAATAGGGTCATTATAAATATAATACTGTAAAATTTTCATTAAATAACAGTGGGCATAGCATTTCTTTGACTTAAAAGAATTATGACATGAGATTCAAACAAGAGGAATTCATATTAATTATTTGGTGTCCTAGATGGTCTACTGGAGGTGGAGGCAAGGAAGCCTTTGACATGGGGAAGAACTTTCTTCTGCCTCTCAGCCAAGCTCAGCTCCACACTCACAGGGCTTGAAGTTGTAAGATCCACTCCTTGCTCCAAGCAAGGATTCAGGTTTTTGACATTAACTATAAGGTCTCCAGGATCCACACTGGCTCACTCCAAAGCAAGGGCAGGAGAGACACCGGTGTTAGCAAGTTT
Source organism: Spermophilus citellus (assembly GCF_964194105.1). Taxonomy (NCBI): domain Eukaryota; kingdom Metazoa; phylum Chordata; class Mammalia; order Rodentia; family Sciuridae; genus Spermophilus; species Spermophilus citellus. The sequence continues at coordinate 38,322,031 of NC_138200.1, forward strand.
CCATTGTGAAACCCATATCTCTTTTACAATGTGCTTGACTTTTAGATTGAAAAATAAAATAAAATAATGTACATTCTGTTCTAAAACTGCTTCCTTGAAGGAAGTTTGTGGGTGGGGAGGATGGGTAGGAGCAGAGACACAAGATCAAGAGCAGCCTAATCATATTTAGATGTCAGGGGACAAATCAGGATGGCTTGATTCTTGTTTTTAGTAACCAGAAAATTAAGACAGAAATACATGAACATGAATTCAATAAATAAAATAGTACTTCTCCAAATTTGTTTTGGGGCTGTTTTGTGTTTTGATGTAACTAAAAAGTGGAGAGATTTTTTCCTTCCTTGGAAAAACTAATGGTCTCCATTTATGTCCCTTTATTGTATGTTCTCTGGTCATTTTGTGACTTGTCATTTAAGAGCTGGAGAAAGAGACTGCTTTGTATCAGGAGAAGGTTTCAACGGGTCCCCCGGCCTCATTGCTGCAAACATACTGGCCGGGGAAGGATATAGAAAGGAACTACAGAAGGTGAATAACGACTCCTTCAACAATTTAGAATGTTTGAAGTTAATTATCCTACTCTGATGACTGGTTGTCTAGACATTTTAAGTATTTATTTTGTGGTGTCCCCTACAGTTCATAATTAAAGACCTAAAGGAAGGCTCCCGGAGGTTTTTACTGGCCAGACCAGAAATTACCCACACAACATACCGTGCATCGGCAAAACACAAGAAGTTGAATTCCTTTTTTTTTTTTTTTTTTTTTAATGCAGTCTGATCAGAGGCAGCGGCTGGAGTATTGACCGTCTTTGAACCACAATGGCATTAATGAACCCAGCCTCCATCCATAAGGCTCAGCTAAGGATCCCAGCCTGAGACTCAGCTTGTCAATGGTTCCTAAGAGACAGGATGGGGGTGGGATGAATCTGCTAGAGTAATCTAGAGGGCCTCGACCTTACTGGTGCCTCAGATCCAGGGTCGAGATAGGAGATAATGAACCCATATAAGCATGAGCGAAATGTCTCATTTCTTTGCTCCTTTATTCATTCAACAAGCAATTCGCTCAGCTTCCCTGTGCTGGAAGTGTTCATATTTTTAGAAAGAGAACAGTGATAGGAGTCAGAATCTTGACTTTGATGCTAATGAGACACGTGACTTTGGACAAGTTGTTGAACCTCTGTGACACCCGGCTTGTTCATTTGTCAAGTGAGAGCAATAATATTTCTTCTGGCCTGGTAGGTGGTTGAACGGATGAAACAAGACAAAACAGAGAATTGACAGAATACAGAGCTTAGCACATAGTCAAAGCTTAATCATCAAGGATTTTTAACATTAGCAAATATTTTAACTTTTGCAAATATTGGACCCAAGGTGGTGTGGGGGTTGTAGAGTTCTCTCCATTCATAGGTTGTCTTTGGTTCCACGACTTTTTCCAGAGACTGAGGTCTCCAAGATACACTCTGGAAAGTTTCAGTGAGGCCCTCTGTGTTAGGTCTCCCCTTTCATCTACAAGGAGCACACATCCTCCAAATGAAGCAGGAAAAGCCACCCAAGGTGATAAAAGCTTCTAGGCAGATCCAGAATGAAGGTGCCAGAAGGATCCAGCTAAGCGTCAAGGGGGAGGCACACTCCCCTTTGCCTGCCTTGGGCTGGGGCCATGGCTGAGTCTTCTGGACGCCCAGACTTTCAGATGAATGAACACACACAGACACACACTCAAGAGCTCACCGAATCTAAGTGAAGCCTGGGGTGAGTGCAGTGTGCTGAAATTCCAAAGTGGGTGTCTATGTGTCAACTTTTTATTTGGTCACAGGTAAGTGCCATTGCATTCCTGACTCTTCTCTGGACCATTTCTGGCTTTAGGCTGAGTGGTGCAGACACCCAACGTCAATGCCACGGGCAGCATTCAAGAAGCACTCTCTGCTTCTGCGCATTCAGAAGATTCTAAATGTCAGGAGTGACAGAGGTCATCTTGAACTTAAGGTTTCAAACTCTTTCTTTTTTTTTTAAAGATTTTTTTAAAAATTAGTAAACCTTAATTAATTAATTAATTTTATAAATAAATGGTGCTGAGGATGGAACCCAGTGCCTCACACATGCTAGGCAAGAGCTCTAACACTGAGACACAACCCCAGCCCCCCCCACTCCCCGCAAACTCTTCACCCTTTCTTAGAGCCAAGCCATGACTTCCAGGCCTTTCTTCATTTGGTTGGAAAGCTAAGCCATTTTGAGAGATTTCTAGGGAAGAAGAAGAAGAAAAAAAAATGACCACAGCATCATTAACCACATTTATTATGCCTCAAGGGTCCTTGCAACAGCTGCACTTTCAGGCTTTGCTCTCAGAGCATCACAGAGAAAGGTTGTTCGAAGGAAAGGGCTGCTGCATCTAGTCCCTAAAACTTAGTACAGGGATGGAGAGTGGGTTAGAGGTGGACAAGAAGAAAATTAAATGGATGAGTGAGTCCATGAGGATTTAAAGTTCCCTTCTGAACAAAGCAACTCAATTATGGACTTGTGTTGGAACTTTTGGAAAAGATAACCCATGGGGATTATTACCAAAACCACCCCAGAGTTTATTGGGAGCCTCTACTTAAAAGAGCCTGCTTGACATTAAAAGAGAATAAAATCATGGCATTTGCAGGTAAATAAATGGAGTTGGAGAGTATCATGCTAAGTGAAGTAATCAAATCCCAAAGAAGCAAAGGCTGAATGTTCTCTCTGATAAGTGGATGCTGATCCATAACGGGGTGGGGGCGATGGGAAGAATGGAGGAACTTTGAGCAAAGGGGAGGGCAAGGAGGGGAGGAGGAATGGGGGCAGAAAAGATGGTGGAATGAGGCGGACATCATTACCTAGGTACATTATGACTGCACATAGGGTGCAAAGCTACATCGTGTACAACCAGAGAAATGCAAAGCTATGCTCCATTTGTGTACAATGAATCAAAATGCCTTCTGCTACCATATAGACCTAATCAGAAATAAATAAATTGAAAATCAAAACCAAAACAAAACAATAAAAACAAAAATAGAAAGCCTGCTTGAGTCCAGAAATGAGGGAGGCAGGAAGTGGGAGAGAGGGAAAGAGACAGAGATAGAGGTAAACAGAGAATAACGGGGGATAAGAGGTTAGAGGAGAGGAGTAAAGGAGTGGGAGAGCCGGAGAGAGGAATCCAATCCGATGACATTGTCCCAACACCTGTGTCCTGTTCTGCCTGAGCCATGCACACCTCTGGACTTTTCTAGACCAATAATTTTCCTCCCCCACCCCCAAGTCTTTTTAGTCATTTGTAAACAACAGTCCTGCTTAATACAATGATGCAGATGGATATTATTTTTTGATTTTCTTTTGAAAAACATAGCAGCAGATGACAAAGAGAATAGACAGGGAAAGGTGTGTTTTATATGTTTCATGGCAATTTATATCCCACAGTAATTTTCAGGGGTTGGAGAAGTAATCAGAAACAGCAATAGTCTAGGATAAGCTGCCATACTTGAGGTGGGTCCCCTGGCATGACTGAGAGGTACGAGGGTGGCGAAAGGGAAGTTAGTCAGGAAGGAGCAGGACTCAGGTGCAGGAAAGTGGGATGCTGCCTCTTTTTCTCAGGGGCAGGAGGAAATCTGGGTTTTTGTCTGTATGTGAGCAAGTAGGTAAATGGGTACTTTTTTTCTAAATAATCTCTGAAATTAATATCTATCTTTAACCTGATTTAAATACTGAAAAAAAAAATCTTTTTTTTTTTCTGGCTACAAGTTGAAGGCGATTGACTGTTAGAATATCCACCTCCCCAATTTATGGCCAGCGTATTCCTCCAGGTAGGAAAAGATGGATTTGAAAGCGCTCTGCTCTTTTCCCCTTTGTTTTATCAATACTGCTTCATTTCAGCGTGGGGAGGCCAAATGACTCTCGCTTCATCCCATGAATTAATGATTCTTCAAATCAATTTAATCTAGAGCCTAATAAATTTTCCTAATGACAAATCAATGTCAAAAATAATGAAAGAAGGAGTGATTCAATGTGTTTGCCCCCCAATCTCTACTTCCCTAAGCAGAGATGTATTATCTGAAGGGCAGATTTAGCATTTTCTCTCTCTACAACGCATGACACTTTTTCCTATGCAGACCAAATTGTCCAAGGAAAAGTACGGAGTTCTCCTCCCTCCTACAATCAGACCCGCTATCTATAACATTATCCTTTCTCATACATTTTAAACCCTGAGCACAATGAGAATCAGAGAACTAGGTCCTTTGGTGGTTCTTGCTCAGGAAAAGCAAAACAAAAAAGGATTATGACTGAGGTGTGTGTGTGTGTGTGTGTGTGTGTGTGTGTGTGATCCTGTGTTTCTGGAATTATTTTTAAACAGTGTTGTTGGACGGAGAGGTGAAAGGTGTATATATTATATATTAATGTAATTCAGGTTGGAGTGAAGATGGTCAGGAAACAGCAAGATGGCCCTTTGGCTTGTTCCTCCTAACTCAAATTCTATTGCTTGAGACAAATAAATAATGTTGCTATTGAACTAACAACTATTTCCTTCTCCAGATGCTTGGATGATAGGACTCCCCTCCACGCACCCCACCAAAGGAATCAATACCTGGCTAGAGCACACCGTGTATCCTCCATTGAGTCAGGGACTGCCGGTGGTCAGGGAGATTAAGTAGTAACCATGTGGAACTTGCAGCCAAGTTTAGACATGCAAAGCTGGTGTGTCCAAGATAATCAGAAGAAAAGATAGTGCTTCTGCTGCCAGGTGCTGGTCATATTCAGAATCAGGGGAAGGAGAGTAAAATGAGGAAAGTCAGATTTAGGAGCTGAACTGCAAGGCTAAAATAATAGGAGATTACAACTGTCTTGTTTAGGTAAGACACAGGTGGGCCAGAAGGGTTGCTGCTTTTCCTCACCTTGGTTGGGAAGAGGCTCCATCCTGCACACCGACACACTATTTTTAGGAGCCATCTGCCATGCTCACTCCTGAAGGTATGGTGGATTGGTGAAGGTATTTTTGCTTCCAAAGCGACTTCAATGTGCTACGTTTTATAAAGGGTAGTAGAAATATGTTCTCTATACATTCATCTTAATTCTCTAGACAACCTTCAAGTTGATATGGGAATAGCCCGAGCAAGGCCAGATGATCTCAGCAAGAATTCCCAGGGAAGATCTTCCCAAGTCTCACTGGCTTGGACTCAGGCCTTCCCATCCAGGATCATGAAATGCACCTGGTTTGTCCACCATAATGGATGTGTTTAATAATCCTCACTGACCTTTTGGGAGAAAGTTCCAGAACAGATTAACCTTTCCCCTCCCAGAGATGAACATGATCAAATATTTAAGGCTGAAGTTCACCTTTACCCTTGGTCATTGTCTGGGATGGGGTTGAAAGAGAAAGGCCAGTCTTAACCCTGGACACCTGGAGATGCTGATCTTTCTCTTAGATATACAAGGAGAAACCAGTTAGATTATGGAAAATTCAATCAAGTTTCTAATTGCAGGGAAACCATGCAAATTTGTTCAAGTCGTGGAAATGAGAGACTAAGACCTACTCTTTTGTATCATAATTTAGTAAAAAAGGAGAACCAGTCTGTGTGATACTATGGGTCACAAGGCTGATTTACTCTTGGATCAAGTTCATCTATGGATGTTGCTGACCACTCTTTTGACTGGTCCCAGTAAGAATGAGGGAGGTGCTTGCGTAGGCCAGAGGCAGGGTTAAGTCATAAATGAGAAATAAAATCCAGAAAAAAAGAAAAAAAAAGCTACTCAGAATATTTCCCCTATAATCTCTAGCCTTAAAGTACCATCTTCAGCATTTGTGTTATCAAATAAATACTCAAAATCATGATTGATTTTAAAAAATGCATCCAATGGCTTTCTCTTTCCTAATAAGCTGAGTTAAAGGTCTTTCTATTTGAGGTATCTGGGTGTCTCTTGAGACATTTGTTACAAGGGTGAAATGAATTGAAAACTGACGCTGTTGGCTAACAGGAGGACAGTATGTCTTTGCTATCATAAGGTCACAGGCATAACTCAGAAGCATCCAGTTGCTCAGGACAGAGGGTGGGTGTCACATCCACTTTAAACTGAGCTATTCTTATTTCCTTTTAATATTGCAACATACCTAGCACGTGACTTCTTTGGAGGGGTCTCGAAGTCATGCAGCACGTAGCACACTGTGTGAGGATGGCAAGTGTATTCAGGTGATATCCCTGTTTTAGTCAGCTTTGCACTTCGGTGACCAAAAGACCTGACAAGAACAATTGTGGAGGAGGAAAAGTTTATCTGGGGGCTCAGAGTTTCAGTCCATGGACAGCAGCCTCCATGGCTCTGGGCCCAAGGTGTGGCAGAACATCATGGTGGAAGAGTGTGGTGGGAGAAAGCAGCTCAGGATATGCACTAGGAAGCAGAGAGAGAGAGAGAACTCCGCTCAAGAATAACAAAATATATACCCCAAAGGCATGGCCCCAGGAACTGACCTCTTCCAGCCACACCCTGCCTGCCTGGAGTTACTACCCTGTTAATTCCTGTCAGAAGATTAACGCAACTGCTTAGGTGAACCGCTCTCATAACTCAATCATTTCACCCCTAAACTTTCTTGTATTGTCTCACACCTGAGCTTTTTGGGGGACACCATTGATCACAAGGCTGATATCCTCTGGGATCAAGTTCGTCCTATTATCTAAACCATAACAATCCCCTTATTTGGCTCTCTGTAGAGTACGCTTTAGGAAATACATCATCATCTGTCTATTCTACCTCTCCAAGAAGCTGCTGAGAAAGGAATCTGTCATTCCACCTGGCCTTCCTCCACTCTTCTCCACACCGCCACTTTCTCTGAGCACCCACTATAAGAGTTCTTTACCAGGCTAGGCTCAGGTATGGGGTCCAACTCTGTCATCTAAAGTACAGCTGCACATACCAGCTAAGTGGGGTCTGTGGTTCCCAGTCTGAATTTTCTCACTTCACATTCTTAATGTTTGAAACTTATTATGTTCTTATCTCCTTGGAAAGGCCTGACAGGGAAAAGAGACTGGGAGTCTGACACTTGGACTAGACAGAAATGACCACAGGGGGCCTGCTGATGATTATGACCTGGGAGACTTCCTCTGAGCAAAGATGGCCTTTGTTTACTGCATATTCTCCCCCTTACCCAATCACGGCTGCATCCTAAATGACCCCCTTCCCCCATTAGCCTCAAGTCCCTATTTCCCTCTGGAGCTCACAGTGCTATTTAAATTTCAATTATCTGGCCCCCCATTGAGTTTCCTACTTTCAGTATGGCTCCCTTTTTTTTGCATATTAATAAAAGTGTGTGCTTTGCTTGTTTTCCCATCAAATCTATTCATTGTCATTTTATTTCTCATACTCAAATTATTAAACCTTCAGAGTAATTTTTTTTTTTTTTTTGTACTGGGGATTGAACTCAGGGGCATTCAACCACTGAGCCACACCCCCAGCCCTATTTTGTATTTTATTTAGAATCAGGGTCTCACTGAGTTGCTTAGCAACTTGCATTTTTGCTGAGACTGGTATTGAACTCGAGATCTTCCTGTCTCAGCTTCCTGAGGCACTGCTATGACAGGCATGCAACCTTCATGCCCAGCTTCAGAGAACATTTTAAACTTCTATCACTAATCAATGAGCTGGGTCCTCAGAGCAGTCTTGGGCTGCATCGAAGCCGAGTTACATCTGGCCAGGAGGCTACGGTGCCAGAACAGATACACTGAACTTGGACCAGAAAAGGTTGGAGGGGTGTGTAAGAAATGCGGAGAAACAGAACAGGATTCTGGGCCTAGCAAGGAGAGAAATCCCCTGGCTCTTGAAGGGTCCTGGGCTGATATGTGTGGACTGAGCCTTGGTGAGGAAGGATGACCACAAGATCACAGAGACAGCTTCATTTTCGGTATATCAGCATCCTGTCCACATGGTCTGCCCACATGGGCCTCCTGGAGGATCTTGAACCAGGGTCCTCCTAACACAGTACCCCTTAGTTGCCCATAAGCCTAGGAGGCACACTCCACCTTTTTCCCAAGGCTCCCCAGAGGGTAGTACCCTTCTGTGAGGTTCCTCCAGGCAAGTTGGGCATCTCCTACACCATCTCCAGCCCATGTTCTCCTAAACCCAGCACCGTGTCACTGTGTAGCAGTACTTTCTGAAATGTTGGGCTGCAGCCACTCTCCTCTCTAACTCCTACTCATCCCTCAAAACCCAGATCTAGTCCTAGATCTCTGATGTGCTCCCTAACTCTAGCCCTGAGAATTCTGAGTTTAACTTAGGAATAACCTTCTCTGTGGCTGCAGCAGGTACTCAGCCCTGAATGATTACCAGAAACTTCCTTGTGAGCAACTGTGGTCACATTAGACAGATTTTAAGTTCCTTGATTGTTATATATTTTCAAGGTTCTGTGTCACCACCGACCAGTGGTTAGCACAGGTTTAAGCTCCAACCAGTGCTTGATACATGTTCAATCTTTGCTTCTTGCACCACTTTCTCAAAGTTAACCTAAAGGGAAGCTAATTTCTTGAAATGGCCAAAGAAGACAGTTTCTTGAGTGTTTTTTTTTAGACAAGGTATTACTATTTTTTTATTCTTAATTTTTAAAATTTTTTATGTACTCACTGAGCATCCACTATTTGTATTAGGTACTTGATAGAAATTATCTCACTTAATCCCCACCCCCAACAGTCACATGAGATTTGGGATCAGAGGTTCAGAGAGGTTCAGCAACTTACACAGGGTCACCCTGGGGGTACTAAAGATGGGGTGTGAATTCAACAAGGAACATTACCCTGAGCCCTTGGTGGGTGGCATCTACTCCAGGTAGGAATTTCTTCCTTGTCCATGCCCACCTCCTGATGTTCCACTTGATATCTAATTCTTCCTTGACACTCTTGGAGCTAGGAAATGGACCCTGCCTGCTCTGTGCCAGCCACACTGGGGCGGAGGAGCTGAGATTTGACAGAGGATCTCGGAAGAGCAGCTCCAGTCTCTGCCGCAGCCGCACACCCTAGCCCGTGGTCTGGGAGAGCTTGGTGGCTGCCCCGTCCTCTGGCATCTTCCATCTCCCCAGGCCCCCTCCTCAACCCTCACCCCTCGGCCCACCATTAATGAGAATCAGAAGGAGGGAGCGCAGGGACTTGAAAGAGTAATTCCTTTCTTATTTATAGGTCTCCACTGGAGGACCAGAGGCGAGGAGTGTGGTCTCTACCCTGCAGCAAGGAGCAAGCTCTCATAGGGGGCTGGGTCCTGGCTGGGCTCGGCCTGTGACCCCTTGTGCCTTAATCTCCCCAGCTGTACAATTAGGTAAAAGTTGGGCTACAATGAAAACCAGATGTTCCATCAGAAGCAAAGTCTCCTGGGCAAACAAATTAAATAATAAATAAATGCTTTCGGTTTTACTAGCAACTGGCCATGCTGTACCTCCTCTCAGGCTCCAATTAGAATACTCCTGCTGTCTTGCGGAGTTTTTTTTTTGTTTTTTTTTTTCCTAAAAACCCAAGTGTAAATAACAAGGAGTTCTGGAAAGCTGAAAATGCTCACTAGTTTTGATTTTTTTAAAATTTTTGTTGATTGTTGGCTTTGGTTTGGTTTTATGCACCATCACCAGCCGCATTTTTGTAAAATTTCCTGAGTTTAATTTTAAATTTGGGTTTAAGGTAGCGGGGAGGATAACACCAGGCTGGAACCATTTTTTGGTCACTTGGGGACACTGATCCTACAACGTTCTCATGTGAAAAGTACTTGGGGATTCCAAAGACACAGTGTGCATTTCTCTCAGTCTGCCTAAAACCCACACTAAACCCAAACCAGGTTCAACTCTTAAAAAAAAGCAACACTGAGCTTAGATCTCTTAACTGCAGCCTTTCACTTGGGAATCACTCTGAAATGTTTATATTGCTTCCTTGCCTTAGTTTGGTGTTTACAGATAACGCTATTTGGCTGCGTAAAGGACTTGGAGGGTCTCAGCCACATTATTTTCATTCTTTCTTTTATTAGTGAACTCGTTCATTCATTCAACAGATATTTATTGAGCACCTGTTATGTGCTCAGTACTATTTCTGGTATTGAGGGAGCAGCTGACAATTAGCAACAGCAGGGCACTCCTGTCTTCCTAACAACAGAAAACTGAAAACAAAGTTCCGGTTTTAAACCTGTTTTGGCATAACAGCTCTTGTCATTTCTATTTAACCTTTTTAAAATTTTCAGGAAAATTTTCAATGACTTATACAAAGGTGGTACAGTTAGTGACTACCTCATGTTTGGCCACATTCGGCCAAAAGGGAGGCTGAGCTTTTGGTAGAGGCAGTTCTGGCTATTGTTTAGTGAGCACTTACTATGTGCCAGGCAAGGGAATGAGCATTCCACACGGGTCACACCTTTCTATCCTCCCTGCTTCAGAGTTGAGGAAACCAATTCTGCAAATTCTTTCCCTTGGGCAAGCTTGTCCACTCCTCTAGAAGCCAGGAAACATGAGGGAATGCCTGGGAGAGTTAGAATCACGTCTATGCATGTCTTCAGAACCTACCATTCACCAAATCTACTGGGCATTTTATTCCCTCCTCACTATGTCTCTTCAAGGTCAGTGTTGTGATGCCTCCTGACAGCAGAGGACATGGAGCCTTATCAGTGTGCAGCTACTCTCCCATGTCACATCAGAGCTGGTACCTGAGCCAGAATTCATATCTAAGCCTCTCTATGCCTAAGTCAGCACCCTGTTCTTCCCCTGTGAGCTTCATGTTCTATGAGCAAAGCAATGGAGGCTCAAACCAAGGAAACCAGTCATGGTGGCTTTATTCACCTCGCTTGGGTGTGGTTCCCACATTTACCCTGTAGAGCAACGATTTTCTGGTGGGCCAAGGCCCAGAGTGGCCAAGGTCCTTTCTAAAGGCCCTATGATGAAGTCAAAGATGGAGACTTGGCTCTGGCCTTGGCTGATTATTGTCAGAGACCCCTAGTAGAAATACATCTGATGCAGCATTCTCGGGCCGGCTGTGGGCAGCAAGGGTGCAGGAGAAAGCTCCATTAGGGAGTCACCTATGCGTCCTTCCTTCTCGTATCCTTCAGTTCAACTCCAAATTCAGAAACAGATCTGGGTCCAAGAAGGACATGCCTAACCAGGATATTTGCATTTTAAAAACATAAGGAACACTAATAAGTAGCAAAAATTTTTTTTTTGGTACTAGGGAGTGAATTCAGGGGTGCTTAACCACTGAGCCACATCCCCACTCTTTTTTTTTATTTATTTAGAGACAGGATCTCACTGAGTTCCTGAAGTTGGCTTTGAACTCACGATCCTCCTGCCTTAGCCTCCCAAGCTGCTGGGATAACAGGTGTGTGCCACCACACCCAGAAATAGCAGTGATTTTGACTCACTGCTATATTCATGAATTCACCCTATCAAACAAAATAGAGAATATTCCCATCTCCCCCAGAAAGTTCCCTAGTGTTCCTAGGTCAATATAATTTCTAGGTTTCCCTCCCTCTCTCCTCCTCTCCCTCCTTTATATTTCCTTCTCTTCAGATAATCATGTTTGCTCCTTGCAGAAAATTGCTGATCACAAATTGCACACGGTCTGGTGGTTGTCTTTCTTGCTTGTTCGTCTCCAATGTCCTTGCTTGGTAAAATAAAAAATTCACAACGTTAGGTCTGCAAATTTTACTGGTCTATGAAATCTAAAGACCTATTTCTACAAGAGCAGAAATAATGTGCTTGATTGGGCATTTAAGAGAAAACATTATGGGGAGGAGAAAGTATTGGGGATAAAGACCCAATGTTACATTTACAAGATGGCAGCCTCCAAGCCAACAGAGTGGACCCAAGAAAGCACCTGAAAATAACTGTCAGTGATACCCAAGGAGGTGTGAGAAGCTGATCCTAAAATTCTTGTTCTGGTTTCACTTCTGAGTTCCCAGGTTACCTTCAAAAGCTCTGTTCCCTCTGAAACAGTAATGCTCATCCAAATAGCAGATCGGGTGGGTTAAATTATTTCTGTGGTTTGATTTCACCTCTGGCCAGGTTTGGATTAATTAGCACTGATTTCCCCAGAGCCACTCCACGTCTGAACTCCAGGCTAGCATTTCCAGCCCAAAGCAAACACACTTCTAAACATCAGGCTTCGAACAAGTCCTGTCTAAAGTTTCCTTCCACCTCTTTCTGGGAAGCAATCAAGGGATCCCTTTTCTGGGAGACTGTAATTTGTTGAAAAGCATTTGATTGTTGTATTGAAAGGTTGCACTGTATGTGTAAAAAGGTGTTTATGAGGCTTCGTACAGTATAGTTAATAACCAACCAAGACCAGAGCCTTTATAACAGAGACCCTGGCTGCAAGCATCTATACTGTGCCTTACTGAGGCCCGCGGAATGGATAATTACAGTGGCTGGTGGTCTGGAATATAAACCAGGGGTGTTTGCTACATGCCTGAAGGTCAGCCCTCTCAGTCCAGGATAGACTTACTGTACTTTCTTCAGCTCAGCAGAAATAAGTCTCATTCCTCATTCCTCCAGCTTTTGAACACCTGCAGAATCTAAGCACCGGATTGCAAGGTAGACTGAGCAAGGTGCATTTTTTGACGCATCAGAAGCAACCAGTAACAAAACCAGTTTTGGTGTTTACTTATGCATAGAGGGAACTCACAGTTGAAGGACCCACCAGCTCAATCCGTGACCATTGCTTGCCAGGGTCTCCCTCTGTTCTCTAAGAAAAAGGCCAACCTCTTCATCATGGGCTCAAGGGTTCTGCAATATCTTACCTTTGATAACCTCCCTGGTCTCTCTGTATTTCATGCCACATATCTTGCTCCCTGGCCTGGTTTTGCATTGACCTTCTTTTGAGTCCCTTCTTTTTCCAATTCCCCATGTGAATTTGGGTATATTCTAAATTTTTGACCAGTAATGATTCATTCTCGCTTCCATTCTTCTCAACCCCCTGCCTCTCTCTCTGCCTGGTAAACTCTAACTCATCCTTCAAAGCCCAGATCAAATGGCATTCCTTCTGGAAAGACTCTCCTGAATTCCTGAATTACCAAGTCATATTGCTTGATTTGATTTATTCATGCTTTATTCCAAAATGATCTCTCTGAAACACCTACTACATGTCTGGAATCGATCCATACAGTTTACATAAAATGATTCACTTACAAAGTATGTGCTAAGAGTATCCTTATTTTACAAATGGGGAGCCTAAAGTCCAGAGAGTAAGTACTTGACCCAGGATGTGGGAGAACTGGCGAATTAACAAAACCAGACTTCAGCAACTCCAAATACAAACTCTTCAGCATGACATTTAACCTTTGAATGATTAAGAAAAAAGAAGAAGAAGCCACCTCCCAAACAGGAGGTATAAGACTCAAATATGTAAAGTATCTCCTTCCAAATATTAAAAATAGAAATAGGGCAAGACTCAAAGTAAAAATAAGCTTGTGTCAAGAACTGCCACATAGACTCCTGTTTCCTTTCAGTTTTTCTCCAGTTTCCTAATTTTCTATGTGTGCCCATTCTTCTTGCAATGGAAAGATATTTATTTTAAAAAGAAATTTAAGGAAGCAAAATAGGTACTGTCTTGAAACAACATTATAACAGTCCTAGAATTGAAAAATAAAAATTTGCCCACAATATCACCACATTAAACAAGACCAACTGTTTTCAATTTTGCATTTGCCTCTCTTGAAAATACTTCATTTCTGCATAGTTATAAACATAATATATAATTGGTATCTGGTTCTTTCCAATTCATATTTTATCCTGAAAACATCATGCTCATGCCACAGCACTATTCCACCAACAGGGAGTCTTACCTAGCTGCTAGGAGCCACAAGCATATATACGATGTATGGCACCTTTGGTTGTAAAGTGACGCCAGCTAGCCACTGAGATGATTATGTTAAAATTTACATTCATATGCAAACTGGACTCCCGCTGTTCACCTTGGCCTGCTACCGGACTCAAGTTACGGGACTTTACGGGACTGCTGGAGAGTTCCCATTGGTTGGGGAAGGATAGTAGGAGGGAATTCCGGAGGAGGTCGGAGGAGACGGGGGGTTCCGGGACGCGCGGTTCCGGTCGGACACCCTCGTGGGAGGACCGGTTTTTGACTTGCTGGCGCTGAGAGTGTTAGCGGCTTTTTCAAAATAAAGTTTTTGTTCCTGCTTGAGTGGCTCGTGATTTTGTGCCCAGCCAAGACTGCGGCATTTGGCGGCCCGTGCGGGGAACGCCTGAAGCTTAGAGGTGAGTAAAATTGCTCGCCCCTGAGGGAAGGCGACAGGATGGATGACCTTCTCAGAAAACAATGTGTTCTTGTTTTGATTTATTTTGTTTTTATTTCGAGCTCCCTAGCCCTAGAATTTTCTCAGGCGAACTGGAAAAAATGGTTGGCTCAAGGTTTGAAGTTATTCAGCCCTGAGAAAGAGAAAATTGATACAACCATTGTCTGCTCCGTCTTTGTTTCATTCTGCTTCGGCTTTGTTTTATCCTACCTTATTGGGTTAGGTTATAGTAGATTAGAATCCAATAAAAAACAAACCGAAAAACTGTTAAGTAAATTGTTAGAGGTCCAGACTATGGTAGAAAAAACGCTAGGTCAAGCAAAAGAGAAGGTCTCTCAAGCTAGTCAGACAGAGGAGAATTTAAAGAAAGCAAGCTTAGAGGACAAGCAGCCATCAGGTGGAGAATTACAACAGGAGGTTGCTACCAACTCCGTTCTATCACCAGAGGGCGTAACTCAGCCAACAGCTCCATCTACCGCTGAGCGGCCCTCAACTACCGTAGTTGATGGACGGAATTCTGAGGCAGGACCCCAAAGATTAGCATGCCCTGTACTTGAGCAGGCAGGAGGGCAACGAATTCACCGTGCTTTAGATTTCAAAACGATAAAGCAATTAAAGGAGGCTGTAACGACCTATGGGCCGCAAGCTCCCTTCACAATAAGCATGGTCGAATCTGTTACCAACTTGGACATGACACCAGCAGATTGGGCTAACATGTGTCGATCTGTGCTAAACGGAGGACAATATTTGTTATGGAAGGTTGCCAATGAGGAATTTTGCATGGAGACAGCTAGGCGAAATGCAGAAGCTGGGTACCCTCAAAGAAATATGGACATGCTATTGGGAAAGGGACCATATGAAGGTCAAAGACAGCAAATTGAATATGACCCTGGCGTATACGCACAAATTGCTGTAGATGCAGTTAGGGCATGGAAAACTTTACAGGGGCATGGAGACTTACAAGGTCAATTATCTAAGGTAATACAAGGAACTAATGAACCTTATGCTGAATTTGTAGATAGACTTATTCAGTCAGCCTCTAGGATATTTGGAAATACAGAACAGGTAATGCCATTTATAAAACAACTGGCTTATGACCAAGCAAATCGTTGCTGCAGAGAGGTCATTAGACCATGGAGACATGAGGATTTAAACACATATATTAAATTATGTAGAGACATTAATGAACAGGGGCAAGTCTTAGCAGCAGTACAACAGGCTTTAGATGCCAGGCCAAGAACATGCTATAATTGTAATCAAACAGGACATTTTAAAAGGAGTTGCCCCATAAGAGGAGGGTTTAACAAAGCTGGATATCAAAGGAATAGAATACCAGGTATTTGCCCACGATGCCGTAGAGGGAGACATTGGGCTAATGAATGCCGTTCTCAAACCACCATAGAGGGTATTCCGTTATCAAAAAACGGACAAGGACCAAGTGTTTACCCACGATATCGTGGAGAAAGGTATCAAGCTCCATTGCCAAAAAACGGACTAGAGGGCCCAATGCCCCGGGGCCCCAAACCACAAATATATGGGGCAATGGAGGAACCCAACAGCCCCATCAAGGTAGTGCCCAGGACGCATTATCCATTAAATCCCTCATCAGACAAACTAGAGGGAGCGCAGGGCTGGACATCTGCGCCTCTGCCAGAGCAGTACTAACCCCAGAGATGGGAATTCAAATCATTCCCACAGGAGTAAAAGGACCTCTTCCCAAAGGAACAGTAGGCTTATTATTGGGACGCAGTTCTTCTACACTAAAAGGACTTATGATAAGTCCTGGGGTAATTGATCCCGATTATGAAGGTGAAATAAAAATTATAGCTAGTTCTCCAAGAGGTATATCAGTAATTTCACCAGGAGATAGAATAGCACAGTTATTAATAATACCCAGCCTGCATGATAAATTTTCCAGTTGTAATGTAGAAAGAGGTTCCAAGGGATTAGGCTCCACAGGTGTAGATTGGGCTATGCTGTCTTTAAATTTAGATTCTCGCCCAATGCTAAAATTAAAAATTCAAGGACATGACTTTAATGGGCTGCTGGACACAGGTGCTGACCTCAGCATAATATCTCGTCAAGAATGGCCAAAACATTGGCCATTACAACAAGCCACTCAAACGCTTCGAGGCCTAGGAGTGGCAACAAATCCCCATAGAAGTGCTATGGTATTAGATTGGAGGGATCCTGAAGGATGTGAAGGAACTATACAGCCCTATGTATTGGATCATCTTCCTGTAAATTTATGGGGACGAGATGTCCTAGATCAATTAGGATTGACATTAACAAATAACATCAATCCTAACGCGCCCACTACTAGGGCTAAACAAGGCTTTAGGAAAGAAAAAAGATTAAGAGAACAAGAACAAGGTATGACAGCACCTATTCAAATAGATCAAGAAATAAATAGACATGAATTGGGTTTTCAGAAAGGGCCACTGAGACAATCAAAATTACTTGGAAATCAGAAAGACCAGTGTGGGTTCCTCAGTGGCCCTTGACTAAAGAAAAGATACAAGTAGCCCATGACTTGGTCAGACAACAGTTAGCGGAAGGACATATACAACCTTCCGTATCCCCCTATAATACTCCCATTTTTGTCATTAAAAAGAAATCTGGTAAATGGAGATTATTACAAGATTTAAGAGCCATTAATAATGAGATGGTTATTATGGGACCTGCTCAATCAGGGATTCCTCAATTGTCTGCTTTACCAAAAACCTGGCATGTTTTAGTTATAGATATTAAAGATTGTTTCTTTTCAATTCCAATTCATCCCGAGGATAGTCCACATTTTGCATTTACTATCCCTGCACTGAATCATGAAGGTCCTGATCAGAGATATGAATGGAAAGTACTCCCTCAAGGGATGGCTAACAGCCCAACTATGTGTCAAATTTATGTTAATAAAGCAATCCAGCCACTTAGAAACCAAAATCCTGAACTACAAATATTTCACTATATGGATGATGTGTTACTGGCACATAAAGATAAAAACACATTACTAGAATGTTATGCCACACTTACAAATTTATTGAAAAATTATAATCTAGAGATAGCAATAGATAAAGTACAATTAAATCTTCCAATTAATTATTTAGGAGTTCTATTATCCTCAACCATGGTCCGTCCACCAAAAATTCAAATACGAGTAGATCAACTCAAATCACTTAATGACTTTCAAAAGTTATTGGGAGACATAAATTGGATAAGGCCTTATCTAGGCATACCAACAGGAGAGTTAGGACCTTTATTTGATATTCTAAAAGGTCCATCAGATCCAAATTCACCCCGCATGTTAACGCCTGAAGCAAGAAAAGTATTAAAAATCATTGAAACATATATGGAAAATATGCATTTGGATAGAATTGATATAAGTTTGCCTTTATTATTTATTGTACTACCAACAAAAAATATTCCTACAGGAGTATTTTGGCAAGAAGGTCCATTATTGTGGATACATTTATCTTATTCCCCTAACACTATTCTTACTAGATATCCTGAGGCTGTAGGACAATTAATACTCAAAGGAATAAAAGCAGCTAAGGGAGTGTTTGGGATTTCTCCCAATAAAATTATTACTCCATATACTATGGATCAAATTGATGAGTTAGCTAATGAGTTAAATACTTGGGCAATAATCCTGTGTAAAACTAGTGTTTCATTTGATAATCACTTACCATCTAATCCTTTGTTGTCTTTTTGGTCTAAGCATCCTGTAGTTTTTCCAAAAATGACAAGAAAAACCCCTATCATAAATGCTCCAAATATATTCACTGATGGGTCAAACAATGGTACAGCAGCAGTAGTTACTCCTGATCAAACTTTTACATTTTTAGTACCCAAACAATCAGCTCAAAAGGTAGAGCTTAATGCAGTATTACAAGCTTTTATGATGTTTAAAGATTCTGTATTTAATTTATTTTCTGATAGTCAGTATGTAGTTAATGCTATTAATTCCCTTGAAGATGCTGGTAGGATTTCCCCTTCCTCTACTGTTTTCTCTTTGTTTTCCGATATACAAAGTCTAATCTGGGACCGAAAAGATCCATTCTTCATAGGTCATATCAGGGCACATACAGGATTGCCTGGAGCCCTTAGTATGGGCAATGAACTAGCAGATAAATCTACACATGACATACATATTTTCTCCACAATAGAAGAAGCTATAAATTTTCATAAAAGGTTCCATGTCAATGCTAATACTTTACAAAAGCGTTTTAAAATAACTAAAGAACAGGCCAGACATATAATAAAACAATGTCAAAATTGTGTGACATTTTTACCACAAGTTAATCTTGGAGTCAATCCTAGAGGACTAATACCTAACCATATTTGGCAGATGGACGTCACACACTTGCCAGAATTTGGAAAATTAAAATATTTACATGTTACAGTTGATACCTCTTCCGGATTTTTGATGGGCTCCCTTCATGCCGGAGAAAAAACTAAAGATGTTATAGCTCATTGCTTACAAAATTTTGCCACTGTGGGCGTTCCAAAACAGTTAAAAACGGACAACGGTCCTGGTTATACTTCCTCCTCTTTTAAACAATTTTGCTCATCATTTGGTATTACTCACATAACAGGAATTCCATACAATCCACAAGGACAAGGCATAGTTGAAAGAGCTCATCAAACTATTAAAATGTACTTATTAAAACAAAAGGAGGGAATTGGAAAGGGGTATATATCCCCCAAAGATAAACTTAAAATAACCCTTTTTACTCTAAACTTTTTAAATTTAGATTCATCGGGACTTAGTGCTGCGGAAAGACATTTGTACCCCAAAAATGTACATAAGCCTAAGGTACTTTGGAAAGATATTCTAACAGGACAATGGAAAGGCCCGGATCCAGTGATAGTCTGGAATCGGGGCGCTGTCTGTGTTTTCCCACAGGATGAACAGCAACCAATTTGGATTCCAGAGAGATTAACTAAAACAATTTCTACAGAAAAAGAAGATGATTTGACTCAAATCCATAACAGCTGACATCCAGAGCTCCAGCTTGGCTATTCTTACATCGGCGACAGTGATTAACCAAGGTGTTTTTTTTTTTTTTTTTTTTTTCAGTATCTATTTTATTATTGCATTTTTCCACATCATAAAGTTCTATTTTATTTTTGAGCTCATACAAACCTAGGTTAATGTTTTTCTGATCAGTTTTATTTTTTGACTGTGTTTTATTTTTTTTTTTATTTATTTATTTATTTATTTATTTTTTGACTGTGGAGTTTTTAAACATTGCAATGGAGATTTCACCTAAGTATAGTTACAAGGCCTTTATTTACTATTGTCTTATGTGTTGTATGTTGTGTGCACACTTCTGTTTTGTGTTGTATGTCTGTATGTGTGTATGTCCATATTTCTTATATGAGGAGCGCTCATGAAAAAATGGATCCGAATTTTTTCTTTATTCACGTGATTTATATGGTTTAATTTAAATTAGGTGAACAGCTGTTTATGATTGTTGTTAAAGATGGTTAACAGATCTGTTTGTTTACTTTCACCATTCCTTTTCATTATATTTAATAACTCTGTTCAGGATAATGTCTCTTTAGCATCATTGCCAGAATTTCCATCTCCATCCCAATTCCGGTGAAGACTGAGATAAAACCAAACTACAGCTTCTATGATAGCTATCACAGTAAACTGTATAAACTGATGCATCAATGAATATAACTCAACAAGTAATGCTCAATCAAGGACTTGATTTACTTTGGGAGGAAATGGACATATTGATAGACTCCTCCAATTTGAACTGCTTGCAGAACTTGCCTGGACTATATATCAGTTGTATACATTGTAAAATATCATCTGGTGCACCGAATTGTGGTACTGCTGGCATATCTTTGCTGATGGTGTCACCAGTGATGCAATTTCCTTGCCAGCTCACCCCATGTTTATTGTGGTAATACTGGCATATCTTTGCTGATGGTGTCACCAGTGACGCAATTTTTCCAAGGAGCCATCAATTGGCTTGGTGTCGTGGCATTTCTGTATCCTCCTCCCTTCTACTAGTGATGGTCTAAAATTTGGGGGCCAACAGAGGTGAGGCAAAGAACCTCACCCCCCCACTGGCACCAAGGCAAAATTTGGGGGCCAACAGAGGTGAGGCAAGAACCTCACCCCCCCACTGGTGCATAGGCCTATCCACAAGCATGGCTGAATGCTGGACCGGTAGTCAGCGACGGGTTGCTCTGATTACAGTGGATTCAACCTAAGACAGGAAGCTGACGCCTAAAGGTCAGTTCTCCCATGACGGGTAAGAACCATATGTTAAATTGGACAACCTACCAGGCACGGTCCCTAGCCACATTGCTTGTTGCTTAATTAAACAGAAGGGGGCAGATGCTAGGAGCCACAAGCATATATACGATGTATGGCACCTTTGGTTGTAAAGTGACGCCAGCTAGCCACTGAGATGATTATGTTAAAATTTACATTCATATGCAAACTGGACTCCCGCTGTTCACCTTGGCCTGCTACCGGACTCAAGTTACGGGACTTTACGGGACTGCTGGAGAGTTCCCATTGGTTGGGGAAGGATAGTAGGAGGGAATTCCGGAGGAGGTCGGAGGAGACGGGGGGTTCCGGGACGCGCGGTTCCGGTCGGACACCCTCGTGGGAGGACCGGTTTTTGACTTGCTGGCGCTGAGAGTGTTAGCGGCTTTTTCAAAATAAAGTTTTTGTTCCTGCTTGAGTGGCTCGTGATTTTGTGCCCAGCCAAGACTGCGGCACCTAGCATCCTTGGGTCAGCAGCATGATTCTGGCATTAGCAAAGCCTTCTAGAACCTTCTAGTCTTTTCTGTCAACACATCCTGGTTTGGCATCCTTCTCCCATTGAGAGACTTAGTCACTCATTCTGAGATAGGAATTTGGGGATACAGGTATATTGAGGCTCAAAGGAAACATCTGTGAACGACTAACTAGCAAAAAGTGTCCAGAAGCAATGTGGCCTTGGCACTTGACCCTTGTAGCATAAAAGCAATGTAGAAACTCAGGGAAAACTGGTGCAGAATTATGTAGCTCCACCCTGGCTACACCCCTTGCAACTGTCCCTCTATAAATATTGACACCTGACACCAATGGGTTGCTGTCTCTCCCTCTTGAGATGGCCAGTATTCTCCCTTGAATTCATGGTCCTTGCTTTACCCCAAAGGCATCTCTCCATTCCTCCATTCTCTCTGAATGTGTATCTACTTTCCTAAATAAACCTGTGTCCGTGCCTTTGACTGTTTCCTGCTGAAATTCTTTTCCTTCAGGTATGCCAAGAACCATGCTGGTTCTGGATCGAGTTCCCCCTTCTCTCTGGAAATTCTTTGAACCCTTCTTAGGAGACACCTCTTCTCCCATGACAACTCCAAAAGTATCCCCTGAATGATTACTGTGCACCAGGCACTTGTTAGATGTGCTTTAACCTGTCTGTACTGTGTGACAGTCAGCTCCAGCACAGAGTCAATGAGTCATCTTTCTTTAAGAAACTTTTAATAGACAGTAAGACAGTTCCAGAATGAAAGACAATCTACAGAAAGCCATGCATCGAGGCCCTCAACATTTTCCCTCCGCTTAATGTATTAAAGTGGTGGAATTTCACAACTCTTTAAAGTTTATAGAATCATTTACATCTGTTATCACTTTTAATAATTCAGCATTTGAATCATTAAATGGGAGGAATTCTCTCCAAATGAGGAAATTGAGATCCCAGGAGTTTATTTGATTTATTCAAAGTCTCTTCAATCATGAGAAATAAAGCCACATCTCACAGCTTATGCTTTGACTTGATTTTCTCACTTATTAATATTTCTCTCTCAGAACATACCTCCATTTTAAAAAAAAAACAGTCACAGATTATTCTACCATTGGAAAAACCATAATCACCTTAACCTGTTCCCCGTTGATAGAAACTTATGATGTCACAATTTTTGTTATTATGATTCTGCAATTAAAAATTCTCATAATACATCTTTGCACGAACAAGGATATTTCTGTTGAAGGCTTATAAAAATGTACATAGGTCAGAGGGTATGCAAATTATAGACTCAGGCAGCCCAATAAAGACTTCCCAATTAATATTGTCAAAACGGCCATACTACCAAAAGCACTATACAGATTTAATGCAATTCCTATTAAGGTTCCAATGACATTCTTCATAGAAGTAGAAAACACAGTCTTGATATTCACTTGGAAAAATAAGAAGCCCAGAAATCCAAAGCAATCCTCAATGAGAAAAGTGAAGCAGAAGGCATTGCAATACAGACCTTAAATTGTACTACAGAGCAATAATGACAAAAAAAACAGCATAGTATTGGCACCAAAACAGACATGAAGACCAATGGTACAGAATAGAACACATGGAAACAAACCACATAAACACTGTTATCTCATATTAGACAAAGTCATCATAAATATGCATTGAAGAAAAGATAGCCTCTTCAACAAATGGTGCTGGAACAACTGGAAATCCATATGTAATAAAATGAAATTAGACCCCTGTCTCTCACCCTGCATGAACTCAACTCTAAGTGGATCAAGGATCTAGGCATTAGACCAGAGACCCTGTGACTACTAGAGGAAAAAGTAGACCCAAATCTCCATCAGGTTGGCTTAGGAACCGACTTCCCCAAGAAGACTACTTAAGTGCAAGAAGTAAAATCAAGAATCAACAAACGGGATGGTATCAAACTAAAAAGCTTTTCATAGCAAAGGAAACAACCAAGAACATGAATCCAGAGCCTACAGAATGGGAGAAAATCTTTGCCACTGCACCTCAGATAGAGCATTAATCTCCAGGATACACAAATAACTCAAAAAACTTCATACCATAAAACAAATAACCCAATCAATAAATGGGAAAAGGAACTGAAAAGGCACTTCACAGAAGAAGAAATATGATCAGTCAACAAATATATGGAAAAAATGTTCGATATCACTAGCAATTAGGGAAACGAAAATTAAAACTACACTGAGATTTCGTCTCTTTCCAGTCAGAATGGCAATTATCAAGAATACAAATAACAATTAATGTTGGTGAGGATGTGGGGGAAAAGGTACTCTCATACATTGCTGGTGGGACTGCCACCACTCTGGAAAGCCACATGGAACTTCCTCAGAAAACTTGGAATGGAACCACCATTTGACCTAGTTATCCCACTCCTGGACATACACCCAGAGGACTTAAAACCAGCATACTATAGTGACACGACCACATCAATGTTTATAGGAGCTCAATTCAAAATAGCTATGGAGCCAACCTAGATACCCTTCAACATATGGGTAAAGAAAATGTGGGACATATACACAATGGAATAGCCATAAAGAAGAATGAAATTATGGCATTTGCTGGTAAATAGATAGAACTGGCGACTATTATGCTAAGTGAAATAAGACAATCCCCAAAACCAAAGGTTGAATGTTCTCTCTGATGTGTGGATGCTGACTCACAATAGGTGGGGGTGAAGCAGGAGTGGAGGTTCACTGGACTGGACTGGGCGGGGCAGTTGGGGGGAAGGATAAGGGGAAGGGAATGGGAAAGACAGTAGAAAAAACTCAGACTTCACTTTTCTATGTTCATATATGAATACATGACCAGTGTAACTCCACATCATGTACAACCACAAAAATGGGAAGTTATACTCCATGTGGGTATAATATGCCAAAATACATTCTACTATCCTGTAAAACTAAAAAGAACAAATAGGTTGTGGCTTAGAGGTAGAGCACTCACCTAGCATGCATAAGGCACTGGGTTAGATCCTCAGCACCATATAAATATAAAACAAAGATATTGTGTCCACCTATAACTAAAAAATAAAATATTTTTAAAAATCTTATATAAAAAATACCAAAAAAATACACCCAGCAAATAATTTTGAGTACCCGGTATGTGGCAGGCCTGTTGTAAACATTGGGAATCAGAGTCAAAAAGGCAGATAAGTCTCATAGAGCACTGAGAGGAAAACATTAAAAGAACAAAATACATCCCCAATAATATTGTAGAATGATACTTATTTACCAGCAACTCTGCTGCCAATCCTTTCGCTTTTATGATTGACCCTTTTTTAATTTTACAATATCAATTGTTTTAAAATGTTAAGACCATGATGATATCCCATTGTGGGTTCAATCTGCATTTTTGTGTTCTTAACTCTGAGTCTGAGCACTGTTTTCATATGCAGATGGACATTTTCACTTTCCC
This sequence comes from Spermophilus citellus, assembly GCF_964194105.1. NCBI lineage: Eukaryota > Metazoa > Chordata > Mammalia > Rodentia > Sciuridae > Spermophilus > Spermophilus citellus. Next base: position 38,346,482 of record NC_138200.1, read on the forward strand.
TAGGAAGAACTTTGTAAAGTCTATGGAGAGGGATCTGGAGTGGGGGCAAACTGGGGACAGGCTTTCCTCAGCAAGTTCATGGTTTTGTTTGTTTGTTTGTTTTTTGGTTTTTTGTGGTGCTGGGGATGGAACCCAGGGCCTTGTGCATGTAAGGCAAGCACTCTACCAACTGAGCTATATCCCCAGCCCAAGTTCATGGTTTGCACAATCAATTGAAACATGACCAATGTGATTCTGCAACCTGTACACTCAGACAAATGAGAAATTATACCCCATCTGATTCAAATGTATGATATGTCAAGATCATTGTACTGTCATGTGAAACTAATTAAAACAAAACAAACAAACAAACAAACAACAACAACAAAAGTGGAAACCAAAGATGAAGAACAGACTGCCCAGTTAGTGGTCAGATGGACAGAAAGATAGACAAAGAGAGAAGTGATAAGAAGTAGAACATGTCAAGTAATTTGTGATGTAATCCATAGAGAAAAAGGCAAAAAATATTGGATACTCTTTCTGTGGTTGTTCAGAAGCAGTTCCTTCAAGAAGCCATGTTGCATTGGGCATAAGACTATCTTAAGGTAGAAGTTGGTGTCCCAAGAGCTCAAGCAGATTCAGATTCACCATGCATCTCATGAAGGGAGACCCTGGGAGTCCCTCATTTGCATAATAGTCTCCTTCCAAGACCTGGAGAGGGACCCTAGCAGTGGCTTCATATGGTGATGTTTCTGTAAAGTGCAAAATTGATAGTTGAACTTCCATAGGTTAAGACTGTTAGCTGTTTCTGCTCTAATTTCCCTGTATTATACCGCCCATATGCTGGGTACCCATGGACATTTTTAAGAACCTATCTAATAGATACTGAGTTGGAGATATATTTATCTTGTGTTCAGTGAGATATGTTTATGTGTTTTATAGCACCCAAGGGCAGCTAAGTTACCGCTAGTTGCTCCAGTGCAAGCGTAGGTCTAAGGACTCTCCTCCAACCCACTGAGCTCACTCACCTGCATCAGGAGATGAGGAGCCCGGAGATGATATTGCCATAGGAATATGTAAGTGGAGAAGGAGTAAAAGAGAGATGTAAGTGGAGAAGGAGAAAAAAAAGTTTGAAAGATACAGTGCAGAAGCTAAGCTACGAAAAATTCTGTATTCATCAGATGTGCACAATTATGAGCAGAAATTTCTATTCAATTGATTCCTAGTCAAAATAGAAGTTCTTTCCTGTCAGAATACATGCAGGAAAGCAGCGTTTTATTGACTATATAATTATAAACCTACTATAATTTTGATGAGACTCCCATGAAATATAATTTATCAGAAATATTATGTTTGAAGCGTACAAACTTGTATTCTTCGGTAAGTACATCTGTCTGCAAAGTTGCATGTTTTATGCATCCCAAGTATGATATTTTTATTGCTTTGGATCAACCATATTAGAGAGAAGACTGAATTACCTTTCTTTTCTCTCTATAGAAAATATTACAAAGTCGTCATCATAGAAAAATGCAAAGTGTGTCACAGGCAAATTGTAGGAAAGAAATATTATAGAGGTATAATAATAGCAGTTAATTCATTAAAATGTTATTTTATTTTTCTGGGTCTTGTGGGTTTAAAAAATTTTTGTCAGTTTGTCAAAATTAGTATTTTAGCATGATCTCTTATTCTAAATAAATACTCTTTTGCTGAAGTTCATGCCTTTCCATGCTTTTGTTTGATGAGGGCTTTGAATTGGAACAGGCTTAGGCCCCACATAGCTAAGAGATTGCAGGATTGGGAGTTGGCCTCAGTGAGCTCTTTAGTCCAAACCACAAGCATAGAAAAGAGTGGGTTTATGTCTTTATTTGTTTAAGCTCGTCATTCACATACCTTTGGTGGCCAGGGTGAAGTAGGCACTCAAACCTCTACTGCAAAAATAGATGGTCCTTCTTCTAGCTCTAAGATTTACCTCTAGGCTTGATTTGGGAATATGGTAGATTAGATTATTGTGCAAAAATAATCTAGGAAGAATAGGAAGAATACATTTTTCCATCGCTGATGGGGAACTTGGGCATGTGACTTGTCTTAACCTCGTGGGAGGAATACACAGGCCCATCCTGAATTAATCTGCTACCCCTGGGAGAATGAGAGCCATGTGGAGTGTATCCAGACCCAACCTGCAGTCTCTGGGCACAACCGAACCCTGACTCCAGGCATGTTTTCTGGTTTTCATGTTCAATTTAAAATCTAACTAGGAAAACATACCCCGGCTTACGCAGATGCATGGTTAGGGGTAAAATGGACCAGCCAAAGTAAGAAGCATGAAAAAACAGGCTTGGAACACAACCACTTAGACAAAGTCAAATATAGATTTAACAACTAATTATAGGAGAAAGCTGCAAAGTGCGTTATAAAATCAAGTGTTTGCACAGAAACATTTTTGCTATAAAGCAAAGTGGTAGCTCATTTGCATGTTTGGTATTGTTAGCATACAAAGGAGCTGAACTGCTAAAATTAAGATAGTGAGTTGTTTGAAAACCTCATTTTAAAATAGAATAAATCACGCCACAGACAGATGTTTAAGAGTGTGCCTGATGTGGAGAGCGCTGGCCTCCTGCAAGAGGGTTGGCAAGGGGTTGAGCCCAACTGTTCTCTAAACCTCAGGCATCGGTGACCAGGGATGTGGGAAACTCAGGGCCTGTGGCTTCCTGGGAAAGTATCACGGTTGAGAATTCACAGCCTGGTTCTGGGTCAGGAGAGGAAATGTCAATGTGTGCAGCCACCGATGGCCTAAGAATCTCTGAGCAATAAGTGCTAAGGTCTCCACCTGCAGTAGGACGAGACATGGAAGACTCCTAGGCTACAGAATGTCAGGAGGTGCCCACTCCCAGGGGCTGACCCTGCTGCTCCAGCATGACCCTGAGAGGGAGCACCTCCTACCCCCCCCCAAATGCTAGCCAAGTGAGCAGTATCAGTTTTAACTCTCATCTTACTTTGAGATTTAAATTATGGTTATTATTATCAAAATCCCATTTTGCAGATGGAGGCGTGGAGGGTAGGGGAAGTTAGAAAATGTCCCCAAAGTCCACAAATGGAGTGACTCTGGGACAACCCAAGTCTAACGAAAGATAGCAGTGATTATCAAACTATATTGTACACTCCATCACAAAGAAAAGGTGTCCATCTGTATTTATTTACGTACTTATTTAAAAATGTGCATGTGTACAACTGTATTATCTACCCTATTTTATTTTTATTTATTTATTATTTTGGTGCTGGGGATTAAACCCAGGGCCTTGAACATGCTAAGTGTGCCTTCGACCACTGATCTACACCCCTCAACTTTCATGACATGCCCCAAAATAGAAATTAAAAAATGATGAGAAGAAGAAAAAAAATAAAAATACTGCTAGTTTGTTCACACATAAGGGATTCTTTTGAATGTTCCAGGGTGCAAGTTTTTTCCTGTTTTGGAAAGAAGCACTTAGCCATTATGTCTCTCAGTCTGACCCCTCTAAGCTTGGGAATTCTTATTATAAGAGTGCCTGGCACCCTGTCAGCAGACTACAGTGATACAGCCACGTCGATGTTTATAGCAGCTCAATCCATAATATCTAAACTCTGGAACCAACCTAGATGTCCTTCAATAGATGAGTGGAAAAAAGAATATTCAATGGAATATACTCATCTTTAAAGAAGAATGAAATTATGGCATTTACTAGTAAATGGATACAGATGGAGAATATCATGCTAAGTGAAATAAGCCAATCCCCCCAAAACAAAGGCTAAGCTGTGCATCTCATATGAGGATGCTAATTCACAATAAGGTGGGGGGCACTAGAGAAGAAGAGTGTTACCTTAGATTAAGTAGAGGGAAGTAAAGGAAGGGGATGTGGGGATAGGAAGGATAGTAGAACGAAACAGATATTATTGCTTTATGTATATATGTGACTACGTGACCCATGTGATTCTATAACATGTACACTCAGAAAAATGAGAAATTATATCCCATCTATGTATGATGGATCAAAGTGCATGAATGCAGTCTACTGTCATGTATCACTAATTGAAACAAGTTTAAAAATTAAAATAAAAAGAGCTCAAGTCACCCTGTCCTTTTTTTCCTAATGTGCACCTGTATGAGTTTCCTATTTTTGCTATAACAAATAATCATTAACTCAGTGGCTTAAAGCAATACACACGTATTCTATTACAGTTCAGGGGATCAGAAGAGCAAAACCAGCCGCAATGGTCTAAAGCCAGGTGACAACAGGAGGCACTGGAGGAGGATTTCCCTTGCCTTTTTCAGCCTCTATCATGCATCCTGTCATAATGTCTCTTGTAGACAAACTGTGGATTTCCACAGACTCAGAGGTCCATAAAATAGGCTGCTTTGAAGGGAGAAAATCCCATCTCCCTTGAAACTTCTGAGCTCCAGGAAAGCCAGAATGAAAAGTCCTTTTACTGCTACGTGTAGGTACACGGTATGGAAAGTCCTGTGCCTTGAGTGTTCAACTGACCCTTGCTGAAGGGCAGAAACAACTTTCCCTTAAGTCTCTCTAGATCTTTCTGTCCCTTTTAACTCCTGTTTATGGCCCAGATCATCCCAGAATCCTGAACATTTATTCATGCCCAGTTTCATTTTCTGATCTCTGTATTCCTACGGCAAATATTATTTCATGCAAGAGAATCCCGATGTGCTGCACTCAACATATTCAACTGATGAAACCAAACAGCAAATATCTTTCATTTTAATCCTTTCTTGGGACCTAAAATAGTCCTAAATCTTAAAGAAATGCTGAATAGGTACATTCTGCCTTGCCAGCAACATTCACCCCAAAACAACTACACACAACTGCAGAGTAATGAGGTGGTAAAGGGAAATGGAGAGGTATGAGGCGTGTGAGGGTCTTACATGGAGACAAATTGTTAGAAGTGTAAGTTCAAGGACATTGCCTAAAGAAGCAGTTCCCAAACTTTAGAGTCATAATTTTTGAAATATGGGGCTCATATCTGCCTACCAACAGTTTTCTTTTTCTTTTTCTTTTTCTTATTTTCACATTAACTCAGCTTTTAAAATTTTAAAAAGAAAATGGATATTTAGCAAACCTTAAACCTTTTTTATGGTTCCTGATTGTCCACTACAATAAATGAATGAAAATATTCACTGATAGAAATACTAGTTATCTATTGCAATGTAGTAAGTGACTACAAAAGTTAGTGACTTAAAACAGCCATTACCATCTCCCCATTTCTCCTGGTCAGGAGTTCAGACAAAGCTAGGGTCAGTTCTTCTGCTGAAGAATGTTCACAACACTTCAATAAAGTTGTTGGTTGTGACTACTGTTGTCTCAAGGTGGGAATGAGCAAGGATCTATTTCCAATCTCACTTAGGGATCCGGGGCAGGTGTAAGTTCCAGGTAAGCTGTGATAGGGAGAGCCACATGGGTCTTTCTATAGGGCAGGTCACCACCTAGCAGCTGACGTCATTAAATGGAAGTGGTGAGAGAATAAGACAGGAAATGCTTACAAAATAGATGTCCAGTCCTTTATAACCAACCACATCTTTGAAAGTGACATCCTATCACTGTAGAGACAAGTCACATTGCCCCAGTCTACAATTCAGGGGAGGAAATAATTCAAGGGGGAGGTGGGAATCCTTGGAAGCCATGTTGAAAGTAGGTTAGAGCACATTCCCTGGAATTGGCTTGCTTGCTCTTATGGTCTGTGGGCCCCACATGGCAGCCATCTCTGGTGTCAAGGATGCAGTGAGCCTAACATGGCACTAATGGTAGCTGGGAGAGTAGGTTGTGGGCTCGGGGTCAGGAGAGGGCAGCCCAACCCCAGAGAGACCACAGTAAAGATGTGGATGTTTTCAGAGAGGAGCAGAGACAGCTTCTCACAGCTCTATTAACTGTAGTGAAAGGATCCCACTAGAAGAAGGCAAGGTGGAGAGTTTTCTTCACTGGGAGAAAATCCCAGAACCATTTAGTCAGTCTCCACCTTCTTATTGTACCTATTTGGTCCTCCTCATTGGAAAGTTAATAATTACTTCTTCAGCTACAGGGGAAAAGTGTTTTTTTTTTTTAAATAGATTTTGACAGGTAGCCTTATAAAAGTGAATTTGATATAAAATTTTCAGTCTTGGGTAGAGATTTTTGTAAATTGTTCTTTCTGCCCTTGCTATGCTGGGAACTCCCCCAAGTCCTTGAGAATCAAGCTCTTATCCAATTCTCCAGGGCAAGAGTCAGCAAACGATGGAAGCCAAACCTGGCCAGCTGCCTGTTGGTTTATAGCCCAAGAAGTGAGAACGCTTTTCACAGTTTGAAATAGTTAGACTAGTACCTCCATGGTAGCTTTGATTCTGCCCCTAGATTAGTGGAGTCTAAAACATTTATCATCTGTTGTTTTTTTTTTTAAAGAAAAGATTCCCCCTTCAAAAAAAAAGGTGGAGAATCCAAAAGAGATGAGTTAAGCTGTTTAGGAAAGAGAGGGAAGAAGGAGAAAGAAGGAAAGATCCTGAGATGGACAGAGCTGTGTGACCCTAGAGCCCACCTTTACCTGTACTGACTTCATACCTGCCAAGCCTGGTACCCAGGGACACCGCTTCATGATTTCACTGTCTTTCAAATCATCAGAATCTCCCTGATGAGAAGGAAACTGAAATCGTTTTAGAAGCTACCACTGGCTTAAAAATGTCTCCCATTGTCAGGAAACATCTGTGGTGACTTAGACGGAGACAGAGACATGCTCCACAAAAACTTCTACTCCAAGGCAGGAGAGGGGGATGGAGAAGAAACAGTTCCAAGGAAATAACCAAAGAGCCAAGAACTCACTAGAAGGAGACATACATGAAGAGGGTGTTTGCCCCTCAAAAAGACCACGATCCAGAGATCTCCACCTCTGCGGGAAGACAGGTGAGATTTGAAGGGAGTGCTGAGTGTCATGTTTGGAGCAATAACTTAGAAAGCCCTTCTATTCTATGGTGCAGTGAGAACAGATGTCATGGCCAAGAGCAGAGAAGGCAGGAGGAAGAGGGGTTGGACTTTCTCAACCTCTGTGGCCAGCCTTCCTGGGCAGTGTCATGCCACTTCCCCTTTTTGTCAGGGAACAATTGGAGCAGTTCATTTTTAAAATTCTACAGTGCTCCTTAGAATTGGGTGGGAACAGATGAATGTTACTGAGCACAGGGTGGGTAACCGTGCCCTCGTCATTAATACTCTAGTTATGGCCTCTGGAAGCATTAGGAGGCTTAAGTGTGCCTCCCTGAAAACCCAAATCAAGCTACTAATAAAATACACATATTGGTTCACCTACAGAAAAAGCTCCATACAACTCAACTGCAGGCATGTTTTACCGGGGAGTTGCCTTCATTTCTCTGGGATTCTCTCAGATTTGGCCTTTTCTGCCTGTCAATCAAGACTTTAGCCTCATTTTGTTCATGGCTGCAAGTGTCTGTCAGCAGGAGCTGGAGGGAGATGACTCACCATGGAATACAAAATTTTTGTCTTCCAGGAACATCTATGCCGCAGTCCGGCTGCAGTAAAATAACCGGGGGTGACGAGCAACTTGATGCAGCAGGAGTGGGAGCCGTTTATTGTAGGACAGGAGGGGTATATATACATTCCACACAGCTTATCTTAATTAACATAAACTAGATACAGCACTCAACCAATAAGGAATCTCCACACTTAATGGCTTGCTGGCATTACTTCACAAACCACTCCCTCTGGCAAAATACCAGGCGCCATCTTGACTTGTTTACAGACTCTAACAGATCTAGTAAAGCACCGAGCTTCACTGTGCTTGAACCATCTTAGAGGACAGACCCGTCCATGAGCCAAAGACTGTGCAGGGGATAGTGTAACTCTGACTTACTAGAGTTACCAGATCCTGTAGAAGATGAGATTCTTCCAAGTTGCAGCACTTGCTGAGGGGGAGGCAGGGGATTGCCCCAGATCGGCTACTTCAATATATTTTACCTGTATTGGCTAGTTGAGAAGCAAGCAAGGTCTCCTTTCTTTCTTCAAGATTCACATCTAGTTCCCCCTCAAGCCAGGACTAACTTGATGGAGCTGTGGGATGAGACGCCCTTTAACTCCCAAGATGACACCAGTTTACTTACTTGAGAGATTTTCAGCACAGACAGAAATGGTATACAGGGGGATCCCAGAAGTCTCCTTGATGGGAATAAAGTGAACAGAGAGTCTGGAGACCCATGAAGGTACAGGATAGATAAGAGAGAAGATAGAACTGAATATACACAGAGAAGCCTTTTTGAGCAGAGTAGATGATTGGTGCATTTAAATGAGACAATGACTCAAGGTTGGGGAAAGGGCCATTCAACAGGTAACAGGAAAGAACATGAGTCTTCATACAAAGCCGGACATAGAGTATGTTCTTCTCATAGTCCAGACAGGAAAATTTCACCCTTCATTGGATGAAGTAATCTGAAAGATTTTGACTCACAAATTGGGAATAATTAGTCCTCATTATTCTTAAACCTGTGTTTCTCCTGATTCACCTAATATACCACAAATGAATAAAGGTAGGTCTCAAAAGGTACAAACTGTTTTCAAGTAACTTAACTAACTGCATGCCATAATAAAAGTCAAGAATATTTATGGGAATATAAAAACATCCATTACTCAAGGATTACCAGTCCTGCCAATTGAAAACATACTGTGATACCACCAGTATGCACTGACTAGAGTGACTCAGATTATAGACCGACCATGCCAACTGTTGAATGATGACATGGAGGAACTGGAACTCTCATGCACTGCGGGTGGGAAGGCAGCCACTCTAGAAAGCAATGCAGCAGTTTCTTGAAAAGATAAATCCATCCCAACAATAGGGTCCAGTTACTCTACTCCCAGATATTTACTCAAGATGAACAAAAAACATCTAACATACAAAAATGGTCCACTAGTGTCCATACACTAATGTCCATAATAACTTCATCTGCAAGAGTCAAAAGTTGAAAGCAATTTAATACTCATCATCAATTGAATAGATAAAAAAAATATGGACTACGTACACAAGTCAATATTTCAGCCACGAGACCAGCACGATAGCTTCATAATAGAGGTTCGAAAGCATAAAAATTAACTAGTGAGTTTTAAAATTAAAGAGACATAACTCTCGTTACCTTATTTGCCCAGCTCAGAGACCCAGCTCAGAGACGGCTCCTCCTAGCTCCTGCCTCCAGCCACCTAATGCAGTGGTGAAGTTAACACGAGAGGCCAGAGAGAGGGGGGGGGAACACGCCAGGGATTGCGCTTTATATTGGGGAACAAAAAATTCAAGGGAAAATTCCATCCAATGAAGGTCGAGGGGGGCAGCATTCCAAGGTCAGGGTCAGTGATTGGTCTCAGGGTCAGTGGTCAGGCACACCCCCACAAGGACAATCCCTCGCACCTGGGACAGGGTGGGGAAGGCTCTGACACAGTGTGTCCAAGCGCCTCTCACCCAGCCAGGGAGGTAACTCAAATTACGTTAGAGAATGGCCTCCCACAAATATTACTCAACAACAGGAAGAAATAAACTATATATATTTGCTACATTTATGAAGCACATACTTTATATCAAGTAAAAGTGTATCAGACTAAAAGGAGCGCATGTGGTATGGCTTGATTTATATAAAATTTTAGGAAACCCAAACCAAAATTTATTAACAGAAATCAGACCAGCAGTTGTCTGGGGCTGGAGAATGAGAGAGTTTATGAAGAGACATAAGGAAGCTTTAGAGGGTAATGAATTTCTTCATTTGATTGGTTGTGATGGTGGCTTCAGAGGTGTCGACATGCACCAAAGTGTAATCAAACTGTAAAGTAGAAATACATGTAGATTTGTGTGTCAGTTCTGTTCTAGAAACGCTGGTAGGGAAAAAAAAAGGTGACATGTTAAGAGTTCAATATTGTTATTTATCAATTCTTCATGACTTGATCTGAAGATTCAACATAGTCCCTAATCAAAAACCCAGCACATTCTTTTCATGAATATGGACAAATTGGATCCTACAGTTCCCATGGAAAAGCAGAGGACTCAGAATAGCCAGCCCAATATGGAAAACGTAAAACAAACTCGAAGGATTGACATGACCAACTTCATGGCTCACTAAAAACCTCCAACAATCAAGTCTGTATGATACGGAAACAGTAATAAACATAAAAATCCATGGAACAGAATAGAAAGTCTCTCAATAGACCCAAACACATAGAGGCAACTGATTTTAGACAACTGATTTTTGATAAAGGAGGAAAAGCCAATTCAGTAGAGAAAAGATGGTCACCTCAAACAGTGTTTGGATCTATTTTGTTTTCTGTATATGTAATAAGTAAATAATGAAAAGATTAAGAACAGTGTTTATACCTTTCATAAAAATTACATCAAAATGGATTACAGACCTTTATGAAATTTCAAAGCTGCAAAACAATTAAAAGAAATTAGTAAGAGAAACTCTAGGTGACTTCAAGTTTTATGATAAGTTTTCAGATACCCACCAAAAGCATAATCAATTAAAAAATGATAATTTGGACTTTATTGCAGTTAAAATCTGCTTTGCAAAAGAAACTTAAAATAATGAAAAAAAAAAAAACAAGCCACCAACTGGAAAAGAAGTTTGCAAAACACATACCTGATCCAAATTATACAAAAAAGAAAAACCTTCTACAACTCAATGACAAAAGAAACAACCAGGCAAATTTAAAAAGCAAACAAAAGAAAGTCTAAATAAACATCTCACCAAAAAGAAGTTGTATGGATGGACAAATAAGCCCATGAAAGAATGCTTAGCATCTCTCATCTCTAGGGAATTGCAAATTAAAACAACGAGGAAATATGGCACCTGTTAGAATAAGAATAATAAAGTCCAAAACACCTGACTAACTAAATCCTGGCAAGGATGTAGAGTAACATAAACTCTCATTTGCTACTGGTACAAAATGGTGCATCTACTTTTGAAGACAGTTTGGTAGTTTCTCACAGAGCAAGGCATAATATTACTATTCGATCCAACAATTAAAATTCTTAGGTATTTACCCAATTGAATTGAAATCTTTTGTCCACATAAAAATATGCACTTGGATGTTTTTAGCAGCATTATTTACAGTCACCAACAACAGTGGGTAAATAAATAAACTGTGAATAAATAAACTGTGGTACATTAACAGAAGGGAATATTATACAGCAATAAAAAGAAATAAGCTATCAAGTCACATAAAGACATGGAATAAACTTGAATGAATATTGTTTGGTGAAAGAAGCCACTCTAAAAAGACTACATACTATGTGATTCCACCTAGTCAGCCCTTCGTATTTACAGAGTTTCTGCCATTGCAGATTCAACCAATCAAGGATAGAAAATATTTGCCGAAAATTTACCTCTGCCCTAAACATGTTAAGCCCTGTTTTCTTGTCATTATACCCTAAACAATACAATAATAACTCTTCACACAGCATGTAGATTATGTTAAGTATCATAAATAACCTAGAGGTGATTTAAAGTACCTGGGAAGATATGTGTATAGATCATAGGCAAATACAAGCCGTTTTCTATATTGGACTTGAGCATTCACAGAATTTTGTATCCAAGAGAATTCTAGAACAGATTCCCCACAGATACTGAAGGATGAGAGTGTGTAAACATTCTAGAAAATACAGAAGTATGCAACTAGTAAGAAGTTCAGGGATATCCAGGAGACTGTGGGGAGGAGGGGATGAACAGGGGTACCCAGGGAATCATAGAGCAAGGTATTCTGTATGATACTGCATTGGTAGAGGAAAGAAGAGTGTCCCAGGACTGATCACACACACCCGGGAGAAGGAGCGGGTTTGTTGTCAGGAGCCTGAGGAGGCTGCTCTGCACAAAGAGAGGGACAGCAGCAGCAACTCCCCCTGGAATGTCACCTTTTTTGGCTAGAATCATGGGCATGCGCTAGGGGCGGGTTTAGTCTTGATTCACACAGTGAGCATCCCTGATCTTGTGGAAGCCAACTTTGTTCCTTGGGAGCAGAGACAGACAGTCTTCCTCTCTCTCAGAAAGGGGAATCAGGGAACCATCATGTCCCTTTATCATCTCAAGGAGGGAGCAGGGAAACCAGTGCATCCCCATCTCAGGGGCGCCAAGTGGTCTCCTATCTCAGTGAGAGAACAGGGAGAGACCCGCGCGTCTCCAGGTGGGTAGGTTTTATCTGGGGCTAGTTTCTATTTCTTGGGAATAAGAACGGTATTCATAAAGTGGGGGTGGGGGAAGGAAGAGGGCTACAATTATGCAATTATGATAACAGTTGAAATGCGATATTATCCATTTCTCAAAACCCATAGTACAAAGAGTAAACCTTAATGTAAGTTATTTGAATAGTTAATTTAGAAGGTCAGGGGACCCAAGTAAAGAACAGACCACAATAAGAAACGACATGTGGTAAACAGGTATGAAATAACCCTCACAGAAGACAACAAGGGAAAAGATAGTAACTGAAGTAACTTTGGAAATCAATTGCCTCTCTAAGACCAAAGGCAAAAGAAAAACCTCACAAGCACTGTACTCTTAGGAATAAAGTTGTTCCCATGGAATTATGGGCTAGCAATTTTGTTAATCCCATACATGTATATTGAAACCTTGTAATGTGGATTTGTAAAGGGAAAGAAAATAGAATTATCCATGTGACAATGGATCAGAGTTGGAGACATCAGTAAGTGCTCACATTCATCTTAAAGGAGATGATTACATATGGAAATGTTGATATATGTGTACACATACATGGGTTAGTGTATGTGCATGCATTTGTTTGTTCTTCCTGCTAAAAGGGTCTAGATTCAATGTCATCTGATTACTACAAGTAGTCAGGTCTTGGTTCCTGGTTAGGCAATGCCTGATTCTATGATGGGTGTGAGAAACAAACAAGATTGGCCAGGAACATCTTAAAATGCTAGAACATAAGAAACTGCTTGGCAATAACAATACTGCATTGATCACTAAGCCAAAAAGCAATGCCGGTGTAGGGAACCTCATGAAAATCAAAGGAGATCAGTAGAATAGAGGAAAGAAATCAGAAAGGGAGGATGGAAGGGAGGTGGGGAAGGGCTGGGGAGCGACATTGGCCAAATTATAGTACTATATTGTGTGCAGGTAAGAATAACAAATCCCAACATTATGTACAACTATAATGCATCAAAAAATGCATTCCAGTATTTTTCTGGAATACTGAAAAAAATCCACATTGCTGGGAGCATATTTAGGGGGCATAGGAGCCAATTGAAAGAGTATCCAATGTTCAAAGCAAAATCAATTTTAGAAAAAAAAAGAGGTAATATTGGCTTATAATCCAAAGTACAAAATAAATATACAAGAGTACATGCATATTGTTATAAATAATTAAATAAACTAATAAATATGGGAGAAGACTCTAATTTATTATGTAGAAGAATTCCAAACAAATCCTGTAGATACCCTATTTTCCAGCAGTCACACTCCCCAGCCCTTAGGGTGAGCTACACACCGTGACTTCCTTACAAAGAGAGAAGGTGGAAAGGGGTGGGGTAGGGGGCGCCACTGTGCAGTAACAAGCTGCTGAGTCAGGCGATCACGGTCAACATCAACCATGATCAGGCATGTTGATGTACATACCCTTACTTCTGTGATTCAAATGGCACTTTACCTTTGTGGTGCTCTCCAAAACCCATATCCTCAAACTCCTCATGAGAAAGACATCAAATTCCAAAAGAGACACATTCCGACAACATGTCTGACCAGTAATCCTCAGAACTGTCAAGGTCATCAAAAGTGAGTCAAGACTGAGAAAGTGTCAGAGCCAAGACGAGTCCAAGGAATTGTGAAAATGAAATTTACTATGATATATGGGATAGGATCCAGAATATTAGGTAAAAATAAAGGAAATCTGACTTCAGTTAATAATAATCTAACAACATTGCTTTATCCATTGTAATGAATACTATAAAAATATGAGAAGTGAAGAGTAGGGGGAAACAGTATTGTGCAGGGGATAATTTAAAAAAGAATGCTCTGTACCACGTGCTCAGATGTATGCAAATCTAAAACTGTTCTAAAAAAATTCAAGTCTATTAATTAAACCAAGTTACAGGGACTTGTAAAGTGCAGAAATGAAGCCACTACCCTACGTGTCTAGACCCTAAAATCTGTGTCCTTCTATTATGTAGAGGCTTCCTTTCCTGTTGTCATTAACAGCTAACATGAAACATGTCAGTATTTAAGATGAGTTGGGACGCTGGTCACATGAGTCCTTAAGTAACTCTTCTTAGGACAGGGGCCGATTCTGTTTGCACTTCCTGTGTCTGAAGGGTGAACACTGCCCATGTGCAGCAGGAAGGGGGAGTGTTGGGAGGGTGAGGAGATAGGCTTACCTCCTACAGAGTTTATGGAAGCCCAGGAACCTACACTATATACAACTTAATCCCCATGTTTATGTCTGGGAATATATTAAATGCCATCTGCCTAACCATTTGCCATGTTATAAATTAAGGCGACATCAACAAGGCTGTAACACCAAGGAACTCCATGCTGTCTTCCAGTTTGATATTAAATGGGTTTTGTTACCAAACTCTTCTTACAAACATGAAAAGAACAGTTGCCAGCCCTTCTGGAGCAGCAGATGGTCTCCGAGGCCTCCCAACGCAAGCTCTCCGTGAAAGTTACAGGATTTACATTTTCTATGCTGCAGACTTGACTGTGTAATGGTTATGACTGGGGAGAGCAAACTTTCTGTGGATGGGGTTGAACCTTGGTGCCATCCGCTTTCTTGCACTGTGAACTCACAAGGGTAACTTAGCACCTTGTAATCTCAGTTTTCCTACCTGTACAATGGGCTTGAAAACCCCAAATGCATCGAGTTATTACGAAATTTAAATGCAAAACATCAAATTGCTCTAAATACTCTCATTAGGTCTGGTTTGCACACATGTGCTCATACAAGCACTTGCACACATCATTGAGACAGAGTCTTCATTGAAAAACAATTCTTGCAATGGGTTATACCTTTCAAATTTTTTCCACTTTATTCTAACCCACTCTATTTTTCCTTTTTTTTTAATTTCACAGGTAACATAGTAAATTAATTTTAGAACTTTTAAAAGTTCATAATCTTCAGATTTAAAACACCAAGATATTTGGTTTAAACACACGAAAATATGCTTGGTGCATTTGAAACATACGTAATAAATGCTAGGTGATAATTTTGCTTCTGATATTATTATTAACTGTAGCAAAGTGACGGGAAAATTAAAGTACTAAACAACATCAATCTTTCTCCCACTGTTTCCACAAACCCAGCCAAAGGACTAGTTTTCCCCTAACCCTGAAGAGCATCCACTCACGAAACCAGAAACCTTTCAAGGCGATGTTCTCATTGAAACCCACGTGGCCACCCAAGGAGGCCCTTCTCCCCTCCCTGCCTCTTGCAAGCTCAGCATCTCTCTCTTCTTCCTGTTTCTGCAACCTCCAAAGTCCCCACCAGGACTGAGATTTGGTACCCATAGCAGTAACCTTGTGTTGTATTGGATTCCCTCCTTTCCTGGGGTTCCTTGCTACTCTCTAGCAGTGACCCCTGGAATCATGCACACTTGCACTCACTTTCTAATCTCAGAGATCTGCTTCTGACAGAACCCAGCCTCAGACAGCCCTGTGTGTTCTGCCCATTCTTACTGTACCTGCCAAGTCAGCTCACTGCACACAGAGTGGGGTTAAACCCTGTTACTTCCATTTCTGTTGGCTCCAAAGTCATCAGAAGCAGGTATGATGATGCATGGATCTTTACATGGATGGAACGAACCTTGAGGACTCCATTACTCTTTCCCTCCCCACTTCCTCTCCCACCTCCTACCCAGATCTGGGCGCTTTAAGGTTCTTCACATCATGCAAGACGACTATTTGTCCACCTTTCTCTTTATTTTCCAACCAAATAAACAGAGCACTCTGATCTTAAACATGGAATAAATTTATTTGTCTATCTTTCTTAAACCATATCTAATATCCTGTGGGTTTAGAAGGGCCACCCCCCTGTATCCCTCACAGGAGAGCCCACAAAACTACATTTTCTCCAGACAGAACACATCTTTTATTGGGCTTGTGTCTGTGATAATGATGCAGGTGAATTTTATCATTCCTTTCACCCTACTAGTAATGAACAAATTCACTGCGTATTACTTTGGACTTGATCTCTGGCAAAACACTACTGGAACAAACAATTTGATTTGTCAACACCTTTACAAGGGCTCCTCAATCAATGTCACAAATCCAAATTTAAACAGCAAAGTACATTTGACTGCAAGACCCTGGACTGATTAGAGCTCCGAGTTCAGAGAATTGCTCCAGACAGGGCAGCAATCAGATTATTAACTCCACTTGAAAATACTCTCTGCTGCCCAGGATTAGCATGCATATTTTGATATAGATCGATAAGCAATCTCCTTTCTATAAGAAATGCCTGCAACATTCATTTGGCTGATCAAAGGTAGATATCAGCTGGCTGTGACAGCTAGCTATTGTTTCCCGGCTTTCTTTACAGAAGAGCCTCTATTTAAAAAATTCTCTGGCTCCTTTTCAGCTAATAGTTGAAGCCAAGAAAGAGCCACAAAATCCCATCTCCCTCTCAACACTGAACACAATTAGTGCAGAGGGACTTGAGTCTTTTTTTGAGCTAACTTGACCCATTTCCACCTCGTGCACTGACAAGAAATGTCAAGTTCCTTCTCCCTCCTTTCCCCATTTCCCTCCATTTTGACCTATTTTCAACTAGAATGGTGGTCTTAATCTGAAACTGCTAGAAAGATGGCCCTGCCCATCCTTAGGCCTCTGGTCTTTCCCAGGTGAGGTCCAAGTTCTCATATTAAGGACTTGATATTGTTTCAAAATTAGTTAGCTCCAGGTTGGATTCTGGGTGAGGGCACAAAATTGATTCATGGCTTTGAAAGCAATTGAGTCAATCCCTTCACCCCTCTTTGTCTCCGATTCTGTTATAAATTCTCCATTTCCTTTTAAAAAATGATTTCTCTTTTATATTTTCTACCTATTCTATTTCAAGCTCTTTTTTCCCCCTCGACTCAACAACTCAATAGGCAACCAAACTTACGTACCAAGTGATGATTCCTTTGTTTCATCCAAAGATTTTGATTAACAAAAAGCAAGATGTGTTTTTGTTCAGTCTAGATTACTAACTGACAAACGTAAACTGCGGAATAATTTGCACAGCCTGATTCAACGTTTATTTTTAAAACAATATTTTTACATGTATATGGGCATATACATATTGACTCTATAAATATATTATTTCATATATATACACATGCATGAACATAGAACACATATACAACGCTCTAGTTATGTAGCTAATGGTATACAAGAGTAGATTCATGGGAGATATTTATTTATTTATTCATTTATTTATTTATGTTGGTGTTGAGTATTGAACCCAGGGCACTCTATCACTGAGCCACATCCCCAGCTCTTTTTAAGTTTTTGTTTGAGACAGGATCTCACTGAGCTGGTGAGGCTGACCTTGAACTTGGAATCCTCCTGTTTCAGCCTCCCACATTGCTGGGACTTCAGGTGTGCGCACCCCCAGGCCTGGCTAATGAGAGGCTTTTAAAATCTACTTATGTATTACATTCTATTTGGATTTGGAAAATCCCTCTTTGTACTATGTCTTAATTCAGGTAAAAATGACATTCAAAATGAGAATTAGAGATGTCTCCCACATACACTCACTGTGTACATGTTCTTATCTGTTTTTAGAATTCTTTCCACGATCATGTCAGCATGTTGGTCCATGAAAGCCATGTCAAGCATATGCCAGCTGCTCAGCACCTATGGGGTGAGTGGTGATAGGCTCATTAGGATTATTTGATTTGTGTTCATACCACACTGATCTGAATTGCTTGTGGGGGAGTATGACCTCAATTAGTGAAAATCTGAGTTATTGTACTGTTCAAAGTCAGTGTGCTTGGAATTGAGTCATTCAAGGTCTACCTGAAACCACACAGAGAGAAAATAACTAGGTAGTTATCACTAAAAACTGTAATCATAAAAGGTAAAAATATGCAATAACTTCTAATTTCATAGCACTTCAAGTTTTGTAGTTCTCAAAGAAGTATTTCTTTGAAATATTTGACATGTTTTCTCTCTGTGAAGGGTTTTCTAAGCTGAGACCTCATCCAAGTAACCCCAAATGCTTTGTAAATGGGATTTAGGAAAATCATCTGAGTTGCTTATGATGGATATCATTTATAGCGTACCCTTGAATCTTCACAAAAACATGCCAAACCATGTCATGTTTGATCAGATTAATTGCTCAACTCAGATCTGACTATAAAGCTGTGGAAAAGAAAGATTATATTTAAATGATATTGAGTAAAAATCGGTGGCCAGGTGTAGTAGCACACACCTGTAATTTCAGTGACTCAGGAGGCTGAGGCAGGAGGATCTCAAGTCCAAAGCCAGACTCAGCAACTTAACATGGTCCTAAGCAATTTAGCGAGATTTTGTGTCAAAATAAAAAATAAAAAGGGCTAGGGATATGACTCCATGGTTAAGTGTCCCTGGGTTCAACCCCTGTTACCATAAAAACAACACAAAACAAAACTAGAGTATAAAATGGCATTTGTTTTCTGAAGAAAACAATGAAATTGATTCTCCTGATTTATATGCATGAAATTTTCCTCATGGGACTCAAATTATACCATACTTATTGACTCTAAAAAACGCTGCATTTACGGAGGAATCCTAATTATGTTAAGACAGAAAATTTAGCTCCAGTAATTAAATTTGACAGCAATATGTTAACATGACCCAAACTGAGAATATGCTTCTATTTCTTTATGGCTGGAAATACTTTCTGGATCAATTATTTAGTGGTTAGATAGTTTTGGTTAAATTTCTTGATCTCCCTCTACCTTTGCTAATAAATGGGAGTAATAATGGTGTCCACCTTAGAGGGTTACTGTGAGATTCAAATGGGAATATATATGTCTATTTTAATATATATTAATATAAATATATAATTCTATTATATGTATATTAGGCATTACTAGTTACAAACAACAATCATAAATCTTAGGTATAGGTTTCCTCATGTATACATTAAGTCAGTAATTCTAGGATAATTTATTTTCTTGTTTAAAGAATTCTCTTTCTAACATTTTTCTTACCTATTAAGGCCTTCAGTTCTTTTCTTCTTTGCTATGAAGATTCAGATCTTTTTGGCAGCATCTGAAAATAACTTTGTTTATTTCTGGTGCTTTTTAAATTTTCAAGGTGATGTTTTTATATTTTATTTTTCTCAGACAAAACCTGGCTATGAGGCAAGTGCTGTCACTCAGGAAGCATGTATGAAATCTCTCCTGAGTTCCAAGTGTTGTGTTAAGTGTGGCCCCTCCTCTTGAGAGCCTCTTGGAAAATGATTGATCTTACTTGACATAAAAGCACGTGGAAGTGAGCAAGATACATCACCCAGTGAAACCTCAGTCATTGTACATCCCAGTTTTGTTTTAGGAAGATAGTGAACTGTAGCCTGCAATCCACAAATCTTTGAAAGGGTGAGAGGTATAGGGGGAGGGAGGGAGGGAGGAGACAGGCAGGTGCATTAACCATAAGTTGACATTGGTTTGACTATAGGATCAAGCTGGAATT
The DNA here is from genome assembly GCF_964194105.1 of Spermophilus citellus. Taxonomy (NCBI): domain Eukaryota; kingdom Metazoa; phylum Chordata; class Mammalia; order Rodentia; family Sciuridae; genus Spermophilus; species Spermophilus citellus. The sequence continues at coordinate 38,366,124 of NC_138200.1, forward strand.
CTCGCTGGAATTATTAATGTGAAATCAGGAATTCTAGGACAATTATCTCCTAATAAACACAATTTGGTGGGTAGAACAGATTTCCAGAGTTCATCCAGGAAGGGTCAACCAAGGAGAATCTACCAGCCTCACCCATGTCACCCACGACTGCAGTTTGTACAAGTCAGATGCGTTTTCACTCCATCCTGGTATTTTGGTTTGGATCTTCAGTGTTCCAGGTTCCCGGAGCCATCAGGTCTGGCTGCCCCAAGGGCCATGGGTTTACGAGGGAAAGTGTTTTTCATAAGGTCTTGCCACACGGACGGCGGCACTGAAGTAGGAACTTAGGCACCTCAGGAAGTATTGGTTGGCCCTGGACTTCCATGATGCCAATTTACATGTCATTTTGCTGGCTGCCTAAATGGCAGCCCTCACAGTGTTTTCCTGAGGAGACAAGGGCCCATAGTCTGGGAGGACATGGCAGATTTTCTTTGCCATGCCAATTGAGTTTGGCCTTCTTGGTGTTGTGTAGAAACATCGGCCTGCCTGCGGCGTATTCCCAAGCACCTTCCCACTACAATCTGCTATATGTAATGATCTGGCAAACATTTCTTTTTTCCCTGACTGAGGAAGAGAAATGGTTTTCATTTCTAGTCTAATAATTGAGGACTTTCTACAGCAGGAAAAGTGAATCAAACTTTCTGATCTAACCAGTCAAACCCAAAAGGACCTTCTGAAGGTGTCACCAGGCAGCCAGGGTGAAATCTGTTATCTGATCCCTGCGTTTTCCTTGTGGGGAGGGCGACGTTGACAAGGAAGGGTTCCGATGATGTAAGGGCATGCTTGATGAAAAATCTGGCTTTTCTCCTTGGATTGCCACAGATAAATCAAATGCGAAGTTTGTCAAACGTACAGTGGCTACTCCTGTGTGAGGACCATTTCTCCTTCTGAAGTGGAAGATTAAGTGCAAGAGGCAATTCAGAATATTGGATGACTGCAAGCTTCAATGAATCAAAAATATTCCTCTCTGTTGAGTGGAGTCATTTATTCTCGCGGATGGGAGGAAGGGTCAAACAGTGGCTCCTGCTTCATTGTGTCTCTCACTGGTAGATAATTCTGATGGGGTTCAACTGGGGCAGTGTCTACACCAGCCCGTAGGCAATCTTGCTTTGTCATGACTCGAAGTTGATCTTGAAGAGAGTAAATAGCTGTAAGTTTTCTAATGATTTCTTTATTGATGATGACAAATACCATCTTTATGCTGTGTTTTCTTCAGATGTTGATGAATTTATTTTATTTGTTTATTTCTATGTGGTGCTGAGAATTGAACCCAGGGCCTCACACAGGCTAAGCAAGTGCTCTACCACTGAGCCCCAATCCCAGCCCATGCTAACACTTTTGATTTGGGAATCTACAATTATTTGTAAACCTGTTAAAAAAGATCATTGGTAGGGTCCTGTCACCTTGTCCTTAGGACTCCCTTAAAAATATATTTCAGGGGCATTTTTCTATGCACCTCACCAATGTGCAATACATATACTCATTATGTAAATGTTTCTTAAAATAGAAACACATTAAAGAGTATGATACATATTGATGTCTGGCACATAAGAGATATTAACTAATGATAGCTGTTGCTAATAAATCAAAGCATATGTTATCAATTTATAATAGTGAAATTTTTATCCTAAAACCTGTCTTTGTAATTTAGTGGGTGAAGTGTAAAAAAAAAAAAAACTATACATTTAATGTAATGTACTGTCATGTAAGCAAAGATCAATGTAGGCAAAAAAATATTATAGATAAAGAAATTTATTTTGTATCATGGAAGAATGCCTCATAATGGATGCATTTGGCTGTTAGGGTTTTGAAAGATGATCAGGAATTATCCAGACAGATGGGATTGGTAAACTGTGAAGGGTATTCATGTCAAGGGAGCACCATGAAATACATACACAAAGGCACACACACATAAGGGTTTTGTGTCTAGTTATAAGCAGTTCAGTTTATGGGAAATCTGGCATATATTTGTAAATATTCTATGTATACTTAAACACAGAGTATATTCTGCTTTTTTCAGATAGAGTGTTCTGTAAATGTCAATTAGCTCAAATGATTGCTGTTTCTATTGAAATCATTTATACCCTTACTAATTATCTACTTATTATAATAATTAACTAAATGATTTATTGAAATCTCCAAATGTAATTGTGGATTTATCAACTTATTGCAGTTTTATTAGTTTTTGCTTCGTGTATTTTGAAGCTTTATTATTAAGTGTTTAAGCATTTAGATGTTAGGTGTTCTTGATAAAATTACTCATTTATCATAAAATAATCCCTTTTGTGTTTGATTATATTCTTTGCTCAGAAATCTAATTTGTCTGATACAGCCACTCCTCTGTTCTTTTCATCTGTGTCAATGTTGAATATATTTTTACCCAGTTGCTTTTAACATATTAGTTTTTATATTTAATGTATATTTACTGCAGGCAGCATATAGTTGAAATTTTGCTTATACATTCAAACTGATAGTCTCTTCCTTTTAAATTGAATGTTTAGACCATTTATATTTAATATGATTATTGATACAGGTATATGTTAATTTACAGTATTGTTATTTGCTTTTCATTTGCTCCATGTAGTCATTGATTGATTGTTCTTATTCTAATTTTGGATCAAATATTTTTATGATTTCTTTTTACCTCCTTTGTTGATTTATTAACAATAACTGTTTTATTATCTTAGTGCTTGATTTAGAGTTTATAGTGTATATCTTTAACACTATCTACCCTTGAGTATTATTATAATACCAACATAATTATCTATCAGAATCTTTGAATATCATGATTTTATTTTCCCATTTTACTTGTTCTGCTGCAGTTGCTATTTTATTTTTATATATGATATAAGCCTTTTATCATGTTACTGTTAATTTTTGTTTAAATAATTAATCATCTTTTAAAGATATTTCAACAATAAGAAAAATCTCATTTCTTTATTTATGTTGTTCTCATTTCTGATGCTCTTCAGTTTTTATGTAGATCCATATTTTCCAACTGGCATTCTGTTCCATCTGCCCAAAGGACTTTCTTTAACATTTCTTAAAATATGGATCTCCTCTCAGCTATTACATGTCTGAGAAAAATCTTTATTTCACTTTTAAAAACTTTGCATTTTGAATATAAAGAAAAATTGTGAAGCCAGTTCAGAGAGTTCACATAAACCCACTCTCAGTTTCCTAATTTTTAGCATCTTACATTAACATTCTCCTTCATTTTTGAAAAAAAAAAATTTTGCTGGATACAGCATTCTAGGTTCACAGTTATTTTCTCATTCTATATCTTAAGGACATTGTTTTTCCCTCTTCTTGCCTGCACTGTATTTAATAAGTAATTTATTATAATTTTCCTTTTCTCTCTGTAACAATTTTTTTTTTTTGTCTCTGGCTGCTTTTTTCCTTACCATTGTTTTTGAGAAATTTGTTTATGATATACCTTGGTATAATTTCTATCATGTTGGTTGTGCTTTTGGTTCATTGAGATTTTTCTATTTGTGATTTTATAGTACACAAATTTGGGATTTTTTTTCTTCCCATATTTCTTCAAACATTTTCACAGCTACCTTTACTCTCTCTTATCCTTCAGGAACTCAATATTGCACATACATTAGCCCATTCTGCCTCCCAGCTCTCTGATATTATGGTTACTTTTAAAACATTAATTTCTCTTCTGTGTGACTTATTTTTGTCACTTCTATTGCTGTATTTTCAAGTTGATTGATCTCTTCCCTGTGCTCTCTAACATTCTATTACCCCTATCCAATGAATCGTTCATTTTCCACGTTGTATTTCTCGTCTCCAGAAGTATGATTTGGGTTTTCTAACTTCTATGTTTCTGCTCCTTTATTTTTAAATATGGCTCTTGTAATCATTTAATTAATTCATGTAATAATTCTAACATCAGGCCTAGCTTCAGATCAGTTTTTATAAATTGCTCTTTTTGCTATTTTTAGGTGGTATGTTTTTCTTCATTGATGCCTGTGATTTTTCTTATTTTAAATTGAATGCTCATATTGTAGATCCTATGTTACTAGGGTCTGGATATTTTTGTATTTCTACAAATATCCTTTGACTTAGTTTGGGATGAAATGACATCAGTTAGATGTAGTTTAATCTTTGGGGGAATTGCATTAAGAAGAATTATTTGGAATTAGTCTGAGCAAGACTCCTTTTTAAAGAAAATTTTTTGTTTGTTTGTTTTAGTTGCAGTTGGACAACTATACCTTTATTTTATTTTTATGTGTTGCTGAGGATCGAACCCAGCACCCCGCACGTGCTAGGTGAACGCTCTACCGCTGAGCCACATCCCCATCCCTGAGCAGGGCCCTTTTGAGATCTGCTCAGTGTCACTTACTGAGAAGCTTTTCGTTTTGGCTGATGGAAGAAGAACTCCTAGCGCCATGTGTGTTCCTAGTACTGTTTCCTCTAATCATTCAGATGGTTCTTTGCTTAGCTTCAGAGAACTTTTCATAGACATGCAATGAATGGTCAATGTTGGATGCACAAGGAAGAATTTTGGCAGATTTTCAGTTTTCTCCTCTGACACCCCGATCAGGGAATGACTGCCATCTTTGTCTTCCCCTCCTCTCAGCCCCATCTTCTCAACTCAAAGGATTCACTGGGCTCTATCTGCAATTCACTTTCCCCACACAACAATCTGAAAACTTAGTGAAGGCAGTAAGCTGAGGCCATTGTAAGGCTCACCTAATCTCTTTCCCATCTGTCAGGGACTGTTGTCCTTGGTTGCCTGATGACTGATATCTTGAAAACTAATTTTTTTTTTCAGGTGGGAAATTAACCTGTGCCCCCTGTTTCTTCATCTTAACTAAAACATTGAAGTCAAAATCCAATTTTATGTGCTGTTCTGACACAAAGGAATTTCACAAATGGTTGGCTTGCTTTCTTGGACTATGTCTTCTATGGTCTGGAGGATCAACTTGTAAATAGGGAAGAAGGGGAAAGGGATATAAAGGAGTGATGGAGAGAATGAATGAGTATGTAGAGACTGTGATCTGACTTGTACTTTCAGTGTTCCCGAAAACACACTTCAGGCCAAGTGCAGAGAAAATACCATGGGTATGGAGAAAAGTGGACTTCAACTGTCTGCGATAGGAATTGGTGGGCTAGTGGCCAACTGATTGTTTGTGGAGGTGATGGATTTTTCAAGCTGTGTCCTATTGGGAAAACAGAAACCTACCTGAAAGTGAAACTGAGAAGAATTTAATTCAAGATATTGGTTGACATTTTTGGAATAACGGTAGAACAAAATAGGAAATGGATAATACCCAGAGATTGAGAGCCTGTACTGCCTGTAGGATGGAGCCCATGAGCCCATATTCCCTGTTCTTATTGCCAGAAGCACAAACTTACGGTGGTCACCAGTGACCTCTGCTCTTGACACCAATATTGGTGGAGATGCTGCCATGACACTTCGGGAAACCTAGATTGTGGGAAGCCACTCCTGAGCTAGTTAGCATCTTCACTTGGCCTTGAGCCAAGGAAATTTTGGTCTGGTATTGCCCTCTATTTTGTGGCCCCTCCCACCTAATGGACTAGGCAGTGCATGTGACTTCAGTCTCACTTGGTTAGGAAGGTTGCTGGCGTGACCTCTTGGGTGTGGACAGCCCACCTCCTACCTTATTTGGCAGAACAACATTCTATGAATTCTTTTGAAGTCTCCCCCACATATAATAAAGCAAACGCAGGCTGGCTCTTTCTTTCTTCTTGACTACTAAGGTCGTAGAGCCGTCCGAGACGTGGTATTTTTTCATCGCCTTCTTTTTCTTAGCCATATTTCGCAGCCAGTTCACTCCACACAGAGGAATTCCATCTCAATCTCCTGCGTGAGATGTGGGAGGGACTAGATGTCACTGTTTGCCAAGGTGTCACCTGAAGCAGACTGGCCTCTAGCTTCTCTCCACCTTCTAACCTATGAGGACGCTACCCTGGGAGATCCTTGCTAGAACCTGGGTGATAAAGAAATCTGGGTGATAGAGTTTACAGGCCCTCAACCCCAGGGGGACAGAGAATCTGGAAGGATGAATATGACCAAGAGGGAGTGAGCAAGGAGTTATGGTGATCCTGTGGCTCTCGATTATGTTAGAGAACAGGATATCAGCTGGCTGGCCCTTGGGGTCTGCCAACCATGTTATGCTCTCTTGTCCTATAGTAAGACCAAAGCCATCCGTTGGCTCAGAGAGACAAAACTTAGTATATGACCTTGAGAAATGTCCAGGTCCTGATGGATCAGGACTCATTTATGTGCTTTCTTGTCATTACAGTTCCCATCTTATTAATTAAATGATGAAGTAAGTAAGATCATAAACCCCAAGAAGGTAGAGAGTGTGTTTGCTAGGATTGCACCTACATCCTCAATATCCAACACGCAGTTAGCACTCAATAAATACTTGTTGAATGAATACATGAATAAAAACTGAATGAATCATGTTACGGAAAATAAGTAAAACTCAATGGACATAGGCCAGAGGAGATTGCGAAATGGTTGGGTGGCCAGGCAAAGGTGGAAATGTGGGAATATAGTGAGTTAGGGGAGATCCAGGAGGACTTACGGAGGGTGTATCTACGAGGGGGCTGGACTCATCCTGCCTCTCTCCTTGGGAATTCCCATAAAGGAGAGACTGAGAGGGCGTCAGGCCTCTTGGTGTACAAGGCTGTCTGTATTTTTGTCTCTGACATCTAGATGAGGGGGATTTTCTACTTTTTTCAAGGAAATACAAAGACTTTCCTAGGATGAATGAGCTGAGGCTTTGGGGTAGACAGGAAGTCTTAGGCATGGAGACAATTATGGATATATAATAATAAAGATCATTTAAGAACTGATAATAAATGTTTATTTTTAAAGCACTAAACTGCAAAAGCCCCATGCTTTCGTGGAGGGGGAAAAAAAAGCTTAATTAAAAGCAGAACCTTTCTAAAGGGCGATCAGACCTAGTATCCACATAAAACCCCCCACAGTGGGCATAGGAGCCACCAGCAACCCAAAGGCCAATAATAAATGCACCCCATAAAAACAGAAATAAAATGAGTTCTGTCTGAGGCATGAGGCAAGGGGAGGGCCAGGCCCCCGGCTGGGTGATTGTCCAGCCCTCACCTTGTTCAGGCCAATTACCATGGGAGGCATGAGGAACTGACCTGGAGGTGACCACTGGTGCTTCACTGTGAAGACCCAAAGTGGAAAGGGCTCACCCAGGAAAGGAGGGATAGCTGTGGGGTGAGACTGCAGGCAGGAGCACTGAGGGGCTTGCTGTCCTCACCTTCCCAAGACAGGCATGGTGGCCTTTCTGACTCACAGGCTGTTGAGATCAGCAATGCCGTCCCCATGGCAGAAACTTCTCGGTCAGAAAGAAAAGCTGGATTTAAGGTTTCTGGATTTAAAAGATGCTGCCCCAACAGACATTGTGAGGGCAAAGGAGTGGAAACTGTCATTACTGGATGTGTGGTCCCCAGAGCAGCAGCTACAACTTCACCCAGGAGCTGGTGAGAAACATCTCAGGCCTCTCCCCAGACCTGCTGGTACAGAGCTGCCTCTCAACAAGATACCCAGGTGATCCAGGGCCATGTTCAATTACAAAATGACCAGTGATAAGCCTGAGAGTCCCCAAAGCCTTCATGTGCTGACTCCCCTGTATGACCTCATCATGAAGACCAACATTTTTTTTGGAATCTGCAAAATGGACACTCTTAACCCCAGTCTATCCAACTCTCCAGAAGGACTGCTGAGAAAGGAAAATGATATGCACCAATCAGAACACCCCTTAATAAAAGGTAGATATGTCAAATGTTCGAGAAAAAAATGACATAAGCTACCCATTCTGCGTGAAGAAATGAATGGCCACAGAGATCTAGGACAGGCCCCTGCCCTTCAGGAAACAAATGTCCATGGCAGATGTACTCATATGGAGAGACTGCCCAGGTGAATCTCTAAGCATGGGCTCTGTCTGAGCCAGACTTCTCTGGGATTGACCAGCATGTTGCTGACCACTTCCTGGCCTTAGCAAATCGCATGCCCTCTCTGGGCACAAGTTGAGATATTATAAAATACTTTAAGAGTTAAGAAATAAAGCTCTGAGAGTGATGCTTAGTCTAGACCCAATATTCCAGGAATGACAACACTCTTATTATCTCATGGCATTGGTGTCTAGGGATTAGTGAGATCATTTGCTCATGGGAACAATGGCACAACTTACCTCATTGTGTTGTGAACAGCACAGACCTGGAATTTGTGAAGTATTCTTCTTGCTGCTCAGAGGGGTGAGGACGACGGGATAGCTCTTTGCAGCAGTTACTGTTGCTGCCTCTGTTCTCCCCATCACCTGCAGACTGTGTCCACAAACCCTCTGCATTCAGATCCTCCTGGAGCATGTACAACCCCCGACTGAGGCTGTTCCTGTGAAGTCCACAGCAGAGTCTAGAACCCAGGCAGTCGAACCCTAATGTAGGACTTCCCTAGAAGAGATGCACCGCCCTCTACCCTGGCTCGTGTGTGGATGATAGTCTAGGAAGCTCTGTGTGTGCAACAATTCCATTTCCTTCCATTGATATTATCTCTAGCATCCAGCATAAGGCCCCCCACACAACAGCTCCTGAATGCAGAGCAATTGACTAAAGGGAAAAATTACCAAGCAGAAGACCTTAATTCCACCCTCAGAAGAAAGCACAAAAGTGAAAGTCCTTCTGCAGGACTGTCAGACCTGTCATGGGCACACGGTCACTTTGGGCAGATCATTGCACACAAGGGCAGACACCAACATTGGTATTAATGTTACCTTAGCAATGTTAGCTACTTTTGATTGCGCACAGGCCCCGTGTTCTGAAATCTAACTACTTTTTGTCTCATTGAGGACTACTATGTATCATAGGTATTGTCCCCATTTTGTAGATGAAGAAGCTGAGCTTCTGAGAGGTGAAGAGTCTGGCATCATGGAGTCAGTACAGGGCAGAGCTGCTAATCCCATCCGGGTCTGCATCATTCTAAGCTCGTTTTCTTCCCATTCCATCCCATGTCGTCTTGTTAAAGGGACTGCCACTGCTAGGTTTCCAATTATTGTCCGTCAGTCCTTCAGGAAAACAGAGAGTCCAGCGGATTGCAAAGGAAGATGTTCTTTTCACTAAGCAAATGGCCTCCCTCAGACTCTGCAACCTAATGAACATAGTGCCCAGGGCCCAGGGGAACCAGCCACCTACCCTCTTACCTCCCCACTATCCAGCTATCTGTTATATAAACATTGGTTGAAAGAGAGAGAGAGAGAGAGAGAGAGAGAGAGAGAGAGAGGGAGGAAGGGAAGGAGGAGTGTGAGAATAGAGTGTAGATTAGGGTTGGGGAACAAGATAAGTAATAAAGACAAAATGGGTCCTGTCCCCAAGGACCCTGCAGTCTAAGGGGAAGAGATAAACAATTAACTGCGATAACTCTAGGCAGAGCAGGGGAAGGGCCAACAGGCCATCCCAGGGGAGGGGAATTTTAATTAACTCTTCTCAAGGGTTAAAAGGAGAATTCCTGAAGGAGGAGCTGGCATGTCAATGGGAGCTTAGCATGCAACTCAAAATTATTTAATAGGTGGAAAGTGTAGGATCAAAAAAGCACCCTGGCTAGAAAGGACAGTCCAGGTAAAGATGGAGGGGACAAGCGACTGTAAAGGCCTATCACAGGTGGTGGCTCCCACACTGACCTGCCTCAGACTGTGAAATTGTCCAGCTTTATTTATTTATTTTTTGGATTTGAAATGATGGGGCCCACCCACACTGCTGGGCTCTTATTAGTACCTGAGGTACCTTTATAAGGTGAATGGAAGAGAATAGAAATGACTGATGTATGTCATAAGTGATACCATTCCCTGTTTCTTAACCCACAGCAGACATTACCAATCAATACCAGCATGGCCTCAGAATGCTTTCAGCCCAGTGTTTCCCCATGCCCTGACAATAAGTTAGAATTCCTGTGATAGTGCATAGGATGTATAGATAGACATCTCCATCAGTCAGATGACTTGAGTTTGAGTGCCAGTTCCGCAACCTCCTGGCTGTGTTACTTTGGGTTATTTGGCCTCTCTGAGCTATTGCTTAGCCATCGGTAGATGAACAGGGAAGGAGCTAATTTTGTTTATTTTTTCTGTTTTTCTTTCTTTTTTTTTTTTTTTTTTTTAGTGCTGCAACAGAACTCATGTTCCATGTTCATTTAATCCTATTTTCTCCTATTCCTGGCAAAGAAGCCTTTGGGTGGCTCCTCTGCAGTTTGGTTGGCTCATGTGAGAGATGTTGCCTGTGGAATACAGATGGAAAGAGTATGCACAACTTTAGGTTTGAGCTTAACTACCATGCTCCTCCGTATGTTCTGCTCCACATTTGCAGAGGGCTCCATTGGGAACTCCAAGGACTTAGGTCACAGAGGAGTAACTTGACAAACAGCCAGGTTCCCTAAGTCACCGCGTGGAAGCTTGCTCACCAAAGTGTTCCCTGGGACTCAGGGGAATGAGAAATCAGCTCCCACTCAGTTAAGTCCCTGAGATTATGGAGTTTATAATGGCATTTACCATCACCTGTCCCAACTAATATAGGTACAAACACGTGATTTCATGTAAGTGCTTTAATGGCCCTTTTAGGAAGGTGTAATTCTCCCCCATGTCACTATTTCACTGATGACAACACTGTGAATCAAGATCATACGATTTCATTGTGGTCCTACCTTTGGAAGGTAAAGGAGTTTTAAAGATTTCTCCCCACTAACACCCTGCATCTTTAGAAAAGTCGGTTCACAGTACAAGAGTTTGAGGAGATTCTGAAGGCTCAATAAGCTCTTGGATGTGAACAGAATTCTAAGTATTTAAGAAGGGAATGTACAGAGTTGAATGATAACGGTGATGGTGAAAACACCAAGCAGGACAACTTCACCCTCTGCAGAGCAGCTGATTCGGGCCATCTCCAAAGCCCAGGTACACAGCCAGGCAGGGACATCCCTTTAGTTCTCACTGGGAGAGAGCCCTGGCACCAGGGATCTTGCCCCTCTGAGAAGCCTGAGGACTGGGAGGAAGGGAGGAACACGAGAGGGTGGGGAATAATTATAATGGCACAGCAGTAAGCGAGCAGACTTTTAAATATCAGCCTGATTTACAGGTTCCACCCACCTAATTGCTTCTTTTATAAACTGCATGTTCCATACATCACGGTAAATCATCAAGGAAAGATCTCTCACATCAAATATTAAAGGTGGATGGCCCTCTCAGGAGACAGTCACCCACCCATTCCCAGAATGGCCAGGTTTGGCATTTGGATAGGACATAGGACTTTCACGAGAAAGATGGTCCTCCTTCACTTGGAAGCTGGCCCAGCCAGTGACCCAGTTGAAGAGGGCAGGGAGGAGACCCCTGGCCCTTGGCAGCAGTTCTGAATTATGGCCTTGTGCCCATTTCCCAAAATTAATAAGCCTTCCCAAGCAGTGGTGCTGTGTGCCTCAATCCCAACTCTGCAGAGGTGAGAAGGGATCTCCCCATAAATATCCCAAGGTAAAATCATAGCTTGGTTGAGATGCTCAAAAATTTTTAAAGATGCTATTGAAAGATGGTTTTCATCGAAAGATACAAAACTGTCCTTTTTATCTTGCTTTTCTGCTTAAAACTAGAGGACATGATTGAACTCCTTTCTGTAATCAACTGGTAATGAGACTTTCCTGACCACCTTCTGTATGTCCTGTGCATTTAGGCTCTGAAGAGAATGTAAGATACAATCTCTGTTTTTAAGAGGTTTTAAAATCCATGTGTGGAGTGGTAAAATAAAAGGATGATAGCATTCAGCATTCATTCATTCATTAATTCAACTGTTCAAGACCTACTATGTGCTATACTCAGTTCTAGACACAGAAATATATATATATATATATACATATATATATAGAGAGAGAGAGAGAGAGAGAGAGAGATAAAGTCATGGGTAAATATTACTAGTGCTATGCTAGTAAATTCTAACCACTGACTCATGGGGAAAGAAAAATGTATTCTGGCTGTATTTGGCATGGTGTCAATATTCCCAACATTACCAATTGCAAGGTAACAAAGTGGCATTGTTGCATGTTTTCCTTGGGAGTTAGGAAGAGACTACACAATAGACAATCTTGCTGGTGGATGAGAGCTGGCTCCAGCACCCCACTGACTCTAATTAGAGGCTGGATTGTGTGTATGTGAGGTGCATGCCTTATTCAGAGAAGAAGAAGCATCCTATGTCACTCTAGAAAGGGTTCCTTGAGCAGGAGGGATGTGCAGTAGGACACCCAAGAGGACCAGGTTTGCAGAAAAGGGAAAAGGACATTCTAGACCAAAGACATCAACCAAAGCAAAGATACAAAAGCAAGAATGGGTAAGGGATGGGTGAGTTTCTTGAAGCAGTTGGAATGGGGGAGGTGGGGTACAAGAACTTATCAGAGTCTTAGAAATAAAACCTAAACTCTAGGTCCACGGTGGGCTAGGAAGGCCTCTGGCAGACTCCCTCCGGGTGGCGCAACCAGAGCCTACATGGTACCATAGATTTGCACCCTGTGGCACAACCAACTCCAGAGTAATTAAATGGCTCATCAATACTCATCATCACAAGAGCAAACACTTACTGAGAGCTAACTTGTCCATGTCAGAAGCATGCCAAGTCACTTTCCATCTTCATTTAATCTGAATAACCTAAGGAAGTGGTTGCTATTTTTGATTCCACTTTTTTTTCAGAATGAAGAAACCAAGACACCCAGAGTTCAGAAAATTTCGGACTTCTTTGTCTGAGATCATAGAGCTAGCAATGGCAAAATCGAGTGCAGTTTGCTCTCTTAAACCTTTTCTCCTTCTGTTTTCCTTTTTGATTTAACCTATTTTCCATTACCCTAATGAGATAGCTAAGACTGGGTGATTTATAAGTAAAGAAGATTATTTGGGCTCAAGGCTAATGTCTGCATCTGGGATGGTCTTCTTGTTGTGGTCCCAAGGTGGCAAGCAACAGGGAGTGTGTGTGTGTGTGAGTGTGTGTGTGTGTGTGTGTGTGTGTCCTCTGATCTCTCTTTTCTTCTAAAGCCAGCAGTATCCAGTTGTAGGGGCTTCACTCTGATGAACTTATTCAATCCTAACCACCTCCCAAATTCTTACTACCTCACAATGAGGATTAAACTCCAACCTGCATTTCAGAGTAGACAAATCAAATTCAAACCACATCCTTTCTTTTTAAAAATTCTATTTATTTCTAATATTTTACACATATAAAGTGATCAAATACTGTACCCATTACTCAACTTCAGCAATCTTTAACTCCTGCCAATCCCATTTTGTCTACACCCCTCCTCATTTCCATTCTCCAAGTATTTTGAATTCAATTCCAGGATTACATAATCGTATTCATAAATAACTCAATATGATTCTCTCAAGTAAAAGATTCATTAGACACATACACACTTATCATTATTGCTTTTTTAATCAACAGTGATTTAAATACATCCAATATCTAATCACTTGTTCATATTTCCCCAATTATCTTGTGAATGCAACATAAAAATAATGACTTCGAATTAGGGTCTATGCAACATGTATATATTGATTTGATTGTTTTTCTAAGTCTCTTTAAACTTCCCTCATTTTTATGATCCAACTTATTTGTGGAAGAAGCCTTATGGTGTGTCCTACCATGTTTTCCATAATTTGGATTTTGCTTTTATGCTCCTAGAGTGTCTTTTAACATATTTCTCTGCTCTCTGCATTTCTGTAAAATCCGTTGCTATTTCCAGAATCTTGGTCAAATTAAATCATTTTTTTTAATCCGGATTACTTCTTAGGAAATGTTCTATTATTCCTCCAATAGGACATACTTAAAATCTGGTGTCTGTTGTGTCTTTGTGCGTGTGTGATCTTAGCGGCCATCGATAATTATTGCCTACATTCATTATCTCATTAGGGGCTACACAATGGAAATGTTCTAATTTTATCATTCTTTGTTCATTTATAACAGAAACTGAAATATTTCTGCAAAGAGAAACTTCCCTTTACCATTATCTATTAACTATTTGGTTACCTTGAGGGACAGAACATAGACTTCTTTCCCCTTTTTTACTCTTTCTCTAAAGAATCTGTTTCCTATGCATGTCCAAAGATGAGCACGGCAACTTTTAAGTCCTGTGACAAAATTCCCGTGTCTTTGTTCCTTGCTTCCTTCTCGATAACAAGACGTTACACTCTGGCTTTGTTCATTTTCCCCAGACCTGGAGTCAGCCCTTTTTCATAGGGAAATGGTATTTACAGGCTACACAGTAGGTACTAGAGAAATGTCACGTTGCTTTCTCCTTAGGTAAATAGTGGCATAAAAATTCCAAGCTGCAGATCAATCAAAAATTTTTGTTTCGGCTTAGTTTCTGGTGAGTTGAAGCTATGAAGTCTGCTGGATCAGTTGCCACAATTGCTCTTCTTGCTTCTTTCCTTTCTTTACCATCGAGACCTTCACAAAATAACAAAACAAAACCAACAAGGAAAAATTACATTTGAGCCCTATGTACAGTTGTGTCTTTTTGCTGCAGAAGTGATCATTCTCTAACTAAATCAAGAGACCTTATGTCAAAATATAGCAACTCTGTAAGGGCCAGACTTTCTGGGCTCACACTATCTCTGCCCATGCTGAAACTTGGTTCTTAAAACTCCTCCTGAAATTGAGTTGGAAGCACATTGTGAAGGTGGAGATTTTCTACTCATAAGATCAAACTGACTTGAGAAAACAAAAGCAAATTTAAAGAAACAATGTCTCCCGAGGAGTAACTGGGACAGTCATCCCTTTGAACCCATAGGGCATGGGTTCCAGGACTCTCTACTCCAGGATGCTCAAGTCTCTTCTATAAAATGACATAGTACAGATGCACTTGGCTTACGATGGGCTATGTCCCAATAAAGACATGACAGAGTGAAAATCCACCACACCCAACCTGCTGATCATCCCAGCTCTCAACATAGTACTCAATGGAGCACCAGCTGCTGGCCCTTGTGATTGCTTGGCTGGCTGTCACAAGGAAAGGTTACACCATGTATCCCCCGCCCATGAGAAGAGCAAAATTCAAAAGGAGAGGTACAGTTTGTACTGAACACATAGTTGAAAAAATATAAGCTGAACTATCCATAAATTGAGGGCTATCTATATGTGCATGTAATGTATGCGTACCTTCCAATATAATTTGAATCATTTCTAGATTACTTATAATTACTGATACAATGTAAGTGCTCTATAAAAGAGCATTGTTTAAGGGATGATAAGTATATATTCAGTAAAAAATGCAGTTCCTTAAAAAAATGATTTGATTTGATATGTTGAATCCATTGATGCAGAACCCACAGATTCAGAAGACTGACCCTGTACTATTGTAGTTCCAAATATGACACTTCAATCGAAAATCCAAAACAAAATAAGACAATCATAGACTCTTTACTCAGATTGCCTAGTGTCATATGCCAGTTCCAGATATTACTATGTGCAACCATCAGGCAAAATTACGTTTTAAAACCTGTAAAATATGAATGAAATGGTGAGTTAATTTATGTATAGCACTCAAATCAGTTCCTGGCACATCATCATAAAGGAAATAAGCTACTAGTCTTGAAATTTCATCAATTAATGGATCTATTCAACAAATATTGCCAATGTCTTGGCTGGGCACAAGAATCACGAGCCACCACACATATGAAGTTCTTGTGGTCTATCCCTGCTGTTGGCTAGGGCTTTAGACCACTGAGCGTCAGGCGGAGGAAAGATGTAACTAACACCACAAGTTTAAGATGTGGAAGGGAATTCCAGAGTGGAGCTTCAATATGTTTCCACATAAATGTCAGGTGTTTATTCCATTAGACTCTGACAAGAGTCTCATCCACTCACTCAATGGTTTATTCAACAAATCATAGAATACATTTAAGGCCTTATCATCATGGCGGAGGTTGGATGGAGGCAAAGGTGAACAGGTTATTTCTAATGATTATGGCTATACGTTTTTTTCTAGTCCAAAAAATTTTTGTTCCTGGAAAATTCAGAAGTCCTGAAGTGTCTCTAATGAAGCATGGAACCCAATAAAATCCAGCTATTCATGGCTTAACCTCCTGCCAACTCAAAAACAAATTCTCTGATAACATGTCTTAGAATTGTTGATTTTAGGGTACCAAAATCAGTGACTATGAGGGAGCCAGGCAGGGACATTAATGTTTGCAATCAACCAACCTAAGCAACTGGCCTGCACTTGAAACCTTTCCCAGGGGGAGAATGGAGTTGGCTGTCATGTGGGAAGAGGGGCCTAGTTTGCCAGTTCTTGTCATTTTTCAAAAAAAAAAAAAAAAATTCAGAGTAGTTTCCACATTCAGGGGAAAATTTATCAGGTATCTAATAAACTTAGATTTGTGTGTGTGTGTGTGTGTGTGTGTGTGTGTGTGCGCGCGCGCGCACACGTGCGCATGTGAAATTTCCCAATGTTTAAGCATTAAGAGCATTTTTAAAAATATATTTTCAAGTGTGCATGTCCTCCAAAACCCAACCATGAGCAAAACCTGGCTCATGGGCAGTTAGCATGAAACCTCTGGCCTGTTTACCAGAGAGGAGTGAAGGGGATTTTGGCAGATGGAGAACAAGAACCACTAGTGGCAAATCTTTCATTGAAAAGAAAACAAATCCAAACAACAACAGGGAGGAGTCCCCGGCTCTGGGCAGGAAGCCATCCCAGTTCTCCTTTTGTTGGAGGAGGCTGCCAGCAGGGCAGGGTAGCGCAGAGACCCACACCACCCTCGGTCGCTGCCATGCCATATAAATCAGCCATTTTCTCAGAGACAGGAACCCTGCGAAGCCATTTTACCAATATGAATTTTGTTCAAGTGATCATTGGGGAGAATACACAAACAGACTGCAATAAAATTAAAAATAACTTTTGAAGGAAATAGTATATTGGAAGGATTCATTACAGAAGTTCAAACCAGGGCCCATATGTTTCCCTCCTTTTTATGGTGGATTATACATTTTATTGTAATAAAATGAGAGCAGGGGCGGGGGACTGGGGCTGGCTTGTTGAGGTAAAGGCTAAGATCCAAACAGCAGATAAATAACCAAGATATCTTTATGATCATATAGGCACTTGCCTCCTGAGCTCCCAGAAGTTTCCTCCGATCCGCATTTGCAATGATGTTTTCATTAACATTGGCCGATTATGATAAGAAATGAATCATTTGCCCGTCTCTATTTCTTTTCTGTCCGTCTCCTCTACCCTTACCCCACGCTTTGGTCTTTTAAGTAAATCTACAAATTGGGTCCTTCTGGATATAGATTTCTCTCTAACTTTATCGTTTAGAATCAAAAGTCCCTGGTGATTTCCAGGTTGACTGAAGGTTACATGGAATTTATACAAGAACCTACCCAGAAGTTACGGTTCCTTATAATTTAAGAGAATTATGTTTATTCTCAATGTCTGTCCTAGGCTGTATACAATGTAAAATTTTATTTTATCTCTGAGATAATAAATTTTCCTATAAATCCCAGAACACATTAGCTGTTTTAGACAAGTTTTTGAGTGTCTGCAAGGATGGAGGGGAGAGAGGAGAATTTTCATACACACACACACACACACACACACTTGCACACTGTTTTAAGCTTCATCAGAGCATAGATGTTAATACTGTCTTGATTTATGATGTGTCCTACAGGTCTTGATCCATTCGAGATAATGCCAAAAACTTAAAATATACAGTTTAGGCTTATTAAAGGATAAAGAGAGGCTGAGGTGAGTGGGTATCCTGAAATATTAGAGGACAGATATTAATTCAATTTACTTTTGGAATGGAAGACATCACATTTTCCTTCCTAAGTTTATCTTGTAGAAATCCCTGTAGGGATTACCCATGAGACACTGTATAGCATGGAAGGGTGAAGAATATCATAGATCATGGTATGTACACATTTTATAAAGAGGAGAGAGAGAAAAACAGATAAAACGAATAAAAGTAGGAAATCAAAGAAAGAGGGCAGGGAGTACAGAAAGAAAGTAGAAAGGAAAGAAGAAATGAAGGCCTTTCCACGGTCCTCACACTGGGGCATCTGTGATGTGGCCACCATTCTTCTTAGACCACTTTAAGATTTTTAGTCTCTTTCTTTCCTTTGTTTCCTGGTTAACCTTAAGTTTAAACCCTAATAAAAGCTAAATTTATGGGGATCAAGCTTGTCATCAGCCTTTCATGACTGTCAGTTTCTCTTCAATTGCATCTAACTCAGTTCGGGGCATTGGAGAACGTTCTCTGACACTCGGTAGAGACGTTTTGCGTAGCCACCAGAACAACTAACGACCAACCGTTTTGCAAGAAGCCATGGCTAAGAGGGCAGTCAGTGACCGACAGAGTGGTGGAGAGTGCTTAGGAGAGGTCTTTGCCGGGGGCCCCAGCCCTCTCATGTTTTAATCAGGAAAGGCGGGTGGCAGGTCACAAAGATTAGGTTTAACCTTCCTGATATACATCGGATCTCTTGCCCTTTCAACTTGAAGCCGTGTGAGGAGGCATGCTTTTTTGAAACCCATAAATTAGAGACCAAGGTTTCCTTGCAAAGTATAATGACAAGATGACAGAATCCCCACGAAGCCAAGCTCTTTTCCCTAGACATGAGAATTTTATTTATTTTCTTTGGAACATTAAGCCGTGATTGGTGGGTCAATGGGAGTCCTGCGTTTTTTTTTAATGAAAAAAATGCTCTGGCCATGAATGCATTCTGCTTAGATTTAAGACCCCCAAGCTCCCCAATGACTCTTCCTGGTTTACATGCTTGTTTCAAAATCCACTAAGTAACTTATTTAGGTTCTGAAAGTTGTATACAATGTAAATCCATCCAGGCTGAAGTTAGGGGGGGGGGGAAACCCAGAAGCTGTAAAGCTGGTTTCTGTATTGTTTGGACATAATACTGTTCTCAAGCGAAGTCATAAGGGAATAGGGCACTTAAAATAGGGTGTCACATTTCAAGGTAATAAATAGCAGATTGAATCTACCTCCCAATTGATCCTGCAGTTTACGTATACACAAGATGGAAAATAAAGTACCAAAGCCACTGAGATTTACTTTATAGAAATGAGACACTCTGTATTATCTTAAGTGAATGCAAAGGCCAGCTCTGACAATTTATTACAGGCTCAGTCCAAATGCAGTTTGGATCAAGTTGCACAACGGGCACCCACGGATGGCCGTGCTTTTAGCATCTTTACAATTAAACACATTTTAGGTCTCTTCATTTCTTAATGTACACGCTCTTCATACCAGCCATGTCATCCAACAACAGGAAGTCCCTTTCTTGGACTAAAAGGATTCCATTAAATAATAAGATACCATCTTGTTCCTCTCTCTGAGTGATTCCCACTATTTGGAAACTGGGATGTGGTCTCATGTTTGTTTGTCATTCCCTTTTCTTCCTCCCAAGCATGGTGTCTCTTAATATAGTCTTTTTCAGTTATGGATTAAAAACACTTTTAGGATGAGGATGTTTGGAGAATTTTCCAGCATGCTCTGGGTCACTCTGAATCAGTGTTGTAGGATTAGAAGAGTTGACCCCGGCCCCCTGGTCCACTGGTTCATACCTGAATGTGTGCTGTATCACTTTATCCTGGCCCACAGGACTGAAACGCAGCAGGAATGAAACTCGATATTTTGTGGCTGTCACCACGTGTCATAGAGTGTGGTGAGCATTTTGTCAGTTCTCATGATAGCCCTACAAAGCTGGTACTGGTATTTTCTATGTTTTCAGAACAGGAACTGAGACTTAGAGGGGTCAATCAATCAGAACGAGTGACTCTCACTCAGGTAGTCTGATCCCAGTGCCCCTGATCTTGACCAGGGTGTATGATGTTTCCAAGAAGGGCACATAAATACTGTCCACAGCCCTAAATTACTAACGACTGAACGTTCACTGGGGAGCCACTGTTCTGAGCCATCCACATGTTTCATTGCATCAAATCCCCCACCCTACATGTGAACCTGGTGTGTGGGTTCCTGATATTCATTTGAAATTCCTGCTGTCCCAGATAGTGTCACTTTTGTTCATGTGATGTCACTATAGGTCATCTCAGGTTTTTTCCTTCCCTTATGTATTATAAATTCTGGTTTGCAATTATGGGATACAAAAACAGCTCATAGGATCCCTTAAAATTAAAAAAAAAAATGGACATTTGTGCACAATGCCCAAGAGCTTAATTTCTCTCCCATCTGATTGGGACAAATGAGAATGCATGAACATGCACCCATGGGGTTGACAAAAATAATTTAATTTCACACATAAAGAATTTTTTTACATCACAGCAAAGAATACTTTTTTAAAAAAAGATTATGGAATGCAAAGAATAATAATAGTCTGAAAGGCTTCCTGTTTTCAGAAGTATGGTAGAATAGATTACCCACTTCATACCCACACATTTGCATACACACAGGCAAGAAAGTGTCTACAAATAAAGCATTTAAAAACACGGTGCTAAGAAAAAAAATAGGGGGAACATATTTTTAAATAAATTACTGATCTGTATTTTTTTGAAGTAAAAATTCCCAGGGGAAAGAAAGCAAAATGAAAAGAGGGATCTAGAAGAGGAAGGTAGTTGTTGGTTTTTTGCCTTTGAAAGGGCTACACTGAGCACAAGGCACAAAGACCAAAGAGACTCCAAAGCACCCTCCTCCCCGCGAGGTGAGATGGATGATGGACGCACCCTGCACACACACACCCCATCGTGGAGGGATAAAGAGTTTTTAACGGGAGATGACTCCCTTTACTGTCCCCAAGTTCCCCAAGATGGCAAATTATTTTTAAATGGTCCTAGGTTCATCGAGTTCCCAGACAACTAGCAGAAGAAACATTCTCTGAAGAAATAGAATTCCCAAACATATATAATTCATTGTTGATAATCAAAAGAAAAGCAAAAGTAAACAAATAGGAAGCCATTAAATTCACAAACTTCTGCACAGCCAAAACACTCAAAGAAGGGAAATAACAAGCTACAGAATGGGGGAAAATATTTTTAAACCATACATATGATCTCTCTTTCTCTCTCTTTCTCTCTCTCTCTCTCTCTCTCACACACACACACACACACACACACACACACACACATCAGGCAACTCCACAGCAAAACAAATACCTCAATTAAAAAAATGAGCAAGGAAACAGAACAGACATTTCTCAAAGAAGACATCCAATGGACCAACAGTTATGTGAAAAAAAAAAAGATGCTCAACATCACTCATCAGGAGGGAAGTGCAAATTAAAACCACAATTGTTAACAAAAAGACCAAGATAGCACATTGTTGTGGAGAGTGTGGAGAAAAGGGAACTCTTCTGCCCTCTTGGCAGGCATGTAAATAAGTAAAGTTATCATGAAAGACAGTTATTGAGGTTTCCCAAAAAACTAAAAGGGAGCTACTCTATGATGTCCTTCTGTGTATCCACTTCCAGCTATATATCTAAAGGAAACAAAGTCAATAAACCTTAGGGGCACTCACATGTTCTGCAGAATTATTTCAATAGCCAAGTGATAGAATCAACCTTAGTGTTCACCAACTGATGAATGGATGAAAAAAATGTAGTACACACCCCCCGACACACACATACACACAAACACTTTCAACAACATGGATGAACTTAGAGGACATTATGCTAAGTGACAAAAACTAGGCACAGAAAGAAAAATCCTGCATGATCTTACTAATATGCCAAGCCTAAAAACGTTGAAGAGCAGAATGGTGATCACCGACGGAACCAGAGGAGAATGGAGAGATGTTGGAGAAAGACATGAAATTTTAGTTAGAGAAAGAACATGAATTCTAGAGATCCATTTTTCATTATGATGACTATAGTTAATAACAATGTACCGCACTCAAAAATCGTTAAGAAGAGTAGATTTAAAATTTTTTCACCCCCAAAAGTGCTAAGTATGTGAGGTAATGGATATGGTAATTAGTTTGGTTTAATCATTCCATAATGTATACATATATCAAAACATCAGGTTGCACCCCATAAATACATGCAATAAAAAGAAAGTGAAAAGACAACCTGCAGAATGAGTAATAACATTTGCAAACCATGCAAACCAGGTTTATTGATTTAAAAAAACCCTCATATCTAGAATGTAAAAAATGCTAATGATTCCATAATAAAATAATATGATTAATAAATAGACCAAAGATATAAATAGACATTTCTTCAAAGATATACAAATTGCCCATAAGCACATGAAAAGATTCACAGCATTACCAGCCATCAGGGAAACACAAATCAAAAACACATTGACATACCCCTCTGTACTTCCTACGCAGGCTATAATAAAAGAAAGGTAATAATAAGTGTTGATGAGGGTCTGGAAAAATTGAAGCCCTCACACACTGCTCACTGGAATGTTTTGAAAATCAGTTTGGAAGCTCCTATAATGGCTAAATGTACTTACTGTAGGACCCAGCACTTCCATTCCTAGAAATGCAAAATTACGACAGTCTTGAAATCATTAAAAAAAATCGACGCCACAGTTAGAAATCACTTCTCAAAAAGAAAGAAAGAAAGAAAGAAAGAAAGAAAGAAAGAAAGAAAGAAAGAAAGAAAAAAAAAACCCTGCAGTTCCAGATGGTTTTCTAGTGAGTTTTACCAACTTTTAAAGAACAAACAATTCCCAATGAACACAAAAAATTTCCAGAGATGAATAAAAGAAAAAACATATTGCAACACACTTTATGAGACTCGTAAATTTTGATTCCAAAACCAGTTAAGGAAAATATGATAAAGGGAAAACACAGACCAATCTCTCCAATGAAAAATAAACAAGTATTTAAGCAATTAGCAAAGAGATTCCAGCCATTTATAAAGTGGACCATTCATGGTGACAAGTTAGGTTTATCCCTTGAATTAACATTTGGAAATCAAGGAATTAATGTACCATATTAAGAAATCAAAGGAAAGAAATTCTATGATTATCTTATAAGAAGCAGAAAAGCAAAGTCTTCAACATGTGTTACTGTCTACTCAGTATTTTAAAAAAAGGCTCTTCAAACTAGAACAAAAAGGGAACTTCTTACTCTGATAAATGATACATTAAAAATTATATTAAGCACTTTACTGAAAGTTAGAGTGACAAATTCCACTTAAGATCTCAAAGGCAAGTCCAGCCTCTAGCGATATTTTTAGTTAATGTTATATTTAAAAATATAAAAGTAAGACCAAAAAGTGTTTAAATATGTAAAAAGAAAATAAGAATGCTCCTGCTATGTAGAGGATTAAGTTTGTCTACCTAGGAAAAATAAAATTATCTACCAAAATTCATAAAAATTAAAGAGTTAAGCAATATTGCTAGTTTTAAAATAACAGTAAAAAAAATTTTAAAAAATGCTATTTACATTATACGATAAAATAGGAAAAATCAAACAGGAGATTCATAAGATCTTTATAGAGAAAATTATGAAATTGCATTGAAAGACATGGTGAAGTAGAAAACATTTTATAAAGCAATAAAAATATAATTTGTCTCCAGAGTTTCCTATAGATTGGTTGCAGTTCCATTTAAAATTCCAGTGGAAGTTGAGTTTGACAGTAAGCTAAAATACGTAGGAAATTAAAACTCATAGAAAAGCATGAGATACACAGCATAGCCTAAAGAAAGAACAAAGAGAGGAGATTGCCCTACCAGATGCTAACTTCTTAGAAAGTTACAGAAATTAAGACACTATAATACTGAAACAAGAGAAGGTAAGTAAACCATTGGGTCACAAGAACCCAGAAATGGGCCTGCACCTAAATGGAACCCTGTTCTATGAAAGAAATGGCTCTCTAGATCAGTGAGTTTCTCCTTTCGGGGGGAAAAAAAAAAATATATATATATATATATATATATATATATATATATATATATCCCTTACTTCTCATACAAAAATCAGCTCTGGGATTCATAATGAAAATGCAAAAGGTAGCACTATAAAAATGTTGGATGGAAATCTCTAGAAGCTTTGAAAAGTAAAGAAACATTTTTAAAGAAAATTTTAAAATTAAAGACAAAAGACTCCTTAACAACTGTGGAAAAACAATTCTTTAATTATATATATATATATGTTATATCATGTATAGATGTCATCTTTATATATTCATATGTAAACGTATAAAAAGATAGGAAATAAGAATGATATATGCCATATATATGATAAAAGGTGGTCCCCAAATTTTTAAAGAAACTCTTACTAACCAATGAGGAAAAAGACAGGCGACTGAATAGAAAAAAATAGGCAGAATTCTTAAACAGATTCTTCATAAGAGGAATCCTGAATTGTCAGAAAAACACAAGAAAAGAAGCTGGTGGTCCCTAGAAATCAGAAAATTATAAATTAAAGCCACCATGAGACATTATTTTATACCTAATAAATTGACAAAAATGTTAAATGCCTGATCAAGTTTTGGCAACAATATTCAAGATCATATCCTTCTGGTAGTGATGCAATTAGTTCAATCGTTTTTGGGACAAGATGCCTGATTTGTAATTTCGCAAAGTTAAGGCAAGCAAATACCTGAGGAACAGAATTTCACTCCGAGATGGGCAACTGAGAAAACTTCCCACAGTAGTCTTTGCCAGGAAGACTAAAGCAGCAGAGTTTATTTCATCAAAAGCAAAACAAAATATTTTGGTACACAAATATCTACAGACATGAGAATGAACAGAGTGGTGTAAATGGGTGTGACAAAAAAGTGAAAATGGTTGTTTTGAACAGCTCCACATCAGTGAAGTTGAAGGCATAATGCTCAAGGAATGAATTCACAGAGGATGATCACCTCATGTGGAGTCCTTGGTGAAAAAGAGATAGAGAATAAAAACAAGGGAATGATTAGATGTTTAGGATATAGAAGAATCAAATGCCTTGCTAATCTATCACTTAGTGGGCTGGTAAGCACATGGATGTGTTTTATTATTCTTAATGGCACTATAACTATTTTTAATTACTTAATATAAGCAACTTTTAAAGTTTTAAAATTCTTCAAAAGAGGAAAAACCCTGAAGACAATCTTCTACAAAGCTTCTCAGATGAGGCATTAACTGTCTGTTAAAATCATGATGAGGATGATAATTGTTCCACCTTACTGCAGGGCAGACCTCTAAGAAGCTAGTTATGCCTGATAACAAAATAGCGTACAGTTGGGTAATGGTTTACCTTTGAAAACTATCAGACACAAAATAGCGTACAGTTGGGTAATGGTTTACCTTTGAAAACTATCAGACACAAATAAATGTTCTATATGTTGTAGCATCACCTTCATAGGGGAATACATCATCCATTCTGTTCAATGGGGAAGGAGATCACAAAGATACAGAAACAGCAAGAAGTGAATCCTGTGCCACCCAGAGCCAATTTACCTGTGCCTCACCTTTAATGACCTACAATTACCAGTGAAATTTGAACAGTGGAGGTACTTATATCAGGTGCACAATTATATTTCTTTTCTGGAAATTCCTTTTTTGATTTTTCTTTGTTTGCCATCTGGATGAATCTGTACACGTATGTTACATGTGTACATATTATCCATTCTCCCTACCTTGACATAACAGTAGTCATTTAGAACGTGATTAAAGTGATCAAAGTTTGCTGGGCATGGTAGAACTTGCCTGTAATCCCAATAACTCCAGAGGCTGAAGTAAGAGGATAAAAAGTTCAAGGCCAGCCTTCACAACTTAGCAAGACTCTAAGCAACTTAGTGAAATCCTGTCCCAAAATTAAAAAATAAAATAAAAAGGGCTGGGGATGTAGCTCAGTGGTAAAGCAACGATGAGTTCAATCCCCAGTACCCGGGGGAAAAAAAGTGATTAACATTTGTTATTTCATTGAAAATTGTGTATCTGATTGCGATGTATACTATCTCATTTAATTCTTATGTTAAGACTTAAAACATTAAGAATCCTTACCAAAGTTTTCATAGCTCATAAATGACAACCCAGAGCTGGCTGGTCTACAACCTGACTGGTCCTCATCCTGTTCTTCCTTCCTCCAGAATATGACAAAATGCAACTTTATTATTTTTAGAGGCATGGACACCAAAATCTTAAAATGAAGTAATTAGGCAAACTGGATTCATTTAGGACACCTAGATAGATAAGAAGTGGTCAGCATCACAGAAAGAGGTATATGATATTAAACTGAAGTACCATTTCAGTTGATTTGTGCCTGTTTTCCTATCTGTAAAAGGAGAAGGGCCTTAGACTACCAGTAGCCCTAAAGCTCTCTGAATCAGAGAATGGTCCCCCGGACATGTGCACCCATCTGTGTACATAGGATGTGTGGGGCTCTTGAACACCTTGAACCTCACCCCAAGTCCTGTGAATAACCCCAGCCTCCATAGATCTGGGAATCTTCTTCCAGCAGAATCATTCAGTGATCCAAAACACTTCTTTTAACAGTACAAAAAGGAGCCTTCCTTGTCAGCCAGAGGAAGGAGCAGGGCCCTTTGGTTGCGAGCCAGAGCTATCGGCAAACTGAGAAACTCAGTGGGGCCTCTCCAATATTTTAGTGTCTACCAAGGAGGGCTTTGTGTCAGGCTTGTTGGCCGTAAAACAGGAAATGAGGACGGGACATTAACAGCCTCTGTAAACAGCGCCTTCAAGGTCTTCAATCACCAATTTGAGGGTGTTCACCACCCGGGTGGAAAAAAAAAAAGAGAGAGAAGAGGAAAAAGCCAAACAGGAAATGCAATGAAGGGAGATGAAAGCAGATCAATAAAGGGAGAAACATTTGGTTTGAAGTCTTGCCTTTAAAATAATGGGACCCCCCCCCACCGCCACCCCCTCCAGAAAGTAATTTGGGGCATTACCACAGGTCTGGACCTTAGGTGTAATTGCCCCAGATTCTAGCCACCCAGAGGTTTAGAATTCCAGGGTTTGTGAAAATAATTCAGTTTGAGGATGTAGATTTATGACTACCTCTTAAATAGATTTTTTTTAAAGGATTTACCTAATGTTAGAAGAAAATACTGTGGATCCCTCCCCCCATACATTTTTTTTTTCTCAAATTAAAGACAGGCAAAAGGAACTTTCCTTTGATCCCATGTTTGAAGGACACTGTGGTGCCTCATCATGGAGATAAATCGAGCTAAATTTCTGGGTTTTCTAGGGCAACAGATACCAGAGTCTCAAGTGTCCCTTTGGTCCCCTAGGTCATTCAGAATCCAGCAATTCGCGTTTCTTCTGCCTAAAGAAACACAAAGCAGGGTACATAGTCCTTCAATTTGTAAGGGCTTTTGAAAAACCAAGTGGCATGGAGCAGGAAGGAACACTGGGTCCTCCTGGGAGTGCTGGAGCTCAGACAAAATGGGAGCAAGATCTTGAACCAAATGCCAATGTCAGAATGACATTTTTTCCCTCTTTTTTTTTTTTTTTTTTTTTGCAGAGGCGACACCAGAGGGTTGAAGCGATTGTAAGAAGGAAGGAAAAGAACTGGAGGCTTGGAAGATAAGGAGACAGACACACAATTGTAATTACGTGAAGGTAGCAGCCATTATTTTGAAAAGATGGACAATTCCAATCCCATCCTTAAATGACTTTCAAACCTCTCCCACCTCCAGAGCTCACCCTCTCTCTCTCTCTCTCTCTCTCTCTCTCTCTCTCTCTCTCTCTGCGGCTGGAAGAGTCTGCAGGTAGGAGGGAGCTCCTGATGAAAATCCTAAATGATTTTTCAAACTGTTCTTTTTGTAGATCGAGGAGGACCAAATCACCCTTTCTGCTAATTTTATAATACCATCTGTGTTTCAAAGTAAACACCTGTCTCTTCGGATTACTAACATTCAGCAAAAGGAAGAACAGCTACCACTTGGAGGATAGATTCATTCACTCATTAAAGAATGTGTTTTTAAACATTGACTTTGATTTCATTTCTCTCTGCAGAAATCAACAAATAGTGAATGGGTAGTATATCATAATTTTTTCCTCCCACTTTCCCTTACTATCTCTGTCCCTCTCTCTCTTACTTTCTCTGTCCCTCTCTCCCTTATTGTCTCTGCCCTCTCTCAGTCCTTCTTTCCCATTTCATTAATGCAGATTTCCAGGCAGGCAGTGAAGCCCTGTAACATTAAAGGTTTTGACCTTCTTCAGCACAGAGTCAGGAACAAAGAGGTGTCAATAAGCTTGAAGTGCAGGTACTTTACTTTTATCCTCCGCTGTTTCTTTTCTTTCTTTTCTGGGGGGTGGAGTGGGGATGGGTGGCTCACCTTTTACAATGGCTGCTTTATGACATCTAAATTACTTCCATGATTTGCAAGCCTCAATTTCCCAGCTATTCTCCAAAATTCGCCCCCCTCCCTTGAGACCTCATCCTTGCTTCACATTCCTTTACTTGGGTCACAGTTTCTGTGGTCACCAAGCCACAGGGCACTCAATGCTGCCATAAACCATGGAGGTTGTTACCTCTGTCTTGGGCCAACTTGAGAGAAGCTGGCTTCCGTCAGGGCCACATGTCCTATCTGAGAACACATGGGACCCTAACGTGGGAAAGCCTCCGTGAAATACCCATGGAGCACTGCTTCTCAGTCAGGGGCATGTGGGACTCAGTTATGAAGTTATAAAACAAAATAACAGCAAGAAACGACCACAAAAACTGTTTTCCAGCCCTCATCCCTGGAGATAAATAGTCTGATGTCCTGGGCATCCGAGTTTTCAGAAATTCCTTAGTAGACTCTGCTTTGCAGCCAAGTTTGAGAAGGACTACCTCAGAACCTTTTTATTCTTCCTTGATTACAGATTCTTTTTGCCTAGCCCATTGACAGAATTCATGATATCCCCAAATATGGAAAAATTCCACCCCGCATTATTCCGGCAAGCTTCTGAGACTGGGAATTTTAATAGCCATCAAATGTCCTCTCTTTCCTCCCTTCCACTCAACCCCAGCCCTGGAGAAGCTGTTAATAGGTTTATTTATTTAAGTCATGTCCAGGCGAAGAGACCAATGGCAATCTTGCCCGTAGAGCCAAATCAGTTCTTTTAACAAAAATGTGCCCTGTTTCTCTGGTTCCCGGAAGCCTGTATCAAACCTGGATTTCTCAAATATTGTGATGGGGTTGTACATCAACATAAGAATCCTTTCCTGCTGGGGCTCCCTGCCTTGGCTCTGAGGTGTCTGATAGCACCTTTGTAAGACATCCCCTGTCTTTGTCAGCTTGCAATTAAATCAGTGCTGGAGAGTCTTCCTGTTCAAAAGACCTCCGTATGGAGTTTTAGGAACTGATTGTTCCAGCTTGGTGGGAGTGGGAGAAACCGGAGGTTTAATTGTAGGAAATTTTACATGAAAGGCATTCAGCAAACTCATCAAGCTCTTTCTTTCTCAGACTCTCTTTGTACCAGGTGCAAAGTGACTTCAACACTCAGAGGCAAAGTATCTCTTACACCATAAAACACTGTTCTGGGTAAACATGAAGAGGTTTACTGGAGAGAGTGTAAAACCTTCCAGAGAGATTAGACACTGGCTCCACGGTAGGTAGGTGCAGCCTCAGACCTCTAGGACCACAGAGGGACGTCTGTGTGTGACTGGACTTAACAACCATGAGGCCCTCTGTTGAATTAGGAAAGATACGGGAGCAGGGGATTGGATATAAACGTGAGATTTCACCTGATCCTGAGATATGTTGCACAGACTGAGACCCATTTCAACACTGAAAAATCTAAGACCTTGATGGTAAATGAATTTCTAAGAGAAAAGTACAACCAATTCAGTTAATGACCATAAGAGAATAATGGCCCCTGTAGCAGCACACGTTTAGGAGTAGCAAGTTCTCAAAGCTGCGAAAGGTGCAGTGTGTGAGAGAAGCAGTACTGATCATTTGTAAAAGGTTTGGCTCAAAGCCAGCAAATTGTGAATTAATAGGCTGCTAGACCAGGCAGGTAAATTCTGTGGCTTGTGCATGTTCGAGTTTCCATAACTTTTCAATAGACTTCTGGGGCACATGATCTAATTCCCTACCCCTTCACCTCAGGTGTGATATATAGAAAGAGAGACCTAGTGTGTGAAAGATGCTTTTAAGGAGGCAGAAGAAGAAGGAGAAAGAATGAAAACTTTCTAGGTTCACAGGAAGACCCCTTTGTCCAACCTAGAAGCTATTGCGGCCGCCATATTTGTTTTTACTATGTACAGTGGTATAAATTGAAGGTAAGGGGGGTTAACACTAAATTAAGATGATGAAGATCTTTTTGTGGCACTGAAGAATCAATATCCTACAAAATAATTGTCTATCAATCTGAGAATTCTGGTTAAAATTTGTAACATTGTTACCTTTTCACTTAATTTTTTTTTGTTGTTGTTGTTGTTAAACATTTTAAAAGAGGAAATCCATGTGTGTGGAACAAATCTAAATAGAACAGAATGGTATACAATTAAAACTAAGCTCCCATCCCAGGAGCAAGTAAGCACCTTTACAGGGAAATCCCAACTGAGGATATAGGGCTAGAAGCAGGGATGATGCTTATGGTACACGTTGCTTATGACTCACAGTGAAAGTTGATTACAAGTTCATCCCAAAGCCTCAGGGGAGAAAAGGTGCTATTTGTGAAAGGCCTTGAGTCCAGGACTTATTAAGACATTTGGCTACCAGGTCAGGTTGTAGGACTTAATGCAAAATGAAAACATAGAACATCTTCTTCTTCAAAAAAATAAGAATTTCAAGACGGTAACAGCGTGGGCAAATCTCCATGTAGTCATATCCCTATGGTACATTTAAAAGTAAGCTTGCCTGGGAAATGTTTAGGATGATGGGCACATTATGATAATTCAAACCAAATTACAATTTTTATCTTGGATTATGAAATACCATCCAGAGTGAAATTTCACAGATGAATCAGGTTTATTTATAATAAGTATGTCTAGTCAAAATAGTAAAACTACTTAACTTTATAATTAAAACTGATACATATCTAGTTGAAAAACTATCCAGACCCAAAAATACTTGCACAGGAGATGGTTACATACTTTGGCACTAAATCCCCTGGCCACTTCCAAAACATTTATTTATTTATTTATTTAATTCTGAAGGGGAGATTGTACATTTTCCCACAATATCATATCAAACACGAGTATAGCATTATGCATTCAATAAACCTCAGTACCCAGCAGTCCAGGCATCAAATGCCCTTGTATTGTAAGCTGAAACTCAAGGAAACATTTATTTATTTAAAATTTTTTTGCCCATAAGTTAGACAAACAGCAATATTTCATTTCACTGTGTTTTAAGACAGCCCTGTAGACAGAAATCCTGCAGCCTCCATCTATGATTATGCATACCTCTGTAGGAAGATTTAATTAATTTTTTTTCTTTGAAGTCAAATATCCACTGAGAATTTTACATTTGATCCTAGTTTGCTTAGAAGTAGTCTGTAGATCCAAGTATTAAAAAAAATCATACAATCCTTTTTCATTATATTCATTACTTTCTCAAGAAAACTGGCCAAGAGCTCAGCAACTCCCTTATGATTGCTATCAATGGCACAGAGAACCTATGAGGATTGAATTTCTCAGGCAACATAAATAAGCAGGACAGATGCAGGAGACGGCACTATATGATGTGATGACTATGGGGGAAAAATGGAGTCACCCCTTAGAAATGGCCCTGAAGGTCTGTTGGTGGCCCCATCTTCAGAATCTGAAAAGGAGGATTTGGAGAATGCCATCTTTTGTTACTTAAAGTATCAAATTTTCTTATATATGTCAGTGTTCTTCATTTCTTAGATTTCTATTATTTGGCAAAAAAAAAAAAAAAAAATTGGCATCTCCTTCTGTTAGGTGGGAATTCCGGGATGCCAAGATGGTGGAGGCAGGGTACAAGACAAGGAGATGAGTCATCGTGTCCAGATTTAAGATGAGTCCCATTATCATGACAACTTCAGCCATGGAGGGCCTTTCTACCCTGAGAACTCCTGCCATAGGTTCTGTATTCTAAAATAACCAATGGGGGTTAAGGGAACAGTGTTGTGAAGTAGTTAATTGGACAGTATTCTAATCAGGTATCACAAACTGACCAATGAGAGAAAACGGGGCGGGTCTGTATAGGGAAGAGAAGACTTCACAGCTCAGCATGTAAGACAAGAATTCCTCGTCATTGAGGCCTTGAGCTCTCTTTCTTGCTTGGCCCATCTGGGTCTCCCTTACAGAGTGCTACTTTCACCTTCACCTTTAATAAACCTGTGCTTTTCTTGTTACTTCTGAGTGTCTGTTTTCATTCTTTGCTCAGGACATCAAGGACCTGGACCCCAGATAACACTTCTAAGGTTATCACAGGTTGATCATCCTTAAACCAAAGATCCCAAATCCGAATGCTCTAAGATCTAATCATTTGGAGCACTGATATGATGCCACACCTATTCTCATGTGACAAATTGCAGTCAAAATTCAGGTGAACTAAAAATATTGTACACAATTGTATTCAGGCTATTTGTATTGGCTGTATATAAAACATAAATGAATTTCATGTTTTGGCTTGTATACCATCCCTAAAACACCTCACTAGGTATATGCAAATATTCCAAAATCTGGAGAAATAAAATGTAATACCTGAAACATTTCTGATCCAAAGCATTTAGCATAAGAGATACTCAACCTGTATCACTGAGCATGAGCCAGACCAGTGGTACTCCAAATATGGCCCTTTGGATGCAGAAGCATCAATGTCACCTGAGCATTCACTGAATCAGAAACTCTGGGGCTAGCACCCAGCAACCTGTGTTTTAGCAAGCTTTTCAGTTGATTCTGATGTGAGTTAAGGTTTGAGAGCTAAAAGATGACCTGAA
This sequence comes from Spermophilus citellus, assembly GCF_964194105.1. Lineage (NCBI taxonomy): Eukaryota > Metazoa > Chordata > Mammalia > Rodentia > Sciuridae > Spermophilus > Spermophilus citellus. The sequence continues at coordinate 38,398,948 of NC_138200.1, forward strand.
TCGCAGGTTCTCTGGAGAAGTAATGAAAATGTCTTAATGTCTTAATGTCTTAAAAAAATGTCTTAATGCCATCACAGGAGAGATCCTACCTGCTGTCAGATCGAGAGGCTTTGCCGTGGACAAGGAGCTCAGATGTAGATTCACATACATTCCATGGTTTCCCATGTACCCCCAAAGCAGGTGTATTCTAAAAGTAAACATAATTTCTTTAAATCAAAGGTCATGGATTCTATGGATGGTATGCACTCAAAGTCTTGGGTCTCACCTCTCATTGGGCATCAGAATCACATGGCAAGCATGTGAAATTAGCCAGACACCCTCTATCCTCTTCATATTCACATTTAATTGATTTGAGGCGGCACTCTATCTTTTTAAGTTCTTTAATATATATTCAAGATTGATACTCCTGTCACTATCAGTAGCAAGCATTGTTTGGTGCCATTTTTGGCAGATGGTTGAGATTTAAGTCATCCCACTACCATAAAGGAGAACTAGGCTCTAATGCTACCTGAATGCCAATGTACAATTTTCACCCTGGGTCTCAGTTTCCCTACCTACTGAAGATCTTGACAATTGATGATCTATATTCTACGGCTTGGATTTATGTCCTCAGTAGTCCAGAGGCTTAAAAAAGGGAGGCATCCTGGAAGCTGGTGTTGGTGATCTCCATGGAGAGAAGCCCAGGGGGGAGAGAAGGCTTAGTCTGTATCTGCTTTTGGTTCCAGCCAAATCCACATGACACCAAATGTGGGTGAACAGGGAAAGATTTAAATACCCCAGTCTCCAGTCTTTCACGCAGATGTTTGGTAATGATATCTTAATATATGATGAACACTTTGCTGAGAATTAGGGAGTCCCCAGGTCATGTACCAGCAAGACAGCTTGGGGCCTCTCAATTATGACATCCCCACTCACACCTTTGATCTTTAAGATGACTTGTGCCTAGACATATCTTACTGAGTCAACTGACGGAGAGTTCACTCTAGAGGGCCCCTGAGGGAGAGACTATGCCTGCTGGTTTATTGAAGCCTCCACGAGTTGGATGGACTTCAACTCCTTGCATCACTTAGAGTAAACATGTGAATAGATGCTCAGTTCTATTTGTAAGGCAAATAATGGATGAAAATAGCTGATTAAGTTGATGAAAGTAATAAACAAAACTAATGTTTGCTGAGGACCATCAGATGCAAAATAGATTTTCACATCTCATCCAATCTTCCTAGCAAATCTCTAAGATGGACACTATAATTGGTGCATCATACAGGTGAAGAGATTGGAGCTCAGGAGGTTATGGAATATGGAATGTGCCTTGGTCACTGAAGAGCCGGGGGTGTTGGAGATCCCAACCCAGCCTTGACTAACTTGGGATTCTACCCCTGCACAGCACGACTTCACATTCCTGTCTGTAAATTCCTATGACATTTCAATAGAATTCCGTGTGTACAAATATTTGATTTTTGTCTTTGTGCCAGCCCTGGAGTCATAAAGATGGATATGTTATGTAATCAATACCTCATATTCATATAGAAGAGACAGGCATGAAAGTTATAAATGTTGGCACAGTTAAAGTATGTACAAAGAGGAGGAGGTCCTGAATTCTGCCTATATTACTTTATGAGGTCTTCAGGAAAGTCACTGAAGGGAGGTAACTGATCTTATACAGATATTGTGTGTTGTAGGGGAGGAATTAACACTATAAAAAGAAAAATAAGCATTTATTCACATATATGCATATATGAACACATATATTTACATAGGTAATATTGCATAAGTAGGCAAATTTGCAGGGTTCCCTAAAATTTCTTGATGGTAAGAACTTGTTAAAAATCTCAGAATGTATCTCAGAATTTATCAGATACCCCAGGCTTTTGGCTCTGGCAAGGTTGGAAAATATGCATATTTATATAATGGTTTTGTATCTCTACATTCTACATGTGCTTGCAATTTTCAGGATATATTTTTTTAAGTATAAAAGGGTTCTGTCCTAAATTCAGTATTAGTTGGAATTCTATACAACATATGCTAAAATGGGCTGCTTGAAACAACCTCTTGCAGGTCAAACACTAATACAATAAGCTGACAATGGAATTTTATAAACATCCTCTCCCCCAACACACACACACACACACACACACACACACACACACACACACGTTAAGTGACTCTTGTATACAGTTACTTTAAGCCGATCAAGTATTTCTTAATATCTGCATTAGAATTTATCATAACAAAATTATTGTGTGTTGTAGAACCCACTCAATATTATTTAGGACACTGTCAAATATTACAAATATCTTACAGCGACAGCACCTAAGTGAGAATCATCTTTGAACAGTTGTGTTTATTGGTTATAATGTACTCATGAGTACATTACATAATCATCCTGTTTAATATCTACACCTGGGGAAGCATTTCTACTAGAAGGGTTACACAAGAACAAATTCCTTCACTCTTGGTCTTCTTCATATGCTCAGTATCCGTTTTCTCATCTTCTGACAATAGCCAATACTCCTACCCAAGGTTTGGTTCCTATGTTTCTAGGGGGGCTAAAAATAGTCCCACTTCCAGACTGTGTATGAGTACCAGACCTGGCCAAAGCAGTATCATAAAAACCCTGTCCACCACAATTATAGCTTAGTATCTATTGTTAAAAGGTAATTTTAGGTCGGAGGGAGCATGGCCGCCGAGGAGGAAGCAGCGACTCTAATGTCTCCGCACTAACGAGATCAAAAAGACCCTTTGGAACAGCGGCAGTCTTCACACTGAGGAACCTCTAGCAGAATTCCATGAAGAGGGGTCCTGCAGGGATCTGGGAGGTCTACTAGAAGTGTCGGTTTGTGGCCGCCGGGACTCGGGGCCTGGGGACTGCGGTACTTGCCGGAGTCAGGCCGTCGCCTCCCCGGCCCCGGGCGCCGCTGGAGCCGCGAGCCATAAAGACACGGACCGGGCCGCGGTGCGGCTAGAAGCCGGGAACGCCGGGGGCGGAGAGAGCGAACAGGGCAGCGCATGCTGTAGAAACCGCGGCGGAGAGAGGCGTGGGAGCTCGAGGCAGAGACGCACTGGACAGAGCGAGCCAGCACCCCGCCATCATCCCGAAATAGCGAGAGGAGAAAGATGGCGGCGGGAATTCCTATTTCTTTCTTCTTTTGTCTTTTCATTTTTCTTATCCCCCCCTTCCTTGAATTCTACCTGCCTACTCTCATTCTCCTTAGTGACTTCTTCCCTTACCTTCTAATACCTTTCCTCCCTAGCATCAAATAAATTTATAGGAATAAACAGTAACCCAGCAGTCAACCAGAACAAGAAGCAACATGAGCAGCTTCAAGAAGCAAGGAAGAAGAGGAGTACAAGCAATGCAGGACAGCCTAAATATTCAGGAGGACCTAGAGTCATCAGAAAAATGGTCATATAAAGACCTCAAGGAACACCTTAGACAGATGGAATGGAACCTCAAAGAGGATACAAGACAGCAAATTCAAGCAGCGAAAGAACACATTGAGAATGAGTTACATAAACAGCTAAAAGAAGAAGTTAAGCATCTTTATAAGGAGATAGAGATTATAAAAAATAATCAAACAATAATTCTAGAAATGAAGGAAACGATAAACCAAATTAAAAACTCAATTGAGAGTATCACTAACAGAGTGGAACAAGTAGAAACCAGAACGTCAGATAATGAAGACAAAATATACCATCTTGAAAAGAGTCTAGCCAACTCAGAAAGGCTGGTAAAAAATCACGAGAAAATCATCCAAGAGTTATGCGATAACATAAAGAAACCAAACTTACGAGTCATTGGGATAGAGGAAGGTACAGAGATTCACACCAAGGGAATGAGAAACCTGCTGAATGAAATAATTACAGAAAACTTTCCAGAAATAAAAAAGGAAACAGATATACAAATTGAAGATGCATACAGGACACCGAGCACACAAAATCACAGTAGACCAACGCCAAGACACATTGTTATGAAGATATCCAATATACAGAACAAAGAGAAAATATTAAAAGCTACAAGAGAAAGGAGACAGATTACATTTAGGGGTAAACCAATACGGTTAACAACGGACTTTTCATCACAGACACTGAAAGCAAGAAGGTCATGGAACAATGTATTTCAAACACTGAAAGACAATGGATGCCAACCAAGAATTCTGTATCCAGCAAAATTAAGCTTCAGGTATGACAACGAAATAAAGATCTTTCATGATAAACAAAAGTTAAAAGAATTTGCAGCCAGAAAACCTGCATTGCAAAGCATTTTGAGCAAAACACTACACGAGGAAGAAATGAAAAACAATAACCAAAACCATCAGTGGGAAGTGCCTCAGTAAAGACAGAGGGTGAGGGGAAAGATAATCACGGAGAAACAAACTAAATATTTAAAAAAAAAAAAAGGATAAGCATTCAAACATGGATGGAAGTTCAAACCATATATCAATAGTAACTCTGAATGTTAACGGCCTAAACTCTCCAATAAAGCGACATAGGCTGGTATCATGGATTAAAAAGACAAATCCAACAATATGCTGCCTCCAGGAGACACATCTGATTGGAAAAGACATACACAGGCTGAAGGTGAAAGGATGGGAAAAAATATACCACACACACAGTTCTCGTAAGCAAGCAGGAGTGGCCATCCTCATATCGAATAAAATTGACTTCAAGACTAAGTTAATCAAAAGGGATAAAGAAGGTCATTATATACTGTTAAAAGGATCCATTCACCAACAAGACATAACAATTATCAATATTTATGCACCAAATAATGGTGCTGCGACATTCATAAAACAAGTTCTCCTCAAGTTCAAGAATCAAATAGACCACAACACAATAATTATGGGTGACTTCAACACACCTCTCTCACCGTTAGACAGATCCTCAAAACAAAAATTGAATAAAGAAACTATAGAACTCAATATCACAATCAACAACCTAGACTTAACTGACATATATAGAATATATCAACCATCATCAAATGGATATACCTTTTTCTCAGCAGCACATGGATCCTTCTCAAAAATAGACCATATATTATGCCATAGGGCAACCCTCAGCAAATATAAAGGGGTGGAGATAATACCATGCATTTTATCTGATCATAATGGAATGAAACTGGAAATCAATGATAAAAGAAGGAAGGAAAAATCCTACATCACATGGAAAATGAACAATATGTTACTGAATAATCAATGGGTTACAGAAGACATAAAGGAGGAAATTAAAAAATTCTTAGAGATAAATGAAAATACAGACACAACATATCGGAATCTATGGGACACAATGAAAGCAGTTTTAAGAGGAAAATTCATCGCCTGGTGGTCATCCCTCAAAAAAAGAAAAAACCAACAAATAAATGAGCTCACACTTCATCTCAAAGCCCTAGAAAAGGAAGAGCAAAACAACAGCAAATGTAGCAGAAGACTAGAAATAATTAAAATTAGAGCGGAAATCAATGAAATTGAAACAAAAGAAACTATTGAAAAAATTAACAAAACTAAAAGTTGGTTCTTCAAAAAAATAAATAAGATCGACAGACCTTTAGCCATGCTAACGAAGAGAAGAAGAGAGAGAACTCAAATTACTAACATACGGGATGAAAAAGGCAATATTAAAACAGATCCTACAGAAATACAGAAGACAATTAGAAATTATTTTGAAAACCTATATTCCAACAAAATAGAAGATAGTGAAGACATCGATAAATTTCTTAAGTCATATGATTTGCCCAGACTGAGTCAGGAGGATACACACAATTTGAATAGACCAATATCAATGGATGAAATTGAAGAAGCCATCAAAAGACTACCAACCAAGAAAAGCCCAGGACCGGATGGATATACAGCGGAGTTTTACAAAACCTTTAAAGAAGAATTAAAACCAATACTTTTCAAGTTATTTCAGGAAATAGAAAAAGAGGGAGCTCTTCCAAATTCATTCTATGAGGCCAACATCACCCTGATTCTGAAACCAGACAAAGACGCCTCAAAGAAAGAAAACTACAGACCAATATCTCTAATGAACCTAGATGCAAAAATCCTCAATAAAATTCTGGCGAATCGAATACAAAAACACATCAAAAAAATTGTGCACCATGACCAAGTAGGATTCATCCCTGGGATGCAAGGATGGTTCAACATACGGAAATCAATAAATGTTATTCACCACATCAATAGACTTAAAGATAAGAACCATATGATCATCTCGATAGATGCAGAGAAAGCATTTGACAAAGTACAGCATCCCTTTATGTTCAAAACATTAGAAAAATTAGGGATAACAGGAACCTATCTTGACATTGTAAAAGCTATATATGCTAAGCCTCAGGCTAGCATCATTCTGAATGGACAAAAGTTGAAGGCATTCCCTCTAAAATCCGGAACAAGACAGGGATGCCCTCTATCTCCACTTCTATTCAATATAGTTCTCGAAACACTGGCCAGAGCAATTAGACAGACGAAAGAAATTAAAGGCATAAAAATTGGAAAAGAAGAACTTAAATTATCACTATTTGCAGATGACATGATTCTATACCTAGAAGACCCAAAAGGGTCTACAAAGAAACTACTAGAACTAATAAATGAATTCAGCAAAGTGGCAGGATATAAAATCAACACGCATAAATCAAAGGCATTTCTGTATATCAGCGACAAAACTTCAGAAACGGAAATGAGGAAAAACACTCCATTCACAATATCCTCAAAAAAAATAAAATACTTGGGAATCAACCTAACAAAAGAGGTGAAAGATTTATATAATGAAAACTACAGAACCCTAAAGAGAGAAGTTGATGAAGATCTTAGAAGATGGAAAAACATACCCTGTTCATGGATAGGCAGAACTAACATCATCAAAATGGCGATATTACCAAAAGTTCTCTATAGGTTTAATGCAATGCCAATCAAAATCCCAAAGGCATATCTTGTAGAAATTGACAAAGCAATCATGAAATTCATATGGAAAAATAAAAGACCCAGAATAGCAAAAGCAATTCTAAACAGGAAGTGTGAATCAGGTGGTATAGCAATACCAGATTTCAAACTATATTACAAAGCAATAGTGACAAAAACAGCATGGTACTGGTACCAAAACAGGCGGATAGACCAATGGTTTAGAATAGAGGACACAGAGACTGATCCACAAAGTTACAACTATCTTATATTTGATAAAGGGGCTAAAAGCATGCAATGGAGGAAGGATAGCATCTTCAACAAATGGTGTTGGGAAAACTGGAAATCCATATGCAACAAAATGAAACTGAATCCCTTTCTCTCGCCATGCACAAAAGTTAACTCAAAATGGATCAAGGAACTTGATATCAAACCAGAGACTCTGCGTCTGATAGAAGACAAAGTTGGATCCGATCTACAAATTGTGGGGTCGGGCTCCAAATTCCTCAATAGGACACCCATAGCACAAGAGTTAACAACAAGAATCAACAAATGGGACTTAATTAAACTTAAAAGTTTTTTCTCAGCAAGAGAAACAATAAGAGAGGTAAACAGGGAGCCTACATCCTGGGAACAAATCTTTACTCCTCACACTTCAGATAGAGCCCTAATATCCAGAGTATACAAAGAACTCAAAAAATTAGACAATAAGATAACAAATAACCCAATCAACAAATGGGCCAAGGACCTGAACAGACACTTCTCAGAGGAGGATATACAATCAATCAATAAGTACATGAAAAAATGCTCACCATCTCTAGCAGTCAGAGAAATGCAAATCAAAACCACCCTAAGATACCATTTCACTCCAGTAAGATTGGCAGCCACTATGAAGACAAACAACAACAAGTGCTGGAGAGGTTGTGGAGAAAAGGGTACACTTGTACATTGCTGGTGGGACTGCAAATTGGTGCGGCCAATTTGGAAAGCAGTTTGGAGATTCCTGGGAAAGATGGGAATGGAACCACCATTTGACCCTGCTATTGCCCTTCTTGGACTATTCCCTGAAGACCTTAAAAGAGCATGCTACAGGGATACTGCCACATCGATGTTCATAGCAGCACAATTCACAATTGCTAGACTGTGGAACCAACCCAGATGCCCCTCAGTAGATGAATGGATAAAAAAAATGTGGCATCTATACACAATGGAGTACTATACAGCAATAAAAAATGACAAAATCATAGAATTTGCAGGGAAATGGATGGCACTAGAGCAGATTATGCTTAGTGAAGCTAGCCAATACCTAAAAAACAAATACCAAATGTCTTCTTTGATATAATGAGAGCAACTATGAACAGAGCAGGGAGGAAGAGTAGGAAGAAAAGATTAACATTAAACAGAGACATGAGATGGGAGGGAAAGGGTGAGAAAAGGGAAATTGCATGGAAATGAAGGGAGACCCTCATTGCTATACAAAATTACATACAAGAGGCTGTGAGGGAATGGGAAAATAAACAAGGAGAGAAATGAATTACAGTAGATGGGGTAGAGAGAGAAGTTGGGAGGGGAGGGGAGGGTGGATAGTAGGGGATAGGAAAGGTAGCAGAATACAACAATGACCAATAGGACATTATGTAAAATTGTGGAAGTGTAACCGATGTGACTCTGCAATCTGCATTTGGGGTAAAATTGGGGGTTCATAACCCACTTCAGTCCAATGTATGAAGTATGTTATGTCAAGAGCTTTGTAATGTTGTGAACAACGAATAAAAATAAAATTAAATTAAATTAAATTTAAAAAAAAGGTAATTTTATAATGTATTCAGAAGGCCTGCACTAATGTCAAATATTTAGAACTCTGTGGCTCTGATTTAGAGTTTAGCTTTGGAGTAAAAACCAACGGTAAATCTGTTTCTGATAATCAACTCAACAAAACCTTCATCCACCTTCCCAGAGGATGCAGTACATCCTGACCATATGCCACATCTCTGTGCCTCCTGTCTGCTTCTAGCTAAAATGATAGCAGTGTAACCCTATGTTTTGACACCAGAATCTTCCATGGCTGGGACTCTGAGGGAGCAAGAAAGGTGGAATCCAAGAGTACTGCCGACCAAGAAAGCACCTCTGGGTGTTTCTAAACACTCAACTGTAGCTGCAAGAGCTCTACTGTAGCTACAAAGGGTTGACCAGTTGATACAAGCCAGGAAAGTTGGAGTTGATAACACACAGTTCTGGAATTTTGATTTGAAGGAAAAAATTTCTTTCTGTTGTAGTTACTAAAAGAGTAGTCATTTTTGTATCATAATACTCTTCATGTTGCAGTATCAATTTGGAAACCTACCCCCTTTGGTTCTAAGTAGGTATACCTTAGATCTTGTGGAAATAGATTAGGAATCTTCCTTTTTCACATGACAAAAACCAATTCAACACACTTGTCAGGACTTGGTTGCTTGACTTTTTTCTTCCTTTTTAAAGATCCATTTTCCTCTCCGGGCCTCAATTCAAAAAAATATTTTCCCATGAAATGACACAAGGGTCTCTAGCATGAATAGGCTTATAGTGTAGTCTTTCATTCAATCCAGCAGAAGGACATTTCTTTTTCTAACCCAAATTCCTGACTTGAGTCTCACTGACTGGCTGGCCTGGCTTGGTCAAATTCTTACCTCCTAGCCCATTGTGGTGGACAGGGTTATTATGACACTGCTTTGGCTAGGCCTGGTACTTATACACAGCCTGGAAGTGGGACTATTTTTAGCCCCCCTAGAAACATAGGAACCAAACCTTGGGTAGGAGTATTGGCTATTGTCAGAAGATGAGAAAACGGATACTGAGCATACGAAGAAGACCAAGAGTGAAGGAATTTGTCCTTGTGTAACCCTCCTAGTAGAAATGCTTCCCCAGGTGTAGATATTAAACAGGATGATTATAGCTGAGTATCTATTGTTAAAAGGTAATTTTTCAAAAAAAAAAAAAGTAAAATCATGACTTTCATACAGATATATAATGAACACATGTCAAAATTTTTATTTAAGTCATTAAACAAAGTGAGGGAACAATGCAGATGTCACTACCAGTTCAAAGGAGAAGTCAAAGAACAGCTTCAGGTTTAGATTAGGAATATTGAACTTGAAAATGGCTTCGAAACTGCCTTGACAGATGAGTTTGCTCTTCCAATGTAACTGACTTTACAGGTGAGTTTGCTCTTCCAATGTAATTGCATGTCTGCAGGGAGGACCATCTGCGTGGCTGTGCCTTGAGTTATACACCATCAACTCAAAGGCAATGAGGTCAGAGTTAGAAAACATGAAAAGCTATCCCCCAATTAATAAATAAATTTCCTCAAGAGATCCTCAGTAAGCTTTTCTGATTATTGCAAATTTCCTATACTATCCACTCCAAGAAAGATGATTCTTGATCACAAAATAAGGTTGGTCTCATTGACTCTGGCCTGATTGTTCACAGAGGTGTAGCAAGAGTATTAATTTCCCACAGAGGTTTCTTTCAGTTTGTTTTGCTGAAAGTTCCTATATAAAATACTAGATTGGAATTTTAAAAGCCTTTATTATTTGCTATCCTAAGGTTAGGAAGTCAAGCCCCTTAAAAAATTCTCTTCACTAGATTTCACCTGCAGAACCTATCAATTTTGGTGAATTCCTCTCTCCAAAATATCCTAAGGTTCTCTGTGTACCAGGAAGTGGCTTTCCTAAGACTGGGACCACATAATTTAAAAAATGACCACCAGTTTTCCTGGGAAGGCTTTCTAAACATTGGCTTTATAAAGTCAATCTTAATTCCTTTGAAGTGGCAATAGTGGATTAAATATGCATTGCTTCCAAATACAACATGCTAGGCAAAGTCCTTGATGCATAACCATTTTTTTCAATTATATCCTGGTGAAAGAATGACAGGTTTTTACTAAATCTATGAAAAATAACTGTATTGTCATGAACCATGAAGTTACTCAATAAGATCTCATGATTTGAGAGAAGGGAGTCTCACTGAGAATAAAATAACATTTTGAAATATTTCCTTATAGATTTCAAAAGCATAGTCTACTAAGTTGTTCTGGGCTACAGAAAGCTTGATGAGAAAGAGAAAGGATTTTCTTTTATTTCCAGAAAATAAAACATTAAAATAATATCTACAATATTCTGAGCAAATAACTCCAATAAAATTTCCTTTATCATCAATTCATTCAGTCTGTCTTCTAACATTGGACCTTGGGTTAGAAATCCCTTGGAGTCAGCTGCTTCCATACTGACAGCAAGTCCTGAGAGTCTTTTTCTTTGCTTTAATTTAGGATCTGTAAGATGTACAACATTCCTTCAACGCAGAGACACAGGATGAAAATAAAGATTTTATTACATGTCCTGGAGGACACATGGCCTTATTTGAGCCCCTATGCACAGAGGTTGGAGGCATTTGGGAGAGAGAGAGGGACCTGTAGACCAACAGCTTTTCCATGGAGAGTTTTAACTGATAATTGGATTCTATGCAGCAGGTATGAGTTCCAGGAGGTCATACATGACTGAGAAATAATCACTGTGGCATATATGCCCAGTCCATCCAGGATGTGAGGATCAGAGGAGCGAGTCGAGTAGGCTAGATCTAGCTGTCCCATAGGGAGGTGGTCACCAGGGTGCAGCTGTATAAGCACTATCTGGGTGGACCATACGGAGGAACTGGGAAGCGGGTGTAGAAATGGAGACTGTGTCAAGGATGACTGAGTCACGTTTGTGGTACGAGAAAGTGACAATGACATTCAAAACGGATGCCAAAGCAACCTAACATTATGAAAATGTACTTCTCTCCCCACTGAAAGGGCCTGGAAGTTGTCTAAGCAACGTCCTCATAATCCTGGACCTAAAAGTCTACAGTTTTAAATTTGAATACTCCACAGCTCTTGTTGCAATCCTTTTCCAAGGTGTTCTGACATGGTCCTTTCTTATTTATATCCTTCCTTGGTGAAGATGTGAACACTAGTCTGGAGCTGGTTTCGGAGCCTTCAGCGAGCAGAGTTAAAAAAAAAAAAAAAAAAGTAGAAGAGAAAGAAACCCCACAACTCTCTGTAGACAAGGGCAACTTAAAATGACTGTGGTTAATTTATCACTGATAATTTTCAAAAGTGAAATGTCTAATCGGAGTTAATAACACGAGGGACGTAATTGACAAGGAAATTGGTTGTTTCTGTGTCAAGTAAAACAAGATAATAAGGTCATTGTCTTTAAGGACAGTGATTCAGCCCATATTCAAAGAAGCCAGTGAATGTTACATCTGACGTATTAAAATGATGCGTTGGTCGACTTTCTATTGCTGTGACACAAGGCCTCAGATAGGGGTTCCAATCCATGGTCACTTGGCAGGGTCACGTTGGCCTGTGGCAAGGCAGAAACATGTGGAAGAGGCAACTGCTTCCCTCATTGCAGCTGGGAAGCAAAGAGAGAGAGAGAGGAAGAGGCGGGGGTCCCCAAGTCCCCTTCCAGGACACACCCCAATGACCAAACTTCCTTCCCCTATGTCCTGCCTCCTCAAGGTCCCCCCACCTTCCAGGCTTGATGGCTCAGGCCTATCATCCCAGTGCCTCAGGATGCTGAGGCAGGAGGTTCTCGAATTCAAGGGCAGCCTCAGCAAACTAGCGAGGCTAGACCCTAAGCAACTTGCAAGACCCTGTCTCTAAATAAAATATGAAAAAGGGCCAGGGACATGGCTCAGTGGATGAGCACCTCTGGTCGATCCCTAGTACCAAAAAGAAAAAAAGAAAAACAAGTCTCCTCCCCTTTAATAGCACCACAGGTTGGTAACCAAGTCTCTGACCCATGAGCCTTTGGGAACATTAAGATACAAACAATATCAAATGAATAAACAGATTTTTTTTTTTAGAAAAGGAAAGATCTCAAGCTATAGCATTAATTATGAGACACATATAGATGTGTTCATGTGTGTATGAGAGAGAGATAAAATAGAGCAGGAATCAATCAGATGTGTACTAAGAATACATCCATCAACAACACCAAGGAAAGCTGTATGGTAAGTATGAGCTATGGTTAGTACATGTATTTTTATGAAATTTCTTTTTTTTTAAGAGAGAGAGAGAGAGAGAGAGAGAGAGAGAGAGAGAATTTTAATATTTATTTTTTAGTTTTTGGTGGACACAACATCTTTGTTTGTATGTGGTGCTGAGGATCGAAACAAAAATACGTTATGCACAGTCAGGGCATAATATATTATGGACAAACCTCCAGCAACTTAGCAACTTCCCACACAGCTTCCAATTTCTGAATTTTAGGTATTAGCAACATTTTATTCCTATACATTCAATACACAGGGGGCGAAGCAGCCCTTCTGATTTTTTTTTATCTTTCCGATGTGATTCATCAATTGTAGTATTTGAAAGAAACCTGTTTCTAGCCCATTCCATTTCATAGGGTGAAAGAACAAATCTGTGAACTTCCAAGGAGATTCTGAGAAGCCTCGATCTAGTTTGAGGTGCAAAAGACAACTTGAAGGTTTTATGTTGTTTTTTTTATGTTGAGGATATGATTTGGAGAAAAAAAAAAACTTAATAAGTTGCCAAAGGAGATTTGGACACTTGATTACAGTAAGATCACTAATGCCTAAGACCCCATACTTGGTGATCCATGAAATCAAAGAGGCAATAAAACAGTAGAAAATAAACATTAGAGGATAACATGATTATAAAAAATCTTTAGCTCTTTCCTAAGTGAGGAATCTTTGTTTTCTTAAATGAGCTAGGACTTAAGAGAATAAAATTACTCTCCAAGACATAGAATCTGTTTTCTAAGCAGACTGCACACAGAAATGTTGCACACAAACACTCTCTTGGATGTAAAGCCAGGAAAATAAGGAACTGTCCCTCAAAATTGTGTAAGCTGTTGCTAAGATTTTTAACACATTTCACAGATTTTTTAGACTCAGAAAATTATAAACAAAGGTAAATAAGATTCACTTTTCAAGTTTTGTCCTTCATTATGTTCTTTCAGTTTAGGGAACAAAGTGGCACTTTGTGGCAGATCTCAGAGTGCTGGTAAGGCCATAATTAAATTCCTAATAATATTCAGATGTTATTAGCATGCAATGTGTTTTTTTATCGTTGCTATCCTCAAATGAATCTGTAACTATTTAAAAATGTTACCAGTTTAAATATGTAATATTATAAGTATCAATATTTCTAACCTAAAAAAATCATAACTATTTGGACTTTAAATAAGTTTTAAGAAAATAAAGTGACCTGAAGACAAAAACAAACAAAATGGAAAGTCATGACATGAAGACAAGACAGAATCTTTGAAAATCTTTGAAAACCAGAGATATGTTGTATTAGATCATTTGCTGTTGCTATTACACAATACTGGAGGCAGGATACTTTTTAAAAGAAAAGAGTTTTATTTACCTCCCATTTTGGAGGTCCATGAATGTGGTGCTATCATTTACTTGGTTCTGGTCCTCACCAGAAGGTTGGTGACTTCATGGTGGAAGAATGTACAAAGAGAAAGGATCAGGAACCAGGCTCAATCTTGTTATAAAAACTCACTCTCTCAAGAAGTAACTAGGGCCCTGATAGCTACATTAATTTCTTCATTGAGTCCAAACTCTTCAAAGTTCTACTCCTCCCGACACTGGGAACAAAGCTTGCAGCACATCAAGCTTTGGAGGATACCCCCAAACCATACCACATGTACACATATATATATATATATTCCTCTGTTACTATTACTCTAAAATATATTCTCAAATATTGACATTAATGAAAATTGTAATGAAAGTAAATAATCTCCATTTCATAGAGGAAATGGAAGGTGGATAATAAGAAAGACTCACACAGTAGCATTCAACATCCACCCATATTCCTTACACAACTTCTCTAAGTGGCAAAAAGAAAGACATTCATATACCTGTTCCAAAGAGAGCATCTCTATAGCACAGAAAAATCCAAAAGGAAAGCAAAGCAGGTAAACTTGAAATTATGCTTAGCAATCAGTATTATTTTTTAAAGGCTTTTTTGAGATATCATTTGCTTCTTATAAAATGCTTCCATTTAAAGTGTACTATCCAAGGAGTATTATCAAAGAGTACAATCCAGGTACACAGAGTTCACAAAGCTGGGCAACCATTTCCACAATCAATTTTATAAATTTTTCTCTGTAACCATCAGTAGTCATTCTGCATTTTTCTTCTCTATGGGGAGTCTTCTCTGGTCCTGTTCTCAGCTCTCTCTCTCTCTCTCTCTCTCTCTCTCTCTCTCTCTCTTCTCTCTCTCTCTCTCTCTCTCTCTCTCTCTCTCTCTCTTTCTCTCTCTCTCTCTCTATATATATATATATAATTAATATATATTAATTAATTAACTGCATATATATATATATATCTGCAGTTAATTAATTGCATCATTAATCATTGGATCTCCTCCTGTATCCATGTCCTAACAATGTGCTCATCACATCGAGAGAGAGAGAGAGAGATTGATTTACATGCTGTAAATATACGTCTTAACATATTTCTCTTACTTAACTATAATTAGATATCTTTGATCAACTTCTGCCCATCCCTCTCTCCCCTCTAATAATTGGAGTCTTTTATAACTACAACTCTGCTCTCTGCTTCTATAGTATTGGCTTTTTTAGATTCCACATATAAGTGAAACCATGTAGTATTTGTCTTTCTGTATCTGAATTATTTCACTTAGCGTAATTTTTTTCCAGGTTCACCTATGTTTGTTGAGAATGACAAGATTTTGTACTTTTTCATGGCTGAAGAGTATTGTATGATGTATTTTTTATCTGTCTGTTGACTGTGACTTAGGTTAATTTTATATCGATTATGGGATAGCTATTTTGGATAGTGCTGCAGTAATCATGGGAATGCAGATATCTCTTCAATTACTGACTTAATTTCCTTTGGATATATACCTCATAGTGGGATTGTTGAATCATATGATAATTTTTAACCAGCACCTTTTGGGGGGAGGATTTTTGATAATAAACATTCAGACATTTGTGCTCAATAAGACCATACTTAATTTGCTACAGAAAGACACATCAATCATGTATTGCTGTGTAACAAAGTACCTAACCGTGGTTTTAAAAAAATATATTTCTTTAGCTTATTTAACTGATTTGGTGTTTCTCCTGGTGTACATTTGGCTCAGCAAACTTCAGGAAATTGCTTATGGATGCTACAATGGCTTTTAGTCTACAAATATGTACCTGAAAAGTGATCTTGAATTACAGATTTCCTATTTGCAGTTCCCAGGTGATGTCTGGGACTGCAGTCACTTGGTAGACCTATTGAGAACAGAATTGTCCCCTAAGACTTCTCCATGTGGTCTTCCATTATTAACCAGGTAAATCCGAGCTTCTTCCTCTGGTATCAGTGGGAGGGCACCAAGTGCACCAAGAACAAGAGAATGAAGATGCATTAAGGCAGGTTTCCTCCTGCTACTTCCAATTGCCCAGATTCAAGGGGAAGAGGAATAGGTTCCACCTCTTGATGTGATGAACACATTGTTAGGACAAAGATACAGGAGGAGATCCATTGATTAATGCAATTAATTAAGTGCAAACCCTTAACTTGAGAAAGTTCCCTCTCTAGGGCAGGAGGGAACCGTGACATAAATACCTGTCTCACAAAGTAGACATTGATAGATGCTGTCCTAGAGGCACACACCACCGATGTCTAATAGCAGAACAGGAAAAGGCCGAATTAAGAGGATCTGGGAAGGCTTCATAAGTATATGATTGGAGCCAAATTAGGAAAGATGAGCAGGAAAGTTCCCCCAAGGGGGGCGGGAAGGGGAGTTGGAGATGGCTGAGGGGGAGGTCATAGACCTAGTAACTGAAAGAGGAAATCTGCTATTTACTTTCACATTTTGTGTGTATATTTGTGGACTAACACCAGGGTTGCATCCACAAAGAATTTGTATGGGATGGTTAAAAAAAATAAAAAATAAATTAAAGAGTAAACCAACAATCATATTTAATATTAATTTTTTTTTTCAAATTTAAGGCAAATACTTCTACTTCTGAATTTCCTTTCCTTTATCATAAAAATTCCTATTCTAATTTGACTATGTCAAATGCTTTAAAAAACTTGTGAAGGATCTTATGAAATTAATCTAAATTAAAGTTCAAATGAAAGACTAAAATGCAGTGTATCTAATAAGCAAGAAGTTCATGATAATGTAAGTTCTACAAATCAATAAGAAACCAAGAAATAACTAAATACATCATTTGCAAATAATATGAATAGGCAATTCTATGAAAAAGAAATATAAGTGACTAATAAACTTACAAAGTGCTCTACTATTTATTACTAACGGGAAAACACAAGATACATAACAATAAATTATCATTTTCTTTAAAGTTGAAAAAAATTAAAGATTGCTATTATCTTGTGCTAGAAGAGTGGAGAAATGAACCTTTTTTGTGGTGTTGCCTAGGGTATGAATTGGTACAGTTTTCTCAATAAGCTATATGGCAGACAGTGTCAAAAATTTAAATTATGTGCATTTTGATTGAAAAAAATGTATTTCACTAAAATGCTTATGTAAACTTTCTTTTTCTGACACAGACATCATGCATACACATGAATATATGTGCATATGTATATGTGTATGTTAGCTCATGTACAGATAGATAGATATATTCATTCACAAAATATTAATCCAACATTGTTTATAATCAGGGGAAGTCAGAGCATCCAAAATGTCTCTAATGAAAGCAATGTTTTATATACTCACACAAAGGATATTAACAATGAGTTATTGAAGGGAAAAAATGTAAAAAAAAAATATAACATCATATGCATATCATAGTCTGATATTTATGCTTTGTAAAAAAAAATAGTCTCGTCTTCCCTCCTTCAAAATTAAAAATGCTAAAATGAGCAGATTTTAAAGTGCTTCGTAAACTGTAAAGTTCTGCAAATATTACTAAATTTAAGGCCCATCTGAACTGGGTTTGGAAAACTTTTAAAAACAAAGTAATTCATTTCAGTGCTCTATGGCTTCTGCTTAAGATCTGTATATGATTTTCCCACGGAGATAAAGACATTGTGTTAACAGAGTCCCTGCAAACTGATTTGGGGGTGCACCAGAAATGCAAAAACAATGGCCCCAACTGGGCCTATTAATTTTTCCTTAGGGGAGACATTCAACCCGCAGAGAAGATGTTTTGCTCTTCTCTCTCAGCCCTTCTCTTCCCTGAACAAATGGTTAAACTGGATAACAGACTAATAAAAAATAATTTGGAATCTGGGGCGTGATTATGGCCACGAAAGATGCTGATGATCATTTCATGTGATCAGAGAAAACCCTAAAATAGAGCACTCTTCAATTACCATAATTTCTACTGTCATTGCAATTTCTATGCATAAAAAGCATTTGGTCTGAGGCACCACAAATTTATCTGTAAATTACACAATAAAGGATGGGGAATGGACTTTCCTTTAAAAGAACAAACAGAATCCGTCATTTATGGGGACATCTTCATCTTAATCGACATGTGGAACGCCACAAAATGCACACTCCATTATTGTACAAAGTTCTGAAGACTGTCACCCAACCCCACACCCACCCCTCTCCCAAGTTTAATTAAACCAGTATCACACTGAGACTGGAAGGAAAAAACAATGATACAACAATAAACAAACATTAATCATGATCATTACATACATTTTATTACATGAAATAAATAATACCGTGCAGCTCTCCCCAGCAGAAAGTTCTTCCTCTTGGATAACATCCTAAGGCAATTGAGGGGTAAAATAATACTAATAATGATAATAATAATTAGTATGAAAAGGGGAAAAGAAGGGCTTATCACCACATAAAGCAGAAACTGCAACCTCCTCCATTTATATTAATCTCATATTTGCTCATTTCTTCTTTTTAAAGTCTAATAAGGGTGTCTTCTCACTGAGAGAAAGGAAAAGTAGTTTTTGTTTGTAGCCTGGCTTTGGCATACATAATTCAACTCTAACCGCCCCAGGACAAGGAGATACACGGAAGATTCTGTCAATATTCAATCCACACGGATGGAATTCCACCAGGAAATAGGGGAGGGTGGGCTGAGCCCTCAGGCTGCACGGCAGCCAGAATGAGGAGTGGGAAAGGCTCAGCAAGACTCAAGACCTGGGTTTTGTCCTTGCTTGAGAAAGACCAGGCCCCCAGTCTCATTCTGTTCAAGTCATTTTCTGAAGGGAACTGAAGATCCCCTGGCTGGTCTCTGAATCAGGAATGAGCCCCCTTGGGGGATGCTCTTTTGTCTTTCTTTCCAGAGGGCCCCCTGACATTCTTCAGCATAAAGACCATAGTGGGCAGCACCACTCAACATATAACACGGTTGTCCAGCCCTATTGTCCCATCTCCCTGTGGGAATGACAATAAATAGGTCCTCTCCTGCAGAGATACCCATATTAAGGGCCACTTCACCAGCCAGACATGAATCCCACTCTGAGGCCTCACTAATTGTCCAATCCTGAGGTGTCCTGTTTTGTGCACTGCCCATGGCACCATTTTGGAAAAATCTCTTTTAATAAACAAAAAGATCCAAACTGCCCTAGCAGACCCCGGGAGAAGGGAACAGATATGTGCTTAGGAGATATGTGCTTGTGTCCCTTGTTTAAGACTCATTGGACATGCAATTGCTCAGAAAGGTGATGGAAGATTCTACCCCAGTCTCCTTTAGGAGGAAATCTTCTTCATCTCCTATCTTGAAGAAAGGAAAAAGGGAAGAGAAGGTGCGGATTGGTTTTTCCTGACGGTTCGACACCTAGCTTCTGTTACTGCTCGTAAGAAGTGGAATCTTCATGGCCCACAGTTGAGAAGGGACTCCTGATCCTGGGTTTCCAATGGCAGCTCGGGAGCAGTGGGCAGGGGTGGATGCCCCCAGAACTGAGGCGGTGTCCCCTGCATGCTCTCCATGGACCTCGTTGGGATTGGCTCTCAACCCAGTTGGGAAACAAGAGAAGCAGGCTTCCTAGCTTCAGGTCCTTTGTCAGCCAAGATCTCTCTTCCCTCTTATGGGAAGTCCTTGGTGAGGACACTTGGGAGCCACTGCTGCTTCCCAGTGGCCAGTGTTTGACACCCAGTGAGAACAGACAAGAGGTGTGACTGGGGTTCTTGTGTTCTCCCGGCACCTGGCCCTTTCTCCTGGAGATTGACTGGCATGTGACCAGTTATAAAGGGACTCTTAGGGTTCTTGCTCCTCCCCCTCAGAGACACTTTCACAGACACCCACACACACCCACACACACACAAAAAAAAAAAAAAAAACAAGAGAAGAAATAGGTGAGTGGACACACTCTGAAGCCTCCTCCCTACCAGAGTCCCTCAGGGAACGTCCCCTGCCCTCTGCCTGTGAATTTCTAGGGCTGCCTCTATCATAAATACTCTGATTAAAATGTAAATTTAGCCAACCTATCAGCTTCCCATTAAGGGGACTCTTTAAAAACGCCGTTAATCAGATGAAAGATTCGTAGTGAAATACCACTCATCAATTGTAACTGCTTATGACAGTTAACAAAGCTTTATATTTGCCCCAAACATGTGCTGATCTATCCATTATGCCAAGGTTCACTCTCACGCTAATTGTACATTTTCTTCTCTAATGCATTTTTTGCTGTTATCTCATAGGCTAATGAAAGCCAGGAAATCAATAAATATAAATTATACATGCAAAGAAGGACTGCTGTGAACATAAAGTTTCTAATTAATTGCACTTGATTAATTTATATCCTTTAATTATCTTGCTAAGCCACAAACAACATAAATATCTTTGCAATCTGGTTATTGCTATGTCAGTCATAAAAAAGCAGACACAGTAAATCTATGAAACCTAGCGAACTGCATTGCCAGAAAACATGGAATGGCATAACCCATAAATATTATCGAACTTACTCAAGACACCGATGAATAATTTCAGTGTGACAAATTAACACTAAATATGTTGTATGGTTATTTGACGAAGGTTATAGTGATGTTATAAGTTTAAATGGCGCAGATGGAGTAAGCAAAAATGTGGATTTTTTTTTTTTAACTGCTGGGCTTATAAAAATCTGCTCAAGCTGGGGAAGAGTAGTGTGGGTAAGGACCCACATGCAAATATCCCGTGTAATTCTGCAAAAGGAACGACACTACTTTCCTGACCCAGATGAAGGGCAAATTGTTAACTATGTTGTTTCTTAGTTTTCCTTTGATAAGCTTGATCAACAAAGAATAATCTTCTGCAAAGGTAAAAGTAAAATGCACACTCAGAGGAGAAACTGAAATCCAGGAACTGAACTCCAGGTTGGGAGGCAAGCCGGATGCTGCGCATTTCCATTCTCTTACAGGATGCAACTTTTACATGGAAAGTGGTTTCTTTTTATCCACTCCCCCCACCTTTTAATTTTATCTGACTCGGCTAAGCCGGCCATCTGTCACTGATCTGAAATCTAATCCTCTCTGTCCACCAAGCTTGCTCTTTGTCCTAGGCCATAGCATATTACCAAGCATCGACATCTACAACTTTCATAAATGTGTAAAAAGAAACTGTATCTGTCCTTAGCTACACTCAGACAAAGACCATCTGTCAGTGACTGCAGCTATTCTTAAAAAAAAAAAAAAGCATCCAAAGGGATTTGCCCTTTACCAAGTAAACCCACTTAACCCTTCCAAAAAGATTAACTGTTATTTGTTTCCATTAAATAAAAATAACCATACTAATATACAGTTAATAGTTCTGTAACAGTTGCCGAAAGATCAGCTCTCATGTGGATATCTTTTGTAGATAAAACACACATGCATATAAATAAAGGAATTATGACAACAATTAGATGTTTCTACTTCCTTCCTCCAGTCTGGGGTTATGAAAGAGAAGCCAACATAAAATATAGACGCCAGAAGTATCATACTCTCCCGGTCTTCAATTTTACAGTAAATAGCACTTCTAGATATAAAGTATGGCTGAATACACACAATTATTAAGATTCAGAGGCCACCCTCTGACTTCTGCCCTCTTATCACTGTACATTCTTGTAGACAGTTTGATGGCTCGGAGGCTGTACGTTTTTAAGTCACCATACACAGGGTACACAAATAGACTCTGAATAACTATCACTGTAATTATGGGAAATTTGTTGGTGGAGGGGAATAACTGTCATTTAGTGAAACTGATGTAGAAGTACAGGAACATTTTAGGAATCCTGTTTCTCATTTCCATCCTAAAGATGGCCAAAGTTGTTTGGCTTAGCACTTCAGAAGCAATATAAATATGACTTTGGCTCCATGGGAAAGCCCAGGGGAATTTTTCGAACTATCTGCTCTCTAGATGTCTATGGACAGATTATTACAGATGACTGTGATTTTAATGCCACTTATTCAAACTCGGAAGGCCACCTTATGCTCACAGGTGGGTAAAGCGTGCATACGGACTCCACTGACCACCAGCTTGTGCTGCCTTTGTAAGACCTTCGTGTGCCCAGAATTCTGTTTTCCCACTCAGGAAGTTGATGGGCAGACAGGAACAGGTGTATCCTAGGTAACTGAGGTGGGGTGGATGGATGCCCAGCCCTGGTATTCCCCAAGTGCCAGCATCTGCTGAGGACCAAGTCATGTATTTTTTTCTGCAAGTGGATGGGGGCTACCAGGCAGATGAAATGACTTTGGTTGCTTCTCTCCTCTGAGCGTCTACATTTTCTCCCTTAAAACATTTTATGAAGTCCTGACTACTCTGTTCCATGGGAAAAGCCAATTAAAAGATTCCCTAAGCCAGACACACCTGGCATTTGGCAAGTCTTGTCTTTTTTTTTTTTTTTTTCCTTTGCCTTGAGCTGTGACCATGACTCTGCCCTGGTAGTTCTGCTTGCTTCAAATGCCTGCGTTGGTACTGCAGACCACCCTCCCAGAGCCGGCTT
Source organism: Spermophilus citellus (assembly GCF_964194105.1). Taxonomy (NCBI): domain Eukaryota; kingdom Metazoa; phylum Chordata; class Mammalia; order Rodentia; family Sciuridae; genus Spermophilus; species Spermophilus citellus. Next base: position 38,421,750 of record NC_138200.1, read on the forward strand.
TCAGCCCTTCAGAGTCCTCTGCCCCGACAGGTGAGTCCCTCAGCCCAGAGCTACTCTCCTCTTAGGGGCTTCAGCTGAGTCCTCCAGCTTCATGCCCAGCAGGTAGCTAAGCTGCCCCTGCGCCTAGTGTCTAAGGAGGCTGGAAGCAGCCCTGCAGAGAGAAAGAGTGAGGCAGTCACTAAGGCGACAGGTAAATCTCCTGGTGCTGAAATCAGATTGGTGAGGAAGAATCGGCTCCAGAGGCAACTCGCCTGCCTCTGGCTTCTTTCTCCAAGGTAATGAAAAAGCCAGTCAGGAGGGAAAGGCGGACCCGTGACATGTGTGGCCCCTGCAAGTTCGTTCCTCCGGCTGATGGTTGGAAAAATACCAATGTGTCCAGCGGGGAGGAAGTATGTATCTCCCCACGGCAGTTCACCAGATTTGTCATTTTCGATTTAATGCACCTAGGTAGCAAGTTGACTCGTGAGGTTTGACTGCAATTACCTTATCTTTCCTATTTTTAGTGACAGGACCAGATTATTTTAAGTGCATTTTATACAAAACCCTTCTTTACTGAAGTATAAAGACTGTAATAAAGACAATACAATGTTTTGAAACTGTTTTAAATCCTTCACTCAGCGTTGCTTCTACAGATTTAACATGTAGGGGTTCTAATCTTACTGCTACTAATTAGAGCTTTAGTGTAATTGTGCCAACAGGGTGCTTGGCATAATAATTACTATTGAGAGATTCTGGTGGCGCAGTAACGTGCCTACATAATGCAGATATGTCTAGTATTACAGTGTAGTCACCTTGGTATGTTGACTCAAGTTGGATTTTAACCAAGTAAGGGGTTATTTTGCCTTTATAATAAAGCTTAAAAGGCATATACATATGTATGATTTAGGTATCCATTTTTCCCCTTTGAGTCTTTTGAATATTAATTAGCAGGAACCTCAGAAGGCAACAGGGACACATTCTGTTTCAAATATCCCACAATTTGGGGCAATTCGCTCTGTGAGTGGGATTGTCCCTGCTTGTGTGGCAGAATCTATTTGGATGCAGCAGTAACGGCTCCCAGATAAACTCCCCGTGTGCAGGGAGGAGGGAATTTGTCGTGAGAAATCCTGCCTGGCCATGTCAAGCAAAGTAAGGAAGTGGGGGGCTCTTGTCTGCCCAGGAGCCGCATTTGCACAGGACGTGTGTCTGGTTTAGAACAGGAATCTATAAAAAAATTTCTCAGGAATGTTCTAGCCGTCACATCTCTAGAAATGTCAGTCTGGGTTGGTGAAATCTATTTCTACCCTAGACTGGGTAGTTCCAATGATAATGACCCCTAGTCCCTAAATATTTACTACAAAGGGGAGGTCTAAAGACACCCACCCAGGTGTGGCATGCAGGAGGTGTCTAGGTGGGAAAGACCACTGCAGTCTTTCTCCACTTGGTACAAAACCCCAAACTAGGCAGCTGGCTTCAGATGGATCAGGCAACTGACAAGGACCGAATTGGTTGGTTTCACTTTTAGTTGTTCCTGGGCAAAGCCAGCACTAGGTGATGCTCCTGCCCAGCACTGGGGCTTCCGGCCACTGCCCTGCTGGGCACAGAAGTGGGCAGAAACTCAAAAGTATTGCTACCAGCACATTCATTTGCACAGATGCAGGCATGCTGTTTGGGAGTGTGTGTGCATGTATGTGCATGAGTGTGTGTGTTAGATTTTGTTTTTTGTGGGTTTTATTTTTGGTGCAGGTGAAAGAGTTTCCACAAAACCGATTCCACAGAGCAGTAAGTCACTGCAGAGGGCGTCACCAGCCATTTAAAGTGAACTACAGAGGTTTTTTTAATGTCATAAATACATTGGGAAGGTGGTGTGTAATGGCCCAGAGCCTGAACTATAGCTCCATTTAGCTCAACGGCCTTGTTTTTACTGCCCCTTAGTGCCTCACTTTTAAAGTGACAGGAAACCAATTTCTGATTACAAATCAATGGGTTAGGATGTCACCTCCGGACAGTGAATTTAGCTGTAAATCCAAGGAATCACACATGATGCTAGGATATTGGGGGTCAGGGTAGAAAGACAATCGCTTTAGACAATGAGGATGGGAAGACATGTGTTAGCACATCGAGGTGTTATCTGCATCTCTGGGGAATGCCCGGGTAGGTCCAGCCGCCCCCACCCCAGGCATGTCTCCTAACTGACCCCCCCTCGGCCAGCAGTGTGTGTTTACCACGTGCATCAAATGTGGCTGTAAATTTTTCATTTTGCTGTGGAGGCTGCAGACTTCACCCAGGCTGACGGGCGAGTAGGCTTCCTTTTCCCCTGGACTGTACAGAGCCTTCGCCACATCATGTTAACCAAAACTATCTATGCTCCTGTCATGTAGGATACCTTTTGATGAGGCTCCTTTTTTCTTTAAGCTTTTAAGATAATCTTAGAGAAATCATCAAGCTATAAAAAGGAATCAATAAAAACAGAAAAGGTTCCCATCACCCCGAAAAAAATCCATAACTTTTGCATTTTAATAGAGACACTACAGGACTAGACCCGTCATTTTCTTTCTGATGTGTTCCTTTGATTTCCCTCCTATCTCACAGGGCTCTTGACTTTCTTGAGAAAGGGATTATTGAATTGTGTGTCTCCCTCAGATGTACTTGATCACTCAAGTATCTGTACTTAAGAATGTTAGTCTGTTCAGCTGTAGCCTCTTTGGGAGCTCATCGGGGCTTGTCATCTTAATATTAATTGGGTTTTGTGCAGGAATCTCAAGTCCCACATTGAGTGGCTTTCAAGAGAGAAGATTATGCCCAAAGCCAGATACAAAGACAAACATATTTAGCACAACAATTATCATAATTGCAGAAACATTCTGTCATGAAATAAGCAAATCTGATTAAGAGCCCTTCTCTATTATCAAATATTAATCTGGTGTCTTCAATCTAACCTGGTTCGAACATAAGAGGCTTCTTATGGTTTTATGTATTAGCAGATTTGCAGAAGCTGAGCAACATATAAAGCCAAATAGTATGAGACAGTCGAGCCAGGATAGCAAAAGGATCTTTGCTAAATGTAATCCACTTAAATTTAAAATAGACACAGATAGGATCATCAATCTTAAATCAAAATTAAAAATACCCTGCCAATGAGACATTTTTTTTTTGTATAATTCTGACCACTCGGTCATTTCAGAACAAATTGTAGAACAGAATTATTAGTGCTCCTTTTTGTTCTAAAAAATGAGGTCAATATCTTTATAGTCAAGCATCACAATAAAACAAATAGTCACTTGAATCTTTCCATGCTCTCGATACCCACACAAACTGGTTAGATATTGGAAGCCGTAATATTCGTGCGGCACCAGAGTGTTAATTTTATTTGTGATTTTCAGCTGCTTTTAGTTTAATTGCACAATTTCCTCAATTATTAAAGTTCGTTCTGCATACTTAAGTTCATTAGCCATTGCCAAATGGGCAAATTACTTAGCGATTTTAATATTTGTTGGACAAAGCTGGTTAATAGAGTCACTCTCCAGACCCAGTTGGTAGGTTCTCTTACAGTATCCATCAATAATTGCAACCATCCAAATCAAGAGCCAGGAACTACATTATTTTTTTCCTCATTTTTATGAATATCACTCTAAGTTAATGGTTTTAACCACACAGGTAGACTTCTCTCCTTATTGACTTAGGAAAGAGGGAATGGGGAGGAATTAGTAGTGGTGACCCTGCTGGAATTGTGCATAAATATCCTTGAAAAAGTCCAGGTGATGGTGAAATTTCTCATAGGTGTGTGAGATTTGCACAAGACTGAGATAGTCATATGCATATAAGCCCTAAACCCATGAAGACATAACACGTGACTCTGGATAATCAGTAAATCAAATTTTCAGTCAGTTTCTGTGGCTATCAAAGTTTTTAGTCATCATGCTCTATGTAGTATGACTGTACATTATACTATCTATACAAATATATATATATATATGCATATATTTTAATTTTTCCATAGGGATGCATTCCATGGTGTATATAATTGCTGGCATTAGTGGGGGAATCTCTCTCACTGTACACTGAGCTATTTAAGGCATGTGTATGTAGACTATATTTAAATACACATACATGCCCTTGTAACAATGCCACATTCTATTTGTTTTGTCCTTTGCAGTTATGAGGCACCTCCCCACCCCATTATCTCACTTGATTAATGATTACACACTAGCTTCCCTTTGTAGATGAATAGTTTACCACCCACCCTCTGGGGAAGGTGAGTCCTGAAATTTATCAGTATTGCTAATATGAAAACAAATGCACCCCAAGCCACTGCTGTCACCGTCTGTCTTTGTGCACACAGATTCTCTCCAAAATGTCTGGGTACAGATAACTCCAGATCTGAAGACAAACCTCTGCAGCATGGCTTATCTCCCTAATAATTAGACTTGTGTTTCTGCTTTATTAACTCGGATACAACAGTGCCCTGCCCTCTGTCACCAAGGGGACTAATAGATGATAGTCACTCTGATTTGGAAACCCTACAAATTAAATGACTGAAGTGAGAGGAAGTGAAGTTAAGGCAAATTGTGTCAAGATAAGGCAGTCAGTCATTTGCATACTAGTTTTCCAAATGTTAAGCAGGGAGCTTTTTGGTTTTACAACCACAGATACAAAACTGCTAAAATAAATAAGCCCTTCTTTCTCTTGGGGTTTGTGAAGCCCCTATGATATGGGAATTCTTAGATGATGTTAGGAATCATTGCTTTTGTCTAACAAAAATCAGGGGAACTTTTTCTTCTCTAGAAGTCCCACATTTCATGACTTTGGCTAAGAAGGATTTTTTTTTTTTTAATTAAAAGTGGGTGTGAGTCTTTGTATGTATATGTTCCCAGGGGTATTTCAACAGGTCTCTGTGATCAACACCCATCGGGTACATTTGCTTTTACATTTGTTAAACTCAGGTCCTACCTTTCAAGGCAAATCAATCCCTTACCTCCTGTAAGATTACAATTACTCAAGGAAATAAAATAAAATAAAATGATGGAAAAGGGGTGGGGGGAGGCCATCCAGCCAAGCTGATTTCCATCAGTCAGCTGCCGGAGCTGTAACAATTTGTTTAGCAATATGATTTAACAAGAAGCATTAGCTCTGGGTACGTAGCTGCGGGGTTTTTGAGAAGGCTGATGAGATGTGATTATCTCCATGCAGAAATATCAGGGTGGTTAAAAGATAATTTGAAATGAGGTTAAAAATGAAGCGACACTAAGCTTCTCTCACTGGTGTCAAAACAATCACATCTTTTCTTTTTTCCTTTCATTTTGATGACATTTGCTCATATTGGAGGTGGAGACATTTCTCATTGCAAACTGTAATCCTTAGCTAATTTTAAATTTAACGTGGCTCTGTTTGAAAGACAGCTCTAAATTTTGATCCAGAAATCAGCTTCTGGATATTAACAGATAGAATTGGCAATGTTTGTAATATTTATTAAGTCTCAAGCATTGCTATTATTTTCAGAGCCAAAGTTCCTCTCACTAGGTTAACAACATTCACCTATAAATAGCACACAGGGACACAATATATAACATTTGTTTAGAAAAAATGTCTTTGAACTTTAGCTTAAAAATGAAAACAGGTGAAAAAAAACCCCAGCATCTAAAGTTAAAAACCATATGTTAGTAAATGAATATACCCCATCATATATTTAATCACCTTAAATATACCTTCCTGTTTCAAATAATTAAGTTCCAAGCCTGAGAACATTTCTTTGAAAAGATGTGTTTCAATACTAGATTTATGTATTCATTGTCTAACAAAAATAAATCCACCTAGCTGGAGTTCTTGATTTACAGAATCAAACAGGAGAGAAAAGGTTAAGGAAGTTAAATATGATCTCTCTGTCTGCAAAAGAGACACAAGAATTGGGTCCCTCGCTGAAAACTTTTTTAAAAGTCTGAAACAAGATTTCAAATCTTGTTCTTTTGTGTACAAGACAAGCTCGGGTCATTCTGCCAGTTTCAAAACTTGAAACAACATGTAAGAAAAGGCACTCAGTGTTACACTGAGCACGACACAACACAGCTCTGTACTCACCCTGCAGGACAGTAACACCCAGATCAATTTAAGCAATACAATGCCTGGAAATTCTACAAAGCTACCACCACCCCTGTGCCTAAGGAAACCCTCCACTCCCACCTCGGCTTGATCAATCGGTTATGAATCAATTCCGCAGTGACTAATCGCCCCCTAAAGCCCCTTTGTGCCACCAACTCGTCCTAGTTCCAGGGCTAGAGATGTTTACGCGGGGATAGGAGGGCATGACAATTAGTCATATTTATTCCTGCCGGGTCCATTTAATCTCCACTCTTTTTACTCAGGTCAAATCCATTATCCCCAAACAAAGCTACAGACGTCTGGTCCCAGACTCCCACAGACTCAGGTGCCTGTCTACTTTGGGAGGACAAATTTTAGGGTAACATTCAATCCACACTGAACCCTACCTAATGGAGCCACTTGGCTTGGGGAAACAATTGCACGGGCAGATTCCTATCGCCCTGAATTCATCCTTCTCTGACTCAGTTCTGAAAGCCCGTGGCCTTCGGCCGGTGTCCCCAAGACGGATTGCCAGGAAGGTCCCACATGTTCCCCGAATCTTCTCCACGATGATCAAAGGTTATGAGCCTGGCCCCTCCGTGTTTCCAGCAATGACGTATTGCAGCCCCCATCCCCCCAGCCGCCAGCGACACTTTTCACCGAATACCTGGAGTTTCTTCCTGCCCAATTTCAGTCTCTCTCTCTCTCTCTCTCTCTCTCTCTTTTTTTTTTTAGCCTGGTGAAAGGAACCCCTCCCCCTTCTGTTTATTTAGAAAGAAAAAAAAAATCTTCGGTGCTCTGTTTACTTACATGTCTCAGCATTTCTTTGTCTTCCAACCCATTTTAGCTCATAATATGGAAGTTTTACGAGTTTTTTTTTTTAATCAGAAAATGCAGACCTTTGCTAGTTGACATAAACAGGGCAATGTGCTTGGAAACTCCTGATTTCACCAGGAAAAAAAAAAAAAAAAGAAAAGCACTATGTGGCATATGTTAACATCTAGGGCCTTGAAAACACAGCCAGTAAGAGTGGCGCAGACTAAAGGAAATCACTACTTAATTCCACAAACATTTGTTTCAGTCCAGAAATGGCACTAGAAACTTCAGCCGTCCCGCTTCCCAGCGGCCGCCCGGCACCCGCGGAGCCATAACGTGCGGCACAGCGCCATCTGCTGGCAGCCCGAACCCTCCTCCGCAGCCTGGGGATGGCTCTGAAATCCGCACGTGTGGGTTTCTCCACCTTCCTCCCCTAGGGCTTCCCGCTGCTGGGGAGTTCTGACTGTACTCAGAAAGAGAGATGGAGATTGTGCCGAGAGGAAAAACAGTGCTGGGGAAATCGTTTCCAAAGACTAAGTACTTAACATGTAAATGGAGGAAGATGAATACCTCTGGAACAGTCCCTAGACAATCTTGCCAAGGGCACAGGTTTTTTTAGCATGAAAGGTGAAGTTGAGTTTATTTGCATCTAAAGCCAGGAGTTGTTTGTCCTCTTTTCTTTGCATCTGTAAAACATGCTTTCCGCCTGATATTGTCTCCACACTCCCATTCTACCCCAATCTTTACAGAGGTAAGGCCCCTTAATGGATGCTTGTCTGGATGTCCAGCCTAATTCATTTCCTGGCGGCATGGTAGGGTAGTGGTGCTGGTGGTGGGAGGAGGACCCAGAAGTGCTTTTAGAGACACTGGGGCTCTGTTTGCCCATCCATTCCAGGAATCGGCAGAGGGAGAGCCCCTCTCAAGGGCAGAATCTGAGGACTGTGGAATTGCAATCAACACACTTAAGCGGACTTCCACACTGCCTTGGGGTCCCAGACTCCAGGGAACTCATTTCTGATAAATTGCGAAAGACCTAAACTAAATGGACCGAACAGGCAGTCATTATTCTTAAGGGAGGGACCTCACTGTAACACAGCAGAAAGCCTTATCTGCAATTACTTTTGAAGGTTGTATTGGAAATCTTAATATTTTCATCCCACTTCCAGCTACTGATGCTTGTGCCCCGACTGCAGTTTCCATCTGGTAGCCCTGACTTCCAGGGTCTCCCTTTTCTCTCCCTGTCCTGCTCTATCCCCAGCCTCACCTCTGCCCCTGCACATGCAGCTCGGGTGGGGATCTATCTCCACTTCACTCAGGAGGAAGGAGAAGCCCAGGTTCATTGCTGGATTCCACTTAAGGATAGTCTGTAGAGGCCCCTGTCCTGAGAAATTCTCTGGTCTTCAACACACCATGGCACAGAGCTGGGAGTAATTGTAATTGCCTACGTGTAAGGAAGGGGCTAGAGATGATCTTCCTCCACCAGGCTTTTTGTAGGGCGCCCAGTGCAGTGCTATCTGCCACTGAGAAAGATTGAGGGACAGAGCTTCCCAGATCCACTGAGAGGTCTGCGGCTCAGGACAGCCCTAGGGGGGTCTATATCCTCAGAAAAGGGCACTGTTTTCTCAGGAGCTCCCTCTTAACCGCGGAGGAGTTTCCTTTAATCCTAGGAGCTGTCCTTTAGCAGTCTGTAAATCTGCCGGTATCTTTAGGTGATATCCCCTTACTCTCTTTTCTGTGTATGCGTTTGGAAACAAATGCAAGTCATAGATATTCTTTATGTAATTTGAATTTTTAATGGATAAAGAACTTGAACAAAAAAAAATTTTTAATGGATAAAGAACTAGAACAAAACCTAGGCTACCCAGGTAAATTTGAATTTCAGATGAAGAACAAATAGGTCTCTTTTAGCATAAGTATGTCCCTCCCTCTTTCCCTCCCTCCCTCCCTTCCTTTCTTTTTTCATTCCTCTCTCTCTCTCTCTCTCTCTCTCTCTCTCTCTCTCTCTCTCTTCAATCTGACTCTGTATTAGAAACCATCTAGTACAAGTCTTTAGACAGGAAAATCAAATTGACAGAGACAAAGTAATTTGCCCTGTTACACAGCTGGTTGGAAGCAGAACCAGGGCCAGAAATAAGGTCTAGAAGTTTGGTTTGGGCTCATCTGATCAACCCTATTACCTTTTCCTCCCCAAGGATAGCCAACTGGGGCAGAGATACCAAGCAGTAAAACCAGTTCCTTATACTGTCGTTTCAGAGGGACCATGCGTGCTTCCAAGAACCATAAAGCAAAATGCCACTCGCTTGGAAATGCCACTCGCTTGTAAATTTGTGAGCTTTCCTGCCAAAGTGAATTTTTACCTGGCAGCCCTTTTCAGGCCCAAGAATCCAGCACTTTCTTTTTTCTGTGGCCACTGTTTCTGATTGTTTTAAGGACTTTATCTTACCAAGGGATATCAAACTCTAAAGCAAATACTATGCTAATTATCCCCCCCTTCCCCATGAGCAAAATTTCACTGATGATTTTTTTTGTAGATAGAGTATTATGAATCTGGATTTTAGACAAGATCTTAAAATATTCTAACATGGATCATTTCACAGACCTACTTTAGGGGCAAGATTGGTGGCAAAACTGTATCATGGCAAACCCCAGACTGCTTTATATTCTGCTTGTGCTGTGAACCTATGACCTTGATCATACCCCTTACTACATTTGAGCCTCACTTTCCTTATTTTTAAACTGAGGGGATTAATTCTTAAATTTTCTGAGATCCTTGGATCTAAAATACTAGGTTTCTAAAAATAAGATGTTTACTCTGCTGACATCATTTTTTTAAAGTTCTGATTGGAATGTAGAAGCAAGAATTGCATCCAAGTTTTTTTTTTGTGTGTGTGTGTGTGTGAGTCCCCCCACTGTGCCTAATATAGTGCTGGTGTCCCCAAAGCAATCGGACTACTAACTCCAAATTATAAAAGCACACAGGGAGGAAGGAAAGAAAAAGGTGTTAATGAAACTAATTGTAACCAAAGAAAGGTCAGTTTCAGGTGCCAGCCCAGAAATGAAACAATGTAATTACAAGAAGTAAAAGGTCCCCAGCTGGGGCAGGGATTCTGTCTGTGTTCCTTCTCCCAGCAGGTCCCCTAGTCCCTGAGCTGAGAAACTCACTCCTCCTGGCTGGACTCATGTACTCCATAGAAACGAGAAGCCACAGAATGAAGGATTTGGACCTTCTAGAATGAAATCCAAGTGGCCCTGCCTAACAGAGAGAGGGTCCCTGTGAGCATGCCACAGGCTCCTTATACTTCAGGAGAGTTGAGGCAGAAGTAAGGGACAGCACAAAGAAATGAACTGGCAAAAACTGGCAGAATCCTGTTCTATCTCAGAACTCTCATTTCACACTTTGATTCCAGAGGGTTCTGAAGAACATGAATGAGAACTATAAATGAGACCAGGTAGGGAAAGAAGAGTAAGATTTTTCTTTCCCTCTTTTCTTTCTCTGTCCACCTTTGTTAGCCTTAAAATTGCTCCCGCAGAGAAACCATTTAGCCATTCAGGAAGCTGGAGGGGCACAGGCTGACTTCACTTGGGGTCTTGAGCTAGAAGGGTCTTTTGTGCCTCCTGGGTCTGATGTCCAGAGGAAACCAGACTCCTGTTCACAGTCATGGGAGGCCTTTGACTTGCACAGATGGATGGGTAAATTCTTCTAAAAATATAAAATCCTGAAGTGCTGTGCTTGGTTTTTGAATGGGACTAATTCAAGGACCTTGCTCTTAAATGCTTAGTGGATTATTTCCACTGAAAGGGTTTTCTGTTATTCTGTGTCATCTCTGGAACATCCCAGGGGCTTTACCTCTCCAATACATGCTACGGTTTTGCAAGCTTCATTGCTAGAATGGGAAATGTACTCTCGGGTCTTTATTAGCCAAGTCTAGACTGAACCAAAAACTCAAGCATGTGCAAATGGGGAAGGGTGTTAACTATTTAATGGCTAAGAAATTAAGTGACCCCCTTAGAGGAGAACAGGGTGACTTTAGGACTTGTTCAGGCAGACACTTGGGGCTCTGGTACCATTCTTAGAGATTAGAAATCTCTCACATTTGCTGCTGACAACTGATACTTAGGAGCGCTTACTATGTGCAATGTACTGCATGTTCAATCCTCATCCAAAGGGACTGTTATCCATTTTGTATGGAGGGGTAAACTGAGGCTCAGAGAGGTTCAGAAACTTGAATAACATTGCTTTTAACCAGTAGAAACCGCACTGAAAAAGTATCTCATTGACCGAAGTGTCCACGTTCTTGATGACTTCTGGGTAACCTTGCATACCTACTAGGTGCCAAGCAATAATTGTAAGTGTGCATGTGTGAGTGTGCGTTTGCTGTGCTGGGGATGGAACCTAGGACCTTGGGCATGCTAGGCAAGCACATTTTATAGACGAGGATTGTGAAGGACAGATTAATTGAAGAGCTGGTGACTTTAGCCACTGCCCTATACCATTTTTTCTGGATTCCTGGAGGCTGTTGATCTCCCCTCTAACCAAATTCACAGTAAATCTTCATGAAAAAATGCAAAAGGGACAGTGAAATAGGAAAACAATGAGAAACAAAGAACAGAACCCTCCACCCTCAGCTCGACAACTACATGCACCTTCTTTAGCCACCTCCCCCCCCCCCAGAGTTTCCCTTCTTCCTCCGGGGATAAAAGTCAGACTTGGGGGCCATGTGCTGTGCCCTTAAGTTACCTGTGTCCCTATTCTTTCCTGTGGCCTCAGACAGTGCAATTTTTTTTAAACAATTGCACATCCCCCTCCTTTCTCATTTCCTTTCCTTCTCCTTAGGTACGCCTGCACGCACACATACACACACACTCTCTCTCTCTCTCTCTCTCTCTCTCTCTCTCTCTCTCCTGTTTGATCTGAGAATTTCCAGCTTCTCATTTAAGCACCAGCATGTCCCTTTAGGGTAGAGACACTCTGAGACCCTCAGCTGCTCTGAGATGGATTCTTAGCTCCAGGCCCCAGGCCTCCACCGACAGGCTGGCCAGCCAAGTTGCAGCAGTTTTATTTCCCTCAGTAAATCTATTCTGATGAATGTAAACACTGTATAATACTCCACCTGTAGGTCCTGCAATTAAGGTGCATCAGAACCACAATCAGCACAGTGACAGGCAGAGAGAAAATTATTGACCTCCCACGGATTTCTTAAGTCAGCACATTTACTACTGAGAAAATCACCAAGTCATTAGCACAGGGTTTAAAAAAAAAATTAAATGAAAGAAGCCTGCTCTTATTACAGCTCCTTGTCCTTATGTTTTCTGACTGAAGGTGCAATTTCCCCCCAGCCACCCCATCAGAGCCTCCACAGACTGAGGGGCACCAGTCTTGGTAGGAGGTCAAAGTTTCCCAAGCTAGACATGGAGAGACAAATGGTTTCTCTACAGGAGACTGGTGCCCAAGCATCCTTCACCTGTGTTCATGAAGCCAGGGTGACAGTTAATGTCTTGCTGGGCTCCCACGTTGCAGGAGAGCTCCCATCTTGACTTGAAATTCGCTTTTGTGGACAGCCTCTTGAGAGATTGATAGCTGTAGTCGGTGGGCTTTGCTCACAGTGTCTGGAGGCCAGGATGCCTGCATTACAGGCCTCGGAGGTAGACAGGCCCTTCTACTCTTCCTAGTTCCTGCAGCTTTCTGGCAATCATTCCCTGCTACCCACTCCAACCAGTGAACTGGAGGCAGACACTGCTTGGGATGACTTTGAGAAGCAACCTTGCACCCCAGTTATTAGCCAAAAATTTCTTACCACTAAAGGTAAGGGTATCAGTTTCTTCACTTGGCAGAAAGCAGGCAGGGGTCTTAGCAAAATGTAGGGACTTTGTAATCACACTGCATTCTGCTTCCTGTTCCAGGAATTTCTTTGTGTCCTGGTTTCCTGGACTATAAAATGGGAATCCCAACACGTGTATCACTCAGGAATGTTGTGAAAATGGAAAGGCATCATCAACAACAGATCTGCTCAGTGTTTAGCACATTGAAAATCAGGGGTCAGTGAATTCTTCTAGAGAAAATCCAGACCCAAACTATTTTAGGCTTTGTGGCCCGTCGGGTCTTTGTCACAACAATGCAACTCTATGGTTGTAGCCTGGAAGCAGCCATACTCTGTATGTAAATGAATGAATGTGATGGCGTTCCAGTAAATCTCTATTTACAAGAATGAGTAACAGGCAAGATTTGGCTTTTTAGTTTGCTGATCCTTGTTAATATGAAAAGGAATAAACATCAGCTGCTCTTATTATATGTAATATGCACATCAGCTATTTGCACAAAGAGTTGTTTATAAATTAAGAAAATATAGTCTCTGCCCTCCTGTATGTAATTTATCTTTTTAAAAAAAATTCCTCCTGTAATTTCTTATTGATAGGACAAAATTTAATTGACAGATATTTAAATAAGGTTATTCTCTATGCAACAAAGATATTAAAATTAAAAATTATTCTACAAAACTGAAAGCAATATGTGCCTTTGTAATTATTCATTTTTATTTTGCAAAACCCCACACCCAGCCCATGAAAACAAATCAGAAATATTTTCTAGTCGCCTTAAAGTTATATTACCTTTAGAGATGAAGTGTTTTCTTTTTTTCAAGAAAAATAATAAAAATTAAATGTGCACAGACATTACTACATCAGAGTCTAAAGTTTCTGTGTGTTGCTTTAGATAAAGTCAGCAGAGACTAAAACTATTGAGGCTTGGTTTAAATTCATAGCCAGTTTGCCCAAGTCAATGCTCAGGTTGTCAAAATAGTCAGCTTGACATTTTTGATTGAACGGGTTCATTAACTTGACCAGGGACCTCAAGGTGGATGAGTTGGAGATCTCAGTCACCTATGTTGTTAGGAGATGATGTTGGAGCAAGGTCTTTCTACCTTCAACTGCAAAGATATTGCCTAAAAACATCTTGGGTATGAGAGTTGTGAAAGAACACTTGTAATTTATCTGTCTGTCTATCAATCCCTCTATTCATCCATCTAATGTCTTTAAGGTCAATGAGGTCAATAATACCCAGGTGGATAGTCAGTTGTTTCGGAGAGCTAAACTGAAAGGAACTGAGCCCAGCCTGGTAAGAGGTGAAACTGACAGTTTCTACATCATAGACCATGCACTTTCTCACTCATTCATTCCTTTTACAAATATTCTTGAAAGCAGCCTTATGCATTGTTTGGAGCTGGGAACTTATAAATGCAATCATGAGTTCAGGGAGAAACATAAGCGCCCGTTACAAAATAACTTCCACTGAGCTTGGTAGAGAGGAAAATATGACTGATGGGGGAGGGGGAGGGGGTGTCTAAGAAAGCAGTTGTGCATCAGCTTGTCACTCTGAAATACTTTGTTCAACATTTGGTTTTTACAGAGGTGAGACTCCTTTTGTAAAACAAATAGCATTTGAATGGCCAGAGAGAGCCTGTGCCACCTCTCTGTGTGCTAATTGGCACTGGCTAAGCTGATGACATAGACTGTCAGGGAGGTCACCCATTCCTGGATTCTTTTTCTCCTTGACAGGTCACTGCGGGTTTCTCCACCCAGTGGCTGTACTTCTTTTGCAAAAGTCCTTGGAATGATTGTTACTTTCCTGCCACACCTATCACCCCTAAGTGATTTGCTCTTATTTTTTTCTGCTCCACCTACTTACCTCTAAGTGATTTGTTTTTATTTTCTTTTTTCTCTAATACCACTATCTTAAAGTGCAGCCATTCCCCAACACCTTTGTACCCTGATCCCCCCATGCCAGCAAAGATAATTTACGTTTTATGCACCCTCAAACCAACCTCCTTCCTCTGCTGATGTTTGTTGCTGCCGCAAACATGAGGATTCCATGGTCACACAATAAAAGTCTACCAATATTCTGGCTTCTGGCATGTGAGGGGTTTGGGGCTCCTGAGTTCTAAGCCCTGGCCCAAAGTTGGCCACAATGCTCATTTTCAAAGGCAACCACAAGATGAATATCAAAGAATTTGCAGAATCCACATCGGGAAACCTGTCAGAAAATTGTTGGGAAAATAAAGTGAATCAATAGAATGTCAAGAGACTCAAATGGAAAAAATATTGAATATTCATTTTCTCCGTTTCACAGGGTAGAGGATTTACTAGAACCAAGGCAGCTAGTGGGATTTTCGGCTTTCCTTGGAATGGTTCAAATAATTTTTGTGCTGTGCATTGGATTAGTATTCAATTAACTCCTTTAAAATTATAATGTGCAACTTCAACCAACTTGTTAACGAGTCTACAGCACAATTAGAGCAGTTAATAGCCAACAGGTACAACAAATGAATGCTGTATTTCTATAAACAGAGGAGTCTGAAAGAAATTCAAGGATTGTGGTTCTATTTGCATACCTATTCCACTTTCAGACCAGTGATTCCTGTAAACACCAGAGAGAAATTATGGAGGGTTCCTTTTCTTCCATATATTTATCAAAAAAAAAAAAAAACTGGGGTAGAATTCATGTAGAAATTGTTTCTTTGTAACATGGTCACAAACCAGGAAATCTGATATACTGACACAACTAACTCTTAGTGGGAAACCTAGCTAGGGTGGTTTTTTGCATGGGTTACAAACACATCTCTGTGGTTGCCAAAAAACGTTTCAAACATAATCCCTCCATAGTGCCTATATAGACCACTGCAAGATTTCAGAAAACAAAAGATGATCCTATGAACAAGCTATCAGACATCATTATTAGACTGAAACTAAATCACTTGATGCTTATGCCTACTGTTTTGTTTGTGAATATTTTATACACTCAGACATCTACTCTCTCCCAGACAAATAGAATGAGCAGGAGCATCAATAGTAGAGATGGAAATTCTGGGGGAGAACTCAAAAGAGCTCCTGTTCTCTTGTCAACAGGCATCAAATAATATGGAAGAAAAAGTAAGGCTTTAATTATCATGATAGAATAGAGACTCTAACCTTAGGTACAATTCTGAGTTTTCTTACACTGGACAAATAAAACACCCTTGAAAAACTTGGGTTTAATGCTAAACAAACTCCCTTGACTGAGGAATTTTGCAACTTAATTTGATCTGTTCTAAAATGACTATGAAGAGTGGATTTTAAGGCTGAAAGTTGTGTTCTCCATCATTTTCTTCCCCACACTACACTGATTTTTTAATAATAGATTTTGAGCACGTGCTATAATGATACCACGTGACACATCTTCATCCATACCTCCAGTCTTTTCCAGTTCAAACCCACCTCACACCCATACACATCCGCACAATTATCAAAGTATCATGTTACAATTTGGATAGATTAACCACTTTTGAAGTTCCCAGAAAAAAAAAAAGCAATAAATATCTCTTCCATGCAACTGTAAAATTTTCTCCCCATTCTTAAGTAAATGCACAAATAATAAAATCTAAGGGAAAGAAAAAGAACAATTTAATTTGGTACTATTTCTTCTCTAGCCCTTAGAAGATTAGTTTTCAAAGCAATGGTAAAATCATTGATGTATGTCTTTTCAAGTCAAAAGAAAAAAAAAAAGACTTCTAAATACCAAACATTTGCTCTTTGGAGCATAGCAAGAAGAAAGGAAGGGGACCAGATGACCACATCCGAATAACAAAGTATTGTACACATAGTGGCTAAACTGGGGTCCCTTTCCAGAACTTTTTGTTAGTTCAAGTTTTTTTTTTTTCTGAATAAAAATTCATTTTCTCTCACTAATTTTTCTAGTGGGTATCTGATGCTGCTTCCACGTAACTTGCTATATGAAAACTTGTTTAAAAAAAAGAGAAAGAGAAATCTAAAGCCAGTTCAATTTTATATTCAGTTTCTCTCTGAAATTGAACAGTATTCACCAGAAAGATATGTATTATCTGTATGAAAAGAAAAGTCCAACACAAATGGCTTTGGAGAAAAACCACCCTCTTTCTAGACCCATAGAAAGATCATTTAATTGCACTAATAATTATGCTTTGTCCAATTTAGACTACAAGTACATCTTGATTTCTCATTTATTTTTCACTTCATAAAAGAATCCAAAGTTTATGAGAAATAATTGATGTAAATACTAATCAAGAATGTTTGGGAAAGAAAAAAACTATGAGTTTTTCTACCACTAATTAAAATATTTTATTAAGTTATACTTAAAGCAAGATAGTGCTGATAGCTGTTGATGGGATAGAATAAAAATCCTAAAAATAATTCCAAGTAAATATAAAAAGTATGATAAAAATTACATTTAAAATCAGAGGAAGATGTGACTGATATATTATCCAACGATTCTGTTATTGTGAGAACTGTCTATGCACTTGGAGGAGCAGAGGAAAGGTAATTTCTGAGCCACAAAATAGAAAGAATGGTTTTTAGATAGGATATAAATGTAAAAAATGAATCAATATTTTCTAAGAATATGTCAGTGGCTATTTCTATACTATCATATTAGCAAATCCTGATTATTGATCAAAGGCAATAACAATAGGAGAGACTAATACAGCTTATTGCATAAATGCTAAAAATGTCAGCATTAAAACATACCAAAAGTTACTAATAGGAAAGTCCAAACTAGGTGATATATTTAAAAAGAAAGAAAACAATATATTAAACAAAGGGTTAATTTACTTAATATATAAATAGTTTTAAGAAGTCAGTAAGAAAAAGATTAACTTAATTTACAAAAAAAAAAAAAAGCAATGACAAATACTTACCTACCCAGAACACATTTAAAAACTTTTGAAAATCAAGGGCCATAGTGGCACACATCTATGATCCCAGCAGCTCCAGAGTCTGAGGCAGGAGAATCATGAGTTCAAAGTCAGCCTCAGCAATGGTGAGACCCTAAGCAACTCAGTGAAACCCTGCCTCTAAATAAAATACAAAATAGGGCTGGGGATGTGGTTCAGTGGTCAAGTGCCCCTGAGTTCAATCCCCAGTAGCCCTTTCACACCCCCCCCCAAAAAAAAAATTCTTAATAATCAGTTACAGTGAGGATGTGGGAAAACTGGGAATTATCATCACTGATTAGAATATAAATGGATACAACTTCTTACAGACATTTGCTTAGATCTGGGCATACTTGTTAATTCAGCAATACCACTTTTAGAAGTTTCTGCTAAGGAAACAGTCATGAATATGAACAAAATTTAAGCATAAGTATGTTCATGAGCTGTTGTTTGGAATATTAAAAACCATTAAAAAAAACTAAAACTAAAACTCCTACAAATATAAGAGTAGAGGATTGAGTAAAAAATGTTCATATAGGATATAACACAATAATAATTATCATGATATTTTGCCAAATGAAAAAATATTTCAGAACCCTACATAGGTATGAAAACCATTTTGTTAAAGAAATGAAATACTAAATTTATGACTTGTTAAGAGTTAAAACAAATAAAAATGGTAATTTTAGATTAATTATATTAATTAATATTATATACCATATAATATAATATATTATATTTTGTTTGCCTATTTACACATTTCATGTTCAATTCCAGCAGAAAAGTGAATCAGATGGAGGGACAGAAAGGACACCAAACTGGATGATTTTTAATTTAATCTTCTTTCTTTCCATATCCCCAATAGTGTTACAAATAATGGATAGTGTTACAAAAGCCTAGTGGGAGAGAACTTTCAAGTCTAATCTCACAGCCAATGGACCCCAGGTACTGCCCATGGCAGAGTTCAGCAAGACAAAGCCTGGCCTTGTACAAGCACGTCTCTGACATCAAGACTGAAGGGCATCCAAATGACGTCACTTTGGCAGTAGAAGCTTCTATATGAAAACACTAATGATCAATATTTGGATCCTTATTATGAGTCAAGCATGGTGCTAAGCACATTATTTTCTATAATACCTTGTTTTCCATAATCCCTATAAAAATACCATGCCTAGACATAGTTCTGATCGTTTTATAGTTGGGAAACTCAAGTTTATTGACACTGTTGGTCTGACAACCCCATATCTACACAATATCTTTCTTTTAAGACACTGATTATCTGGAGTCCTTGAATGGATTTCAGGAGGTCCTTCAACCTGGTGAACTGGACAACTTCTGCATGACTGTGCACATGTGCATTTTGCAAGGAGACAGCTGATTTTCTGAAATTCTCAAGGGAATCTGTGACACCCACCCACCTAGGCTTACTATCCAAGTCGCAAATGCTGACATCAGAAAGACCCAATTAGATAGAGGTGTGTTGATCAGATGTGGGGGAGGCCATGGTCATGGATAAGAATATGTTCCTGGCTTGGGGGCAGAAATGAGAATTATCTACCCAAACAGATGTATGAATATTTCTTCAGGAGGCTGCATTTTGAGGTCTTAGTAGTAAAGAAAATAAGATCTTCCCTCTTGAGTTATAATCTTTCCCCGTGCACTTTCTGTGCAACCCCAAACCACCAAACATTTACATCCAGGAAAAGGAAATAACCTGCCAACTAATTGAAACTGTTCCAATGATGCGTCCATTTTTCTATTTAACACCCTTTCCTCTCACTTTCATTTTTCATTTCTTGCCTGGGTTCACATGGCCCATTCCTTTCCTTTTTAAATAATTGGACAAATTATTGCTATTAGTAATTTGGGGAGGGGGGAGAGAAACATAAGTAAGGGAAATGAGTTTCTATGGCAACCACCATCAGGTGAGATCATTTTGAACATCCTTTCTATGACTATTTTATTAATACTCTCCTGGGGACCCCAATTGCTATTAACCCATTGATGCACTAAGCGTTCCTTAACACATGTCTCGTGGGTGGCTCACTAACTATTTGGGATGCTAGTTTGTTTTCGGAGTGACCGGAATCAATTGGTACCTGTGTATCCTTCTCCTGCTTAGACTCTATGTCCTGTTTCTCCAGCACTTTTGAGCATTCCGTGGGCACAGGCAATGCCATTTTTTTAAGGGAAAAACTAAATGAATGTTTTAAAAAATAGAGTCCTCATAATGACAGTGTTTGTCCAGTTTAAACCCCATGCCCTTTGGAAGAGGTGAGTGTAGGTGCCATTCTCCATCAGGAGGGAAGTATGTAGTGCTATAGTAACAAGCAGTCCCTGTGGTGGTGCATTTTATGTGTGAGCTGAGATAGGTTTTGTTGCTAATTCTTTGGTCAAACATTAGTTTTATAATGTGGGTGGTCTTCATCTAGTCAGATGAAATGGTCTTTTAAGAGAAAAGAACTAGGCCTTCTGAACAGGAATCCTGCATCCCGATTGCCTTTGGACTCAAGACTGCATTGAGTTCTGCAATTTTCAGTCTACCAGTCCGCCCTGCAAATTTCAGACTTGCCAGCCCCCATTACTGCATGGGGCAGTTCCTTAAAAGAAACCTCTTTCTCTCTCTCTCTTCTTCCCTCCCAACTCCCCAACTGATGCTTATTTCTCCTTCTTATTGTATGTGCATTAGCCAGGCTCTCATGTCATATTCCATTATCTCAGTCACTCAGGGACACTAGCTAGAGGAGACTCCACTCAAGATGCACTCTCCGGTCACAGGAGTGGGGGAGTGGGCGTCTCCATCCTGAATTGATGCCTGTTGCTCTCGTTACTCTCCCATTTTAGTGGCTGGAGCAGATCTCAAGGGCTATCCTAGATTCAAAGCAGGCAAGAAGATACACTCCTGCCCAGTGCGTGGAAGGAGGAAAGAGATGTATTTGGTGAAAGGCACATATGACCATCACTCATGGGTGGCCATTGCCGAAGCCATGTGTTCCATTGATTAGGAAATGTGAACCAAGTAGTATAAGTGATCTGTTTCATTTTAGAGATCATGTGACTCTTGGAAAGTGACAGCATACCTGGGCCTCCGTTTCCCCAGCCATTTCACAATAGAATTGGGAAGATCACATCTCTTTTCATCTTCTCTCCTGTTGCTACAGAGGAAATGTCCGGGCTCCTCTTCTCGGTGACAACCAATTATGGGCCATATTTCATTCTATTTTCTCCACAAACCAACTTCTGATTCTTTTAAAATAGTGGTGTTTCCCCTTTAATGCTTACTTCATCAATATTCCCTTCTCTCCCAATCTTCTGCTACCACTTTATTCCAAACTACCATCTTCTTTACTTGAGCTTCAGCAACAATCCTGAAATGAATGCCCCTTTTTGATGTAGAGTCAGCTCCAATCTATTTCCCCCCAAATCTCTCTGGATAATACTAAAATGAGGGAAGGGATATAGGTTAGTGATTTAGAAAGGGATCTAAACACACATTGGCCTGGAGTGGATTCCTGCTCTGCTTCTTGCTGTGTATATATCCAGTTTGCCTTTGGACTCAAGACTGCCTTGGGTTCTGCAATTTTCGGTCTCCCAGTCTGCCGTATAAATTTCAGACTTGCCAGCCTCCATAATTGCATGGGGCAGCAAAGTTACCTAACATTTCGGTGCCTCGGTTATCTTCAGATCAACATGGGGCACAGTCATAGTACTTACGCCATAGGATTGTTATGAGGATTAAGTCCACGGATATATAAATGCTGCCCAGTAAACCAAACATTGCATAGGTTTGCTATTTCTGTTATTAATGGAAGATTTTGTAACATTGTTTTTCTACTTGCCAGAATGTATCTAGTTCCAGATACAAAACCTGGCACATATTAGGTAATTAATAATTATTGGTTGATAAAATAAACATACCCATGTGATGAAGAAATGAATTCCCGGTTATGGTAGGCAGTTTCTAGAGCCCTGAGATCTCTGCCTTCTGGATTTTCTCTCCTTGAGTGAAGTTGGATCCAGTAACTTTCTTCTTACAAACAAAATTCATAAAAAGGGATAGGAGATCACTTCTGAGACATCACCCACCCCCATCTCTCTTGCTCTCTTCTCACTCTGATGAAGCTGTCATACATGACCTGCCTCAGAGAGAAGCCCATTTGACAAGGAACTGAAGTCAGCATCAACTGGCGAGGCTCTAAGTCCTGCCCCAAATCCCTGAGTGAGGTTGGTGGTGAATCCTTCCCCAGTCCAGTCTTGAGACAACAGCAGTCCTGGATGAAGCCATAGGAGCCTTGTGTGATACCTTGAGCTGGAAGACGCAGCCAGCTTGCACCAAGATTCCCGACCATGCAGACTCCAAGATGGTGAATGTTATTCGACCTACTGAGTTTTGGAGTCATTTATTGGGTATCAAATGATAACTAATGCACTGATGAAGACGGTGATATATGATTGAATCCTCTGAATATTTAGGAAGAGGTTTTGGGTCTTTGTTTGTTTGTTTGTTTTTTGTTTTTGTTTTAATAGAGGAATTATTTCCCTGGGTTCATGAGAATTATTAGCAACTCCGGACTCTTCCTCGTCCCTTTGGAGACAAAAAAATTTTAAAAATAAATCAAAATTAAAACCTGACTCTTTGTATTTTATTAACTGTGAAAACATGGCCAAGTTACTCTACTGCTGTAACTCTCCTCATTAATAAAGTGTAGATAAGAGTCTCTCCTTCACGGAATTACTGCAAGAGTTACCGTAGTAAAATACCCCGTCTAAAGTCTACCCTGAGTATCTGGAACACAGCAGATATTCCCTAAGTATTGGGTCCTGTCCCTGTTAACTGGGAGTGACTGCATTGCCCCATTTTTAAACTTAATTTATGACTAATATGCTCATCAGAATTCAGTAAAATACAAGTATCTTCCCTATGAAAATGAGTTCAAATGTCTTTTCTTATCAGCCAGGCAGAGCAAAAATAATTCATCTTTGCACCCTTGTAGTTTGGCAAATGGTTTGCAGTGTTTAAAGCACATCAAAATCGAATGAACATGAAGAGTTACTTTTATTATTTTTTAAGATCCAGTGTACCTGTGAGCTCATCAGGCAACAGGCTTATTCAGAGGTCTGGAGCATGGCGCCCCGCCCTCCCCAGCTTCAGCCAAGACAAATGCACACATACTGCAGGCTGTTTTGAGATGTAGGAGAGAAACAATTCTCTGGAGATAAATCTACTGTGTGCATGTGTTGTAGGGGCTGGAGAGAAGCCCGTAGAATAAAACATGGGCCACTGCTCAGAGAAGGTGAGGTTTGCGGACCCGGCAGTTCTGAAACTAGAAGTTAGGTCATTCGGCGAACCAAGGGAAGACGAAAGTTTTCCTTTACAACTTGAAAGCTCGCCTTTGCTAAGACATCAAATACCACAATTAAGAGTTTGTTTCTTAATAAACACAGTCTTGAGTTGGTGAAAGCCAAGGCTTCGTTCACATACCATTTCCTGCCCCACTCAGCTCGTATTAGCAGACTTAGGAAAGCATCAACCACAAACATGTTGCTGATAGAAATTTCCTAATGCAAGCAGTCTTTATAGATTTCTGCTATTTCAGTGTAGGTCTCCGAGGACCATTTGAATCCATATTAATTTCCTTTCTGGCAGTTATGCCGCTGAGTATGAACTGCACTATTTCACTTTTAATCTGTCAGTAATTTAGTAATGTGTAAACTAATTATGCACAGATATTAATGTAATCAGTTTGGGGAGCTATAAAATCAATGTGTTTTTACAGACTGCATTAAGGAGAATTGTGGTATTATAATCACATGTCAGTTACAGATAACATTATGGAATTAAAGAAATGGATGTCATCCCGCACTTTCCGGAGCACCCACCAAATAATAAGCATTTAACCTTCATGTTTTTAGAAGCATGTTAAAAATATTAATATCACCACCAAGCTGCCTCGCTTTGCTCTGACTCTGATAACATCATGGCTGCAACTTTCCTTCTCTACTTTTTCCCTTTCTCGGTTTCAAATAAAAACTTGCCATTCAGAATTTCAAAAAGTTGTGTCTTCTTTTTCAGATTCGGTCTTTTGGGGATCGTGCCTGTGTTTCATGGTAATGGTCCCTTGGTGAAATCTACACTGACCATTAACCAGATCACTAAGTAGGGGAAAGTAGGTTGGAGTGAACTCAGTGGTTAAGAGGGTTACCAGAGCTTTTGCAGAATGTTCTTACCAGCCTTGTGGCATTAGTCTAAGAGATGATCACGTCTCTCCACAGAGCCAAATGCTCCCACCCTTGACCCATGTGTATGCATGCAGGATTTCCAGGTTAAATAGAAGGAAACACATCACTCTATGGTAGACCTCAAAATCCTAAAACAGAATTTGTCCAGCCAGACTTTAGGGTAAGTTTGAGAAATTGACCTTCATATACTTGCATTGAATGGCCTGTCCTGAGAGTTTGTTACTAATTCCTTTCCTCCCCCCTAAAGACTTGGGAAATTCTCTTTTGCAGTCCTAAACACAAGTGAAGTCTTTGACAAAACATGTCACCACTTTGCTTTGACAACACTGAAGAGATCCCAGGCAAACCGGGCACCTTAGGAAGAGATTGCTGTAGAAAGGAAGAGGACTGAGACCGGAGGCTGAGTTTCACCTCTAGAACCTCAACCTTGGACCATACTGAGATAGTGACCATTCCAACATTTGCTTGATGTGTAGTTGTCTTATCACTTTGAATATTCCTTTCGTCACTTGCAAAGCAGGATGATAATAAAATTGTGTATATTGCGATGGATAAAACAAAGATTGCACCGGGCATGAAGCTAGGAGTGATAGTAACTGTCATTTGATTCCCTGGACCTAATTTCTTTCCTCCTATAAAATTAAGAGTCAGCTAGATCATCTCTATATTCCCTCCCTTCTAGTAAATTTCAATTCCCTGATGTGATACAATTAGCTGCACCAACAATCTACTTGTAGTAAAGAGGATTCTCAGGTGGAGGAAGGCTGGTCAGCCCAATTTTCAAGGTTCTCTCCCCATTAAACTCTTCCCACACAACTTCCCCCATCCCCAGCCACACCCCTTCCTATTGATCACTGCCCAACACTCATGCTTCATGACTTTGGTTTTTACTTAGATCTATCCTTTCTCTGACCCTCTACTATATCTTGTGTAATCCACACTCAATTAATGGGCTCATTTATTCACTCCCCAAGTATTAATGAATAACAACTATGGCAGAAAAAGATCTGTAGGAAATATTAAATGGATCAAATATGATTCCAGTTTCCTTAGAGATAATTACCTAATAGCAAATTAAGTTCATGGTAAATACAATTTATTGTCTACAGTTTCAAATCCCTCTTTCCATTGATTGAATGAAGTCTGAAATTTCCTCAGATGATGCCACCTTCTCTAATATCCTCTGCAAAGCAGGCTGTACCTCTGTCCATTAGCCCAAACACTAGGTGGCCACTGTCACACCACCTTTTGTCATTTACATGTACCACTCCCCGTGGTAACTGCACATGCTCTAATTCTTTCCATTCTATGGACCCAGGACTCACAGAAAAAGTGATGTTTTCAAAATCCGATGCAAAGTGTTTTCTGCTACCCCAACTCTCTCATCACTCCCCACAGTTTCAGCTCCTGTTCAACAATCTCGAGTATCTCTCTGGCTTCACAAGGTCTCAATGCCAGTGAAAGTCATTGCAAGATGCAAGGGTAAACCACTTAACTTAAATGAGATAATGTATAAGGACTACAGAGATCGGTGCCTAACACATAGTGAGCCAAGCGGTACTTGGCTCCACACTCTACTTCCAGCTCTTTGTTATTCAGTCTAATAGCTATCATGTCCATCAGGAACTTGTTCAAAGAAGACTTCTGGGTGTTCTTGGGGACAGTATTTTTATCTTTTGTTCTAGAAGCTGAGGACAGAATTCCAGAAGGATGGCATTGGTTTTTCACTGTCCCTATCATTAACATCAGATTATAAAAAGAAAACACCACTCGCAGAGTCAAGAAAGCAGGTTAGAGTTTTATTATTTATGCATTTATTTATTTTTTTTAAAAAAAGGTGAGGTACTGGATAAAATTCAAAAATGGAAAAAAAAACAGTTAATTATAAACGTTGTTGCAATATTATTTTGCACAGGCAATCCTTGTTTCATATAAAATACATACAAGACACATATATCAATTTTTATACACAAATATGCAGGGCAAACAATGTAAAATCATAAAACTGTTTTCTATTACTTATTTTGGAGATTTGCAAGGGTAATTATATAATGCTCAACTATTTCACTGTCTTTAGCATCTGACCCACCTGAAAGATACTGTCACATCATAATTCCTATTAAGGGGATATTGGTAGAAGCCCAAAAAAGATTCTGTTGCTAGCATTATTCTAAACCAGCCCCCTCTCATTCTCCAAGGATCACAGTAAATATGGTCTTTAATTGAGGTCACTGCCAGATACTATATAAGGCCCCATGCATCACCAGAGATGACACTAAAGACCATTGATTTCTTCTGTCTTTTCCTACACTAGTTTCTTCTGATAGAACTGAGGATTTGCTTGTGCCCATCCACACCTGGCTCCTTCCCAGATCCTCCTTTCCAACCATTTGCCTGGCCAGGTGACTGCTGAGAAGACCTGTCCATCATTTCTCTTCTTTGCAAAAATCAGTTGAAGCTGGTGCTGAAGCAATTATTAATAATACGTACATACAGCTAGTGGTCTTCACATCTTGCACTAAAGGAAATTGGAGCAATGACTGTTTCATTCTCTCATCAAGAATATCTCCCAGGATACATTTTTCTGTGCCAAGATAGAAAGAAATAAGCCCCAGAGAGTTCTGTGTTATGATTTTCAGGACACGGATTATTGAGAAAGGAATTAGAACCATCAACTCTGGCGGAGGAAACCTGAGAGGCTGAGGGGATTCATGGGCAATGAGGATTTTTTACGGCGAATGATTTGGGTTGTAGCTTCAGTCCTTCTGCTTTGCTTCACTGGTGAAGTTATGAACCTTAGATCTTTATCAAGGGGAACTCATGCACTACTAAAATAATGTACAGATGACCTCCATATATGGAAAAATGCTGGCAATTCAGACATTTGGAGGGCCATGAGTGAGCTTACCTTGGACAAACCCTGGATATTATAGAACCATTGGATTCGGATTCAACAGATGGGGCTTTGAATTCTTCTCTCGCTTTGTAGCTATCCACCTGCGCTGTGCAATACCATAGCCAACAGTCACACAGGACTTTTTTGCATTTAGATTTAAGTTGATTAAAGATAAACACAATTAAAAAATCCAGTTCCTTTGTTGCAGTCAACATATTTCACATGCTCAACAGCTCTGCATGGCTGGGTGCTATTACTTGAATAAGTGCAGCTATAGACTGAAGATAAATAAGCTTTCTCAAGTCTAGTTTCCCCTTCTATTCAACAAAGAAAAAAGGTAAAATCTGTCCCAATTACGTCCCAAGTATGGATATAATAAGATGAAAATGCCTAAACATTATTAAACATTTTATACAAAATGATTTACTAATAGTAAAACACTAATTTGGAACCTGAGAACATTGGGAAGAGGAAACCCCCAATTCTTATTTAAATTACTTTGTGGATTTTTTTTTATTCATGTGTTGATCTAGCTACTTCAACATACTGTAATCAGAACACTAGGAATGGGTCAAGGTCTGCCTAGATTATCTGCATTCTTGATGCCTTGACCTCCAGATGATGAAAGGCCTAGTTTTCAGGAGAATTTTAATTCTAAACAATTCATAATTTTGCCGCAGTCTGGCTGGGCACAAATCACAAGCCACTCAAGAGGAACAAACTTTATTTCTGAAACTCCACCAGCACACTCCACACATGCTCCCCAGGAACTCTCCCGAACACCATGCGGCTCCTCCAGGAACCACCAACCGGAAATCCCTCCTCCGGCACTTCCCCAACCAATGCGAACTCTTCAGGAATCCCCCCCACCCCGCCCCAGAGCTCAACAGAACTCAATGGAAACTCC
Organism: Spermophilus citellus; assembly: GCF_964194105.1. Taxonomy (NCBI): domain Eukaryota; kingdom Metazoa; phylum Chordata; class Mammalia; order Rodentia; family Sciuridae; genus Spermophilus; species Spermophilus citellus. Next base: position 38,449,378 of record NC_138200.1, read on the forward strand.
TCGAGAACTCAAAAGTCATCATCTTAATGGCTCGCTGGCATCACCTCTCAACCACTACTTCTGGCAAAAATGCCATGCGTCATCCCGACTCGGCTGTGGCCCTCAACATAATTTCACAAGTTAGACTGGGCTCAGGGGCATCTACAGAGACTGATGGGGAGAAGCACATTAGTGGTGAGTTCCACAGAGCAAGCAAAGGTGGTCCACTTCTCCAGGGATATCTACAAGGAGATGGCATTTCTTGTCTTCTTCCTAATTACTAAGGGAACAATAGGAACTCAGCTGTATTGGGGGTTTGTGTTTGCTTACCTTCCACATTTCCTCAGAAAATACATGCTTTAGTTCTCCTTCTGAAATTCATTTGAAAATGCCTCTCTGAATTCTGTGGGCAAGAACAGATCTTCAGGGTTTTTGTTTTGTTTTGTTTTGTTTTTTGCTTCATGGATATTAGTACAGAGAAAAGGGTCATTGACCTGAAGAAGTGGGTTTGGGGAGAAATACAGTGTAGGAGAGATTTCTGGAGGAGGGTTTGGGAAATTTTGCTAAGAGCCAAGAGGTACCCCTGAAGAACACCTGAAAAGTCTCTCATTTTAAGAGGCAGGTATTCTCTAGCCAATGGAAGACAGGAAGAATGGGTACAATTGCCTTTATTGTGTACAAATGCATCTTCATCTCCTTCTTCTCCACCTCGACCTCCATTGTCATCGTCATCATCATCATCATCATTGCCATCATCATCCCTTGCTTTGGACCAGTAGGTTTGAAAGTGCTTTCATGTACCCACATGCATTTGGTCGTTGTAGTGATCCACATAGGAAGGACCCTGCATCACCATGATTTGGACCTGTCTAGCATTTACTCCACAGTATCATCTGGTAATCACCTTCATTTGCTTTGGAAAACCACCTCTCTCAATTTTGGTCTACACATTTCAAGTGGGGTTAACTCCACCCTAGATCCAAGGATGAATACACTCCCCAGGCCCTGGCGGGTTAGTGTATTCTATCCCCCTCCCACAGTGACTGGTCCAGGGGCAAGTATATGATCCAAGTCCACCTGATGAAGCACAATCTTGGGACTTTAGTTGAGGTCATTAGGAAGGGAAAGCCAGGGGGGTCACTATGCTTAGAGGATGAAGCTTGGAGCTTCTCAAGCTTGGCTGGTGAGCGATCTCTGAGAGTGACCCTACTATTGAGGAAAATACGGCTGAATTCCGGGGAGAAGGCAGGGCTAGGTCCTGAGGACGTGATTTGAACCCTGTGGATTCACATCAGCATGAGACAGTGGACATTTTCACTGGGGTACCAGTTCAGTTCAGTACCCAGTTCATGCTAAGTTTTGGCAGAGAGCTGGCTAAAGCCCTTAGAAGGGAGAGATGATGAGCCATTTTTTTTAACAGATTGAGAACTGAATATCAGTACAACCTCCACCAAGACTATAATTTGGACCATTCCATTGTCTCCAAATATGGATGTTCCAAAGAATTTTTGAAGCCAGTCCGTAAGGAGGACGGGAAGGAAAGGGTGGGCAGCCTGTAGCTGCAAAGAATGTTTAAGAATCTCATTAAAAGGAAAGTGAAATGAGAAAGAACAGAGCCATGTTTATGGCATTACAGGTCCTTTGGGGGAGTAGAAATGCTGGTTTACCAATGCATGTGAGGCAGCAGATCACTAGACCTGAGTTTAGTAAAGAAACAGTATTTGAAAATAGAATGGAGTTTAGCAATGGCAGCATACACATTCTCTGGGGGTAAAACACTACACATACTTATTCTAATTATTTTAAAAGTAGATATGTATGCTAGAGAAAAATATGCAGAAATATTCCTCAGTATGCAAACATTGTTTGCTATGTGCATGTGTGTATAAAATCTCCATGACAGCATCCATGTAGTGACGCTTCTGATGGGGACGGGTCCTGTGTTCAGGTTATGATTCTCCAAGTGTCATCCCTGGACCTGTAGCATCGGCATCATCTGGGAAATTCTTAAGCCCTACCAAACTCTGGGTGGGACTCAGCAGGATGATCTTGGAAACCTAAGAAGAATTCAACATGTCATGACTTTGAAGATGGAAGGAGCCATATTAGAAGGCATTTGGGGTAGGCACAAGGTAGTGCACACCTGTAATCCCAGCAGCTCAGGAGGCTAAGGCAGGAGAATCACAAGTTCAAGGCCAGCCTCAGCAACTTAGCTAGGCCCTAAACACTTAGCAAGACCCTATTTCAAAATTAAAAAAAAAAAAGGACTGGGATGTAGCTCATTGTTTAAGTGCCCTTGGGAAGCTCTTAGAAGCTGATCAAATATTGGCTCTTCCAGTGATTTTGACACTTTCAAAGAAAACATGAGAATCATTCCAGTAAGGGTTCCTTGAATATGTCTATGCAAGTGTGTATATGTGTGACTTAAAAAAAAAAAAACTTATTAACTTCGTATTCTGGAAGCCTTGATAGAGAAGTAGAGTATGGCTTGGCTCAATCTTGCCCAGAGAGAAGGAACTACAGACTTGAATCATTTTCTATTGTGAAGAGTCCTCTGTAGTCACGGAGACAAGAGTACTCCCAGTGATTTGGAATTAACTAATCTGGTTTCATCTTCTCTCTTAGTTATAATTTGCATGATAGGCAGAATTCTAAAGCTACTCTCCCCACCAAGATCCCCATCTCCTGGTAATCTAATCACACACCAGCCTAGGCACTGCTCTAAAGGGATTTTGCCAAAGTCATCAAAGCTCCAAATCAGCTAAATTTAGGGTGGGCCCTGTAAGAGCAGAGAATTTTCTCCAGTTGGTGGCAGAGGACAAATTAGAGATATCTGAATCCAAAGGACTCAGCAGCAGGTCATTGCTGACTTTGAAGGTGGAAGAAATCATGTAAGAAAGAATGTGGACAGTTCTTAGAAGCTGACAGCACACCAGGGCTAATAGCAGGTAGGTCAACTAGATCCTCAGTCCTGTAGCTGCAGAAGTCTTGTAACAACCTCGGTGCATTTGGAACTGGATTTCCCTCTAGAGTCTGCAGGTGAGGCCTTTGCAACTGCTACCTTGATTTTAGCATCATTATATTCTGAACAGAGACTTCTGACCCACAGAACTGTGAACTAATAAATGAGTGTGTTTTTTCAGCTTCTCAATTTATGGTAACTTAAGTGTAACGATACAACTTGCAAGAGAACATGATGGCTGGAATATGGGACTCCAGCACTGGGAGTTACATGGGCTCCAGTCACTTAGCATTGTATGAATGAAGGAGATAGTTAAAGTGAGAGGGAGTGGAAAGACCTCTGGGGCAGGGAGAGTGGGGTATGAGGCTTAGAGAAAAGAAAAAGTGAATTAGAAGGAGAGGGACATCTGATAATTTATGATTGGATTAGACCAGTGAAGACAAGGAAAACCAAAGTGAAGAATTTGGACATGATTCTGGTGCCTGGAATCCCAGCAACTGGGAACAGAGAGGCAGGGGGATACAGAGGCAGCAAGTTTGAGGCCAACCTGGGCCATTTAGTGAGACCCTGTCTCAAAACAAAGTTTAAAAATTAGGGGGCTGAGGATGAAGCTCAGTGATAGAGTGCCCCTGGGTTCAATCCGCAGTATAGAAAAGAAGAGGAGGAGAAGAAAAAGAAATAATGAAAGGAAGGAAACAGGGAAGGAAGGAAGGAAGGAAGGAAGGAAGGAAGGAAGGAAGGAAGGGGAAAAAGTAAAACAAAATGAAGATGACAGATGTCAATTCCTGAAGGGTGGTGGAGAGTGACTGAAGAGACCCATGGCACTGAGGGCAGAGTCTTGCATGGCAAGATGATTACTCAAGAGCACATTTTTAACACAATCTCATAATTTAAAGAAATTGCAGAAGGCAGGTCATTTAACTCTTCATTTCTGTAGGATAAAACATTTAGAGTCCAAGGAAGGTCACAGGACCCAGGCTGCAGTGCTAACTCATTTTTGAGTCAGGACCCAAACTTACATCTCCTGATTCTGCTGAGCTCTTGCAGCTCTGGTGCCAGCTCCTCCCTGGGGAAGAGGAGCCGTGTGTCTAATCACTGAGCAGAGAGCCTGACTGTGGGTACCTCAGCCTTGCAGGATTAATCCAAGCCCAAATGTGATGGGCTTTGCTCTCTATCCATCCAGAGTGTTTGTCCACAAAAGCAAATGTAATTAGTGCACAGGGCACGCTCTTCCAGGGAGCCTGAAACCTGATTAACAGGTTAGGAAACAGAGCTTGCGGAATAAGATAGATGATATTGGGAGCTTATGCCTGGCAACAAAGGGGCTAAAAGGGTAGCCAGATGTGGAGGGGTAGAGAAGTCCATGAGGTGCATAAACAGAACCGTGTGCCCTTTTCTGCACATTAGTGTGCGTGCGTGCATACACACACACACACACACACACACACACACACACACACACACACATGGTCCTTCTAAGTTTCTCCTCCTCTATGTGGTTTTGTTTATTAAATAAATGAAGGTTTATGAACCTCATAGCCACCCCCCTTCCCCAAATAAAACAGAATATTCTTCTGTGCAAAAAGATCCTTTTGCTCAGATTGGGAGAGAAGTTACCCATGGGCTAGTATCTGTTTCTGTGGAAACCAAAAATAAATATTGATACTGCGTTAATGGTCTGTGTCTCACTTAAGCTCCATTAAACTTCGAGCACTTGCAAGAAAACAGCCCATTGATGGCTCAGCCGAGGGAGAAGGAAGAGGCTTTATAAAAAGCGACAGAATGGAAGGCACAGGGGGTGCAAACAGGACCACGGAGCACTTCTCAACCAGGAAGCTCTTTCTGGAAGGCTTCCAACCGAGGAGACCCACTTCTATGCACACGAAGTTGCTGGCTGACATGCTAGTCGCTGGCTGAATGGATTTGTGTGAACCTGTCCTTTTTATAAAGAATAGTTGTGTGTTTTGGAAAGCTTATCAGTAGACAACAGCATTTTCCAGGAACCTACATGCCCAAAGCCCGGTGAACAAATGAACTGAATATCCAAATTAGAATATTTCTTTCTCTCCCACTTTCTGCTTTTCCCAAAGCAATTCAAGTGCAGACACTGAGGTCAGTATTGTTGCCTTTTATATTTATAATCCTGCTTTTAGGGGCAAAGTATTTGATTTATTGCATGAAAGTATTTTACAGCTTTAAGTACTGCTACTCCTTGGGATAAGGAACATCACAGCCTGCTTAATTTACACAAGGGATGTTAGGACTATTTAATGGCATGTAAACATTTTATAAGGCAAGTTCAAATTGCAGGCGATATTTAATATATGTTAGCAAAATGGACCACAAATGGATCCTAGTTCTTATTTATTGGCCCAATCTTTCTTATGGCATCAAAAGTGAATCGAGTTTTAAAAGGTGTTAAAGAGTTTTCAGTACAGTTCGTGACACTGGGCACAATAGGTAAGTCTACATTATAAAGCAGCAAGTGAATTAATTCCAGAACCAGAAGAACTAGGAGCCTCCAAATCAGACTTCCTCGTAAGGCTACTGGGACTCAAGTCAGTAGAAGTTCCTGCACTCTCAGCCCTCCAGGTCCAAAGAGCTTCCCAGATAAATACTGGGAAAGAATATAGCTCAGAGAAGGACTTTTTTTTTTTTTTCTTGTCATGGAAAACCAATGGGGAAAGCCCTCGTGATCAAAAATGGAGATGTAGGGAGTATTCTTCTGTTGGATCTGAGGGTTCTTGCTTTCCATGAGCATCAAAATAACAGGTGTTGTGAATGTTCAAAGTCTCTGCAGGATGCACCTGTGACCCTCGCCTTCTTAGAATGTCTTTGGGGAACACCCACTCACCTCCCACCTTTTAGCAGAGTCCATGGGATAAAAATGGGGTCAAGCCTTCCCTCTAGACCAGACTCCAGGGCTGAGTCAGGACCTGAGTATTCTGGGTAGCCATTCAGGGAAGGCAGATGGCCCAAGCTGCTTACAGGAAAGTTTTTGCAGACTGTGGCTTTGATTCTAGAGGAGAAGGCCTCGTAACAGGCCTTTTGTCACCTCATGTGGGGATACAGGTGACTGAGAGCAGGGGGAGAGAGATCACATGGACCCTGGTAAGAATCTGGATTTGGCTGTAAAAAAAAAAAAAAAAAAAAAAAAAAAAAAAAAAAAAAAAAGCTTATCTTTATTCTTAATCTGAGTTTTCTAAACTAATCAGACTCATTTTTTTTTCTTTTTTTTTTAACTTTTAAACACTGTACTTAGTCAGGATTTGTCAGCTGTCATGCAAATTGCTAGAACAATCCCACTTTCTTCAAAGGGGAAAAGGATGGTGTTATGGTTTAAGAGCAAGGTGACCCCCAAAAGCTAATGCATGAGACAATATGAGAAATTTCAAAGGCAAAATGATTTTATCATCAGAGATGTAACGTAATTAATGAATTAATCCACCAATATGGATTAACTGGACAATACCTGTGGGCAGGGAGGGTGTGGTTGGAAGAAGTAGGTCACTGGGGATATGCCTTTGAGGTTTATATTTTAGTCTTGGTGGGCTGAGCTCTCTCTCTGCTTCCTGCATGTTATGTCCTGATCTGAAATGCCATTCCCCTTCTAGCACCAGGCTCTGCCTCGCCTTGGGTCCAGAGCTATGGAATCTGCTGACCATGAAGTGGACCTCTGAAACTATCAGCCAAAATAAACTTTTTCTCCTTTAAGTTGTTCTTCTCAGGTCTTTTGTTCCCAGTGACAAAAAAAAAAAAGCTAATTAAAACAGATGGGAAAGTTAGCTTCCATGTCACTTGGGTTTAATCAAATGAGAAGCACCTTATTTAGGACAGGCCACAGATACCAACCCCCCAGGTCTCCACCTGTGGACTGTTTCCATACACTCTCTGAAAAGGGGGTCACCATTGATTTCTCTCTCTTAACTGATATTGTGGGTTCCTCCTCCTGTCTCCTTCTGGATTCTGCTCCTGGCTCAGCCACTGGTCCTGAGTTAATCAGTTACTCTTTTCTCAGCTGCTGACTCTTCTGTAATAAGCTTTGTACCAACTAAAACCCACTGCATTTTTTTTCCCTAAAACCCTTTCATTCTCAAATTTCGCATTAGCCCTGTGAGGGGGGCGATAGTGTCTCCAAATGTAGACAAAGTGAGTCTCCTGAAGTCACGTGGTCGGCCAAGAGGTTGATTCTGAAGCCCCCTCCTCACTTACAGCCCAATGAGGACATTCTGCTAACAGGATTTCCCAGTTCCTGCTCTTCCAGTGCCTCCCACTTCATGGCTCCTTTATGTCCCTTACGGCCACTTCATGTATTGATAACATCCTTCTTATGAGGAAATTGAAGCACAGAAATCAGTGAATTGCTGAGGGTCTCAAGGTCAATATTTATAGGCCTTTCTAGACAACAAAATCTTTCCAATTTCACCATTGCTCATAGACAGGTTGACACAACAAACTCCACCTACCTTATCATTTTGCCTTAGTTGGCTAGCCATTCAAGGATTCACTATTAAGGGTCCTCTTTGCACCATATATGTGGAGGCAAGGCAGAGAGGAGGAAAACAAAGATTAAAAGAAATAATTATGATGCATTTTGTTAATTTATGAAATACGATGATAAGATATTATACAGTAGTCCCTAACTTATTTGGTGTTTTCTTTCTATAGCTTTAGTTACCCATGGTTAATTGTTATCTGGAAATATTAAATGAAAAGTTACCGAGATAAATAATACATAACTTTTAAATTATTCATCATTCACTGGAGCATAATGAGTTCTTACCCCATTCTGTTATTTTTTGCCTGGGCCAAGAATCATTCTTTTGTTCAGAGTATCCACCCTATATATGCTACATTCCCATTAGTTAGTTACTAAATAGTCATCTTGGTCATGATACTGTAGTGCTTCTCTTTAACTAATTCTTTTGTAGTAGCATCACACTACAATCCAATGTCTACACCATTCACTTCACTTCATTTCATCCTGTGGACATCACATCATCTCAAGAAGCAGATTAAGGATACTACAAAAATAGATTTTGAGAGAAAGATATGAAGACTACATTCACACAATTTCTATTATGGTCTATTATTGTAATTGCTCTATTATCTCATTAGTTATTATTGTGAATCACTTACCATGTCTGATTTATAAATTAAACTTGCTCACAGCTATAGAGAAATAAAAAAAAATCATAGGTATGATTAAAACATTATATATACAATAAAACCTCTCTCCATATATATATAAATATTTATATATTCATATATATATATATGAGATACATATAAATGGAGAGGGATATTCTTGTACTAAGTCACAGTTTTAGACAAGCACTGGGGTTTTTTGAACTTGTCCCCCATGGGTAAGGAGGGGGATCCATGCATGCAGAAGAGTGAAGAGTAGGGCCAAATGTGTGGGGAAGGACAGGTGCTAGAAAGGAGGCCAAGGAAGACTGACCAAAGGAAGTCATATTTAAGGTAAGACTTAAAGGATTGGCTGCATCTAATCCCCAAAACAGTTTCCAGAGGCTCTCTGTGTGTGTATTTTCATTGCTGGCTTAATTTTAAACATCAAAAATAACATTGCACACGTGATCCTTCCCCCATTTGGGGATTCTTCTATTTGCTCCTTAGTTTGGCTTCAGGACCTTACGATGTGTGGTTGCCAAGGGCCCTGCCATGGGGAATTGGGGCTCTGCTTTGGTCCTGACCATATTTCATCCCAAACAGGGATTCAGAAGAGAAGACCATTACCAGTCACGTCATTGATCCTGCTGAAGACATAGTGCTTATGACAAGGAAAAGGCGAGTGCTGATTATGAAATTTATGAGGTGCTTACATCTCGTGGATTGGAGTGAATTATCTAGTTCCACTGATGCTCTGACCCATTTAAAACAAGAACAGAGAAGGGCAATCTGTTTGCCTCTCAACACCCTCCACCGAGAAGGTAAAGGGGGTAATTTATATCTTCGTATCTGGCCACGTATTCAGTCTAGAATGAGATAATGAGTTTGTGTTTACGTCTGCAGTCCCCTCCCAGGCAGGAGACGATATGCCACAGGACAAGCACAATGATTTTCACACATGCCCTCTTTCTAGGTGCTTCTGCCTGGGGAGAAAATTCATTTTGCTCAACAGCCTGTTCAGTGTGTGGGCCGGTGGGGAGCCCTTCTTTCCTCTGTCGGCCTCTCTGGTGCGAGAAGACATGGAAGTCAAGAGACCTGCTTTCTTTCTGAGGTTCCCACTCCCAGGTCTCCCAAAACAAGCCTTCTATGGCCAAGCCGCTTTGGGGGCTGGTGCACTTTGGTCATTTCCAGCTCTGTACAAGATTCGTCCAGAACCATCATCAATACATTGTATGAAGCCTGTCTACTGATTGCTGTTTTAAAAAGGCCTGTTTCACTACCAAATGCCTCTGCATTCTAAATTTGAAAAAAGACCTCAGAGTGTTCACATTTATCAAGGCTCTGAAATAAATGTTTAGAAAACACCTAAAGTCAAATATTAGAATATATTTAACTATCAAATGCCTCCTAAAGATTTTGGAAAACATTTTTCCAAACTGATGTTACATCAAGGTTAAGTTCTTATTTCTGAGCAAAGAATTTCCCTGGAGCTGTGGTTCTCAACAGGATTGGTTTTTGTACCAGGAGGGACATTTGGTGGTCTCTGGAGAATGTTTGATATTTACAGCTGGAAAATGCTTTTGGAATCTGGTAAGTAGAGATCGGGTATGTTGTCAAGTATCCTAAAATGGACAGAGAGTCACAACAGAGAATGATCTGGTCCAACATATTGATGGTAATACGGGTGAGAAACCCTGTGTTAGAGGTGGATGAAAAAAGAATTTTCCTGTCTTTGAGATGCTTGGATTCTAATGGAGCTTGCATCAACACAATGAATGACATTTCTAAAGAACTGATAACATTTTGATCCAGTACTGGGGGCCATACTTGTTGCATGGGAGGTGCAACCTAATTATGGCTAGATGACCCAAAAGGGGAGAAACATGTCTGTGGGTTTGGGGTGATTTGGTCATGGACCCTAGGCATCATGTTTAGAAAAGCCCTGGTGAAATCTAAATGACCATTTTCAGTGAGCAAAATGAGAAAACTCCAGAATGCAATGACCTGAATATAGACTTGGACAGGAAGTTTCATACTTTCTCAGGACTCAACTAGCAACACAAAAATGAAAATTTCCTATTTTTTATTATAGTTATTGCTTACCTAATCAATAACTGTGTTGTAATGTTAATAACACTAGACCTGACATGAATTCAGTACTGACATTTATTGAGACAGAAATTATGGCGAATGCTTCATACTGAGCCCTTAACAACATGCAATTTATTGCCCCATTTCACAGAAAAGGAACCCAAGGCTTAGAGATTACATAAGAGCCCCAAATCACATGACTGCCATCGCTGGCTCCAAACCAGTTCTCCTGGATGAAAAACCCATGTCTTATTGATTTTCTCATACTTTCTTCTTAGATATAAAATGGCTTTGTACAGAACAAGAAAGGGTCAAGTGAAGGGTCCATACTATGCTCATAAATAGGTACATGCCACATACGTTGAGCTCTTCCATACACAGGCATTAAGTGTTTCATTGAAGAGAAAAGTAAGAAAATTACATGGATTGGGGATGTGGCTCAGGGGCAGAGCACTTGCCTAGCATGCATATTGGATTGGATGCAGATAATCATTTAAGTCTTATCTCAACAACAAAAAACAGAATAAAATAAAATTATGTAATTAACAATTATGCTAATTGTTAAGAAAATTAACAATTATAAGTTGTTTAGACCCAAAGAAATTCTCCATCTATTCCTTGGGTCTCCAAAACTTCTCCCAATAAAATATTGAAATTTAACTTTCTACTTTGGGTATCCATCTAAGGGTGATTTTTTTTTTGGTAAAATTGGTTGACCTTTTACTGGTTTTTAGATATGAAGACTGGATCATTCTTAGGGTGAGTTTGGGGAAATTCTGAAAATCAGTTTTTAAAAGTATAGCAAGGGAATCAATCATGTCTAAAAATTAAATATAATCAAAATTCAAAATAATTTGAAATTAGCCTGTAACTCTAACCACAACATTGATTCTAGAATGAAAATGTACTAGTGCTTTTTCATTTAGTTCATTCAATATCCCTAGAGGGGAAAGTATAGCTCTCATTTTGTAGATGAAGCAATAGAGATGATGATTAGTTAAGAGAATTGTCCCCAGCACAGGCAGGGCCAGGAAGGAGTCAGAATGCAAGACTTTTGACCCCAAATTAGTTGACTTTCTCCTACCATACTCCTGCTTCTTAGTTAGGTTTATAACTCTTCCTTTAATCAATCAAATTATAACTGGGCCCCTGTATCCAGTCTTATTGGATTAGGTTTAGAAAGAAAGAAAGATCTGAAGTAAAGTGTGACCTGTGGTCAGTGATATGGATCCTGCAGTTCACTGGATGTGGGTTTGAACCCCGAATCCACTACCTTCTGGCTAAGAGGAGGGGTCACCCCACAGCAAGTTATAATGACTGAGTCCTTTATTTCCCATCTATAAATTAAGATAACCAATAATATCACTCCACAATTGTATCAGTCAGCTTTTTATTACTACAACAAAATGCCAGAGACAACTCAATTTATAAAGAGAAAAGTTTTAGTTTCAGAGTTTTGAAGATTAACGTCCAATACTAGGAAGCTTTATTGCTTTGGGCCTCTGGTAAGAATGGCAGATGTGGATGGCAGTAGCACATGTCAGATCAAGTGGTCACATCTAAAGAGAGTGGCAGGAAGGGAGAGAGAGAGAGAGAGAAGGGTCACACATATCCCTTTAAGGGCATATCCTTAATGATTAAGAACCTTCTATTAAGCCCTATAACAACACTCCCTCTTCCAGTGCCCTGGGAACCAAGCTTTTTCATATGAACCTTTGGGGGACACTCATCCATACCATAGCAAGAAGATTATTGTAAGTATAAAATTAGGTGAGGATGATATATGAAAAATGATTAATACTAACTCTGCTATAGACTGAGAAATCATTCAATGACAACTATAGAATTATTACAGTTTGATTATCTCTTACTGAAATGCTTGGAACCCGAAGTGTTTAGGATTTCATATTTTTCATATATTTTAAAAATATTTGCACATATATAGATTAGATAGATTATATATATGCACTTTAGGGATGAGACCCAAGTCTAAACATGGAATGTACTTGTACTTCATATATACCTTATACTTGTAGGTGATTTTTAAACAAGCATTTTTAGTGTGCCTGCATTTTGACTGCACCCTGCTATATGAGATCAAGTGTGGAATTTTCTACTTGAGAATGTCATGTGGGTGCTCAAAGAGTTTTAGATTTTTGTGCACTACAGATTTCAGATGTTTGGATTAGGGACATTTGGATTAAAATTGTTCTGCATAACCATGTTGTTTAGAGATTGAATGTTCAGGTAAACCAAAGGAGCTGTGTGTAAAATATGAATGATTAAAGGGGGCTTAGACTGACAGAATAGGGATTAATGGTAACAGAGGCAGAATGGGAAAGGAATCCCCTATCAAAAATCATGAAAGTAATATATAATAATAATCAGATGACTTCTAGCCACATACAAAGTAATGATGTTGTATGATTTACAAGCCACCAATTTTATAGCCACTTTTCAAATCTGATTTCTGTTGTAATTATGAGATAAATAAAGGCCATCGAAGGAGACCGTTAAGGATGAAATCCAGGGGAGAAGAGAGTAGCCTACAACTTCTTCACATCTTCTGTTTCCATCTCAAAAAATTATAAAATCTCAGTTGTCTACAGATACATGTTTAATAAAGAGAAAAACCAAAGGAAGAAGCAAATCTATATCATCAACCCAGGAAAATTAGTAGAGGAGATGGGAGAACAACTGAGGCAGAATCATAAAAAAAAGTAAGTTCCATGAAACATTTTATTTTTCCTTTTGCAGCAAACAGATTCTTGTTCCCAGTGGGTGTAAATGTCACAAAAGTTTAGCAGACAGAACCCTCATTAATGGTCTTGCTGACATTAAAGATGAAGAGGGAGTAAAATACATAATTTGAAAAATCATAAGAACACACGGTTTCATTAGTGGCATATTCCGGCGTTCTCACCTACATCTCCGAAGAACAAGGTATCGATCTAGGAAGCTGCAATAATAAAACAATGCTCTATTGACTGCCCCTGCGGGGTCACCTAATATTATTTATTGAAGTAAGTTGAATAGCGGAGGGGAAAGCAGTGCCCTGGTAATAAGTGGTAATTGCTGGGAAGCGAGGCATTGCCGTTCTCATTGACCCCTGCATCCTGATATTTTGATGGATTCTATGTAACTCCATTAGGATTGGCGTTGTAATATTATACCAGCTCAGCTGTAGAACAACAGACCTCCATTTGGATCATTGATTTTTGATTATACGGCTCCTCAGCATACCCTACAAGCAATTCCCATTGCTGGGGCTGGAATATTGGAGCTGATGGGGGAACAGATGGAGAGTCCCCACCTCCACTTGTCTCCGTGGTCCTATAAAACACTGCCTCCCCTCGGAGCCTGAACAAGGCACACGCATAGCTCTCAGTGCCATGATCTGCATGATGTTTGTCCCTCCAAGTCTCATAGGTTGGAAACTTGGTTTCCAAAATGGCAGTATTAGAAGGTGGTAGGGAATCTTTAAGAAGTGGGGCTTAAGGGGAAGAGTTTAGATCAGTTGGGGGGGGGTGTCCTCTAAAGGGATGAGGGTAAGTCTCATGTGACCCAAGTTAGTTCTCTTGAGAGGATTGCTACAATGGCCAGAGCCTTTTCCCACCCCTACTCTGTCTCTGGCTTCTTATTTCATGTAATTTCTCACTTTTGCATGGGCTTTCACCATTGTGGTCCACCATGAGGTGAGTCTCTCCAGAGACTATACCACACCACCTGGATTTCCAGTCTTCCAAACAATAAACTTCTTTTCTTTCTAAAGTTAGTTGGCCTCAGGTATTTAGTGATAGCAACAAAAGGCAGACTGATATACTCACTTTGTTAATGGGTAAGAGTTAATGAGGCTTTAAAATTGTGCAGACAATGAGTATGGAAACCTAAATTCTGCAGATATAGGTTAAAATTGACTGAATTGGTCTGAATTGAAATTGATTGAATGAGACCTTGGACATCTCTGTGATAACTTCACCTATGTTCTTTAAAAATTCATGTCTTGAGGAGATGTTTCCACATCTGTCTGTTCTCTCATTTATTCCTTCACTTATTTTGATGGTGCTGTTAGTCTACAGAGCAGGGGTCCTTGCGTCTCTGGGGGTACTCAGATGAGTTCTTGAAACTCATCTCCATGACTGTGGAAGTCTAGTTAGCTCCTTTTGTTGGATCTCCATGTAATTATACAAATATTATAATTCTTTGGAGCAAAATTTGAAATAAAGATGTTCCATTGATGTGCTGAAAATCTCTAGGGAAAAGTTTCTGAATAGAAGCCATGAGCATTGCATGGGCATGAATGATATTTGTCAACTACCCCTCAGCAGGAGCAGTCTGAGTGCCATGAACCCCTCCCTCATGAACTTCTGTGTGAATTGCCCCTGGGCTATCTTCTGAGCTACAGTGGAACCATGATGTTTTGTGATGGGTCATAGCTGATTGTTTAGGAGATTGCTTTCATCAGTTCCCATGATGCATATCTGTTTGTTTCCTCAAATTGAAAGTAAGATTGGGCACAGAGGAAAAGTCTAAGAACCAAATTTTTTCTTGGACAAAGAGCCTGAAATTTAGTTTTGAAATCTAGCATCTAACCTTGGCAAATTCTGGAGCCTTCAAAAAAAAAAATGACACAATATGGGTGAGAGAGGGCTGGATATTCCTTTGAATAAGGTCCAACTGGATAGCTGTTTGCAAGATTGAGATTAGCAGAACAGGTATGAGGCCTTCCTGCATTGTCCTGACCCCCATGGAGGCTTCTCTATTGTCACATGGACTATTTTCATGCTTCTCTGACTTTTCTCCCCAGTCCCTTCTTCCTAGAATGCTTTTCTTTCTCTAGAAAGGTACATCTGTCGATGGTCAGAAGTTCCTCAATATTTTACCCCAGGGCAAAACATTTGTGATATTCAGTCTTATCCATTAACCATTTTTGTGCCAAGATGAGTCTAGTTCACAGGACTTGGACTTTTAGCAATATCTAGTGAAGAGTCATCAGCTGATTCTTTTACCTGGGAAAATGTTTCTGCAGGGAAGAGACATGAAATTCTTATTAATATCCAACTTGCTTCATATTTATTTTTCTCAATATGAATTAATAAATATTGGTATGTCATCCATTCTTTAGTTCGAGGTTGGTTAAAATGAGTACCTTACATAAAAGAGTCATCTATGTTAGGTAGAGAAAGTCTTCTTTGATGGCATTTAGTCTCCAAAGAGACCCTTCCATCCCCACTTAAGTGCAACTACACCCTCCCCTGCAGACAAGTTTGGTTAAGGGGCTCTGTGACGTGTGTGGAATCCTAGCAAGCTGATATGTAATACTGAGAAGAAGGGCCCCTCTGACCCAGCACCATAGCACTGACAACAGTTCCTGAACACAACTGAAAGACAGGGCCTGGCTCAAGAATTAGCTCTGCAGTGATTCTTAGCAACTTATAGGGAGAAGCCCAAGGTAAGATGAGGCTTTCTGATAACACAGAGCAGGGGCAGACTGGGAGTTATGGCAAGTTGTTCTCCACTAGAGTCTGGCAGGATATATATTCTTTACTCCATCACTGCAGGAGGGAGCAGCTGGTCAGCACTTGAACCAGCCACCCTGTCCATTGCCCACTGGTTGGAAGGGCACCATCAGTAATATATTTTCATACTTGCTTGGCAGTTTCCTTAGACTTGATGGGCAGAGCATTTTCTTAGCCACATTAATAGAACACTACCCAGGGCTTCTGCTTTATTCTTCAAAAATATGAGTCCTATTTGCCATTAAATGGATGGATCTGGAGCCTATCAGGCTAAGTGAAATAAGCCCATCCCCCACAACCAAGGGTGAATGTTCTCTGTGGTATGTGGAAGCTAACCCAATATAAGGATGTGGGGGGAAAGGGGAAGAATAGAAGTTCAGAGAATTAGATAAAGGAGATGAAGGGAGGGGAGGGGAGATAGGAATAGGAAAGACATTGGAAAGAATCTGACGTCACTTTTCCATGTGCATATATGAACACACCACAGTGAATCCCACCATCGTATACATACACAAGACTTGGGCCCCAGTTAGAATACGATATATTCCATGCATGTACAATTTTATATATATATATAAAAAAAACAATTAGTCCTGCAAAGAACTCACAGTGAAGTTATCCATGGAAAAACTGAATGTAATGTGGTATATTCTTGCTTTCTCTTGGAGATTGTCCACTGGTGTATCGTAAGTTTTGAAAAGTCCTACCTGGCAGAAAACTTCTTAACAATTATTTAAGATGATTTTTAATGATTCTCTCTAATGCATTTGATTGCATTTTGGTTTCTTTTTGAGCTGAACAACTCCTGCAGTCACAGAATGATGGATCTAGGGAATGTACTTCAGGAAACAAACGTTTTCCTCAGGAATTATACAGTCAGATCTCGCCTGGGAGGCATCCTGTCTCTTTAAGGTGAGTTTTCATCTTTTGTCATCCTATTCTCATTTTTATTAATATTTTGTAATTTGACCCCCTAGAGGGTGACTCCACTTCCTTATTTCCAGGCATTTCCTGGGGTATCTCACTGCGACCCCTTCTGCCACCTGGACTATTGGGTTTTCTAAATGTTATCCTAAAGTACTGTCAAAAATAAATACCTGTTGCCACATGTCAGGCTGTTTAATGTGACTGAGGAAGCCTTGTTCCTATATACTTCCTCCTAAATGCATTTTGCTAAAGGGCATTTTAAAAAAAAGGCACATTAAATTTTATGGTGACTTTAACAAACAAGTCAGTGATCCTGATTTCAATATGAGCAACCAGCAGTTAAAGAGAAAGGTCAGCTAAGCCACGGCATATAGAGTTTCTGCTTAGAGATGGCTGACTTTCCCTGTGTAGCAAACGCCCATCGCTGACGACTCCCTCATGCTATAGTTAAAACATAGATTCTAAATAGTAGGGCTAATGACTCCAAAATTAAAATAGCCCTGGCCCCTGGAAGCAGTTAGTAATTAACTTTTAATTTTATACAGAAGCATATCATGCTCTTGACCCTTGACTTTATTTAGTTCTCTCCTGGCATTTGAAAAGCATGATCTACTAAATAAGGTTGTTAAAATCAGTATTTCAGAGAGAAGTCATTGTGGGAAATATGCATATGGAAATTATAGCCAGAGGGGCACTTAGTAAAGCTGCCTCCATGGATTTAAATTTGTGCTAATTGCTATTGCTATATTATTCAAAATTATAAATTAGACTATTAGCAAATGGAATTATAGAAGACCTACAGGAGCAAAACAATTATTGTCTTTGAGCCATGGAATGTTACAGCTCAAGAAGAATTTATGAAAGATCTATTAATATTACTCTCCTCCTGGACAATTGGGGAAACTGAGGCTGGGTAAGGGAGCTGGCATCATCTAAGATTATGCAATTGCTAAGAGGGAGTCTTTGTTTTAGCTTACAAGAAAATAGGACCTGACAGTGGAATATTTTAATTGTTGTTATTTTGTGTTTTTTATGAAAAAGAACTCTCAAGTTGAACTTTAATCTGCCATTTACTCTTGGAAGGTGGAGAGAGAATCACAAACTCTAGGGGCATAGTTTGTGCATAGGTTAGACTGAGACACAAGTGCCCTATCAACAGCTAAGAATTTTGTACTTGAGCCGGGCTCAATGGCACACACCTGTAATCCCAGCAGCTTGGGAAGCTGAGGCCGGAAGATCACAAGTTTGAATCCAGCCTCAGCAAAAGTGAGGTACTCAGCAACTCAGTGAGGCCCTATCTCTAAATAAAATATAGGGCTGGGGATGTGGTTCAGTGGTCCAGTGCCTTTGAATTCAATCCCTAGTACCCCCCGTCAAAAAGAAAATTTTTGCACTTGAACTGAATTTTATTTAGTATGGTATATTAGGTTAGTGTCACTACAATAAAATACCTGAGGCCATTAACTTATAGAGAGAATAAAATTATTTAGTTCAAAGTTCTGGAGCTTCCAGTCCGGGTTGAGGGCACCATATGGATACCAGAGCAAACCTCTCACATCGCAAGCCAGAAGGCAGAGGAGACTGATAGCCCAGAGCACTACACTGTCCTGTGAGGGCATATTCCCAATGACCTAAGGACCTCCCACTAGGCCCCACCTCTTAAAGGGCTATAGCACCTCCCAATACCACCAGCTTGGGGACCACCCTTTATATATGCACCTTTGGAGAACACCACCAATGTTCACACCATTGGATATGGGTCTTTGTCAGCTCAGGCAACCATAACAAGATCCCACAGATTGAATGACTTAAATAACAAATATGTATTTTCTCATAGTTCTAGAGGCTAAAAGCCAAGATCGAGGTTCTATCAAGGTTAGTTCCTGATAAGTCATCTCTTTGGGGATTGTAAATGTCCATCTTCTCATGGTGTGCTCATATGGCTTTTCCTCTGCACAGGGAAAGAGAGAGAGAGAGAGGTGGGGGGACAGAGGCAGGGGGAGAGATCTGGTTTATTTTTTCTCTTCCTTCAAGGACAACAGACTCATCAGATAAGGGTTTTGCTCTCATGACCTCATTTAACCTTAATTACCTCCTGAAGACCCTATCTTTAAATGCACTTACATTAGGGTTTAGGCTTTTTCAACACATAGATTTTTGAGGAGACTCAATTCAGTCCATAACATTCCACCCTTTAGTCCCTCCAAATTTATGTTCTTCTCTCATGCAAAGTACAAGTGCCCCTTTCCAACAGTCTCCCCAAAAAGCAAGGAAGAAAGACCTCATCAGAAACCAACCAAGGTTGAGTGTTAGTTGGTGGATTATAGCAGCCTGGCTGTATATTTTATAATATTCAGTTTCTTTTCTTTCAAGACATATAGAGAGAAACACACACACACACACACACACACACAGAGAGAGAGAGAGAGAGAGAGAGAGAGAGAGAGAGAGAGAGATGGGGGTTGGAGCTACTTCAGTCAGTAACAATACACTCAACACCCCTTTGTAGGAAGAGTTCAGGACTGACAGAAGAGGTGGGTGGGAAGCAGGACTCCTCATGGTTATTATTGATTTTTCAGTTGTCCCAAGGTTTGTCCGCATCTTGTATGCCCTGCTTTATCCTAAGACCTGAAATTTTAAATCCTGCTTTGGCCTATTTGAATCAAACAAGGCCCCAGAGTTATAGCTGTGGGTCCTTCTGCTGTTGCCAGAGCTGCTTCTCAGCTGGAGTGAAAGCATCCCGCCGAGCGAGGTCCCCAACAGCTGTCCCTCAGCCCGACAGCTTAGCTTCCCCATTGGCCTGGGAAATTACTCAAGTGAATGAATCCCAGCCTCCCATGGGAACCAGAAGCACCTTCTCCTCCTGTCACTGCAGAGTCCGTCTGCCAGCCCTGTGGGTCCACTCTGCTCCTGAGTGCAGCCACATGACCTTGCATGGCCCGTGGCATCCTCCTAAGCATATGTAACTAATAAAGTGTCGTCTATCTCATGTGTCCAGTACTGGGTGTCATCGAGGGGAGGCCCCCCCCTTTGCCAATGGTGTAACTATGAGGGAATCAGAACACCCACCCAGGAACATGAAGACATTTCAGTTACCAAGACCCTGTCTCTTTGGAGTGCTCCAGCTGTTTTGGCCTGTGGGGGTCCATATCCCACCCAATTCCTTGCAAAGGGATTTTTCCCTTTGACCATACACAGTTTTCTACACCAGAGTCTGGATAAACACAATATTCTCTATCTGCTGACATTTTCAGTGATGTTTTATCTTGCTCATATTGATTGACACTCTGGGAAGCTTGCCTTAATTGGCTCAGTGTGTGTGTGTGTGTGTGTGTGTGTGTGTGTGTGTGTTGGTGTCTTAAAAGAAAAGAAGCTGGATATTAGAAAAGCCCGTATCAGCAGCCAGGCGGCTATAATCCACCAGCATTTATCCATTGAGGATAAGTGCTGCAGTCTGGCCTCAAAAAGAAGGAAACTAAACCATGGATATAAAGTTGGCATTGTATAAGATCTGCTTCCGAACAGACCTGAATTTTAGACTCCTATTTCAAAAAACAATGGTACTGTTTTTTTCCACCGTGTTATCCATTTCCAAATGGCCTTCCCTTCTGTAGGAAAACTCAGTTTTTGAAAGACAGGTTATGTTTCAAAGTTTCATGCATATGTTAATTTAGGGATGACCTTAGGAAGCACTTGTCCTGTAAGTCAGTTAAAAGTTTGTAGATTGGACCTGAGAGGCCTCTTAGTTAAATTATTTCACAGATGGAAAAGGAGATTTGCTATGAGCCATAGTAGAAAATAATACTTTTAGAAAATTTGAAACTAAATAAACATTAAAACAATGTACCACCCCCCAAAAAAGTATCTTTTCCATCTAGGCTTTAATTTTGCTATCTGAACATAGGCAGATTAAGAATCATAAATCCCTCTTAACTTATGACTAAGTGTAAAATTATTGAATGCAAACTGTATTTTATGAGTTCTAAACTTCAAACTCAAAAGCATCAGAAGCATATTTGTTTCCTCTTTTTCCCAATATCTCATGAAATGATAGTGAAGGAATCAACCAGGAAAATACAGGAGAAAAGAAAGGAGGCCATTAGCAGCTGTGAGATTCTAACACCGAAAGAGGAAAAGATACATGTAAGAAGCAGGGTTTCAACCGAGTAGATTCGGTATCATGAAATAGGGATTTGAGAAGGAAAAACCCAGATATCATAGAGATGGAGGTGATCATCTAGGAAAATTATCAAAAATGATCTAGAGCTAAAGAGAGCAGAGAATCTTCTACACAGTGATAAAATACCAATAAAATACCAATTTTACCCCGATATCACTGGGAAATTTGATGGTGATATGTATAAATGAAAAAGTTTGAAAGCTAACATGCCTGAAGGGGTAAAAACACTAAAAGGTCTACAAGGAGCCTGAATTTTCATCTATCTTCTTGTAACCAGCTATGGATACTAGATGACAATGGAGCAATCATTTCAAAGTTCAAAAATAAATTCTTTTTCAAGTAATAATTTTATATCTAGACAAATTTATCATTGTATCCGAAGGGGAAAAATAATGTTTTGAGACATTCAGGGAACATTCAGGTTATCACCAATGCATCCATGTTGGGGAAGGAGTTCCGTGGGGATAAATCTGAGGATGTTGGCTATGCAAGATTTCCATGTGCCAGGTGTGGTGATGATGGTGGTGCACACCTGTAATCAGCTCAGGAGGCTGAGGCAGGAGGGTTGTGAGTTCAAAGCCAGCTCCAGCAAAAGCAAGGCACTAAGTAACTCAGTAAGACCCTGTCTCTAAATAAAATACAGAATAGCCCTGGGGATGTGGCTCAGTAGTCGAGTGCTCATGAGTTCAATCCCCGGCACCCTGCTCCCCAATAAAAATTTCCATGTAATAGATGGGAACATTATTATAGAAACTAGGAAATATTATTCTACAATGAAGAGAGAAACATGTCCAACATATTCATACTATTCATCAAACTACAAGCTATCAAACATTGCTTAACTCACATTTTTTTATATAAGAAATTTAATGATAGAGTCACTTTTGGTGTAATACATAATTCTGATGTTTTGATTTCAAATATTCAGAAGTGTTATTTTCTACTCTGGTCCATGGCAAACATTCTTTTCCAGAGGTGAAATATTTTGGTTAAAAGAATTTCCCAGGGTCTAATGTGTGAACTTAAACACCACGTCTAACAACGAATGGCGGAGGAAATGCTTTTTAAAGCCACCTCCTAAAATGAAAGTAATTTGAAATTCAAAGAAACAAACAGCAAGAATAACAAGCATAAAACTCGACCTGAAAGCATGCATTTGGAACTTCAAATGTGGCGCAATATCAGGCAATTGACAACAGCAACAGCAAGAGGAATCATTTAACTTTGATGTGAAGACCCTTCTCCTCTGAGCAGCAAAAATGTCACAACTCTAAACCCTGAGAGAAAGAAATATAATTCAGGTATTCTGCCTTGCTCCACGGGAAGCTATATTTACACAGTAATTTTATCAGATATAATGTTTCTGGCAAGTCAAGTCAAAGGCAAGTCGTCAAAGACTTAATTATGATTAACGAAATATTCCTTAAGGTTTCTGGAATAAGAAATGAGAAAGGAAGGATTTTATTTAATATCACAGATGAGCTGTAATAACGTATTTATAAAGGGGGTAAGTAGCGTTATGAATTAGCTGGATTTGGAACTACCATGGCAAAGACTCAGCCAATGGCTGGTACTCAGAGTTGACTCACCAAGAAAAAGGGGTCACAGCACGGGCTTCAGGGTTGTAGAGGTGAAAAGAGAGAAAATCAGACATATGAAAAGTTGCTGAATATGAAGAGTGGAATTGGGGGTGGGATGGAGGAGGTTCAGGGAACTGTCGCCTTTTATCATAAGCCTCTGTCTACCATGTTTTTGGTGGTATTACCTTTATTCCATATTTATACATGCATAATTCCTAATGGAATTATGTATATTTATGTGCACAGCTATGTGTAATCTTTAATGTTAAAGCAGAGCACACAGAATCTTTTGAGAGTATTATGCATGAGTTTTCTCATATTCTCAATTTCTTTTACCAATATCATTTCTTTTTTTCTTCAGGCAGGTAGGTTCCATTGAACACCAGATTCTGTGTGATCCTTTGTGATCTCACTATATCAGTCTTTCTTCCCAGTTTGGAAACCACCAAATCCATCTGCCACCTCAGGGTCTTTCCACTTGCTATCGCCTGTTCCTTGGGAAACTCTCACCTGAGACCTTCCTTACACAAGTCTTTCCATATTGTTTGGGGTCTCTGTTCTTGCCACCAACTCAGGAAGCCTTTTCTGACATCCCTAGCTAAAATGCACTCTTGCCACTTTATTAAAAAAATCTTTTTAAATTTATTATAGCAGACTCATATAAAGGCATATATTCATAATAAATATGGACATTTTAAATAATGGTGGATTAAAATGGAACAAATTCAGTGCATCCCAAATCTACTTTATGTTTGAAACATTACTGTACTTTGGAAGCCCCGTAACCAATCATTTCCCCCTCTTTCCTCCTCCGACTTAGTCGTCTGACTTAGTCTGCCCAGGACAGCTTCATGTATTCTTTTTTTTTTTTTTTTTTTTTAAGAGAGAGTGAGAGAGGAGAGAGAGAGAGAGAGAATTTTTAATTTTTTTTTTTTTTTTTTAGTTCTCGGCAGACACAACATCTTTGTTGGTATGTGGTGCTGAGGATCAAACCCGGGCCGCACGCATGCCAGGCAAGTGCGCTACGGCTTGAGCCACATCCCCAGCCCCTTCATGTATTCTTAAACAATTCATTGTTTAGTTGTGCCTATTTTCGAACATTACATAAATAGAATCATTCTTGTCATTATCCTCTAAGCAATACAGTATGACAACAATTCATATAGTATTTACATTGTATTTGGTATTATAACTAATCTAAAGATGATTTAAAAGATACAGGAGAATGCATGTATGTTATATGCAAATATCACGCCATTTTTTATACGGAACTCAAATGCCCAAGGATTTCGATATCTACAATGGAACCCATTCCCCAAGATACCAGGCTAACTCTAAAAAAGAAAAAGAGGAGGGAAGGCTGTATAAAAGACAGTTCCTCGAGTCAGTCACCAGGTGGCGGGATGGGCCCAGGACAGTATAGTTGCTATTCTGGTTTTTTTTTTTTTCCCTCCTTGAGGGGAAGTGTGTGAAGACTTGCACAAGTCAGATTCAAAAGATTTGTGGGGTATAGATGTAGGCAGAAATTAGTATATTTTTGTAAATCCCATGCTCATAATTTTGGGGCTCTATCCCAATTATGTCCAATAGTAAGTTTCCATTAATGGTGACCTACACATTGAAGTAATATTTGTTGGCCAAGATGCCAATGTGGGCGAATTTTATTTGCATTCTTCTCTTTCAGATTAGTTTCCAAAACAACCCAAGTTCAGTTACTACTCAATGACTTAAGCGATACCCATATATGTGTGTAATATAAAATGTTTTTATTTATTCTTTTCTAAACATAAGACTTCATCTCCATTGAACAAAGTATTTTTTCAAATCCAGTTTTAAGAGTAGTTGGTAGGTTTTGAAACTGACCGACTTTTGGCTGAATTGGATGAAGAATCAATTATTATTTGCTTAGGCCGTGATCAAATAAATCAAAACTGCCTTCAGCCCTCACTAGCAACATGTAGGTAATTAACTTTCCAAAAGTTGAGACCAGTGGCGTGACTTGGCAAAGGGGATGAATGAAGGATTCCCTGTGCCAAGTTTGGTACCTAATCAAACTTCACGCGCTTGGAGTGGTGAACAGAACTCCAGCCCATCGAAGTTCAAGTCTATTTACCTTTGATAAAACACCATTTCCTCTTTCTAATGAAGAAAAAACAAATGATGTTTCAAGACCTTTTTTTTTTTTTTTTTTTTGAAGAAAAAGATGTGAAATGGGTTTTAGATGTTAAATGCTTCTTCCTGAACAACTTAACACATAGATAGGTCAAACAAATAATTAAAAGGGAAAAAACGGTGGGTGGGGGGAGTAGTCATCATGAGATTTGAGGCTGAGAGCATTTAGGAAATTGTCCTGGAAAACTCAAAGAGCTAAGAGAAAAACAGGAATGTTTTTCAGAGTGGGAAAATGTTAGAGAATAGCAAGGAATTTCCACTCACTGAATCCAGATATCTTGAACGAGTTTGGGAGAGGGTGAGTTTCTCTAGTCCACAGAGACTCTAATGCCCTCATCTCAAGATCATTTATTTGAGTTCTGTCCACACAGGGGTGAAAGGCACAACTGGACCAGCTCCAGGCTGTCAATAGTCCCTCCGTTCTCTGAAGTGCTCCAACCCCAGGGAAAGGCTTTGGCGAATGGTCAGAACTGTCCTCTTTGGGATCCCCTTTCCCTCCTGGGTTCAGTCAGAACCACACTTAGTTTCAGATCCAGTTACTTCTTGTTCACCTAAATCAACGATCTCAATGGAGATTTACTGATGGCAGAAATTCTTATGCCCAGAGGTGTTATCCTAATTCATACGCAGCACACCTCTGATCCCAAGGGGCTGAAAAAGTGCAGTAATTACCCAGAAATGTGATGCTTGGAGTGTTTTATTGCACTTACAAAATGAAATGTATACATAAAAATCAGGAGGCCTGTTAGATGCCGTGTATTTACTAGGTCTTATGGACATCCTGGCTGTGGCCATGACATCACCCAGAGCCAATCAGTAGTCTCCTGGCAACCGCTCCTAACCACAATTCATAACCAGGCCACATTTCAGGGACTGACTTTTTTTTTTTTTTCAATGAAATTGCTCATAAAACAAAATAAAGACCTACGATGTACATACAGCTTATCTGGTCTGTTTATATCTCAGTCTCATCCTCCAGGGCTTTCTTCTCAAATCATCTTTTTTTTTTAAGAAAAAGAAATAATTTTACAAAAAAATGAAAATATTTTAAAATTATATCGTAGACCAATATTAACATCTGAGAATTCGAGAAGCTGGGGGAAGAAACTATTTCCTAGAGAAAACTGTAACATTACTAAAGAATAATATGCATAGTAATGCATAAATACATTGTTGTGTTTGTACATATTTTGAGCATTATTGGCTATTCATACACCTCTGTAAGATGAAATAATGTCAATGTCTAAATGATTTGCTTTCAAACCATAGAAGAAATTATTAAGTGAACATATGTGACAAGAGTGATCCAAAAGGGCAGAAAAAAATATTCTACATCAGGGAAAATAGAAATAATATGAGCTGCATGTGAAAATTGTTGATTTTGTGTACAATAATGATTTTTGTGGTTTATTTATTATGTGGATCACCCTAAGATCTGCCAAAATTTTAATGATACTTTTTCCTAATTTTCATCCCTTACTTAGAATGCTTTCCAAGGAGATCTTATTTGTTCATTCTGAATTTTTAAAAGTTCTTTTATTTTAAATTGGAGAATAATATACATATGAAAAAGTATGACCTAAGTATATAATTTCTTAAAAGTTGCATTTTTTCTTTTCTTTAAATTCAAATATCCAAATTAGCTGGCATAAGTCTTGGTTTAATTTCATTGTAACAAATCTGCACTGATGTTTCAGTATTAAAATTTCTGATATTTTCAAACATTAATTTCTTAATTCCATGTTAGCTTTGGCAGTGGAATTGGATTAAGGTAAGCTAATTGCCAAACACATATTCATTCTTTCCCTTTTACTTAGCTTCATTTTTGGTTTATCCCAAACCAAACTTTCCCATTCTTGCTTATACCTGAATGAGGCCATGTGACTAAATTCTGGCCAATGAGATATCAAAGTCTGGTAGAAGGTTCCAGAAAAGCTCCTTAAAAAGCCTTCATCTCCAAAGATGCAATAAAACCACCATACAAACTCTGGATCGCCAACACAAATTTCTTTAGGGAGAAATAAACTTTTAGTAATTAAAGCTTCTGTTATTGGGTGGTTTTCTTACACATGTGGTTGAATGTGATTTTAAATAATGCTTCAAGCAAGGTACCTATGTTCTTTATCCTTTTAAGTTTCTTGGGAATATTTCCAGAAAGAAGAATTATATTATTTATTAATATAAATATATTATTTATCAATATATTATTTATTAATATAATGTTATTGTTCATTAACACAATTCTATAAATATTCATATAATTAATATGATTATTGTAATTAAATTAATTATATTAATATATTATGTTAGAATGGTTATTATGAATATATTACATATTAATATTATATTGATTATATTAATATTTATAAGAATTATATTAATGAACAATATAATTGTTGTAATTATATTGATTATTTATAAAGTACATAGTGTTTGTCATAGAAGAGGTACTTTCCGTGTATTATCTCACCTAATCCTCCTTAGGTAGTTATGACTCTACATCTTACAGAGGAGGACTTGAAAATATCAGAGAGGAAAAGAGTATCCCTCACACAGTAGATCTGTGGCCTGACTGGGTTTTATACCATGAACTTCTCCACTATGCAAACCTGCATCCCCAATCTTATTCTGGAAAGGTCCAAGGTCCCATTGGACCCGGAAGTCCTGCTGAGAAGCAACTAACAAGATCATATTGCGTGTAAAACATTTTACAGCCACCTAGTTGCTGAGTGCAGGGAAGTCAGGCTTTGGCTGTCCCTGAAAGAGTTCATCAAGGGAAGAACATGGTGGCCTCTCATCACAGCGTCTCCTTCCTTGGAAGAGAATCACGAAACTTCTTGCTCAATATTCAAACAACTTTAATGTCTACCACACCAATACAGATAAAGGCAAGTGCTTCTGTTGTCCTACCTTATTCAATAGGGAAAAAAGAAAAGAATCTATTTTCTGATTCTATATGATATTTGCTTTTTCAAGACGAATATAGCAAAAGATTATGTCCATGTTTGGATGTCGGTGCACATAATGCTCACGTACTTCAGGGTGCTCATGGAGTGGGGCTGTGGGCTGCGGGGTAACGTGAAACTCTGTCAGGCAGAATAATCTGGGCAAAATAAAATGTTTCTGTTGACCCCTATGTACCAAACTCAGGGTTTCTGTTGTTTTGTATTGCTTCATGCTCAGCCTTAATAAGCTCATGGCTGACCTAGATCTGTCTACCTTGTCATGATTCCTTTATCCGTGAAAATACCAAAGAAAATGCACAAAGAAAACACCTAATTCTCAGTGTCTAGCACAGTGTGGATGGGGAGTAGACATTTGTTAACTGATTGACTAATAAATTGTAAAGGGGGAAAACCAGAAATGTGTCAAGCACACCTTAGATCTATTTGGGCTGGGGTTGTTTCCTGATTCCTAGTGCAAATAAGATATATGGCCTGGCTTAGGTGACTGGTCCTCAGTGAACCTCATCTGTATAATGGACATGATACCAACCCTTCCCTGAAGAACTGATGAAAGGATTGAGGCTTATGTACCAGTGAACCTGTCTCCTGCTCCCACAGGCTTTTTGCTGGTTGTTGCTCCCGGGAAACCTACCAGAAGGGGGCGCTGTGGAACCAGCTGGTCCCGCTAGGAAACACTGATTTCTGATTATAAACCAAGTGTTGGAAATCCATGGCCTATTCAGTTTCCTCTTTCTTTCCTCCTCCTTGTATGAGAGGTGACATAGAATCCTTTCAAAGCATTCTGTGCAAATCTTGAAATGAAAAATCCAAAACGACTCTTCCCTTGTGACTCCAGGTTGGTTGGCAGGGTCCTGGTAGGACAATACAGTCAATGGAACCTACCATTCTGGCCAGAGATGCTGAACGTTTTACCTGATTCACCTAAATACGTACCTGTCTCTTTCTAGGCCCATGAGCAAGGGCTGACTGATTCATGTCTGCGTATGTGACACATAGCTGAACACATAGAGTCCAGTGGCTAGTTGATAAAAAATTGTTGGATAAATGCATGGGAAAATATGAGCTACGCAAACCACCCAATTTGTCTAAGAACTCACTTCTCTCCTTTCAATTCTCTTTCCCATAATCAACAGGAACATCCTAAGGAATGGGCTATTTTCACTTAAAAAAAAAAAAAAGGTATAAAAACCTTCCATCTCCTTAGCTGGATTATTATAAAACCTTCCCAGGAAAGTGCAGAAAGAAAAAATAAAATAGTAAATAACAAGAAATTTGGATGTTGAATGTCCCCCTAAGACCCTGTGTTAAAACCTTGGTCTTCAGGGTGGTACTATTAGGAGTGAGGCCCAGAGGGGAGGTACATGGGTCACTAGGGGCATGCCCCCACTTATGGCATTGCGAGGCCCTCTACCATGTGCTTCCTACCGGTGTCATCTAGCACCCCCACCAGAGGTCCGAAAACAAGGGGTTGGCCTGAACATGAAACCGTAGCCTTTAAAATCATGAGCCAACACAAACCTTTTTTCTTTCTATGTTATTTATCTCTGGTATTTTGTGACAGTGAGTGGAAAGCTGACTGACACAACCTCCCAACATGCAGCTTGGAACTCTTTATCTCCTGTGTTGCAATGTCGAAGGAAGGAAGTTCTGCTTATTTGTCCTATTCCACTGCTTGTCTGCATGGTGGGTCTCCACCATAGCACAGTTCCACTATGAATCACTATTGGTTTTCGAGGTGACATTCCTATCGCTTTGTTCTAAAAGGCAAGATGGAGGAAAACACAAGTGCAGTTTGGTCTTCTTAGAGCTGTGTTGTGACCTTCTTCAGTCCACTGGGCCAGCCCTGATGTATAGTAAAAGCAAATGTCCTTTGGAGTAGAATTTTTAAAGAAGTCCAGGGTTTTGCAAGCCTATTTGTCTCTGCCACCTCTTCTCTAACTTCCGAATGGTCTTCCCCCGTGTGTCCCCCAGCCCAGACTACCATGGCATGGGTGGCCATTAATACATTATTTCCCTTTCCTGTTATCACAATATAAAGGATTTTAGCATTGACCTTTCTATCAAAACATTCTTTGTTGAGAATGAAAAGCTATTCACTGTTAGAGCCTTATCTATAGGGTTTAACCAGAGGATCAAATCCAAAGAGCAGAATTCGTTTACTTTGTATTAAATGAGCTCGGTTAAGAAGTCTCGATTTTGGCAGAAAGGTGCATTAATCACAAGGAAAAGAACAGATCTCTCTTTTCACAGCTTCTGGTTTACTTTCAATACAGTTACACAGTGAGGCTTTTGTTCTTGAAAAGTAGCACTGTATTTAAATACAGTAAATATAACAAAATTGCCTTCTTAAAATTACACAAGAGTTCCTCCAGCCCAGGATGCCCATAATAACCTCAGTGTTGCAGGACTAACTTTACAACTTCAAAAAGGCTCTAAATTAGTTTGGACAGATGGGTTTTATCCCGAGGAAATCAATGAGTTTTTGTGAGTTTGACTTAATTTTTATGCAGCTAGCACTTTGAGATGAAATTAAAATATGTATGAAAAACATATTAAAGTTTCCCATGGGTCCGTAGTTGTTTGTACATTTACAAGGTGTTAAAGAGATGATTTAAAAACTAACTCTATAAGGGATCAATGCAAGCGGACCATGATTTATGGTCTTTCATGACAGTTTTGACACTTTGGGCCTAATGTCTTGTGCGTGTTGAACCGCTAATTATCTTTTAATTCATAAGGGCTTCGTGGCATTTTATAAGTGTAATATAATATATAGAGCTGGATCACATAGAAAAGCTCAGGGAAAAACATGGTTTACACGTTTGGTTGAGTGGGTAACATGTGTAAGCAAATTTGGGTCGAACCTGGTTGAAAAGGCTTCTTCATGATGCTATAAAACCAAAGCTTTGCTTTTACCTGCCTGACTCCAGAGAAACCAAAGATTTTACTTTTTAAAGGTATCTGCAGGATTAAGGCTTTAGTGGATTAGAAATCATACTCCTATTACAAACCAAGAAGTTAAATAGAGCCCCAAATACAGTCGGTATCCAATAAACATTGGCAGATTGAAGAAACAATTGAATGGTAGCCAAAAGTGCACTTGATTCCAAATTTTCTCTTGCCTTTCAACAAGGTTCCTTTAGTGAGATAATACTATGTATCAGCGAGTGTTGTCAGCTTTGGTAGAAACACAGAGAGTATGGCCCAGCCACCAGCCACCAACAGGGCACTTACAGCCTCACAGCGTCACACGTCATGCCACAGGTAACATGATCCCAGAGAAGAACACCAGCAAAGATGAGCCATGTTGCAGCTGAGAACTGAAGCCAGAGAGACAGCGTGGGTGGCATTATTTTTACTGCCATTTTACAGATGAGGAAACTGAGGCACAATGATAGAAAATCGTTTGTCTAAAACTATGTGGCTGGATGATATAAACAGTAGGAGGTCTGGCCTTTTGAGATAAACTATTGGAACAACTGTTCTGGAAGAGAGAAAAAAAAGTCCTAATGGAGTTCCAAAGGCTTAAATCACCCTTGCCTTGTAAGAAAAAGAAGGGAATCTAAAATTACAGCCTGGTCATTGGGATCCCTGCATTTGAAATGACTATGAAATTCATATGCCTTTGGGAAATATAAATTCTAGTCCTGCAAAAGGAATTCCCTAATCCAACTTCACAGCTGGGGAAAAGTCATTTAGGGCAAAGGCACCACATAAAAGAGAGAAGGCCCCTTTCAGATCTATTTTCTGGTCATCTTCCATTATCCCTACCTTATTTACCTTATTATATGTCAGGGGAAAAGATGAGGGTCAACTGAACTACTTCCCCTGAATCTTTTCCAAGTGTGAGATGTGCAAATGTGGGTGAAGGAAGGAGGAGAGATGAAGAGCAGGGCACTGCTTAGACCCAGCACCATCAACAGTGAGAGAGCGTGGGCTCTCTCTCGTCCAGCGAGGAAGTCCACGGAACAGGATACAGGAGAGTGTGGCTGCAGAGTCCCTAATCAAGACCTCTGGAGACCAGGCAGGATTTTATTGCACAGTTACCATGTATATATACTCAGGCAGTAGCTAAGCAGATTACAGGCAGCCATCAATGCAATTTCTTGCTAACTGTCCTTGCAACAACCAATCGAGGAGCAAGTCATGGAGCAAGCACAGGATCTGCAATACATGGCCTCATGCCCAGGGCTGTGCCTACAGGGTAAGCAGCCTGCCGCTCACGCACCTAGCATGAGGGGAGTAGCCTGCCATTCAGATGCTCTTAATGTATGCCATGTATGCAGTACTCCATGCACCTGTCCCCACAAGAGATCAGTCACCATGAATGAGACTGATAGGTTTCCTGGACTATCTCAGCTAACAACCAAACCATGCTCAGAAGTAAGAATTAATACCAAGTCCACACAATGGGGGATGAAATTGAGTCGCAGAGTTGAGTACCTGCCATTGGTTTCAAAACTGGCAAGAGGCTGGGGCAGGAAGGGAGACTTTTAGTCCTCATTTTTTGGGAGGTGGGGAGATAACTGAAGATTGAATTCAGGGGCTCTCAGCCACAGAGCCACATCCCCAGCCTTGTTTTATATTTTAATTTAGAGACAGGGACTCACTGAGTTGCCTAGCGCTTCACTTTTGCTGAGGCTGGCTTCGAACTCATGATCTTCCAGCCAGCCTCCCAAGTGTGTGTCACCACACCCAGCTAAGTTCCCATTCTTGGCATCACACAGTCAGCCTTTGATACCCTTCTGGATCTGTGGTGACCAGGCTGGACCTCACAGCTATTATGAAGAGCAGCATCAGATACAGGGCTCAGGGACCAATGGCCCATCCTGGGAAGTCAAACGTGTGCAAAAAATAAGCCAGTCCAGGAGGGATGGTGCTAAGTCTCATAAAGCAGGGGCAAAGTGTAACTGACCCAAAGGGGATGGGTGTCCCTAGTGGGGTGAAGCAAAAGATTCATAGAGGAGATGGATTTATATAGCCATGCATCTGGAACGTATTTGGAAGACAGTCACAGCTGAATTATGTTTGATATTAACCTGGCTCCTAACTTGGGTGATAAACTTTGGCCCAAAGCAAGTTCCATACATTTAACTGTGCCCTAGCTTGATGTGGCAGCAAATTGTAACCTAGCTTAGAGTATATGCACTGGTAACCAAGCAACTGGGTTTCAGCCTTTTATAGCAAGCAGTCGAACTTCAACCAATCACAGGCTGCCCACTGATCAAATCATGTACCTATTAGGTAAATGCCAACTACAACCAATCAGATTGTTTCTGGATGTCACTTCCCGTTTCTCTGGCTGTAACTATCACCTTCACAGGAGGAGGGGTGGGGCGTCACGAACTAATTTTCGGCTAGACTTTCGCTGTTTTCCAGAAATGTTTTCTTGCTCTAGTAAATGTTAAAATTCAACTCATGTAAGATTCTATCTTCCTCACTCAAGAAAGCCTGGGGATGCTGATCCACACAGCCAGGGACCCTGATTTCTCTGGCCTCCTCCTCCACTTACCCTGGCCTGTGACTTTTGCACTGGAGCTGCAAATGGCTACTACATCTGTAGGCCTCATAGTCCCATTTCAGACAGGAAGAAGGATGAGACAAGAAGCAGGAAGAGGTCAGCTTTGTCTCAGAAAAGCAAAACCTTCACCCATTCATATCTTTTATTTTTGGTGCTGGGGATTGAGCCCAGGGCCTTGTGCATGCAAGGAAAGCACTTTACCAACTGAGCCATAGCCCCAGCCCACCCATTCATATCTTAACTAGCCAAAATGGTGTACACTGGCCATGTATTAGGACATAAAGGGAAGAAATCACCAAACTGTCTGAAAGTTGTTGGATCCTATTAAGTCCCTGCCAGCAGTGTAGGAGAGTTTCAGCAGGATATCCTGAACAAAATTGAAATTCTGTTGATAGGAGGAAGAGAGAAAGGAACTTGGATAGGCAATGAGCAGTGCCTACAGGAGCCCCAAAGGTGAGATGGTTGGTATTAAGAGAAGTGAACAAAGGGGAAAGCAGATCCAGGAAGAAGGAACTACACACCCAGGAGAAAAACAATGGATGTGTGGACGGAAGCCAGAAGTCTAGTTTCGTGTGTGGTACAATCAAGAGGGAATTGAGACTAGAAGTGTCTATTGGGTAAAATTACAGAAAGCCTTCCCTTGAAGACTTGCTTGCAAACTTCATTTTAATTCTTTAAACAACAAGGGAGCATTGACAATTTGTTTTTCAAAACAACTTTATTGAGGTACAATTTATGTACAACAAATTGTGCTGTTTAAAAATGCCCACAAGGGGCTGGGATTGTGGCTCAGCGGTAGAGAGCTCGCCTAGCGCAGGCGGGACCTGGGTTCAATCTTCAGCACCACATAAAAATAAAGGCATTGTGTTGTGTCCATCTACACCTAAAAAAAAAATAGATATTTTAAAAAAATATCCTTACAACCATTGTCACAATCAAGGCAGTGAGCATTTTTATTACCCTGAAAAATTCGCTTATGGTCCTCTCTAATCCATACCCCCCTACTACCAGGGAGTCACTGATCTGAGAATGCAAATGAATATTTGCATTTTCTAGAATTCTTCAGACTCATTTATATATATATATATATATATATATATATATATATATATATAAATTAAAATATAAATATATATAATATAAATATATATAATGTAAATATATAAATAAATATATATAATGTATATATATAAATATATATATAATGTATATATATACATATATATAATGTTACTATATATGTATATGTGTGTGTGTGTGTGTGTGTGTGTGTATATATATATATATATATATATATATATATATATTGCTGAGTAGGGTTGTTTATCCACTCACCTGTTCATGTGTTGATTCCAATTTCTATCTCAAAAGACAATTTCTGAGCATTCCTGTGCAAATATTTAAAATATTTAGGTGGACATATTACTTCACTTCTCCTACATAAATACCTAGAATCAGAATGACCAGACCATATGATAAGTTCAGAAGATTTAAGTTTTTAAGAGATGGTTTAACTGCTTGCTAAATTTGTTGTGCCATTTCTGTTTTACATCCCAACTGGCAGTGTAGGAGAGTTGTGTTCTTATCAATGACGTAGATTATATTTTACACATAATCTGGATATATAAGCCCTTTGTCTGAAATATGTGTGTGGCAAAAATTTTGGAGGTGCCTTTTGAAGACCAAAAAGTTTTAATTTCATGAGGCTCAACTTATCAACTTTTTTAGTTTCTGGTTTCTATTTTTCCTTTCTAAGAAACTCTGTCTACCACAAGGCCTTAAATATTTTCTTCCAGAAAATTTGTAGTTGTAGGTTTTCCATTTATAATCCATCAAATTTGAGTTAACTTTTTATCCATAGTATGACATAAGGGTTGATTTTTTTTCTTTTTTTCCCAAATAAAATCCAACAAGCTAACATTATTTGTTGAAAAACATTCCTTTCTACATTAAACTGCTTTAAAAACTGGGACAAAAATCAGATGGTTATATATGTGACTATTTCTGAAATCTCTTTTCGTTTGTTTCATTGTTTTCTACGTCAATATATTCACTAATACTGAATTTTCCCATTATGATAGTTTTATAGTAAATATTTGTTGAGAGCCACAGCCAAAGGGGCCCCAGCAAACTTCCAGCTGCCAGCTGATGATTGGCTCACAGAGGCCCCAGCAAACTTCTAGCTGCCAACTGATTGGCTCCTCTGCGGTGATGCTCATTGGGCTATTTCCCCACCCTTTCAGACCATGGAGCTGCTCATTTGGGGACTTTTTTTGGCTCCACCCACAAGACCCAGCCAATCGGCCTCAAGAGCAGAGGAGTGGGGGAGGTTGAGAGGCTTGTGGGAAGCGGTGGTGGCAGTTGGGCTCTGAGGGAATTCCTGAAGAGCTCCTGTGGTGGTGGTGGGGGTTGTTCTAAAAATAAAGTTCATTTCTTTTGACAAGTGGCTCCTGAATTGTGCCCAGCCAGACTGCGGCAAATATTGAAGTCAGGTAACGTAAGTGAGCCAAATTGTCTTTTGATGTTCTAGTTCTTGAATTTTTCACATAAATTTTAGAATTGTCGATTTCTATCTTAACAGGTCTACTGGAATTCTGATTGGGGTTGTGTTGAATTTATAGATCAATTCAGAGAGAATTGTCATCTTTGTAATGCTGAGTCTTCTAATCTATGAACATAGTATAACTTTCCGTTGAGTTAGAAACTTTCTTTAGCTCAGTGACGTTTGATAGTTTCTGGAGTAAAAGGTCTTGGACACCTTTTGTTAGACATATTCAGCAGCAGGTAATAAGGATTGTCTAGCCAGTGGACAAGAAAATGAGTTAGACAGAGATAACATCACACATCAGTTAAGAGGATAGACCAAGGGTCCAAGCAAGACACGGAGCTGAAGAAATAAATTAGGTAGGCATCCAGTGAAAAGGAACACCTCTATGAAGACTGGGTTTTTGGAAGATGATGGCACATGGGAATGCCATTCTGGAGCCAGTAGAGGATAAAGAACTGGCAGTGTGCAGAACCTGGGGATCAGTAAGTGAAGGGCAAACGTAAGAATATGGAGTACTGCTGACTTCTAAATTCAACTTCTGAGAAATGGATCTCAGTCCTCCAAGTTTCCCTCCAACTTTCCCCCTAATGACAACTGATGACACAACTCGTGCAGAGCATTTATATATTTGAATCCAGGGTTTCAGACTTACCAGAAGGCTTGGAGACCACACAGGCCACTCTCTTCAATTTCCATTTGGGAAATGCAAATCTCGATTTATGTACAAAATCCAGTTTCTCATCTAAGACTATATATATATGTTAATACAGATATTAATAGGTATATTCTTAAATAAATGTATAAATACTAATTTACATATTAACATACATTCTTAGATGAATATCTATATGTACAAATATAAACATGTATATTTTTTGCATCTAAGAATATATGCATTTATTGCATATAAATATACATAACCTTAGATAAATATACATTGTACTAATATGCATAATACATATTAATAAACATATCTTTAGATAATATTTATCTGTACTAACATATTAATATATATCTTCTTAAAATTTGGAAGTATATGTCATTTCAGATTATAATCAAGATGAATCTGAACAAATTCATGTTTCTAGAGGAAGATGAAAATGAGGAGGTACACATGAGTGAAGAAAAAGACATTGACCTTTAGTTAGCATCTACTGTATGTCAGGCACTATGCTAATTAGTACCATGATTATGCAGGAGAGTTCCTTGATTTTGAACAACTATGTGTTTCAGTTAATATTAAGTAGATATCAATATTCCTTCTTTTACCAGTTGAAGAGACAGCATCTATTCAATGAAATCACTGCTGCAAGGTCCTAGCTAATGGCAGGCCCTGTGACAGGAGAGTCTTACTGAGATGAGTGTCAATGAGTTCGCATGGAAAATCACCAGGGCTTTATACTTTACAACAAAAATCCCAGTGACAAATTCATTTATCCAATATCACACCTAGGGATTTTCATTTTTATTCACTCGCATGGAAAAATATGCAAATGAGTAGCATACCTGCATTTATACTTGATTACTTTCTAGTTAAAGCGAGTCATTAAACTGTTTACTCACATTTATGAGGCCAGGATTTGAATTTTTATGTCTTCTAGTTAAACAGGGAGCATTTTCCTAATTTGGTGAGCTCTGTGGCTCTGATTCATAGATGCCCCACATTCGGCCAAAGGGAGGAACGGGACCCCCAGGCATTTGATTCTGCCAGATTCGGACCAACTTCAGTTTGGTTCTATGCCACTAGCACAGATACAGGGGGACTCCTTCCTTTATTTACTAATCAAAGCTGGCGGACATAAGCCACAGACACAGACTGATGCCAGAAAGTTGTCACCAAGGTGAAATGCACTGTCCCCCATCTAAGGCAGTAATCTCTGCTATGATATTTATTGAGTATCTATATTAGGAATTCTGCCAGGTGCTTTACACACAGAATCTATGCATTTCTTTTCTCAAAACAAACCTATTTCCTTTAGCCAGAACATTTTGTTTCCTTACTGTATCTCCCACTGCCCATTCTTAGGGTCTCACTCTCAGGAAGTCTTCCTTGACCTCAGACTAGTGTGGGCCGTGCACTCTATTTGGACCTAACGTCTCAGGACAGCTGTTTCTACCACCCCTTCCCTCAGCTCACTTTACCATAGTTGCATACCTACCTTTAGCACCTACCAGACTACAGCTTCATTGAGATTAAAGACTATAACTGGAGCCTGGAATGGTGACACATGCCTGTCATCCCAGCGGCTCTGGAGGCTCAGGTGGGAGAATCATGAGTTCAAAGCCAGCCTCAGCAATGGCCAGTCGCTAAGCAACTCAGTGAGACCCTGTCTCTAAATAAAATACAAAATGGGGCTGGGGATGTGGCTCAGTGGTCCAGTGCCCCTGAGTTCAATCCCAGTACACACCCTTTACCCCCACAAAAAGACCATAACTAGATTACTAAAAGCTTTATAAAATAATATATCCCCAATGCCTAGTTTATCCCCAGCTGAAGATTTGGTAGGTGGTTAATTTTGTTCGTTGAATATGATAGCCATAATAACTATTCCCATTTTTATAGATGCAAAAACAAAGGTTCAGCCAAGTTAAATCACCTTAGAAACATCCAGGTGCTAAATGTCAGGGATAGAATTATAAACCAGCAATGTCTTCAAAGCTTCTCCAGCTACATTGTAGTATCTCAAGAAACTGGCTCCATCTCAAATTCATTCTTAATTATAAATTTTTGCGTATATGGGGGGAGGGCACACGAAAAATGTTCCTATGCTTCTTGCTTCTCTTAGGTTCTCCAGGCAATATACAAAATCTAACCTTTTCTTATCTTCATTCCACTAGAAATAAAACCACATTGTTTTTTTTTTTTTTTTTTTTTGGTCTCTGTCTCTTTTCAAGAGTCAGAACAGTTCAATATGGAAGAGATCCCTACGTCCAGTTCCCATTTCCAGAAAGAAAAAAATGACATCCCAAAGCTCTCCCAGCCGTCTACAGCAAAGGTAAAACTAGAACCAAGTCTCTTGACCCTTCAATTACACCACCTTATCTGGTGAATTTGCTCAGAGCTAAGATGAAAGTGGGGTGTGTGTGTGTGTGTGTGTGTGTGTGAGAGTGTGAGGTTATCTTGGCCCATCTTTTCACTCCTCTTCCAATCTCTGGTCCAAGCGCACAGAACCACCACGTCTGTCCTCAGTTGTTCCTGTGAGAATGACTCATTTCCTCACCTGGCCTCCGGCCTCCCCCAGGCCTGGGACTCTGGAGTGGACTTCTCAGTTCTCTACAGCACTGTGCACCTGGTAGAAGCTCCATCATTGCACAGAACCCAATTGCTACCTG
This sequence comes from Spermophilus citellus, assembly GCF_964194105.1. NCBI lineage: Eukaryota > Metazoa > Chordata > Mammalia > Rodentia > Sciuridae > Spermophilus > Spermophilus citellus. Next base: position 38,488,286 of record NC_138200.1, read on the forward strand.
ATGGCATAGAAGTTGCCAGATCCTCCGACTCTTGCAAAACCAATTTTGAAGCAGAATTCATGACAAACTATGGGAAGGCAAAAGAACATTTTTGAAATGTATTACATTCTAGTCATTGAAATCACTTGTCCAGGTACCATGTGCTTATTCAAATAAGGTGTCACAAACAATAACCAAATCATGATAGATGACCTTAGAAATAGATTGATGTGTGTGTGTGTGTGGGGGGGGGTTCCTTTGAGATTCTCTGATGACTTCTCTACTCTGACTTCTTCCAAGATGCTCCAAGGACCAGTGTGGTGTTTGGTCAGCGTCTTTGTCCTACTCCCTACTATTTTTGGATATCAGGCTGTCACTGAAACCCGGAAGTCAGCAATTTGAGTACAGGAACTCCGTTCTAATGTTTTCTATGTGCACCATTAAGTCCATGGCAAAGGCAAGCCTTTAAGCCCATACTCCAGCAATTCAAAGCAGGAGACCCTAGTCACAAGTTGTCCTGAAGCCACAAGACACCCAGGGTAGGTATAAAGCCTCAGTGGAATCTGGTTTTGTTGCAAGAGTTTCTTCTCTTATTAGCTAATGAAATATCTGGGATTTATTTAATGCAGGTTTCTATAGAAATTTTGATATTTTGATCACTCTACCCCCAAACCACTTATTTTTAATTCATCAAGAGATTCTGGAGACACTGAAGCAGTGGGAAGGGTGGGATTATAAAAACAGATGACAACCAAGACCAGCATGCTTTGCACAGTCAATGTTTAACCCCCAGAGAATAAGTTATTTCTGTGGGAGAAGTCAGACTTCTCACTATAAGTGACTATTTTCCCAATTCTCCATTTGTCCCAGGACACTCACATTGGTTTGGAGCACAGTGAATCCCATGTATTGATGGCATTCAACCACACTGATTTTTTTTCTTCATTGCTTGGAAATGCCCTGCTTCCTCCTGCCTCAGGGCCTTTGCATGTGCTTCCTTTTCTTAAAATGCTCTTCTTAGCTTCTCATCTCTCTCAACCTTTTTTTTTTCCTGATCAGTTTCTCTTCATCTATTCGATTGCCAGTTCTGCTCAAATGTCACGTGGTTTGTTGGCAAATTTCACTCACATATGCCCTTCCTATTCTGCATTAGATCCAATCTTGGTTTTGAACACTCTCACAGCATCCCTTACTCTTAATGAAGAGTGCTTCTCATGCTTGCGATTATCGGATGAATCTCTCCTCCCTGCACAGTGAGCTCCCTGAGGGCAATTGAATTGCCTGGGCCTACCAGGGTGCCCGACACACATGGAAGTACTCAACAAATATCTATTGAATGAGGCTTTGCATCCATGTAGAGCATTGTCAGTTATGAGAGGGGCCCTGAAAGAATCAGCCAGTGAAACTCATCCTCAAGTCTTAGCAGGGAGTTGAATCGAAACCCAAATTATCAGCTCTCATAATAGTCAAGAGTCTGGACTTCTCCAGAACCCCAGATCAGTGGTGTGTGTTCAGCTTCTCATTTCCTTCAGTGACTTTAAGCCGGAGTGTGCTTTGTGGTTTAATTTCCTCTTCTGAAAGCAGGTACCATAACAAAATAGCAAGAGCCATGGCTGAGCTCTAGTATAGCACAGACTGGACAGCCCATCCTTGGAAGGCCAGCCAACAGACGCGGGGAGATTATTAACACAATAAACCATAATTCTGCAAATTTGTACTCAGGGACCTTTTTATTGCCTGGTTGGGGACTATTTAATCTAGGGCTTGACTCCTTGGTTACTGGATTACTTGGTTACTAAGTAACCAGGCAATTGACACATGAACCACAAAGTTTACAAAAGATGCTGTGTTCAATATTATATTTTACGAACTTAGTAAAAACTCCAGTTACATATTTAGAGTTTTTAATGAAGTTTATGGCATTTTAATATACACATTCCATATCATAACCAATTTCCTAACAGGTTTAGGTTTCCTTGTAACACTGGCTCTGAGAAAGCTTTTTTGAAAGTCTGCCTTTATTGATAATTTTTTTAAAAGCTCCCTGGCTCCACATAAATGATTCTAGAATTAAAATACCTGAGAATATTTCCAGGGTGCACATGTCCATTCTCAGCCTTGTTCTCCTGTGATGATTTCATCTACGATATGGTCAAAAAGGCACTCACAGATCTGTGTTTGAATTCCTGGTTTATCCCTTGCTGTGTGACCCTCCATGTGGTGGATTCTCTGAGCCTCAATTTCCTCTTCAGTAAGTCATAATCATCCCCTTAATTGGCAAGGAAGTGCTGGGAATTAAATTAAATCAAATATGAAGAAATTTTATAACCTGTGAAATACCATACAAATATTTTATTAATCATAATAATATTATAGAAGCATTCTACTCTTATTATTCTCACATTTTTGTCTTTGATTCCATAAGCTCCATGATTCTAATAACAGTCTTATAACTACTTTAATATGTCAATGCCAAAGTCTTAAAATATGATTTTTTTTCAAGTCCCTCTTTCTAACCCTCCTTTGGAGCCCAGTAGGAGGGGAAGTGCTGGCCCTCGGCTTGGCTGTGCTCAGACCCAGCCTGGGCTCAGAGCTTCTTACCACGTTGCAAAGCACCTTGTGCCAGCCCGGCTGCAAGCCTCCTCTCCACTCGTCCAGGGGAGGCTCAGAGGTGACAGCAGCCCCTCTGAGCTTGCTTTTTAGCCACTGCTAAGACAAACGCCTCTGGGAGTCTCTGTTCAGAGTGTGAGGTGTTGAAAGCATTGATTCACTCCAAGCTCCTGTCCGTAGCTACAAGTTAGACTTTTTATTGAGGCAAGAACCCTGGAAGGAGATAGAAATTAAGCAACATGAACGTGTCGGTGTCTATGGTAAACCTCAGCACATTCATAGGCAAGAGGCCTCCTTGCAGGCACCAGTTAGGTGCATGGGAACAGAGTCCTCCCATCTTATGTTTCCCCCATGCATTACAAAAAGCACTGACAAGCTGGGTGCAGTGGCACATGCCTGTAATCCCAGCAGCTTGGGAGGCTGAAGTGGGAGGATCGTGAGTTCAAAGCCAGCCTCAGCAAAAGCGAGTTGCTAAGCAAACTTAGTGAGACCATGTCTCTCAATAAAATAAATAAATAATACACACACACACACACACACACACACACACACACACACAATAGGGCTGGGAATGTAGCTCAGTGGTGGAGTGCCTGTTACAAAAAAAAATCACATACAAACTGACATTTATATGGCAAATATTGCACAGTGCATTCATTTTATTCTAATTATCCCCAAAGAGGGATAAATATAGAGAAGAAAATGAAGGTTCAGAGAGGTGAAGTGGCTGGACTAAGGTCACACAGCCAAGTGAGAGCAGAGCCAGGGCTTGATGGGGTCCTTAGCTGCTCTTGCCACTATACCCTGACACACTTCTTCCTCTGCCAATTGCTTGTTCTGTTCATTTCCGTTCAGGATCCAGGCTTTCCAGCTCCTTCCCTGTCACCACATCCTCACAGCCCTGTCAGAGCGGAGTTCTACATAACACACATTGTAGATACTTTTATCTTCCTCTTTGCAAATCTGATTGAAAACGTCTTGCTTAAGCCTAAATGGCACTTAATTTGTGATGTGCCCCAGCTCTGCTTCCTCTGCCGCCTTTTTTAGATGACAAAGGAGCTTCACAAAATAAATCATATTTTCCAAATGAAGTCATTCCACCACCTTGATGATGCCTGTCCCCCCCCCCCCCACACACACACACAAAAAAAGCTACACCGCAAAATTAGGTCCTATTGACATTTCATGATCCCCTACTATTTTAGAAGTTTATATAATGCCAGTGCAAACCACCCTCTCCCGGAAAGCTCAGCAAGGAGAACAGGGGTTCAGGTTAGAAGAAAAAAGTAGCAAGGACATGCTTTGAGATGCACCTCAATTCTAATAGCAATGACATCGCTGGTCGCACAGGAAGTCAGAGTGGTCTGACTTAGCAACTTGGATTCTTAAAAAAACCGATTTAAAAAATTACCAGATGAGCCGTGTGTAGGAAGAGAGCTTTTGTGTCAGTGCATCTCTTTTATTTTCTGCATTTTCTTCTCTGACTGAGGCACGTTATTAATACCTTTAGAAAAATGTAGCATATTAAGGGAATGAAAAGAGGAGGGAAGAAAAGAATGAGGTGCCCCTGATTACACAGGCACTTTGTGAGGAATGAGTACCAGTATCTACTCTTGCAGAATCCCTAGCCTTCCCCGGAGAAGTGCTTGGATCCACAGTCTCCAGTTAAACAGATTGCCCAGGGCTTGCAGAAGAGTGAGGTACCCCAGAAAAAGTCCTCGGACACACAGAGGCTCAGGCAGCCCAAGGGAGGGTTTTTGGTAGATTGAGCTGACCTCTAGCTCTTATGGGGCATGGCAGGCACCAGAGTGTTCCCTACCCCTCAGGCAGTCAGAATAATAGATGAGCTAAATAATAGCTCACATATGTAAGAGTTTCTACGATTTACAAAGTGCTTTTCCATTGGCATCGCATGGCAGGATCTCTTCAACAGATAGAGAGGCCAGCCCCCTTCTGATTTGTGAGTCTCTGAGTGTATTGAAAAATGCATAAATTCCAAAATAGGTTTTATAATTATAACATTTTTATGATTTACAGTGAAAAATTAAATGAGAGCTTTTAACATGTGCACGCGCACACACACACACACACACACACACACCCCACAAATGCAATACTTTCTGACTGTTTATTGAGAAAGTAATAACAGATTATTAGAAATAATCATTTATAAGACTTTGCAGAACATATGGAGAAATAATGTGGCACAAGTGTAATGTCATAAACAGACTTTTTCTTTCTAGTTTCTTTCTAGTGTATCTCTGTGACCATGAGTGCAAATGTGAGAATCTTCTAGAAGGCGAGGCCATGCATGATCAAGGGGTCCTCTTGTTACCATTGTGATAAGGCAATTCCAAGATGGTCATCCTTCAATGGTTCCAGGAGAAACTTCTTGTTCTGCTAAACTCCACAGGACACCCTCATGGTGTAATGTTGCAAGGACATCCTCATAGCCAATATTCTTAGATACATAGCCTTATGCTTAGATAGGGAGAAATATATCTGTCCAAGCAGAAGTCTGCTATTGATGGAGTGATAGCCATGACTCAGTGGAAAGATCTAGTGTCTAATGTCAACTATTGTTTTCAGAGAGACTCTCATATCTGGACCTTCTGAGTTTATCACCTTTTCAATTTAATCTCCTATTGTTGATTGAACTATCAGATAATCCACATGGTGGTCAGAAATAGTTTTCCCTCTTAAAAAGAGAGGCAACTTAATAATATGGCCTTTTAGTGGGTGTCAAGTTGAGATCAGTTCTTTTGAAGAAGCTAAGAATTCTTGGGGTCCCTATAGAATCCAGAGCATTGGCTATTTTATTGGTCACTATAGATCAGCTGTGAATGAAAAAAAAAAACTTATTACATTTTACCTTAAGCAAAAAAAGGAATTTATCTTCTCACTTAGTGGAAATTCCAGAGGTACACTAAATGACCATGGTAGCATACTTAGGGCTTGAGCTATTTATTCCCCAGTTCTGTTTTTTTTTATTTTCTTCTGTGTACCAATATGAGTCTCTCACATGTCTGTACTTCTTGCAAGCAAAGGCACTGACCATTTTTGTCCTGGACTGTATTGAAGGATGCATATTATAGAGTCTAGAACGCATAATGCTTCCCTCTGGAGCACACAGCAAGCTAATTAGCTGTCTATTATAAAATAGATAGGCTCCGCAAGTTCAGGCTTCCTGGTGTGTGTGCATTATCTGGTTTGCTCCTCTCTGCCCTGCAGGGACTGGGCTTGGGACCAGATGCAAATATGCCTGTGATCATGTTGTTTGTTGTCCATCAGCAAAAAAAAAAGTGTTTTGTCTCTGACCCAGGCATCTTGTGTCTTCTGGAAGCCTTCACAAAACTGTGGCAGTCTAATATTTATCTTTCCAATAAGATTAAAAATCTCAAAGCTCTCATAATACATGTGTAACCACTTTTCTTTCAGCTGTATTTTGTCCTGGATATAATATGGCTGCCATTAGCATGTAGGCAAGGGCCTTCTTCTTTAAGGTCTTAGGAGAGAGAGAGGGAATTTCTCCTTTACTTAATAATATGGCTTTTTAGTGGGTGTCTAGTTGAGATCAGTTCTTTTGAATGAGCTAAGAATTCTTGGGTTCCCTATAGAATTCAGAGCATTGGCTATTTTAGTGGTTACTATAGATCAGCTGAGAATGAAAAAAAAAAAACTTATTACATCTTAGCTTAAGCAAAAAAAAAGGAATTTGAAATGTTGACCATAGTCTTCATTCTGATTGGGTCAATGTAGGACAGGAGCCTATGCCTAGAAGAAAAGAATTGTTGGGAGAAATGTCGATATTCATTGTTGAAGCTTGGATTCCTGAACCCATCCCTGACAAAGAGGATGAATTCAGCCTCTCCTCACCCTATGACTTAGGCTCTCCAGGAACTGGGAGGGTCCTTCAACAAAATCTTTGTTCTGTTAGGAATGAGAAAGAGGTTAGGAATGTCAGAGAGGCCCCCAGCCTCCTGTGATGTTGTGATGTGATGATGTTGTGATGGACCTTCTCCTTTGACATGTACCTCTATACCCAAATTGATCTTTTCTTGAGAAAATTGGTAAACGTGAGCTCACTGCTTCAGTATCACATGGGACTCTGCCAGTTGTGCTTTCCAGATGCTCATATTTCAAGCCAATAGTTATGAGTTTAGGCATTAAGGGATCTGGTTCAGATCATAAATGTTACACAAATCAACCCATATGGATAAAGTGCTGCCACAGTCTATAACTGCTAAACGAGGGTCATGATTTCAGTCTAGTTAATAGACGCTAATATACTCAATGGTTTTATGAAACCCAAGTTTCTAGGCATTCATCATAAATGTGAAATTTTATATGGTTTTATAAAAAAACCAACAAATCACATACAATTCTGCTTTCTGTTCATAGAGAAAGGGTGAAATATAAACTGAATGCTGAGTTGGGTGGTCATGTTTCTGGGGGACAGGCTTACTGGCCTTTGATAGGACCCTGTTATATCACAAAGGATCTCAATGTGTCCAGGATGGGGTATAATGCTTCACCCATTTTTGAAGGTAACTGAATATGGGGTTCACGTTTCATCTCCAAACCCCTAACAATAAGGGGAGTATCCCAGAGTGAGATTTCTCATAATCCAATCTCTGTTGAGCTTTGGGGAGAAAGATATGCCTCCAGTCCAAATCCCATCTCAAATATTGGTTCAAAAAGGTATTCTCAGGTGGTGACACACACCTGTAATCCCAGTGACTTGGGAGGCTGAGGCAGGAGGATCCCAAGTTCAAAGCCAGCCTCAGCAACTTGGCAAGGCACAAAGCAACTTAGTGAGACCCTGTCTCAATATAAAAAAAAAAATTGAAATGGGCTGAGGATGTAGTTTAGTGGTAAAGTACCTCTGGGTTTAATCCCCAGTACCAGAAAGAAAAAAAAAGAAAGAAAGAAAAGAAAAGACATCCTTTCCCCATAAAGTTGGACTAGAGCTTAGAGATGCCCAGAAACATCTCCAACAGTTATTCCATCATCTAACTATGGGTCCTTGGAAACACTTCTTCCTGTATTTGAGTTTGTTCCTTCATTGCCCCTAAATAGATGATTTTACATATCCCATAGATTCCTGTGAAGATTATATAGTGCATATTAAACAAAAAAAAATCTACTGAGATAGTGTCTAGAACTTGATAGTGACCCCACAAATGTTACCTACTACTTAATTAAACTCAGGGAACTTACTGATAGCCAAGATAGTTTTTAAATCAAAATTAGTATCGTATCTTGTTCACATCCGGATGCTGTAACACACACACTCTTACACCACCCTTCAGAAATATAACCTCTTCGAATATGTTGTAGCCTTGAAAAATACTTCATCTGCTTTGGTTTCTAAAAAGTCATTTCATTATCATAATCAGTGGCTTCAATGCATACTGTGTGTGGTGGGCAGGATAACAGAACACACAAAAAATGTCTACTTCCTATTATTCCAAACCTGAGAATATGTTACCTTAGTGGCAAAAGGGATTCCGCAGTTGTGATCACGTGGAGGATCTTGACATGGGAAGACTAGCTGGGATTATCCAAGTAGGTTGCTGAGTCCATTGGATCTTGGATTCAAGACATCCTTTCCCAGTTCTGTTCAGAGGAGATGGGACTGAGGCAGCATGGGACAGGCAATGCAGCACCTCTGCTCTGGAGAGGGAGACTGGTGGCGAAGGGCCAAGGAATGAGACCTCTACCAGAAGTTAGAGAAGGCAAGGGTACAGAAAGGAACACAGCCTGCCAGCACCTTTATTGAAGCCCAGTAGCAGATTTCTAACTCCTGGAACTCCAGGCTAATACATTTTTTGCTGCTTTTAAACCAGGAAATTTGTGATCATTTGTTACCACAGAAAAAGGAAACTGATCCGCCCTCAGAGGGGCACGGTTCCAAGTGCTGGACACATTTATCTCATACAGTCCTCACCAACAGTCTCCAAGATAAGAACGACGGGAAAACAGAACATGTCACTCGTTAGAGGCCACACAGCTCAAGTCAGAGCCTGGATCCAACCCCAAACCCTGTCATTTTTATCCCCTATTGTCACAGAAAGTTGGCTTCTCTGCTCTGTTCTAGAACCCCTCACAAAGCTTGGTAGCTCAACTAAGTTTCATAAATAATTTAAAATTTTACATCAACTAAAATCATGAAGGTCCCTCTGTACTATTTTCACTTACCATGAAAATAACTAGTTTTGCCTGAAACTCTTGACTCTGCCCATTTTCCCTTGGATTTTTCATGAGACCTACAGCTCTAGTTATTGTTGGCCGCTTCTCTTAATGGGACACTTTTTATGGAGAGACTCTCACCTTAAATGGAGGGCACAGCTGTGAAGGGCCTTGGGAGCTGCACTTCCAGTTGTCATCTATCTCAGGACCTGCAAGGGCCATCCCTGGGAGAGTTTACTATAACTCCTAGAAGCATTTCACAAAATTCCTCAAGTTCCTAAAAGTCCCAGACATCCGGGGCCTGAAGAATGTTTGTATTTTAACTGTTATAGCTTTTTTTTTTTTTTTTGCTTTGTTTTAACTTTGTTCTTGACCAATCCACTACCCTGGAAGCCTCCCAGCCTCCTCCCCAACCAGAGTCCCTCTCGCTGTCTCCTGTCTCCTGTCTGTCTCCTCTTCACTGTGGAACATACCTGTGTACCAGTCTGTGCTTTGCTGAAAGTTCACCAAGACTGTCTTTTGCTTTCTTTGATATCTTCTTGTCTGTTTCTTTCCTTTGTTGGATGCTAAATTAAAATGCATTCATAAACAAATCTTTCAGACCTCCCACCTGCTTCCCCTCCAACCCCCCAATAAGAAAGGATTTCTAAGAACAGGAATGATGGTGCTCAGGTCAGACTCCAGGGAAATTCTGGATAAATGGGGATGAGCAGTTTCACACTTGTCCACTCATTGTGATACCAAGGAACTGACCACGTGGATTACTCATATGATCACAGAACATGGAAAGGGATCCCAGATATACCATAATCCCAAATCTCTGATTTAAACGTCAAGATTGAAGGCCAAGAAAGGGAGTCAGACACAAGCAGATGTGAGATTTACGGGGGAGTCTCCCCTTCCCACCTAAGACCCACCCACCCACGCTGTGCGGTTAAAAATATCCCAGTGGCCATGGGGTCAGGCTTTCCACACTTCATACCTTCATATTTTTAATCACTCTTGAGTTTTTGACACATGCCCTTGCCATCTGCTGGTTTTCCAGGATTATGGCTTTTTCAGGAGCTCCGGCCCAAATACTCCAGCAAGACCCAAGTGGGGTTTTGCATATCCTGAGTGAGTTGAGAACTGCAAAATGTTTGCTTTGTAGAATGGAGACTCTGTTTCTACTTCATATGGACTTCCTCACCCATCCATCATTTTTCTCCTGGCAAGAATGTTATGAGAGAAATGTGATTTGGTCATACACAAAGGTGATTAAACCTCTGAACCTCTAGACTTCATTCAGGAGATCTTGTATGGCAAATGCTTGCTTAATGACTACTTTGTGTTTTTTTTTGTTTTGTTTTGTTTTTTTGCAACCACTTTGGCCTTAACGCCATCAGTGAGTGAAGGCACTGACCCTGTGGGTCTCTGAGCTAAAGTAAAGTCATGCAAAAGAACCGGTGGAAAGGAGCCTAGGAAAGGGAGGAGAAATAAATAGAAAAGAAGCAAAGCCCCAAGAGATAGAGAAAGGTAAAGAAGAATAGAAAATGATGGAAGAATTAGAGTCAGAAAGTGAGTGAGAAAAAGTAAAATGGAAGGAGAGAATCTGAGAGTGTTTAGAACAAGAGAGTTGTAGAACGAGCCGGGAGAAGTCAAGAAGGGAACGGAGATCGACATGGCAAGGGAGTGAGTTAAGAAAGGTTCAGAGAGTTCAAGACGATGTTTTGACTTCGTGGTGATGCAAAAACTAATTCTGTGCATTCACTAGGAACTGTGCACATTTCAAAAATTTGAAATTTGCTCTTTTCCTCAGCTAGTGATGAGCACAATGCTCTTTTTGGAGGCTGGGCAGAGGCGAAGAACTGTTGCACCCAGTCAGCCAAAAATTATCTTGAGGGTGATCGTGGACACTCTGAAGGGTGCTGTATCACTGATCTCTGGTGTCAGGTAGGTGAGGGGACACTCAAATGCATTTTCAACTTAAGATATTTTCCACTTACAATAAGTGATTTAGGAGGTAGCCTTACCACTAGTCCACATGTATCTGTGCAATCTTCTCCCCCTTCACAGTACCCTGCCCTCCTCATCCGGATGTCATTGAACAAAAGTCCAAAAAAGTGGACAAGTGGGGACAATGTTGGGATAACATAGGCTAAGTTGGAGTGAAGGAAAAATTTCCAAGCAAATCAGATCATCTTGCAAGAGAAAAAAAAAAATTGCCTATGGCTGTCCGTAAGGACATTTTAAAAACCAGTCTAAAATAAAATGATAAAAACAGAAAACAGTTTAAATAATCACAAACATCTCTTGAAACCAGGGCAGGACAAAGGAATTGCATTGCATGGTGTCCACCCAGCCTATAACCCCAAACTCCTTGTTACTCACTACCTTCCAAAATCCCTCTGGGTCTCTTCTCTCTGTGTCCTCCAAATGACTCTCCTTCTGTAATTCTTGGCCTCTCCGAGGACCCTCCCCAGGGCTGATTTGCTATGATGCACATCAGTTAACCTCTCTGAGCTTGAAACTATTCCCTGTCCTGTTTCTCTAAGCCCCGACTTTTTCGTGTGCACAAAAGGAATAGACCTTAACGAATGGATGACCACACCTTTCAAAGGTTGGAAGACAGGAAAGTTGGATTCTAGTGGGTAAATTGGGTGGCAGGATGGCTCAGAGGTTCTAGTAGGGCTTTTCCTTCCTCTGAGCAACAATGGGAAGTTCCTGTTGATTCTTCAAGAACATTGCAAGGGCTCCTTAGGTCTTTGGACATTTTGATCTTGGATTATATATCTGTAGTTTGGAGGCTTTTGCTAAATAAACATCCTCCCCTGGGAGGTCTCTTGCCTTGCAACCTTGACCTCTAAACCAATACGCCAGGTAGCTGATGGAGTGTGGGCAGTGGGGGTGTGTGTGAAAAAGTGAGTAATTCAGCAGATGGGAAAGTATGAACTCTTGATTCTCCAAAGAAAAGACTTGCTCAGAAAATAATTGTCCCAGCAATGCAATGTTGATACCAGGTCCCCAGGTGGAATGAGAGAAGAGTTTGGGATGGCTGCTTGGGATAAGCCCTGTTTGGGCTGCCTCAATCCACAGCCAGTGGAAGGCCTTTTGGAAGTCAGTGAGTGAACACCTCCCAGCAATGAGCCCTCTTCCTCTGTCCCCCTCCCAGCCAGGCATTCATAGGACACACACTGGAAGAAGAGCAGCAGTGGTGTGGGAAATGTCATCTTTCTCAGAGAAGGAGGAGCCTCCTTTCCATTTCTTCAACAGCAGGTGCATTTCAGAGGGAAGGGGTGCAGCATGCTGGTGAGCTCAGGAGATGGGAAGACTTGAGTTTCTGTGCAATGGGAAGGTAACTTGGTCCTTTGAACCTTTATTTCCACATAGAGGAATGAGTTATCAGTTTTGGATGTTGCTGTACAGATGAAATGAGGTGATGTGTATGAAAAGTTTACCCATAGAAGTAGCTCAACATAAGATTGTTATTTATTTTTTCACTTAGCAAATACTGTAAGTACCTGCTACAGGCCACGTGCTGTTGTCATTATCATTAGAAAGCACTCAGAGCCTCTTTAGGCAGCACTCTGTCAGGCCACAGGATTCTATGGATTATTATGTACAGTTTGCACATATTGCCTGAATCCTGTTCCTGGGCTTCCTTCCAAGCCCAACCAACTCCTCTCTTCTTTTCCTTCTGTTTTCTTCCGTCTTTCATCTCCTCACCTCTCTTTTAGCTCTGCTTCCTTTCCCTCACCCCTTTATGTCTCCTTCCCTAAATTTGTGCATCCAACACAGGCAAAACCTAAAGTCATTTGGCCAAACCCAAGAGCCAGTGGGCAGTCAAGGGATAAGATCCAAGGAGTGGTTCCTTCCCCTCCCAGCATCTCAGCACAGGTATTTATTGAGCACTTACTGTGCACATGTCCCAGAGCTGTGGGTGGGGTTTGGACCCTCAGGATCTAGGTGAGGGGACAATGCTGGACATGAGGAGACAAGTGGGGACAGCGATGACTGTAGAATGGAGGTGTCAGGAGAACTGGTCTGCAGGAACCAGAGATCAGCTAACCAATTGTTTGTAGAATATTCAAACCGGAAACTTTCATAAAGAACTCACAGCATTTCCAAAGTGCTCTGCAGACCATTAAGAAAGAATCCCAAATGTTTTTTTACTTTTTGTCAGATATGATGGGAATACACTGGACTAAGAAAAGTTAACAGCTCATTGCTGAATGTCTCCTCAGAGTCTTGAACCTGCTCAGCGTTAGGAATCACTAAAAGTCTATGACGTTTACTGTTCCTTCCAAATGATTTGACTTTAGAATTGTGTCGTCAGAGAGAACGGCTTGGACTAGTGTTCCATGGAAGGCACTTTGAGAATGGCTCATCTGGTCAAATGCACTCATTGTACAGGTGGAGACTGAGACAGAGGAAGGGGAAGTGGCCAGTCCTGGACCACACTACTGATTTGCAGATCCTAAGAAAGCCCAGTTCTCCTACCTTGGTGTCACGCTAGGGCTTGTCCCTGGACCAAAATGTCATTTTTCCCTCCCACCCTCACTCAGGCTCCTCCACCATCCTTTTCTGCCACAACTCCTTTCAGCCTCACACCTGCAGATGGATTTGCTGAGAAGCGAAACAGAATGGATCTGGGTCCACAGGGAGGCGGAGACATCTTACAGGCCAATCCATTCCCCATTCCCCACTAAAGATTTGACAATATCCTTCTACCTTTCTGGTTGAATCTGACTTCTAGAGCAATTCTGTGGTGATCTCTTTTTAGCCTGTAAGTGCAATGCCAAGAACTTCCGAGCGGTGGGTTTTCCCAGCCTGCCATACGGATGTGTAGGGATAGTAGAAGTCAGCGGTGTGAGAGACCACGTGCAAGACACAGGAGCCAGGAGGAAGTGGCAGGGACCTCAAAAGTGTCCACACATTGGGGAACATTTGTAGATTGTAGATGATGCTATCATAATACACATGCAGTTATTGCTTCCTTGAGGCAGACAGCTCATACCCAGTATATTAAAGATTTCAAAAATATGAAGCAGAGCGGGTAGAACAGGAAGTCAGGAAGTGAAGAAGTGAGCCTGTGCCTGACGTCACACTTGATGGGGACCAGACTGCTTCAAGTTAGAGGGGAGCAGACTCTCCATTTGGACCTGTCACCAGAGCAACCCAAATGGGCCCATACGATGCACTGATTATGTATTTTTAAAAAGATACCTAAACCACTTAAGGCCTATTTCCTCTTCTAAAATTTATTCTTCAGTTATATTTATGAAAATATATAAATGAGAATGATTATTGTTAGCATGGTATATAATAAGCAAAAACACTGAATATGGCCTAAATGTTCATTTGATTAATACTTTGTCATCTTAGGAGGAATGAGGAAGTTTGTTTGATATGGGAGGATCTCCAAGACCTATTATGAGATGACAGAGAGATTGTGTAGTTTGCACGTGTGCACACACACACAAGCATGTACATTTGCTTTATATATAGGAGAAAAAATTGGAAGGCTGGGAAAGAATCTATGATATGATTTAATGTGATACAATAATATGGTGTAATAGGGTATGATATGATAATGCTACGATATAATAATATGACCTGCTGCTGGAGGGAGAGGGTGTGGCCGTGGCTCTGCAGGGAGAAGAACACTGTCACTTTCGCAGACAGTCTGAATGCATTTTAAACACACTCACGCGATACTTATTAGAGAGGCCCAGTTTTCGATACCAGCAGAACATCAAACGGTGCCTTGAATCAAATGTATGAAAGATGATATGTCATGAGCTTTGTAATGTTTTGAACAACCAATAAAAAAAAAAAATTATCCACTTAGGAAGCTTCTGCTTTTTCGGCTTAAGAAACAAGAGTCATTTCGCTGGATACATTTTTGGAAACTCTCAAAACTCTAGTTAAAAAAGCAGCAGAAATGCAGGCGAGGCCAAACTCTTGCCCACGCAGGGTGTGGGGGCCAAGGTCCCCAGCATCTCGCAGTTATTTCAGCTGTCCTGCCTGGTTCCACACGCTCCGCTAAGCATGGCGACAATCTGGCCCAGGATAATAGCTGCAGACTCAAGAACTCGTGGGGGTGGGGTGAGGGGAGGAAGAAAAAGTAAGCTTTGGAGAACTATTTCTCTCTGCACTGTAAAAAACTCAGATGCCAGGGGGTTGGGGTGGGCAGAGGGACAAAACGACACCTTTGTCTCAAATCATCGGTGCAGTAAGGAAAGTTTCGTGAGCCTGTCTCTCTGTCTATGCATCTTAAGCCTTTACATTCTGGCGTTCAGCACACAAACATACAAATGAAAGGAATTGGAGTTTCATTTAGAATTTGGACAAAAGGCCCAGACGCATGTGTCCCTATGAGAATGTTTGGGTGGGGGGTGGGGCGGGCAGCAAGTGACAGCCCATGTCACTGACCGGTCCGACAGGCTGTTTTTGGATTTTGATTGAGCAGACTCCTTCTGATTTTAACAAGTTTTGCCAAGAAGACATTCAGCTGGGCTGCATATGAGGCCCTGCTATTTTTAATATAAATGTAATGTTTTTAAATCCATCGACGGTGTCCTAAACCAGATTTGGTTGTAAGCAGCTGTGCTGAAATTGTAAAATCTCACCCTTGTGTCTGGTTTCACATCTGGTAACTCACAGCTCACAGTTACAACTCTCCAATAGTAATTAAATGTTTGCTTTAAAAGAAAGAAGAAGAAGAGGGGGAAAAAAAAAAAACACCCGCAATCATATATGGCAGAATGCATTATTAAGGGAGTATTTTGATTCACAACAACCACCACCAGGAAGAAGCCAGTGAGAATTTTATAGGTAGGTAGGTCGGTACTTTTCGGTACTCTTTCTAAAGGTGTTGATCAAAATAAGTACATGTTAGAAAAAGCAAAGGCAGTTTGGGATTGGGTGGATATTGAGTAACACTAAGCAACCATAATTGCTGGTGAGGAGAATTGCCTCCTCTTTGATGTCAACCGTGGCTTTTCTTTTTTGTTTTAGAAAGGAAGAAACTTCAAAAGCCGTAATTTCAGGACAATAAAGTACTCACATTAATATAGGTAGCAACTTTAACTGTTCCTAAGCTCAGTAAAAAGTTTCAGGGTGAGAAGGCTCTAGGATGAAGGAGAGAGAATTCAAATACTTCTAGATGTTTCTTTCTATCAGGCAGAGTGGAAAAAATAGCCTTGAGCAGAATGCATGGGTGTCCCTAGGAGAAGCAGTTCATTCCTGACATTCTGAAATCTATGATTTTATTTTGCCTTACTTTAAATCAATGAACAGGGTAGGCCCCAAGAGATAGACTCTATAAATCAACTTCTTCTTAAAGTTCTATGTCAGTAAGTTGTGATTTTAATAAGATGCAAAACATAAATTTGAGTTTCCCAGTGGTTTGGTTTTTTGTTTTTGGGTTTTTTTTGTTTTGTTTTGTTTTTGTTTTTCGGATAACTTTTTTCTTGAATACACTTTTTTTACTGAAGTGTAGCAAGATAAAGAAAAAGTATACGAGATATAATTGTCTATTACTTGATGAATTATTTGAAGTTAACATTTGTCCATGCATTTTAAGAACACAACTGGATGATTTCTAATGAATTTCCCAAGTTCAGTAATCATCAACACAATCCAGTTTTAGAATCTAATGATAGTTTAGTAACAAAACCTATGAGAGAGGGGAAGATATTAAAAAAAAAAATTTCTAAAGTCCAGTAAGTTTGGGGGCCAGCCCTGATCTGTGACATTGAATGGTTCAATCTTTTCACTTGTTTCCTGGGAAGAATTGAAGGATGTGGAGATTCCTTAGACTCAACGAATAGCTCATGAGAAGCCCCCGTAGGAGCCCACCTCCACCCTCTGGGGTCCCTCTACTTTTGGTATAAATAATAAGGTGGCTTTGGGGACCCCAGTAACTTAGGCAGACAGAAATGCTGAAACAAGACTGGCAATCAGATCTCAGAAGTCTGATCCCTGATACAAATGACTGAAGGGTGTTAAAATTACTTCAAATGGAAACCAGGAACACTGGACAGTCTAAGCAAGACAGGTGCCAGGTGCATCATGATTTGGAAAACCCTGATCATGGAGGGAAGCATGGAGCCAATCTAGGGAACAGAAAAGCAGAGTCCCTGCAGAAGTGGGGACTTCTTGAGCCTCCCCTTTCCTGGGTCCTACTGCTTCTGCTTCCCACCAAAGTAGAGAGAAGGGAAGTGCAGCCTCCAGGATCCATGGTTGGGGGAAGCAAAGAGCTGAAACAATGAAATGCACTGCTTTAAGCTACAAAAAAAAATCCTTGTGCACAAAGGTCAGCTAACTCCACCTGCCGGGGGAGAGGACTTGCTAGGAAAATCTGGACACTGAATTATGTATCTGCTTTCCAAAGTGTAGACCAGAAATGCTAAATTGCTACCACACTGCCCTGAAAGCCAAGTGCACCCTCAGGTTGTTCTCACGTCTTATGGATGAACCCTGATGTCCCCCTGAGGGAGAGTCCTAAAGGAAAGTGTGGTGCAGATGGGAAAGCTCTGACAGGTGAGCTGAGACAAGATAGAGGTCCTCATCCAAGTCACTTGGATGATGCAAGTATCCCCACACATCACCAAGCTTGGGATAGACTTGAAATAAAATGTTCTTGTTGGTGCTGGGATGTCCTGTCCTGTTGTAAAGACCCAGGTGCATGTTGGAGATCTGTGATAGCCCATGGTGGGGGGGGGGGGCTCTATTACTTTTCAACTCATCCAGGTTGGTAGCTTTAACCTGGACATTTTATGGCCCCATGTGTCTGGGAAAAAAAATAATACAAAACAAAACATTAATCCAGCAAGGAAAATTCTCTACCCACACTGGGCCAGGGTTTCATGCATCCTTCCAAACGGAAAGGCAGCTCATGATGTCTTGTTTATAACTCTTTCTGAGATGTTCTTCCCACACCTCCGTTCCAACAAGGACCAAGAGAAGAAAGAAAGCTGCTCTCTTCTGGAAGAGAAAGAACCCCACCCTTTTTCCCTCAGACCCTAACTAGGGCTCCATTCAGGCTCAGCCGTCCTTTGAACCCCGAAATAAGAAGACAATTGCCATGGAGTGGCCATTTAATTCTCTTTCTCTCTTTTTTCTGATGGCAAACATTAACTGCGGCTACAACGGGACCACCTGCAATGTGTTAGTCATTAAAAAGGTCACCGTTACTAAACATTTTAAACTGTGAATAGCTTCAGATTAAATTAGGTGTAAAAAAAGTCATTTCCTCTCTGTGATAAACTCAGACACCTGCATAGGGCTCAAGTTTACCAGGGACATAAAGGGTCTCTCCCACTCACAGACCATTTGGGAATTAAAAAAAAAAAAAAAAACACAAAGCACCATTTTGTCAGCTATCTTTCTGCCTCTGGTAATAGAATTTTCCCAGTTTGATGACTGTGTGAAAAGCTTCTTGATCATGCTATGAATGGATAGAGAGGATTCAAAAATCCTCATTTGAATTTGCCTTACCAAAGCATCTTGAATATGTTAATAGGGATATAAGAACTTTCTTTTATTTTTCTAGTTTTTTCATCTAATTTTAATCCATTACAGTGTTTTGCACTTTATCAGCCTGTTGTGATGATCTTAAATTGCTCATTATTTCCAATCTGGCCAAAGGCAAGACAAACACAGTCAGCTATTGGTTGGCATTTCAAGAAATATGCTATGGGCCAGGTATATAGCTCTCAGACCATCCCTCCTGACGACCTCAGAAAGTGACATTCCATCTCTATCTCAATAGATGGAGAAACTTTTGCTTTGAGAGGCAAAATCACTGGTCTCATTACTTCTAATGGAAGGTTCAGACACCAGCCTCTCCCTGCTGAAGTCACCACTCTCTGTCCATGATCTGCTCCCCACATGGCAGCAGTGTCAGTTTGAAGACTTTTAGTTGGATTTTGCCACTCCTTTCTTAGAAACCTTCTGTGGATTCTCACTGCAGTTAAAATCAAATTCAGTCTCCTCTATTTGATTTTGCTTCTGATCTCCTTCATATTCTTTGTCACTGCTGTCCCCACATCCTGACCAGCATCCTGGCTTGCTCTCAGGGCCGGGCACTCCACATCTGCTCCCGCTGCTCTGGAGACTGTCTTCGCAGGAGTGTGTGTATTTGTGTGTGTGTGTGTGTGTGTGTGTGTGTGTGACTTGCATCTTCTGCTCATTCAGTTATCAGCTGAATGGCCACCACAGTGACCCGCCCTTCCTCTTTGTCCAGTGTGGATCCCCTGTGTCTGTCTTTCCCATCACCCTCATTATTATCCAAGTTCTTCTCGTGGCTTCTGACACATCTTGCTTATTGCCCATCCACTAGATTACCCACTCTGTTGTGGATGGGAACTTGGTTTTGTTCTCTGCTGTCTCCAGAGTGCCAACCGAGTGCCATACCTGAGGCCAAGGCTTGCTTTCCGAATGCAAGAATCACTGAGCCCATGTGTCCACAGAGCTGAACTTGCTTTTGGTGGCTTCAAAGCTGACATTATTTTGCAGTGACTGTTCAGCTAGACACTGATGACTAGAACCTAAGCAGGAACCACAACCGGCTTCAAAGATGGTTTTCTGTCACTGAACTTTTCCTTTCATCTCAACATGTATTTATTTATTTATTTTGAAGCATGAGAATTCTTTGTCTTCAGATTTAACACGACTCTCAATATTACAGTTGCCATTCTGGAGGGAAGCTCCAGCCACCTCCCTCACTCAGTCCCCTTTGCTCTCTCCCCTTGTGTTGTTTGCATAAAGGTCTGGATCCCTAGCAGGGTTTGGTTTCTCTGAAGAATCACCACCTGCCAGTGTTTTGTAACCAGTTAATATTCATCAGCCTTTCTTTAGAAATTTTAATTACTTTATTATTACGGTCTGTTTGACCCACAGAGAGTCCCTGCCATGAACTTCTCTTTTCTATGCATCTTTATCATCCTCTATGCTACCCATGTATCTCCTGTAGGGTCACAGTGGATACTCAATATGTACTTGTTGTGACCAAAGTAAGATTTGTCTCTCAATATACATGAAAAAGAAAAACAAAAAGGAGACAGAACCTTGGAGGAACAAAAAGGAAAGTACTGAGTTGGACATTCTGTGACCATCTTCAGACATGGACTTCAGTTTCCAGTTCAAAAGGTACATACATCCCATGAGAATAACTGGGAGTTGCCCAGGAAAATTGAGGAGAAGGAAGAAATTATTCTTATGATATTTAAAGACAATTGACCCCAACTTTTCTAATAGCTTTTTTAAGGATTTCATTCACATGGAAATTTCCTGAATTTCCATAAGCTCCAAAATCACTGGATAAACTATGGCACATCTGTAATATGGAATACTCCATATTTCTAATAAAAACTGAAATAGTCTTTACTTATTGACTTAAAAGGATTTCCATGGTGTATTTGTGAACTTAAAAATATCATCGACAGAGTGTTATATGTTAACATCTTTATGTAAAAACAAATGTGTTTACAAATACACATTTATATGCATGAGCATGGAGAAATGTATGGAAGGATATATACCAGGCTGTTAAAATCTGTCATCAGATTAGAGAGGGAATGGAAGGATGGTGATTGTGGTAGAAGGTAGTCATTAACTTTTCCTTTATACTTAATTACATTGTTTAATCTTTTACATGGAGAGTAACGCTTTTGAATAAAAATGTATTAGAAAATAAAGATTAAAGCAAAGTGCAAAGTTTTGTTTTTGTTTTTTTCTGGAATAAGGCCCATATCCCAGTTAGATGATAATTTTCAGTGACTTCAGTGACTAGTGAGTTAACTTTTTTCTCTTGATCTATGTCCCCTGGTGAGCTCATCGCTTGCTCACAAATCCAGTTATTAAGAATAGATGGCAGGCTGCTGGGAACTGACCCTAAGGAAACAGTCCAAGGAGAGAGCTCAAAGAAATCTCCCTTCTTGGGGTTATTTATCACATTGGTATTTCGTAAGACTGTAATATTGGCGACAACATAAACACTACAATAAGGGAAGAGCTAAATAAGTTATGAAACATTCGCTTGGAAACATAAGGAGCCACTAAAAGTGAAGCATCAGATCCTTTATAACACCCTGGAAAATGTGTAATTTATTGAAAATCACAATATACAAAATGGACTAAGTTCCATGAATACAAGATTATGAAAATGTTCAGGGAAGGATGAAATATAAAAATATAAAAAGACCCACTCAGGATTAAAGTAATTTACAGTGATACTTAGAACCCCTCAGACCTTTCAGGCTCAAATCATTCTAGGAATATTCACCAATTGCCTGGGGAAAACCACCACTAATTATATGAATCTTTGGGGAATGTCAGTCCTAAAGTTACATGTCTAGCTTAAAACCCTTTAAGAGGATGATGCTTTGGTCAATATTTTCAAATAACCCAAGAACACCACTACCATTTTTTTTTAACCAATTGCTTTGCAAGAGAGAGTTGCACGCATCTTGAGAAACAAGAAAAAAAAAAAAAAACAATGGAAGGCTATTTGTTCACTTTGGAAACTTGGTCATTGTGTTATGAGATTTTAGAACAAAATGATTTTTGTTAGTGTTAAACATCGTGAGAACATGTTAAATCTGTTCAATTTATTGAAAACCCTGGTGAGCTCATTGCTTGCAGTTATTAAATCCAGTTATTAAGGAAAACAAAGAAAGAAAAACATTTAAGGGCAACTAAAAGAAGTTTACCTAAAGAAAATGGTGGATAAAACACTGGACCAGAAGTCAGGAGGTCTTATGTTCACTCATTCATTTATTTGTTCATTTATTTACATCTGTTGTTTACAACACACTGGGCTGGACTCTGGGAGGGTAAATAATCTATCCCCTGCCGTCAGAAACAGCTTATTAAGAATGGTGATTTTTTAAAAAGGTGTCATGGAGTACAAAGGATGCTATCACGGATTCTCCTGAAAACAGTAGGTTTGACTCCAAAACAGAGGTGCCCCTAAAATAACTGGATTCCAGCCTGCTGGCTATTAGAAGGCTAAATTGTACAGTGGTTAGGAACGCCATTTTGGTGACAGGTTCAAGGCCTTGCTCCACCAGAAAGCGTGGGAATTTGCTAAGTTATTTAACCTCCAGAGAAATAATTTCCTCAACTGTAAAAAGAGTCTGCAACATTACACACCTCATAAGACAAGACTGGAGATTCCGGAAGTTACTCATGCACAGGACCTGACACATAATCCCAGCTAAATAAGCTAAATAAACAGTAGCTGTCTCACATTTAAATACTTTCTCCACCTTCATGATTTCAGCTGGAGCAAGGTGGACATTATGATCATTGCTGTGAAATATAACTCATTCCCTACTTCGAGCCCTGGATTTTGATCTGCAAGGTGTAGAGCTGGGTTCTGAAACATTCCAACCTGTAACTGTTAATCATTTCCCTTGGAAACGGTTCCAGAGTTGGTGTCCCAAGGGGTTTCTGTCAAGAAGAGACTGTGGGTGTGTGAACAGAAGGGATCTTCCTCACGTGGGAGCCCGCTCTGCCCTTCCCTGGTGTGATACAAATTAGAGGGAGGCTGTGGGGCTTCCTCCTGCCCCCAGGGGCCTCTCTGGCGAGGGCTTCTTGACAGCATTGTGGTTTGGGCTGTCATCACAACTAACCACTCATTTCTCAACTGACGCCCTGTGTCACTGAGCATCTCAGCAGGGCTGTGGGAAAGGAATCTGCAGAGCTGTAAGAGGCAGGAAGACTTGTGCCCTAGGGGGGACGAAGACGGTGAATTGGCTGGGCTGGGAGGCCCCCCAGCATGGAAAGAAGCAGGCCCAATGCAAGCCAGGGACCTCCGGCCGGACGCTCAGATTCTTCCTTTGCTTTCTGGATGAGCATGAAGTTTTTTCTGATGCTTCTCATAGTCCTGGATGGGGCTGAGTCCCAAAGCAACTTCTGAATTCCTACAGTTGCTAGAATTTTTTTTTTTCATCTATGTACGTAACAGTAGAAGTCTATATTAAATTCTAAATTCCGAATGGGAATTCCTGCTTTCATTAAATACCTTTATTATGCCCATTTCAAACAGGAGAAAACTGAGCTGCAGAGAGATTAAGAGGTTCATCTGAATCTGCACAGCTGCAGGTGGTGTGCTGCTTCCCAGTCAATCACTCCAAGGGTGAGCACCTCTTCTAGGGTCTCCAAAGCCTACTCAGATCTTCAATGGAAGACTCTAAAGGCTTGGATTTAAACAAAGTGAATTCCTGGACAGTCCTATTTAAATTCCTACCCATCTTAGCTATCTAGCATGGACTGTTTCCCACAAATCAGCTTCTTACCTAGCAAAAGGGAGTTGAAACAAGTAAGTGGGAAGGGCTTTGTTGCTTTTCTTTTAGGAGAAGATGGACCTGGCGAGGGGGAGCCCTGTGCTTCTAGAGGGTAGGTGAGAGCACAGAGAACCAAGTCAAAGGCACTGGGAGAGGAATTATGAGGTCAGGGGACAGAGACCTAGATGACCCGATACATCTCCACCACAATTTTTTTGGCTGGTCCTGCTGATCCAGAAGGTTTGTTCTCAACTCTTTCTGTGCAGTGGTTACCTGGACTTTCTTGATTTGAATATTCTTGTGGTCAATGGATCGATCCACAGGTAGCAGAAAACTTAGGATGCTATTTGGCTTAAGGCTTCGCCCCAGAGAAAATCAAAGCCAAAACACCTCCAGTATCACCCGGCCCAGCTCAGTCCAAGAAACCAGTAGCTACTTGCTGTCACTGCTACGGAGCGGCTGGTGGTGCTGGAAGATGAGAAGAAAATGGGTTACACGTGTCCTGGGGATCGCAGCTGCCGGAAGTACTGACACCCAACTGTTCTCAATGGACTATTTTGGTTTGAAAAGGTGACCTTTGGGTGAGATGAAGATGTGTCTGTAAAGAAACGAAGAAGAAAATAAGTAAAGAGAAAATAAGAAAATGCAGGAGGTTTCTGGAGGAGTTGCTATAGTGTGGCTCTTAAATGTTCCCCCAAAATCATGTGTGGAAGATGGAAGATGGTCCCCAAGCAGAAAAGAGGAGCAAAGGAAGAGAAGAGGGAAAGACCAAGAGGACCAGGAAAGAGGAACCTGGCTGGGAGGTGGGACTAAAGAGCCAATGGAGGAGGGACTTCAAGGAACAGTGAACTGGCTGTCGTCTTGACTGAGTTGTGCTGTGAGGTAATGTCCCCTATCACTTCCCTCTTCTCTCTTTCTCTTTTGGTAAAACGCACCACATCCTGCCCTGTGTGAATGGTATTTGGAAAGAATCCAGAAAATGATGCTAAATTGCTTGTCTGGGTTTGCAATGAAGCACTGATTTAGAGGACGGCTACCACCGAGAGATTGGAGAGGCCAAGGTCAGCAGATGCAGGAACTCAGAGGAAGGTCTGGCTAGGCAAGCGCCCAGCGCCACTCACCGAGACAGTGGAGCATATTGGAACCACCTGGAAGGTCTATTGTAGTATACCACTGGCTGGACTCCATCTCTGGTGTTTGGCTCAGTCCATCTGGGATGAGGCCTGAGAGTTTGCCTTTTGGACCAATGCTTAGGTAAAACCCCTGCTGCTGGTTCAGCCCAGGAGATCCTAGAGATATTTGGATGGGCTAACCGTGGGTAAGGGAATTATTCCACTGTGTCTGAATCTCAAAGGAAAGTCGGATTTCAAGGTTGTATAAAGAGTAATAAACACAGAGCTAACAGCGAGTTCCAACCAAGTATTTTGGAATTTGAAAGAAGGCGAGAATACATAGAACTCTTTTGCATGTCATGCTAAATAGGTCCTGCCAGGCCCCCCATGGGGTTAGAAGTGTGACAGCTTCTCCTAGCTTATTGTAAAAACATCTAATTAGAGGTCAGGAAACCTAAGTTGGAATCTGGGCCCCAACTCTTACCATCTGTGTGGCCCGTGAGGGGCAATTCATTAACCTCCCTGACCCCATTTCTCTACCTTACCCAAGGGGATTGTTCACTGATTATTGCTACCACCACCAAGCTAGCTTCCTGGTTCACATGTGGGCACAAGATTCTGTTCTTGGTTCCCTGTGGTGTATGCAGGAAAAGACTTGGCGTCTGTGTTTGGGTTCCCTGGAGACAGAATCTGAGATGGAGGTCTTCATGCAGTTGGTTTCTGGAGGAGCTGCTGTAGTGTGGCTCTTAAATGTTCCCCCAAAAGTCATGTGTGGAAGACCTGGTCCCCAAGCAATGATGCTGATGGGAGGGATGGGCATGGAAGAGGCGGAGCCCAGTTGAAAGCAGCAGATCAGTGGGGGAGGGCTCTTGTAGGGTATATTGGGACCCTGGATCCTTCCTCTCTTTTGGCTTCTGGCCACTATGAGATGAGCAGATTCCCTCTGCACTCCTGACCATGATATTGTGCCTTGCCATAGTTCCAAAACCAATATGCCCAAGAGACCATAGAGTGAGCCTCTGAAACTGTGAGCCACAAGAAGCTTTTCCTCCTTATAAGTCATTTATAGCAGGTATTTTGTCACAGTGTCGGAAAGATGACTCATACAGAAGCCCTGTAACAAACAACACCCATAAAGAAATGAGGAACACATATTTGGGCAGGAGCAATGTTAAACTGTGATCTAGTTCAAACAGGGGTCTCAGCTGAACCTGAGGAGCTCCAGAGCCTGGGTGGCTGTTTTAAGATTTCTGGGTTGGAGGTGAGGGGCCTGGGCCTTTGTATCCTCAAATCTGTCCTGCATTGCATTGCCCCTGGATAGAAGATTTCCACTTAAGTCAGCTCTTTACAGACAAAGGCAATGCCTCAGCTGTGAGTTATCATTAGTCAACACTCCCCAGAGCTGGGGCTAAGAGTGCCTCAGATCCTTAGTAGAAGGCAGGACCCACTACATAAATGGCAGGGCACCTTCTTAAAATTACTGAGAACTTCAAGATGGCACCACAGTGTACCAGGCCTCCTAAGCACTAGCCCCTATGCATCTGCACAGGTCATACACACATCATGATCTGGTACCTGTGATGGATCCAGCAAGTATGCTGTAGTGTCCACTTGGGTGTTATGGAACGGAAAGACACACACAGAGACACCACAAACTGCAGACTGGCTCACAAAATGCACCTCCTCTGCAACTTGGGGTCATTCACAAGGTGCCTCCAACATTGCTCTTGGAGCAAAACTTGTCCTTTAGACATCAAAGGGCCCTGCAGACTCTTCCAGGCAGACACATACACCAAGAGGCCTCTTGACCTTGCTCATGGCTTC
Organism: Spermophilus citellus; assembly: GCF_964194105.1. NCBI lineage: Eukaryota > Metazoa > Chordata > Mammalia > Rodentia > Sciuridae > Spermophilus > Spermophilus citellus. Next base: position 38,514,279 of record NC_138200.1, read on the forward strand.
TCAGCCTCACAAGATTGCTAGACAGTGGGAAGGCCCATTCCCTTTTGGAGAAACCTTACCTGCCCGTGGGCTGGGTCCTTATCCCACAGTGAGTGACCGTATAATCATCTTTACCCACCACGGAGCAGCAACCAGCCCTTCAGAGGTTCAAATGAAGAAATAAAGGACTTTCCCCTCCATCATCTCCTCATTCCTCCTCTGCTCCTCAATGCCCAGCCTGCCCAGGCCAGTTAGTGACCTACTTTTCAGTCTCAGCATCATGGAAGTCCCTTGAAATGAGTGAAAATAAATGTTTTGTTTGATTATTTTTTTTGCCAGCCAAGGCCCAGTGTTTCTGGACCCCGTCTTTCAGTTCTTTCAAATAAAACTTGAAGCAAAGAATAATCCCCTCTACAGTTGATCGGAGTTTCATTTTCTTTCCCTTTTTAAAATGTGTTCCAAGTGCAATGCAGGGGCCTCCAGAGCCTATTAAACTTGCTCAATAAGTTGCAGTGTTTGCCCCTCACTCTCACACTGGCCCTCTATTCCAGCTCACAGCCGTGGCTGTTGCCCTAACTCCTTCCCCTCTTTATTCCAGTTTCAGAGTGTTGGAAAGGTGGTTGGGTTTCTTTTTTATTTTCTTTTACCTATCCAGTGATTTGAAGGATTTTATATCTCTCATCAGGCAGGGGGTAAAAGGCAGCCTTCTGTTGGTGTCCATCCTCTGTTTACTCTGGAACGTGTCCTTGCTGAGTGTAGGAGAAACAAGATTGAGGTTCGGTGCCTTTAAATATGCCTCCCCCACCACCCAGTGAAAATGAAAATAGGTGAATTGGGTTGTTCCCTGAATTCTAGCCATCGACACGCACAAAACTGGATATGGCCAGCCCTTCTTTGTTGGGGTCACCAATACATGATTAATAAATTATAGTAATTGCAATTCCCAGGCAACCTTCCAAGTGATATATATGTGTGTGTGTATAAAAATATGTATTATGTATATATACACTAAGAGATTATATATGATGCAACATATAGCCATACATCATATGTAATCACTTAGAAAATAGATACAGTATTTTCAGAATATATACATATATATTTACATATAGCATATACATTTGACATGTATATAGTATATTCATTGATCTTTCTCTACAGCTTTATTAGAGAGCTATTTTAATTTTACATAGTACTTTATTATATAAATTTCACAATATATATATATACTTATAGCACACATGAATCATTTAGAATACCTGTAAATATTATTCAACAAACATATTTTGATTTAATCTTTATAAAAACCTAGTGAGGTAGTTGTTATTCCCAGGTCTCAGATAAGAACGATGAAGCAGAAAACAAGATTGTGTAACTTGCCAAGGTCACTCGGCTGGTAAGAGGCAGAGTGGGAACAGAGCCCAGGTAGCCTGGCTCAGATTCTGGGTCTCCAACAACCATATAACATGGAAACGGAAACAGGAAGTGTCAGAGCACAGGGGCTCTAATCAGTATCAATTAGATACAATCTTTGGGCAGAAAAATATAATTATGCTTTTGGAAAAGTATAATATGATTGCACCTTGATATACATTTTGCAAATGCAAAATATGAATGCATTTTTGTGTATTTTGAGTGCCTGCAGAAAAACTTGGATAAACAGAAGGTGGCAGTTTTTGAATCGGGAACACAGAAACTCAGCCAGAAGCTGCCTGTGTGGACCTAGTCATCCCTAGGAGGGACCCTTGATTCTGGGGCAGGCACATATTCAACCTGTGCACTTGCTTCTCCAAAACAGAGGCCTCAGAATGTTTTGGTGTGTTAGTTAACTTTTCATCACTGTGACCAGAGCACCCAACAAGAACAACTTAGAGAAGGAAACATTTATTTTGGCTCCCAGATTCAGGGGCGCAGTTCGTGGTAGGGTGATGCTATTGCTTTGGGCCCAACGTAAGGCTGAACATCATGGTGGAAAGATATGGTGGAGGAGTGCTGTTCTGTTCATGGTGGACAGGAAGTGGAGAGAGAAAAAGGGAAGTAGCCACAGGAAAAAAATGAACCCTTCCAGGGTTCACTCTAGTGACTCACCTCCCCCAATCATGCCCCACGCCCCTACATTTACCACTCAGTCAGTCTGTTCAAACTAGGATGCACTGATTAGGTTACAGATTTCATAATGCAATCCTTTCACCTCTGAATATTCCTGCATTAGCAAAGAAGCTTTTGGGGGAACCCTCACATTCAAACCATAAAATTCCACCTTTTTGCCCCTAAGACTTCATGTCCATCTCACGGTGCATAATGCATTTATTCCATCTCCAAGAGTCCCACAATCTTAACAGTAAAGTTCAAGTCCAAAGTTTCATCTGAGACTCAAGGCAAATTCTTGGCTGTGATTCCCTGTAAAAATTAAAATCAAGTTACAAAACATTGAATATATCATGGCACATAATAAATGTTCCTGTTTCAGACTGGAGAAAATAGGGAACTAGAAAGAAGGGATGGGATCAAAGTAAGACTGAAACCCAGATGGGCAAACAGGTCTTAGAACTCCACGTAGAGCATCTAGAACATATGATAGCATCATGGGCTCTCCAAAGGGCTTACGCAGTCACGCCCCTCTGGCCTTACTGGTTGTATTGTGCATGGTCTCTCCTTTAGCCTGCAGCCAGAAGCTTTTTTTCAGCAGACACTCCATATTACCAACGTCTCTTAATTTCTTGGTTCTTCTTTTGAGCTTCAGGTTCATTTTTGGAGCTTTTGACCTCAGCCTCTCAGGGGAAGCCCACACTTTGCCTGGCTTCCTAGGCCTTCCTTTGAAATCTCTGTAGAAACCTTCATGACCCTGTAACTCAGCATCTTTTATTTCTGCAGAATCAGCACCATGTGAATGACGCCAAAGTCTGCCACCAGCTCCTGCAGGAGTTGGACCCCTGGGATCATGGCTGCAGCAACCTCTGAATACCTGGGTATCTGGGCACAGTGAAACAACTTCCTAGAACCCTGTCCAAGGTGAGCAGGGTGCCCCCAAATCTCTTTTTAAAGATGTTTCCCTTCTACACCTGTAAACCTGCAATGAATGTGATTTTGCAAATTCCTTTCCTAAGTGTTTAGCATCTCTTTGATGGCCATAATATCTTCAACAACTACCACTTCCTTGTGTTCAGATTTACATGCAATTTTCTGCCCAAACTGCCATTTAAAAAAAACAAAATCTTTCACTCACACGCACAAGACCTAAGCACCACAAAAACTAAAAATTAAAAAAAAAATCTTGCAACTGTTATCTGTTCCCTACTGTCATAGTAAACTGGGCCAAAATCTGACAGAAAAATCTATGCCACTGCCTGAATGCTTTTCTGCCTAGAAATTTCTTCCAGTGGATTAATTAGCCCAACACCTTTAAATTTAGCCTCACACAAAGTTTCAAGATGTGTGCAACATGTAGACATTTTTTTTCCCCAGAGTATAACATGAGTGACTTGTACACAAATTTCTAATAGAATCCTCAATTCCCCTCATGAACACAGTCTTCACCGTCCGTGTTCTGGTCTTCTGAGCTCCCACCTGGGTCACCCAGTAAGCTCCACTCACAACATTCAAATGGAATCCCCAAACTTTCATATTCCTCTCACAAACCAGCTGCAAAGGCTTGTGGATCCCAAGGTCAGGCTAGTCTCAGCAACAACTCCACTCCTGGTACCCATTTCTATGATAGTCCATTTTTTTGTCTTTCTGATCAAAATGTTTAACAAAAACAACTTAGAAGAGGAAGCATTTCTTTTGGCTCAGTCTTTCCTGTAACATAGATACTATATTTAAAACAACTCACTGAGGTAGTGATACATTTAAAACACTCCATAAGATCTTAAAAACCTTTGACTCTTTCCAGGTAGACTTAGAATAAAATCAAGCTGCTTCTGTTGTCCCACCAGGCTGTACATCCTCATCCCTGCTACTTTTCCAACCTTGGCAGATCCTGTTCTCTTCCCCTCTGGCCTCTTTGGTGAACTTCATACAACCTGTGCTCTCCGCATTTCAGGGTTCTGCACTTCCTGTTCCCTCTTCCAATAACACCCTTTTCCAGCCTGCCTCAGGCAAGTCTCCTTCGCATCCTGCAAGGGGCAGCTCCATGCCACCTCCTCAGAGAGGTTGTCTCTGACTCCATCCATCGCCCCAGTTAGCTTCTCCCTCTCTCTCTCCCCCTGTTATTGTGTCTCCTATCACCTGTTTTTCCCAGACTAAAAATCTACTCTTTATTTGTACACTTGCTTTATCACCTGTCTCCCCAGCTAACAGGAACACTTTGAGGGCAGGGGCCATCTGTCTTATTCACCCCATAAAACAGCACCCAGCAGGGCTGGGGCTGGGGCTCAGTGGTAAGTGCGCTTGACTATCATGCAGGAGGCACTGGGTTCGATTCTCAGCACCACATACAAATAAATAAAATAAAGGTCCATCTACAACTAAATATATATATATATATATATATATATATATATATATATATATATATATATATATATATAAAAGAAAAACAGCACACAGCAGAGTGGACACTTGGTATGTACTCATTGTAATAGTGAGTGAACAGAATGACAGAGAAACTAGAAATATTCATTTCCTCCTTCCACATGTGTGTGTACACACACCCATCAATACACTCATTCATTTTTATATACATCATACTGATCATCTAAATAGTCATATAAGCAATGCCATTATCATCATTTTATAGTTAAAGAAATTGTACAAGGAATTTATTAATTAAGTTATTAAACCTCTAGGTCACATAGTCAATTAAGACACACACACACACACACACACTCATCATTGTGTGTATTCCTGATTTGCACAGATTAAACTATAGGATTATTTGAGTAAACTGGTACATATTTTATTTTACTTTCTAAATTTTTGAATCAAAGTATATATGAATAAGTGTATATATATATATATATATATATGCAAATTCTTAGATTGTCATGCATTTTACATCCTCACCATCACAGCCAGATGAAAATTCAGAGAGTATCTTGATACTCCCAAAGTTTCTTGCCTACCCCTCCTTCTCCCAAAATGTGCCTATTATTTTGACCTCTATTTTCATGAATCATTTTTGCGTTTTATATGAGTAGATTAATAGTATAGGTACTCTTTTTATCTGTTTGGCTGATTTCATTCTACATTATACTTGGAGGTTCACTCTGTAGTATTTTCATTTTTTAATTATGGTGCAGAATTCCAGTGTATGAACATACCACGTTTCATTCGGTCCATTGTTCATTCCGTTGTTGATTGTATATGTCGTGTTTCTAGGCTGGGGCTGCCATGCCTATTGCTGCTGTGAACCATTTTACACATGTCTTTTGGTGACATATACTTAATACTATTGCATATACATCTAGAAATAGAATTGCTGAGTCAAATTGAAAGCCTATGTTTGGCGGTGGTAGCTATTGCTCATACCGCTATGGTTTTCCAACGTCTTTAGGCAAAATGACAGTCACAGCCAGCAGCAGATGCAATCCCAGTGTTTGCTCTCGCATTCTAATCACATGGGCAGGGCTGTGACCATCAAGACTAGCTAGAGTGCAGCATAGACATCCCGGAGCCCCACCATAAGCCTTTCTGACTGAGCCCAGAGAGGCCCAGGCCAGCAGTTCAATGCTTGATGTTCAGCAGAGATTTCCCACTGGCTCCTCCCACTCCTGTGACTTTTAGATAGTTAGGCAAACCCGGAGAAGATGAAAACCATTGCTGAACGCCTAGTCTGTGTCAGGAGGGTGAAACCCATTATTACGGAAAATGTTAACCTTCTTTCTTCAGGGCAGAAATAGCTCCCTCTGTCAGGGGATGCCTTGCTTAAAGAACCCTGTGGTTTCGAAAACTTTTAAAGTTCCAAAGAGCCGAAACCCCCATTCATCTGCACCATAGAACCACTTTTAATTATCTGACCTGTGATTTTCCATCTCAAATTTTTAAGAATAACCATGGAGGAAGGAAGTGCCCCGTACCAAGGACAGATCTCCCTCTGTTTCTGTTTTCTGTACCTGATAAGAGATCATGTCAAGTCGATTGGGGACTTACCTCTCCATGCCTCACTGTAATTTATATTAAAGAACAACCTGGATTTTCCTTATGATTTTCTAAGAAACATCATTTTTGTACGTGGACAGAGACTAGATCCTCAGGATAAGTTTCTTTAAATAGGCGGGATGCTCAATTTAGAGCAAAGAATTTCAGTTTGGAGCTACACTTTTTTACCAATGTGGAGCCTCATGCTGGAAGGTTGATGTGAATCTTCAGTAAGGATCATAACCCTCTGTGCTTGCCTTTAATACTGTCTGCCAAATCTTCCATTTCTTCTCCCTCCCAGGTATGCAGTAGGGTTGCCTCCTCACAGGAGCAAGTGAGGCCATAGCACTAGACAACTAGTAATTAGGTGTGAGTAGAAGTGACATGAGCCACATGGGATGAGAGGGCTTTTTTTTTTTTTTTTTTTTTGCTTTTGCTTTTGCTTTCTTTCTGATTTAGGGATTGAACACAGGGCTTTGCTCAAGCTAAACTCATGGCTTTATCAGTGAACACAAGACTGGAGCTTTATTTTGTGGTCCCGGGCCCTTCACCACTCACTCATTCCCTCTGGATGCCAACATTAGCTCACACGATGGAGTCTTCCCTGGCCATAGGGAATGGAGCCCTTGTTTTCTGTTGCTGAGATGTTCCTGTTTGTCACAGCATCAAACTGAGTCTCTCCTGGCTGATAAGGTCTCTTTAGTTCAATTTGCCCCCTCCTTTAAATATGAGTTAGCTGGCTTCAGTTCAATCTCTAAAGAACTAGAGACTTGAGAAGGATGTCTTTCCAAAAAGAAGTTCTAAAGAGAAATGAAAGATAGATCAGGGCTACCTCATCTTTAAACAATAAGCAATATGAAATATGTTAAACCATATGCATATGTGAAACCAGTAAATGGTAAGGAAATGTGAAGAAAACTAAGAGCAGGTAAAAGGAGTTCTGCTGCATCCCAAGATGCTCCACCACATCATGCTGGCCTGGAGAGTTCATGCAGAATTTCTAAGCAGAAACGGGTGCATTTACAAAGCACAGAATCAATTATTTGAACTGGTCTAAGATGACTACTTACTCATAAGCAAAATGTGCTTTAGGGGAAAAGTGGAAGGATAGAAGAGGAGGAAGAATGAACACCTTCCAATGATTTTTTTCTGTCCTAGGGAGTTGAGGTGCACACACTTGTAAGCACAGAAGAAAGGATGGGGGAAAATCCATCAAATAGGTTTGTTTTATTTCAAATCACCTTTGAGAGCCAAATAGCTCCCCTGTAATTGACTCCTGTAGGGCTGAATCTATTTCTCTGTTGCTCACTGTTGTAATCTTCATGCTTAATGTAACACTTGGCACAGAGGAGGAGCTTGAAAGGGCTGTAAAATGAACAGACAGGTAGGAAAAAAAAAAAAAGGTTGATGTTGAAATACCCCTCACTGCAAATTGAAAGCCATGTTTTTCTTTCTTGTTTCAACACTTTGCAAGAAAGATCTCCTGTGACCATTCTCTCGACTGATCTAGGAACAGTGCCATTCTCTGACAGCCTGGACTTGTGATGTGCCTGCATCCCAGTGGACAGGGTCATCTAATATTATGGCATCTGTTTGCCAAATCAGGACAAACCCCAGACTGATAGAGCAAGTGATGCTGTAGAAAGAACCTACTGATTGCTAAGACCCACCTCTTGCCCTTGACTTTCCCTGAACACTTACAGCATCAAGAAGCACCTGAAACCCAGGTGACAGGCTACCCGGGCTCTATCTCAGCTTTATTCCATATCATCCCTTTCTTAAAACCTTTGTTTGCACCTCTATAAAATGAGGATATGAGATTAGGTCAAGTATATGTACTAAGAAGAACCAGGAGATTTTTCACCATGCAGATTTTCAAATGGCCCTTACAGCCTTTCTGATTAGTAAGCTCTGGGTTGAGATAGGGAAACCTGTTTTTAATGGACCCCTTCAGTTGATCATGCTATTGCTGATTTCTGAAACCACATGGGAAGTATCATCCAAATAGAGAGGCTCTTTACTTTACTTTCAAAGTATAACCTTCAATGGTTCAATCAAGACAACTTAGTAAATAACTGATTCTCTCCCACAAGGTATTTTGAGGTGGAAATAAATAAGTCAATCCCTGCTACACTGGAATTAGTTTTGAGTAGCCAAACATCCCCAACCCGTGTAAATAACACTCCCCACGTCCCCTGTCAACTCTGCATGAAGTCCTTGTGTCAGGGCTTCATCATGAGCATCTTCAGATGAATTACATTTCCTTTCATCTTTTTGGTTCCTCTTCACATGTCCTTACCATCAACTTAAAAAGGCTGGTGTGAGAATTTCATTAAGTAAGTCAACTCTTAAAATTGTTTTGAGATATAGCCCCAAATTCCTTTGGCGTATTTGTTAAACTCAAAAGCAATATTCTTTGGCTCTTGTCAAGCTCTGCATTCAAACATTAGGGGCTTCCAAGAGAGAGAGAGAGAGAGAGAGACCATATGCACAACTAAGGGGAGCCCCCACTTTGCCCAAAAATACCCAAGGTACATGGTGGATTGGGAATGTGATAAATCTTCACTTAAAGTTCGTAAACCCCAAAGAACAGCATGAGAGTTCATTTTCAGGATGATACAGGAGGATTTGTGATGGAAGACACAAATTTTTTCTTTATCTCAGTTCTGTTTGGACTTCTGATGACTCCAAGTTTCTATATCTTTTTCTCCTAAATTTTCCCGAGGAACTAATTCCAGAGTTAGTTTGCTCACCAGGCAATCTCTTATTATTTGTTGTCCTAGGATTCTAACTCAGAGGAATCTAGAGTTAACCATGCAGGGGCTCTAGATTTCAATCCCAGAATTCCAATTCCCTGCCTGAGGCTCCTGATGAGAATTTTGGGCATGGTGCCCACCCCAGTGCCCTGAGCAGAAGTGCTGAGCACACAAGATATGCAGCGTGAGGTCATGCCCCAGTGACATCCGAAAGGACCCTTCTGAACATTTTCATGAAATTCATGACCAACTGTCATCAGACACAAGGGAAGAAGAGATGTAAGCCTAGAGTTTATGACATCCTGTTTTGATATGGTTCTTTTCTTGATGACTTGTCAATGACTGTCCATATCATCTTTTCTCACTTAGTTTCACTTTCCTCAATTCGAATATTGATATTTTGCAGCTGCTTCAATAGTAACAATGACGATCGCTGAATTATGTTCTTGTAAATGTCAGGTATAGTACAGTCTAATTTAATCTTCATTACACAGGGGCCATATTGCAATTATACATGCTACCCAAGTGTTAACACATATTTAAACCTGCTATTCCTTTGTCACTGATTGTAAAGAGGTACCTGAAAAGAAGCAGATGTCATAATTACACGCTTATTCAGCTCCTTTTAAACTAAGTCTCAAAGTAAATTACAGATGAGCCAGGCATGTCTTGAAATTAATGTAGTGATAGGACACTAATGCCGCGATTCATTATGGTTTGTCAATGTGCCCTACTTCTGGAATGTGCGATAAAATTATATTAATACTCTGCTAATGAGATTAATGAATATGAACATGCAGGAGAAGAATAGGGTCCTTTGTTCAACTATTGAAAAAATAACATATAGGTAATTAAAAAGAATTAATCAAACCACGTACAGCCTCATTTATATTAAATTAATTTGTCTGGTTTCATTTCTAATAATTAATCACTTTTTGCAAATTACAAAGCACTTCAGGCGGACGGAAGTACTACTGTAGGAGTTGTGATTCAGAATATTTAGAACGATCAAGGTGGTCCCTGTGGGTTCATATTAATTAAGGTTTAACAGTTTGGAAAATTGTAGCAATATTTTATGATTCATGTAATTAAACTCTGTAACAAAATGTCACAACTGCTAGTTACTTCTGCGCCTGTGATTTATATCTTCCCTCTTTTGGAAAGGAAGCAGTAGAAATGAAGTCCTCTTAATGCGCCGACACAGTCTATGGGAAAACAAGCCGGTGGTTTAATGCAAACGGAAACACTTTATCAGGGCACGGTGCACCCTTCCAATCTCAAATTCCACCATGGGGTTATGCAAATTAGATGGAATCATACGATGTGACATATGGTGAAGTCTTGAGGGTCTCTTCTGGCACATTTGCTTGGATAAAAACAGAAAAAGCAAGAGCTATGCACTTCCTTCCTAAACTGAAAGGAGCACATCACAACTCCCATTGATGGGGACTCCTGGGCTTCCGGAAAGAAAAGCAGGTGGTGCTTGGACATGATGCTGTCCTGTTTTCATGGCCAGAGCATTTCCTGGAAGCTGTTTCCCCCAGTCCCTGGTATCCTCACAGGGGGGATTGAAATGAATCACCTAGGAAGTACCTCCTGAAAGATGGAGGCTAGGAATCCTACTGGTGTGCCTCCTGGCCAAGGACGGTTCTCTCCCTGGCTGCAGAGGAATTAAAGCAAGATCTGATCTGGTGGCTCCAGCAGCACAGTCTTATTCTTGTGCATCAGAAGCACCCGCCTCTCCCCTATCCTTCCCCTACCTCACTTTTCTGCTGATCTGCTGGCCCTTTCCCCTTAGTCACCTCTCCCACTTGCTTTCTTCTCTCTGTGGTCTGCACCCAAGAAGTCTGAGCCCTGGAGATTGGGGTTTTCAGCTCTCTCGCCAGGGATTCTGGCTGGATTATGCCAGGAGAGCTGCTAGGTGAAGAGGGAAAGGTTGGGTGGCTCCTGCCGCCATGCTGTCTCTCCCAGCCACTGAGTCCTTCACAGGTGACCATTCTTCTTGGGCAGGCTGTCCTACAGGGCTCCAGTTGTAGGGGCTCAAGGGACACGATTCACCCCTGCGTCCTCAGCCCAGTGGTGCTGATGGCCTCCTTACACTTTCTAGTTCCTGGACGCCTCGCCATCCCTGACTTGATCTTTTGACCCAATTCTTTCCTCTATAAACAAACTTCATTAAGTTTCTTCATTTGAAATAACTGATTGTGAATTTGTGCCTGGGCCCTGCCCCCAGAGATGCTGATTCAGGTGGTGTAGGATAGGGCCCCGGTCTCTGTATTTTGTTTCTTTCACTCCTGGTGATTCCATTGTGAAAGGCAGAGAAGCCCTGCATTAGACAGTCTGGCAGAGTTGGTAATGCTAATGTTCCTATGATGGGCCAGGTCCTAATTATGATTAGATATATTGACGCATTTCATCCTTGTAACGGTTCTAAGAAATAGTGCCATCATCATTCCCACTTATACATAAAATTATTGGGGCAGAGACAGAGCAAGCAGCTTGCCAGTGTCACACAGCTAAAAAGTAGTAAAGTTAAGATTCCATCAATTTGGGCTCACAACAATCACTCTATGCTACAATAACATGAGTCTTGGCAATTTAGTCTAAGGAATCGAAACAAAACAAAATAAAAACTGCTTGTTGACTTACATGTAATTTACACTATGTCCTTATTCATTCATTCATTCCAAAACACTGTACTGAGTAGCTATTATGTTCCATGTGTGGCTATATTCTACTTACTAAGACTAGAGAAGGAAACTGATAGATAAAACATAAATGAACATATACCTAGGTAAACTGGAAACCTCACATGATGAGTTGGATTTATTGTGTTGGGGGAATCTTGGAAAGAGAAAAACCTATTCCTAACCAGGAGTAGGAATCAGGGGACATTTGAGATGAGCCATGGAAGATATGAGGTCATCATTAGAAAGTGTGTCACGTGACAGGATCCACCCATAATACACACCACTTACCCCTAGAAGGTCCATAAGGCAGAGGCTGACCTGAAAGAAGAATGTGATGATATTAAGGGTCATTTACCCCAATAGATTGGATTGAATTTTATCCTTTAAACACAGGAGAACCAAAGTAACAGAAGAACTTTTTGGTACTAGGGATTGAACTCCAGGTGCTTTACCACTGAGCAGCTTCCCCAGCCCTTTTTATTTTTTTAGTTTGAGTCAGAGTCTTGCTATGTTGCTTATAGCCTCACTAAATTACTCATGCTGGACTTGAATTTGTAATCCTCCTGCTTCAGCCTCCTGAGTTGTTAGGATTATAGGCATGTGCCTCCACACCCGGCCCCCAAATTGTTTTTAATCGAGGGAACGACATGTTCGTGTCAGGCTTGTTTTAGTCCGCTTTGGGTCACTGTAACCAAAATACTCAACAAGAAAAACTTAGAGGAGAAAAAGTTTATTTTGATTCACAGTTTCATATGTACAGTCCATTGTTGGCTGACTCAATAGCTCTGGGTCCAAGCTGAGGCAAAGCATCATGGCATAAGAGCATGGTGGAGGAAAGCCGCTCAGGAAGCAGAGAAAGCCAGGAAGCAGAGAAAAATTCTGCTAGCAGGTACAAAATTTAAACACCAAAGGCACACCCCTGACCTACTTCCTCCATCTATACCCTCCCTGAATACTGTGACCACCCAGGTTATCCATTTTAGTGAATTAACTCACCAATGAGATTATAGTTTCAATAATCTAATCATGTCACCTCTGAACATTCTTGCATTGTCTCACACATGAGCTTTCGGGTGACATCTCATACATACCTAAACTATAACAGTACCTTACAGAGATCACTGCGCCAAGGTTGCATAAAGTAGACTGCAATAAGCCACTGGAGTCTAGAGTTAGTGACAACGTTCAGGAGACCTTGGAATTCAAGTGAGACATGATGCACTTGGGACACAGGTCTCCAGGTGTGGAGGAAGAGGGTGGCTGTTCCTTAGGAATTTCACATGCATGGATTTTTCTCCTCTCTGGTCCACTGAAAGAAGTCTGGCTATTAAATATAACGTGTGTGGTCTGGTAACGATGCTGTTCTGAGCTGCCCAGTGCTGCCAGGCCACTTGGGAAACTCTGGTCCCTCTCAGTCTACACTCAAATTGGATTAACTTGGAAATGAGAATGACCATTTTTTTTTTTATGTCTGTGAGCAGATGCTAGGAATTTTGGGACTCCCATGGGTCAGGAACACACACCCCTGATTAGCAGTCATGGTGTTACGTGTCTGTAAATAACACTAATTGGGGACATTTTATTTTGTTTTGTTTCCTTTATAAGAGTGTATGACCCCATTGTTCCATTCCAGTATGAAATCCATCCTGGGTTTCCTTTTTTAGGTAACGACTTTGTTCTAAATATACCAGGACAGAGGTACTACTAATAGGATGGGAAGCAAAGTCTGATCATAGACAAATGATGATAAAGTGAAATCTTTAAGAAATCATCAAAAAAATGAGTCAGGGCCATGTGAGCTGTCTCTCCAAAATGACAGGGCTAAAGAAGCTGCCAAGCCACCAGCCCGAGGCGCAGAAGCACATTTATGATTTAATTCCCATTTTGACATCAATCAACACATATTAATAACTTCAGCCAGAGAAAGGAAGGCCCTGGGTGTGCTTTTACACTGACATGCCCGCATTGAGGAGGCAGATTTTTGATTGCCAATTAAACCCCAAACAAGCTCAACCTCTTCTACTCATCTCACCCCACAAGTTTGCATCATATCTCAAAGAGCACTGTGGGGCTCGCTGTCATAACTGTGGTTTTCCATACTCCCTGAGAAACTGACATCAATTTTATTAACTCTGATCTGGTCTATAGAATTCTAAAATCTATTAGTTGGAAGTGTGGGCCTCACAGATCCTAGAGTCTCTCTCCCTACCTGAGGCACGATTTCCCCTTTTTCTAACTGACAACTGTATAGCCACTTTAATCAATAATTCTAGTGCTGAGAAACCTGGACATCACAGGGAAGATTTGTGGTTTGCCAAAGGATCTATGGATTTTAATTCAAAATCCCCAGTAAACCACTGTATGTGTATTCATATATGTGTATATTCAATGATTCTCACTTGAGGGCAAATTTGCCCCCCAGGAGATATTTGACAAAGACTTGATGTTGTGGGGTTGGGATGGTTTTTTCCATTGGCATCTAGTGGGGAGAGACCCAGGATGATGCTAAACATCCTACAATGTACAGAATGGCCCCCTGAAACAGAAAGCCATCTGGCCCTCCCGTCAATAGTGATGAGGTTGGGAATCCGTGATCCATGTATGCAAAAAACACACAAACACAAGCACATCCAATTACTTTCCCAAAGTCAGGCACAGCCCTCTACTCTAAATTGATAGAAAAGTTACCAAAATCTATTTTCCTTTCAGTTTTAGATCTGCACTTTGGGAAGAAGAAACTAATTCTTAATTCCTCTTCTAATGCCAGCATGTCAAATATACGAAGCAAATACATGAAGATATCTTTCAAAGTTATCATTTCTCCAAACCAAGTATTCCCCAGTCTCTTTCCATGTTCACTTGTAGGTCAGGGTTTTCAATACATTTCTGATAATTTGGGGGGGATCACAAAATAAAATAGCCAGTTAAAGAAGATTAAAGAAACCACTCAGGGGGAGCAATGGGTGCAGAGAGAATTTATTAGGAAAGCGTTGGTGTATCTCAAATCCAAGAGGATAGCAACACCTCCTGGCCTTGGGGAGAGAGGACAAGATTAGGTTCTCATTTATAGAAAGGTCTAGGTTTGTTTTTACCAATCAGCAAAGCCTCAAGGCCCAACACAGTGGTTGGGACTGTTTAGACACTCAATAATTAGACAGTGGGAGGAGAGAAGGAAGGAAGGAAGGAAGGAAGGAAGGAAGGAAGGAAGGAAGGAAGGAAGGAAGGAAGGAAGGAAGGAAGGGAGGGAGGGAGGGAGGAAGGAGAGAGGGAGAGAGGGAGGGAGGGAGGGAGAGAGGGAGGGAGGGAGGGAGAGAGGGAGGGAGGGAGGAATAAAGCATAAGAAGAGAACTGTCATGAAAGGGGAATTTAGAACAATAGCTAACCTCTTTGTCCTTTTTAGGAGTCACTCTCTACAGCAAACAAGGAAACAGACAGCAAAAATAAGCACCCAGCACATGTGTGTGAAGCACTGACTCACCCTTTAAAGACCTGGTAGCTTCGATTCTTTGACTTCTGCTTGGGATGCTAAATTTCTTGCTGCCTCTTTAAGCTTACAACATGTTTGGGGGCTTTGCAACATGCAAGTCTGTTATTAGAGATTCTGTTGAATTATTCAGGGCTAAATCAAGATGCGAAGACACCTTTTTTGAGACAGAAAATTGGCAAACACTCTCTAAGATGCCTTACAGCCAAAAAAAAAAAAAAAAAAAAAAAAACCCTACAAATTCTGTTGCAGCTGTTGTATTTAACCATAAAATTGATAATGATTAAAAATTGCTACCTGCATAAGAATGACATGTGTTTGTCAAGAATTTCTTTTGTCTCCAGTGTCGGTATCAGCTTTTGTCAGCCACCATCCCACAGAGATGTACCTAAGTCTGAGACCCAAGGGGTTAATTCTCTCCTTTGTAGCTTCTGAGACACAAATGGGATAATGTACCATCAATATTAGAAATCAACATTAAGTGAAAAGATCCCCCTCCTTTTGACTTTCATTATAGGCCCGGGAATATTGAAAACCACAATGACTCAAGGGATTGTGTCAAAACACTCTTGATACACATCAAAAAGAATTGCATCAGCAAGGCTGAAAAGATCAATTGTCTTCACCTCCAAAATGCTGACCCAAAAGCAAAATGCAGGGAAATTTCCTAGAAAGACATAGCATGCAGGCTTGGCGTGACACTATGCAACAATTTCTTGAAATAAAAGGCATCCCAGCAGTGTTCAGCTCCAAGGTGCATCCGTTCATCAATAAACCATGAAAGAAGGTAGAAGGAGCAGAGAGAAGAGAGCCCAGATACCTAGAGGGTACTGACCACTGAAGGTGTGGTCCAGGGTCCAAAGTGCATAGGAACCTAGAGAATTTGCTAGGCTCTGATTTCTAAATGCTCTGTCCAAAAGAGAGTCAAAGTGAGTGTGTTTCTAGAATGCCATCGATGTGACCTATGTGACTTCAATCATCAAAAGGAGTCATTTTCCTTTTACATGAAGAATTTTCCTTTGGATTAAACTCTTTTAAGAAACTTTCTTTTCCATTTGGCTAGCCCCTATATTAAGTCAATCCTGCTATGGCCTGAATGACTGTGAGGTCCCCAAATTCCTGTTTTTCATATTAATCCCCAGTGTGAAGGTACTGACTCCCCATGGGAGGGGATTAGGTTATGACAGTCTGCTTCTGGGACACAAGAAGAATGCAGGTCCTCACCGGGCAACAAACTGGCTTGTGCCTTGATCTTGGACTTCCAACCTCCAGAAATGATGAGGTATTGCTATAGCAGCCCATGTGGACCAAGATACCCCTTCACTACTGTGATAGACAAATTTGAGTTGTGTGCTTCAGTTCTGAGAATTAAGTATAATGCCAGCACTTTATCAACCAGCTAATCTTCTAGTAATCAAGCTGTTTGTAGATGTCCTACTGCTGGTACTTAATGAAAGTTCCCAAGTAAATGACAACTAGGTCTTTTTTTTTTTTATTGGTTGTTCACAACATTACAAAGCTCTTGACATATCATATTTCATACATTAGATTGAAGTGGGTTATGAACCCCCAATTTTACCCCAAATGCAGATTGCAGAATCACGTTGGTTACACATCCACAATTTTACATAATGCCCTATTAGTAATTGTTGTATTCTGCTACCGACAACTAGGTCTTTATTCAGAGTTGTTCAATGGTGTTTTTCAAGGTAAGGGAAGGTAACCTGATGTTGTGGCTGTGATTGCTTTTATTCTGCCAAAGCACACATGTGCATGCATGTATTCTAATATGCACATCACTTTTATATACTTTTATAAGATCGCCTAATGTGTAAAATGTGTGATACTCCAAAGACAGTCAAGGCCATATCTTTATCAAGTTCAGATTCACTGAATTTATAAATTAATGATTCTGATTTCTTTGCTTGCATGAAGAAGAAAACTTTTGCTGTGGAAAGTTTCTAGAAGTCAAGCCTGTCCTTACTCATACTTCTTATCTGAATTTACTGCACTGTTTTCCCAGACTTAGCAAACAATTCAGTCACCATAAATCATTATTTAAACAATGCCAAGACAAAATTGCCAGGTAAGTGCCACATTTTTTTCTCCTACATTGCTAACCATTGAGATATATAAAGTGAGATGATATTTTGCTAATCTGATAGTAGCTGCATTTATTTTTTTGACACTGCAAGAAATTATTGCACACTAATTTTTAATCTGCAGCCTTGTTCTTCTGAAAGTGTTTATAATTGAGTTCATTACTATTTCACTGAGTTTCATGTCACAGAAAAACCTACATTAGCTTAAACAAAATAAAGTTTATTTATCTATGTTATACAAAATTCAGAGGTAAGTAGTCCGCAGCTGGAATGGAAAATTAACAATATTGTCAGGGATCAAACTTATTCTACTTTCTTGCTTTCAGTTTTATCACAAAGTATTTTATCCTCTTGCTCACATAAAAGCTGCTGTACTTCCAAGAATTGGGGTACCATTTCATGGGGGAGGGAGGAGGTCCAAGTGACAAAGAGGCTAAGGGGCTTTCCCTTTCTATTGGGAAAGGATGCTGTCTCCAGTCACTTCTGCCTGATCTCCTAGGTCAGGATTTTGTCACATGGCCACCTTTATCTGCATGGGAAGCAGAAGGCTTTTTTTTTTTTTTTTTTAAATATAGGACATTGTTTCTCATTGAGAAAGAAATGGAGATGGGTGTTGGGAAAGTAGCATCATTGGACACAGTGTTTTGTACTAGTGACTTGTGTCCTCATTGACACTCCCCAACATGACTGGGGAAGAAGACAGCCGGCCTGTGGTGCTCTCCATTGTGCCCTCTGTGCATCTCAGCATGTACGGCATAACTCCACAAAGAAAGGATAAAAGAGAGAGGAGGAAGAAGACAGGGAGGGAGAAAGTAAGGAGGGAGGCCTGAAGGAAGGGGATGAGGAAGAAAGAAAAAGCAAAATTAAAACGAAACATGAAATCAATGGTTAAGTCAGGGTGATGGGACGGTGGACCCAATCCTCCCCACTAGTTGATTTTCAAATGAAGTTTTATTGCAACTGCGGTTAACACAAGGTCTGTGGCTACTTTTATCTTAAAGGCAGAGCTGAGTAGTTGTAACCTGGTGGACTGTGCAGCCCACGGGGCTGGAAATATTTGCTATCTGGTCCTTTACAGAAAATGTGTTCAGACCCTTGGAAGCAACAATTGATAGTTCTTTACGACACAGGCCATACAAAACCAATATTTAAACAAGTAACAAGGCAGAATGGGTGAGGGAGACGTGGGGATTGGACTCTTTTCTGCCCACTTTGCCTATGCGTCTTACCACTCTGTCTTTTGCACTGGACCAAGACATCCCCCACCCCTGGCCCCCAGCCTAGGTGACTCCAGGCAGGCAGATGGGCTTGCAGCCCAGGGGGTGGCATTTCTGATGCACAGTGTCTGTCCATCATGCCCTGAGAAGCCTCCCCACCTGTCCTGATCCTGCCTTGCCATTTCTCCCAGAAAATAAAATGGATGAATAGATCTGTGCTTATCATGGCACTGGGTCACCACTGAGTGACTAAACAGGCTTTCAGAAGACAGTCAGGGCGGCAGCAGAATCTGTGGACTGAGGAGCCAGCCCAGCCTCCCTGTTCTGCCACTGAGGATGGAATGCACGTGTGACCAGAGCTGGCCCGGCTGCCGAATGTGCTCTGGTCCCTTGGCTGAGCCGCCTTCTCCAGGCAGACGGGGTCTCAGCAGCTTACAGGTCCCTAGGGAACTTTGGTGGGAGTGTCACGAGGGCCCAGGCCTCCTTCTTCCCACCACGCTGTGGGGAGGTAGTGCTCTGGGCAGACTCCAGGCCCCACCCGGGCATGAGGAGC
The DNA here is from genome assembly GCF_964194105.1 of Spermophilus citellus. Taxonomy (NCBI): domain Eukaryota; kingdom Metazoa; phylum Chordata; class Mammalia; order Rodentia; family Sciuridae; genus Spermophilus; species Spermophilus citellus. The sequence continues at coordinate 38,533,138 of NC_138200.1, forward strand.
TGTTTAATGACCTCTCCTCTCCTGCTGAGGTTTATAGGACTGTCACCCGGCCTGAATGGGAACATTCCTGTGCTCATTCCCAGCCTCAGCCCTGACCCTCCCTTAGTGTGTCCTCAAAACCAAGGCCAGACATTTATTTCCCCTTCCCAGTACCTTTAAATCCAGATAATTTTTAATCTGGAAACAGATGGCAACAAGAAACACGGGAATGGTTCCCCCAGCAAACCTGAAAGTCTGACTCCCGGGTCCTGTTCCCTGTGTCGCCAAATGCCCCCCCACCACCCCCTCCTCAAAGGGCAAAGGCCAGGCCGAACAAAATGCAAAACCAGCTCTTTACAAATAAACCTGCGACCAAACTGCCACCATAAAACTTGGAAAACCACTCTGATTGAGACATTTGGACTAATTACCAGGGAACAGCAACTACGGGGTCCTCTCCTAATGCTGTTTATTACATTCCCTCGTTACAGAGACTCCCTGGGGTTGGTTTCTGAAATAAAGATTTAATTTGAGGGTAAATCAGAACAACAAAAAATGTAGCTCATTGTAAACAATAGTATCCCCAGCCCAGCTGAGTCCATCAATATAAAAACAGAAGTCCTCCTCATCCTCTGCCTACTGTAAACACGTTAAATGCTATTTATTGTGACTACATGTGTGTGGCCCCGGCATGAGTGAAATTGGGAGCCTTTTCGTGACTGAGAGACATAAACATCCAATACTGCCTCCATCATTCTTCCAGTTTTAAAGTTATAAAATCTAAATATTAATTTTAATAGAAAGGTTAGGAAATTGGAAACTACAGTGCCCGCTGAAGTCATGAGAATAACACCCAGCTCATGGAGGGACCGCCAGCATTCCACAGAGATTAAGGAGGCAGGTGGGGTCCAGACGTGGTTCATGAAATATGACATGTGTCATAAACAGAGGCTTAGCCCCCATGGCTCCCCACCAACCCCAAGCCCTGCCCAGCCAATGTTTTGTAACTCAAGACATGGTGTATACAGATTCAATAAGCAAGAAGGAAAGACAGTCAAACTGCCACCCATGAGAGCCAACTTGACCATCTTGAATCCTGAGCCTGGAAAAGAGGCTGTTTTCTTGTCCTGAGCTACACACCCATTATCTGCGAACCCCAGCATTTTAGGGGGTAGGCCCACGGGGGGGGGGGGAGCATTCAGGTTTGGGCTGCTCATGCGCAGATGGTTCCCATCTTAGATAAAATCAGAAGGTACGCCATGTAAGCCCCATGCCTCACCTTCAGAAACGGAGTCCTCTGAGCCTCTCTCTTTAGGATGGAGGATATCTTTCTCCTCTTGTCCTCTTAGTCGAGCTTCAAAGGGCAAGACAGAAGCCCCCCCCCCCCATGTGAGGGACATTGTCACCTTAGATCAAATAGCCTGGCACCAGGTCAGTTTCAGAAGACCTAGGTTCTCACACCCATCATGTAGCTAACTCTTGGTCTTTCCCGCGGTAAGTTGACTTAAAATTGGTCACACTTTGCTCAGAGACTTTTTCTACCTTCCTAATTTATGGTTCCTAGAAGCCAACTGTGCACAGTGTATGGAGCATACCGGAGGAAAGTGATTCCCACCTGGGAGCAAGTTTGCCCCCCAATTCCAGGACATTTGACCAAGTCTGTCACCATTTTGTTTATCACAACTTTGGGTGAGCTATTAGCATCCAGTGGATAGAGACCAGGGATGCTTCTAAACAGTACAATTCACAGCATCGCACCCCCCACAACCAACTCAATCAGTCCCAAATGGCAGTAGTACACAGACTGAGAAATCCTGCCTTGAAACACAAGACTCACAGTCATAAATTTATTTCATTCTTTTTTAACCTCTCATCTGGAAGCAACCGTATTTTATATTTTATCATTGTGTTCTCTAAAGAGACATTAAATTCTCTAGTTCAAGAATCTGCTCCACTATCTAAAATGCAACTGAGAAAATATTCAATGTTACACTAACTTCTGCTCTAGAAAGGTGATCTTATGTCAGCTGGATAGCTTAGCAGCAGATAAAAACTTTTAAGATTGAATAATATTTTTATTTAAAGAAAGCATAAATCAAAATGATGAGCCTTCCAGCCCACAAAAAAAATAGAACCAGAAATCTGGTTGCTAAACTTTATATGAAGTAAGGGGGCGGGGTAATCCATAGATCACCCTGAGGTTGGTGGCACCAGCCAGGCAAAGAATATCTCTGTGGGACCCCACTCACATCTATTTTGAGCAGTGAAGACAAAAAGGTATAAGCAAACATAAGCTTTCCTGGAACAATAAGAAAGCAATCTAAGGCTAAGACAGTGTTTGAAATGCAGTCTCACATCAGCCACACACAGGTTGAAGGGAAGGATACATGGACACGTTTTAGAAGCCTTTTGTGGAAGGGAACATATGCCCTAAGGTGGGACCCCCATCCTGATATAATATATTTGAAATGTGATTTGATTGCTTTTCCTATATCTGATTTTATTGCTGTCATCCATCTACATTGTACAACGAGCATAACTGAAGCTTTCTAGTGTACGAGAGGCTTCAAATAAAAAGACCCATGTGCAATTTGCTTTTTTCCTTTCTTGCATTTTATCCTTTCTTGCCTCAGATAAACTAAACGTGATTTCTCAGGGTTACAAGGGATGGGAGAGATATGGGTTATGATAATGTCTAATATTTGCACGCTGCCAGAGGAAATGAGTCATTGGAATAACATAAGCAATGATAACTCAGCTGAATATGACTAAGATGTTAAAAATAAGGTGTGTTTACAAGTGAATAAACTTCCTGATGGCTCTGCTACTCTCCAGAGAGATGGGAAAGGAACAGGCAGAGGTCCTTGGCATCCCACTAGTTTCACTCCCTTTCCCCTGATCATGGGTGGTCATGGTGGGTTGTTAAGGGTGGTCTCTCATCGTCTATTGATCCAAAGCTGAAGGATATGCCCACTACTGTGGGAAGCTCAGAGACTCTATGTGATAGTCCTCTCTTTATAGTCCTTTGTCTTGTTTTTCTGCAGATGCCTTAATTAAAAATTAAGAATCACCCCTTCTTCACAAACAAGACCCCAATTTATATTCATTATCATCTTCTTCTCCTTTCCCCAGTTTCTTTATTGAACCTCAGGGTCCTGACAGTAATACCTTACTCATCAGATCCTAATAATTGATTAGTGAAAACCTGTTAAAGTATTTTGAAATTAGGCATTAATGTTTTATCATGACTAAACATTTCTCCTACCCAGAAGACATCAATAATGTATCAAAGGCTTTTTCTCTCAAATCCCATGGCTATTGATTACGTGGGTAAAGACATTGGAAGAATCATTTTTGGTAAGAGAATTCTGTCAATGCAGAAGTTAGATACCTTTCTTAATATCGTCTATAAGTCTTTTGGCCTGAATTTGTATGCTTTGTCATGCCCACCTTCGTAATACAAAAACTGGTAGGAGAAATTATTTTCCTGAGATGACCTTGTCTTCAGAGTCCTCAATGTGACTTGGGTTCTGTGACTGAGGTGCATTATGTGAAATTTGGAAGGTAGAAAGTAGGCAGGGAGATCTTTCTTCAGTAAGATCTCAAGAGACTGCTGACAAGTGAACAAGTGTGTCTCTAACCAGCTGCTGGTCTGAGAACCAGATTTATGGATGTGAGCCAGCTATAGGGAATCAATGATAGAAGCAATTGCCTGTGAGGTGGTCAAAAACCAGCAGTGGCATGTTCTATCTGCACATTATATTTCAATAAAAGTTCAAAGTAGTGAAAAATGATTGATATCCATTTCTTGATTTCCAACCTAACGATATTTTTTTTCAATAATTTTGAAATTATTTAATTCCCTATATTAAATAACTTTCTGGTTGTCTACCTAGCATGTTTTCTGTTACTGCACCTGACTGGTACACTAACTTTGTTCTTAATTTCTAAAGGTCTTCCATAAGAAAGAGATTTGACTTTGGTTCAAGAAGTCATCTGACAATGAACAGAAATAGTGACAGGTAGTGAGCTTTCTGTCACAGAAGAGAGTTCAGAGAAGAGATTGGACATGTCCTATGAAGGAGACATTGTGAAGAGGATCTGAATACCAAGCTGCAGTTTAGGCTCAGTCATTCCTCATATCCCGTACAGCTCTTGAGATTCTCTGACTGAGGATAAAGAATTCCTTCTGAGGGGGGCTTCTCTGAGACGGTTGCAAGAGTTAGCGTCTTCAAAAGCACTCCCAGGCCTCAGTAAACATCAAAAGACCACTCAGATTTGTAGTCAGGTTTCCACCATTCTTTTACTGACCCTAAATTTGAGCAAAACACCCAAACAGAACTATATTGAAAGTAAGGAAATGAACTTCCAGTTTTAAATACTGACCATAGGAAGGCAAGACTTCTACGTCTACCAAGAAGTAGACCTACCACCCAATGGACAGAAATAAGGCATTTTTTTTTAAATTATTTTATTGTTGGTTGTTCAAAACATTACATAGTTCTTATTATACCATATTTCACAGATTGATTCAAGGCATTTTTTTTTTATAGTACAAAGGTACTATAACATGACCAAAGAATCCAAAGAGAGGAAGTTTTCTCACTCAGTCTTTACTGACTGTCACCGGTTCAGATTCCAAGGATTGAATCCAGCAGAAAACTACTGTCTCTTTACTTGCATTAGTGTGTCTGATTGAAAGAGCTGAACTGTGGCTTTCTTTCATCAGTTGTTGTGAAGGGCTCCCCTTTGACCTTCAATCATAGATTGTAACTGCTGGAGGTTACCTGGATATACAAGGAGACCAGAGACTGCAAGTGATGTACTGAGCCCAGCAGTGGCCTTAATAAAGAGAAGATAGGCTAGCAACAGTTGGTGCATCATAGTGTTAGGCAGCAAAGACAGCAAAAGACTTCCAATAGACTGAGCCAGAGAAGATTAAAAATCTGCTAGGTGGTGAACACAACACCATCTCTAGACCCAGAAGAGAATTCAACAAACATCACTATGTTGTACAGAGAACATCATAAGGGGAACCAGTCAAGTCGAACAAGAAGATGAGGGGAATGGGAAGATCAATTAAATCATGTATGTGCATGTACAAGTCAGACATAATGAATCCCATGATTATTAATCATAATACACCAGTAGAAAATGTAAACATAAAATAAAACAACAAAAAAAGAAAACCTAAAATGGAACTAATTCTTTCTGAAACAGCTTCCATGAGATATAAATGTACATACTATATAATTTGCCCATTTAAAATGTAAAATTGGATGGTTTTTAATATTACTAACAGGCATATTAGTAATATGTGCAACTATTACCACATACCCCATATGGGTATGAATCTCAGACTTACCTTCCCATCTCTCAGCTCTAAGCAACAAGTATTCTATGGTGTATAGATTTGTGGCCTCTTGTGACTGGCTCTTGGACATAGCACACTATCGCCCCTGTTGTCTGTGTGACAGTACTTCATATTCTTTTGCATGGCTGAAATTATATGGACACACTAATTTTGGTCTATCCATTTATCAATTGGTGGGCATTTGGATAGTTTACATCTAAAATAAAACTAATTCTTGAGAAAGTGTTACCACTTACCATGTAAGTACCTCTCCTAGAATTCAGTTAATTCCTGTTGCAGACACATATATCTAAACATATATCTAAACAGCATCTTAAAAATAGAGAAAGATACAAAAAGTCAATGTTGCTTGGTATTATAGATGCCATCTTTTTATTTTTACATATTTGCAACATTTAAAAAGGTATTCTATATTGAAGTTAATCTTGAAAGTGACAGACACATACTCATAGATAGAGTCAAAGTTTTTCTCCAGAGAGATTTTTCCCAATAGGGAACAATTTGAACAGCATGAACATTTTATGTTTGCTTATGCATGATTTTTTTTTGCAAGAAATAGTAATTGAACACAGAAAACTGTTCCCAGCCATATAGGAGTACACACATGCACACACTCAAATGTCTACCAGTGTTCTCAGTTTACCTTGTCTTGAGAGCCACACCCATCTGCATCTGATATTTGAACTTTTCATCAAATTTCAGGTAATTCTACAAAAATCACAAAACATCACAAGTACAATCCTTCCACCATCTATTTCTATAGTCACAATACAGTTCTTTTTCAAGGTAAGTGTCATATTTATTGTGATATTAATGTATCTCATAACCACCTGACATATGTAAGACTGTCTGCTGTTTTTAATAGATTCCTATGGTGTTTATCATTTTTAAGCATATCACTGTGCATTTTTTGTCTTGGTACCAAGGATTTAACTCCAGAGCACTTAGCCACTGAGCCACATCCCCAGCACATTTTATTTTTTATTTTGGGACAGGATCTCACTACGTTGCTCATAGCCTTGTTAAGTTGCTGAGGCTGGCTTTAAACTCTTGATTCTTCTGCTTCAGCCTCCCAAGCCACTGGGATTTCAGGTGTGCCCCACCATACTCAGAGCCACTGTACATTTTTGAGTGTCTTTCCCATAAGGCCTGACGATTCTATTGTGTGATTTTGCATAGCATGGTGATCTCTGGAATCTCATATGTTGAATGTGTGCAGAGCTACTGTACTTAGGGTACCCCTGAGAGATGACATAAGAAACCAGTACCTGGAGAAGCCAAGTGGAAATCAGCAAATGACAGAAATGTTTTTCACTGTATTTTCTTTTGTAATGTATTTTCGAAAGGAAGTCAATTTTAGAAACAAAGCGACACAAATGAGGCACTCTGACAAAATAACCCTGATTCCATAGTTTTGATTCTCATGGAAATATAATTCTAATAAACCTCCAGTGTACACCTGGGCACAGAACTGGAAGAGACAAACCAGTTTGAATTGCAATAAGAATTCACCTGTTCCTCAGTCCAGGGTCTTCCCAGTCAGATGGGATTAAAGAGACTGGGAAGGGCACTTTGCACATGGAAAAATACTCAATCAAATGAATGGAAAATGAAATATATGGACAGATGGGTAGATGAGTGATATTTAGGGAAGGAACCTCCTTAGAAAGACCCTTAGGGTTCTGAAGGCAGATCTCAGGTGAAACCTGTATTCTAGTCTTTAGCAAGCCAGAGTATGGGTGAAAACTAGCCTGTATAAGATGCAGGAAAAATCTCACAGCTTTTTCTTTCATTGTGTACCAAAGCCTTCTAATTATTGTTGCTATCTCCTGTGCTGTAAAATATTTTATCGGTTGGGCCACTTTGCAGCATTTGGTCTAAAGCTCTTAGCTGTCATAAATGCACCCAACTGTCTGCCAAATGTGGAATAATAAATAAGTATTATGTGAGTGACTGATTTACTTTGAACAAACATGAAAGGCCTCTAAACCTGGAGTTTCCTGCCCCACATAATGTGCATGAAAGAAATGAGCATCAGTAATCACTGTCAACAGCCTCTTGTAACTAAGAATTGAATCATTTATCTGTCCAGCATGTGTAAATTATCATCATTGTCTATCCCACAGGAAGCCCTAACGGCAATTTATGTTATAAAAATAATAAGATATGAGGGTTTAATAGAAATCGCTTCTTGTTGCTCGACTTGGGGACATGGGGCTCCAGTGTCAGCAAGAATCACCTACCCTACAAATTCAGGCATGCAATCCGGCTGTTTACACTTAACTTCCTTATTTATATATTTGCCTCCTTACCTCTTCCAACCAAACTAAGCGCAAGGAGTTGCTTATTATATTTATGAGATGACCTTTCTTTGCTTGCTTCAAGGATACTTTCCTTTATGAGCAACAAAGATAATGCCAAGGAGCAAATGAGTTCTAAGCATGAATAATTGGAAATGTTCGGGCACCCTCTGAAAATATTATCAGAGCTCTATGTTGTGACATATCCATCATGTCTTTTCTAGGATGGATTTTTTTCCCCCTAAACTGGACTGATTTTAACTTTAAACACTCAACATCCCCCTTGGAGTAAACCAATTTTCTTAGTTCACTTGACCTTGAGTATGCATGGACTTTGAATACTCCAAAGAAAGGACTTTAGAAAGAAGATAGGTATCTGTTTGAAAGTTCTTAAGTGTGTGATGTGAATTTTATTTTTTTTGGTCCTCTGGGGTGAACATTCATGGTGGCACATTATGAGGACATAGTATCCATTCTATGCAGAGGAGAAAAAAAATATTTGTTACCTACTGGTAGGGACTTTTCATTTTTGGTTCTAGCTAGGTTCCTATAAGAAACTCAGCATGTCAGCTGGGATCCAAAGGGGTAGCCAAGTACCGCAGTATAGGATATTGGTTAGGAGGACTGGAGATGTGGGTGTGCTTCCTGGGAGCATAAAAAAATGTTCAAACCATTTTGCCCATTGATCTGAGTGAGATGTTATGTGTTCAAACCAAAAACATCCTCTAGGATCAGGAAATTCAAAGATGTCTATGATGTAGTCCTTACCCTTGAGAAAATTCAATCTGGAAGGTGGCATGGATAGGTGCAGAGCTAATTCTTTCATCTAATACAACAACACTACTTTGAAGAAATTTTTGTATTCTGATTAAATTTGCACATGGGGCAAAAAATATTTATAAAGATCATCTTTGTAGCATTGTATATTGGCTATAGAGTTGGAGAAACCTGATAGTTTCTTCTCAAATATACTTACAACATTATGCTACACTTAAAAGGAAAGGGGTCATTAATATTGCCAATGTCTTGGCTGGGCACAAGATCACGAGCCACCACACACCTTGTAGATTCAAACAGCAATTCTTTATTCCCGAACTCACACCGGCCTCTACACACACGTTCTGGGGAAATCCCAGTTCTGCTGCTGCCCCATTCACCTACTCCACGAGGCTTTTTTCCAAAATCCCATTTGAATCTCACGAGAACTCAACGGGAACAAGCAGCAGGAACACCCTAATCCCAGCAGCAATAATCCTCAACCTCCAACTTCCCTAAAACCCCTATTGTCTTAAACCGGGAACGCCCTAAACCCAAGGACCGGGATACTTCCTCAAACCTGATCAGCTCTAAACCCAGATCCGCCTTGGTCCTTGAGCAAGGTCACCTTACATGCAATGTCAACAGCGAAATCCATTTAACATGGGGTACGCTAGCAAGGAAATTTTGATGCGTCATTCCTACTTGGCAATGGCCCTCAGCAAATATATATATAACATATATATATATATGCATATATGTCATATATACATATAATCATGTATATCACAATATATGATTTCTAACATATTACATCATAATATATATTGATTTCTACCAATAATTCTGCTTTATAATGTTTTGATTTTTCCATCAAAAATTATCAATCCAAATGATTGTTTGTCAATCAAAACAAATAGAATCACTCCATGAGTGTAGTGTCTCTGTCTGCTTGCATCCCTACAGGCTATAAAAGGCCAGATATGTAGTACATGTTCAATAAATATTGTTTGAATGAGTGAATAATGTACTGTTGTAGAACAATCCTCAAGGTACATTTTCAAGATACCATCTTTTAAGATCTACTTCAAGTGACAAAAGAAGCGAGGTGAGAAAGTGTATGTGGTAGCTTCCTGTGTGTACAGAAGTTTTATGGATGAATGTGCTTCTCAGAGGACCTCTAATAGGAATGGCAAGAGGCTGAGAATCGTCGGCTCCTCTAAGGAGATGTACCAAGCTACATGGGATTGGGAGGAAGGCTTAGGTTTTACTGGATATCCTTTCAGGAATTCTGCTTTTTTATTTATTATGTGCATATTTTAGCCTTTAAAAATAATATTAGGTTTTATGATTGAAGACAGTAGATGATGACAGTATGATTGGCTTTGAAAGAGGGAGGAATGGGTCTCAGGCCCCAAGGTGAACAAAATTAAGCCTTCCTTGGAGAGTCGGGAGGGTTGCCCGGGGTCCTGGGGATTTGTGGATAACATTGGGCACAAAAGGAAAAGGAAGAACACATTGCAGTCAGAAGGCGCTACGAGGACGAGGCAGAGGTGTAAAGAAATATACATTTGGGGGACTGGCTTCCGGGGCAGACTTAAGAGACTATTTGGGGGAAAGCACCCATTGGGACCAATGTATCATTCTTTCTCATTCTCCTAAAGTGATTGTTGTGGAATTAATATGGACAAATGAATAGGTGAGTGATTGCAAATAAACTAAGTAGAAGAAACAGAAGATCATCCAGCTGAGACACAGGGGTCTTGCTCAGGGTTTGGTAGAGAAGGAATGGAATGAGGCTTTCCTTGCACTGAATTTATCCAGTTTGCAAATCCTGAAAAGAGTCGCAGGTCAGATTCTCCTTTGCAGCAGCTCAGGACTCCTCCAGAGGCTGATGAGGTAGTGACTTGGGCAAAGATAGGGAATGACGTGTGGAGCATTCGTTTAGAATTCAAATGCTGAATTCAAATGCCAACAGCAGGCAAGTGGCACTGCATTGGGCAGGGGTAAGAAGAATACCTGAGAATCCCCCAGAGTGACCACTTTCTTACATTTCCTCCCTAAAACAGTCAACACTGTCTTTTACTTTCCACTTTTTTTTTTTTTTTTTTTTTGGATACATGGTCATGAAGAATTATTTCTTTGCTTTAAAAAAAACAAGAGTACATAGGCTATGATAGAAAAAATAAAAAAGATTCCGAGCTTTGGTTTCTCACTGTGATCTTTCAGAAGGCAAACAGGGCAGCCTCTATTCAACTTTAGTTTGTGACCAGCCAGGAATTCTGATTCTGTTTTGCCAGGTCTTCTCCATTTTTAAGAGAAACTAACAATTTGAAGTGTCATGGAGGAGCTGCAAGACTCTTTAAAAAATATTTACAACAAGGTGAGGTTTGTCATAGGATTGAAAGCATGGCTCAATCCTCAAAAAAATCAATCATGGAATTCATCACAGTATATGATTATAACAGTAGATGCAGAAGAGGCATTTGACAAAGTTCATTGGGGAAAAATACAGAAAGCTAGGAACAGAAGAGAAATTAATAAAAGGTATCTATTTTAAAAAAGAAACAACCCCTACAGCCTACAGGATATTGGATGTTTTCTCCTTAAGTCCTGGAACAAATCAAGAATGTCAACCCTCATCACTCCTAGCCAATTGTATTGAATGCTGGAGCAGATTCAGTAAGTCTAGAAAAAGAAATAAAGGACATTCAAATTGGAAAAAAAGATACAACTGTACCTATGCACAGGTAATATGAATCTCTACATAGAAAATCGCAAGGAATCTATAAGAAAGTTCCGAAAACTAACAACACTTTAATAGAGCAAAGTTGCAGAATAAATGAGCAACAGACAGAAATCAATCACATTCCTATGAACTGGTAGAAAGCAAAAAACTGAAAATAAAATATTATAAGATAGTATCATTCATAGTACCTCCCCCAAGTGAAATCATAGGTACAAACCTAACAAAACGAATGCAGAATCTTTATGCGGATAACTGCGTAATGCTGAATGAGATCAAGAAGGTCTAAAAAATAATTAAACAAACCCAGCGTGCCCATGGAGTACATCATTAAGATAAGGTTAAGATGTCAATTCTCCCCAAACTGATTGGTAGAGTTAAAGTCATGGCAATCCAAATCCCAGCAATATCCCTTGTACATATACAATGATTCTAGAATATGTATGAAAAGGAGAAGAAACTAAACAATTTTAAGCAAGAACAAAGTTGAAGACGCACTATCCAATTTTAACACATGCTATAGAGCTACAGTAGCTGAGATAGCATGGCGTTGGTTAAAAAAAAAGAATAGATGCATAAGTCAGTGGGATGGAGTAGAAAATCAGAAATAGATGCATAAAGATAATGTGCGCTAATTTTTGAATTTTTGACAACTCAATGAAGAAAAAAAGAATCTTTCTAACTAATAGTGCTGATGAAATAGGACATACATATGGAAAGAGAAAGAAGAAAGAGAGAGAGAGAGAGAGAGAGAGAGAGAGAGGGAGGGAGGCAGGCTTAATTCACACCTCATATTAGATAAGAATTTAACTGAAAATGGATCACATGTTCAAATATAAAACACAATACCTCTATTGGTTGAATATCCCTTATTCAGAATGCTTGGGGCCAAATGTATTTGAGATTTGGGATTTTTTTTCAGATTTTGAAATATCTATATCATCTATCTATATATATGAGATACATTGGGGGAAACTTAAGTCTAAACACAAAACTCACTTAAGTTTCACACACTCTTTATACATATGGCCTGAAAGAAAGTCCACAGAATGTTTTTAGTACAACTTCATCACTTGTGGAAATATCTTCTTGAGGCATCAGTGCACAAAAGTTGGGGGTTTTGGAACATTTTAGATTTTCAAATTAAGAATGCTCAACCTGCCTGGTGCAGTGGTGCACGCCTGTAATCCCAATGGCTCAGGAGGCTGAGGCAGGAGGACCATGAGTTCAAAGTCAGCCTCAGCAGAGGTGAGGCGCTCAGCAACTCAGTGAGATCCTGTCTCTAAATAAAATACAAAATAGGGCTGGGGATATGGCTCAGTGGCCGAGTGCCCCTGAGTTCGATTCCCAGTACCCACTCCCCCCTCAAAAAAAGAATGCTCAATCTGTAATATAATATATAACAAAACACAAAACTGCATCTTGGTGACTTCAGTTTAGAAAGAAATTTCTTTGATGCAATATCAAAACCACAAAACATTAAAAAAAATGTTAAAAGGAAAAAAATATAGACTATCAAAAGTAAACAATTTTTTTCCTGTGAAAAACATGATTGAGAAAATAAAAGGACAAATTATGTGTTGGGAAAACGTATTCATGAATCACATGTGCCACACGGACATGTATCCAGAACACAGAGAGAACTCTCAAAATATGACAAAGAAAACAGCCACCCAATTTCAAAAGCAAGCAAACAATTTGAACCAACACTATACCAAAGAGGATACGTGATACCAAATCAATATGTGAAAAGGTATTCAACATCACTTCTCATTAGAATAATTCAAGTCAAAATTATAAGATCCTGCTTTACATCTATTAGAAAAGTTAAAACATTTTCAAAATGATGAGAATATCAAGCATCGAGAGGAGACAGAGACAGGGACCCTTACACATTCCTGGTCGGAGGGTAAAATGGACAAGTCATTATGGAAAACACTCTGGTGGTTCCTTAAAAAATTAAACACATGCTTACCATATGACCCAGAAATACGCTTCTGGATATTTATGCTAGAGCAATGAAAAATCATTTTCATACAAAAACCTATACTCAAATGTTTATAGCAGCATTATTCATAATTATTATATTAGTCCTTTTCTGTTGCTATAACAGAATACCTAAGACTGGTAATTTTTAAATAACAGAAAATCAGAAATTTCTCTTCTCATAGTTCTGGAGGCTTATAAGTCCAAGGCAAAGATACCCAGCAATTTAGCACCTGGTAAAGTCTTCTCTGCTTCCAAGATGGCACCTTGTCACTGTGTCCTCACTGGGCAGAATGTGAAAGGGCAAAGGGGACAAATGCAGCCAGAAGTGGTTTTAAAAGGAGGTACTCCCATTCATGAACCAGGAACCCTAAAGACCCAGTCAAGTCTCAAAAGTTCCACCTCTTAATACTGTTACATTAACAGTATCTGAATTCTGGAGAGGATATGGTCATATTATAGCAATCGTCAAAAGTTAGAAACAGCCCGAATGTCCTTTGGTGGACAAATGGGCAAACTTATGGTACACCCATACAATGGAATATTACTGACCAGTCAAAAGGAAGAAAGAGTTGATAGCACAACATGATCCATCTTTAATGCATTAATCTGAGTACAATATAGTTCATTTATCTCAAAGCCAGAAAAAGGCAAAACTATAGAAATGAAGGAGTTTCCAATGGTTGTCTGGGTTAGGAGTTGTGGGAAGAGGAGGGCATCATAAAGGAATTTCTTGGGATACTGAAATTGTTATTCTGTCTGCAGTGCTTACAAGAGCCCATGCCTGTCTCAGAGCACAGAACTGCACACCCAAAAGAGTTAATGGTACTGTGCACAAACTCACAACATTAGCAAACTAATTTTAAAAATAAAGCAGAAGAGAGAGCTGAATCAAATTAAGAAAACAAAATAGATACTTCAGGGGACAAACAAAACTCAATTTACAGGCTGAATTTTATCCACAAAATTTCACTTTGCATTTCTTTCGTGAACAGTCTGTTCAACACAGAATGGGCTTAAGACTTCATTTGACCCAGTTTCTTAAAATGAGGCTCAGAAAGGGAAAGAAATTCACTAAAACCACACAGCTCGTCTCTGCAGCGAAGCCAGGTTTTCTTACTCCTGCACCTCTATGGTATGTCCTTGTTGCAAGTTGTATTGAGACTTTGTCCTGATGCACCCAAATGGGATTCTAAAATAGAACCTAGCTCTCAGATACCGATTTTTGAGAAAGAAAAACAAAGGCAAGAAATGAACCTCATGATTGAAAAGAGCAAACCCCTCCAAACTCAACCCTTACAGGAAGGATATTAAAAATGATGACCCCAGCCACCGACTCTGGTGTAAGTATGGGGATAACGGACATAGGAGGATTTAACTGTTGAAATAATTCTGTCAAAAGAATTAGCACATTCCAGGGAAGGCTGTAGGCCCTGACGGGTCCCCAGCCGACACTCGTCTATGCAGGACTGCTATTGATTTTGAAACAATCTCACACATGATAAATGAGAATGTGCTTAGGAGAGGACTCAGTCATGAGAGCCCCCAGATCAATCAGGTTGTCAACAGGCAGACGGAATTCAATTTTTATTCTTAGTAAACTCTTATTTGGTGGCAGACTATCGTTTCTCTGAAAATTGCTTCACAAAGGCTGAGGGGCAGGCGTGAAAACACGGAGAAAGATAATCTTTCCGAAGTATGTTCCAAGCCAAGACTTGGGGTTTGTGATTGGGGGTGAGAGATGGGATCCAGGTCCGCAGTCAGCACAGCCCGCCGCCTTCGCCCAGCAGGACTGGGGAGGGCCAGACGGCCAGGTGCCACGTTCTCTCCATGATCTGGCCCAACCACCTGGGAAGGAAATCATCCAGGTTGGGACCCCAGGTTTGCAGAGGTAATTCCATGACCCCCTAACAAAACCCAGAGAGACTTGAACTCAATTAGCTCAAACCTTATGGAATTGCCACTTTGGTTGGTATTTTAAAAAGGTGAAGGATCAGCAATTTTATATGAAGACCCATACAGCTCTTTTCTCTTGTCCTTCGTGACCATATTATTAAAATTTTTGAAATAATTTATATATATATATATTTTTTTTTGGGGGGGGAGGTGCAGTTAAACCCAGAGCCCCACATATGCTGGACACGTGCTCGACCACTGAGCCACATCCCCAGCTCTATTCTGTATTTTATTTAGAGACAGGGTCTCACTGAGCTGCTTAGCACCTTGCTTTTGCTGAGGCTGGCTTTGAACTCACGATCCTCCTGCCTCAGCCTCCCAAGCCGCTGGGATTACAGGTGTGCACCACTGCGCCTGGCTCCGCTTTTGTTGTTGTTGTTGTTGTTGTTGTTCTTTTGACTTCTTCAAAGTCACTCAAGAAATTATCTTCAGAGCCAGGACAAAGGCCCAGGATTCTTAACTCCTAGACCAAAGACATTTCTTTCTTCCATTTTGTGCCAATCTTTGGCCAAAGAATTTTCTTTCTCCACCTGAAAGCCAGCCCTTGAGTCAACATGGAGGTGTGGGGTCCCCACCCTGCAAGCGCTGACCGAGCAGCAGTGAGCAGTGACCCCCCACATTGTTCGGACACTCTGGGCCACACAGACCTCAAACAAATGGGAGAATTAATCAAACCAACATGAACGTCTGACGCGCTGCCTCATGGATGTTCCGGATGAGCGCTGTGCCATCCGTACATTACAGGGGTCCTCAGGCAACAAGGGGGATAAGTAGAAGGGTCCCCAGCAGAAAGTTGCTGTCTAATTCAGACTGAAGGGTGGATGGGAGTCGGAAGGCAATGGTGAAATAAGAGAGGTAGACCAGAAGTATCTGGAGAGATCACTTCAGAGGAAAGACTGTGTGTGCAAAGGTACTGGGGCAGGTGTGCGCTGTGGGGAGGAGGCCCACGTGCCCAGGAGACAGCAAACCAGGAGGAAACCCTGTAAGTCAAAGCCAGGGAGGAAGGCAGGTCTGCCCAGCCCATGCAGCGGTCCACAGACCTGCTCTCCCATAAAGCCCTTTCAGGTCGTTTGGCAAAAGACTTTCCCAGAAAAGCAGGGGTTGGGGATGGTGGCTTAGTCCCTTCGTGCTGCTATAACAAATGATCACAGACTGGGTAATTATATTATAAGCACACTCATTTTTTTTTTGTACCAGGAATTGAACCCGGGGGTGCTCTACCACTGACCCACATCCCCAGCCCTTTTTATTAATTTATTTTTATTTTGAGACAGGGTCTGGCTAAGTTTCTCAGGGTCTCTCTAAGTTGCTGAGGCTGGCCTTGAACTCATGATCCTCCTGCCTCAGCCTCCTGAACTACTGGGATTACAGGCGTGTACCACCACGTCCAGCCATAGCACATATATTACTCCTGGTTCTGGAGGCTGAGAACTTCAAGGTCAAGACCCTGGCAGGATGGATGTCTGGGGAGGGCATGATCTCCACTTCCAGGATGGCATTTTGTGATTCTGTCTTCTGCATGGGATGAAGACTGTGTCCCCACGTAACAAATGAGCCTAAGAGCTAAAAGGGCCTCAGGTAGCTCCCTCCAGCCCTTCCATAAGGCGCTAAGCCCTTCACGAGGGTGGGGCCTTCATGCCTTAGCCACTTCCCAAAAGACCCCACCCATTACACCACCATGGTGAGTACTAAATGTTGACCCACGAGTTTCGGAGGACACTCAGTGGGTGATCTACTCGTGCCAGCCCTTCTTGAGACAGGGTTCCACCCAAATATTCCACCCAGCATGTCTGGGACGTTTCTCTTCCTCAACAATTAAGGCCCCACTGCCCAGAGGCTGGCCCTCCCCAGACTGGCAGCACTGGGGCTCTGCTCCCAGGCCTCCGACGTGCCTGCAGCCCTACTGTGCCCAGTGCTTCCTCCTGGGTGCTCAGGGTGATCTGGTGTCTGCAGGAGGTCCTCCCAAGCTCCCACCAGGCTATCACCTATTGCCTCCTTGATCTGGGGATTCTGGGCCTGCCCCATCAAATTGTTCAGGAGTGTGTGTGTGGCTTTGGAGACGTTTACCAAACGCCTGGTCTCCTACCTCGAATGAGGATGGAGCATGGGGAGAGAGTGATGAATGGATCCCAGGTGCACTATCAGGCCCCATTGAAGGACGGTGTGGAAATACACCTTGCTTACTGGATAATCGGACAAACAGACAAACCTAAACTCATCTCTAATTTTTAATGTCACCTATTTTGGGAGGAACTGTGAAGACCCAATAATGGGTGTAACCCTGCAGGGCTGCTTGACATAGAACCCTTAGCCCCTCTGCAGCCAGGCCACCGCTGACAAAATGCCACCCAGCGCAAGGGGCTGGGCCTAATCAGAGCCCTGGACTCCTCCTGGACCCCATTCCATACACCCAGGACCCTGATGATCCCCGATCTGTTAGCCTGGGCTGCTCCCTCGACTCTGTGCCCTGGGGTCTGTTCCTGAGGATGATGGTACCACCCAGAGTGCCCAGCCTTAAGCCAGAGACAGAGCCAAGGGGTGGCTCTCTGATGAAAGAAAAAACAGTTAGAAACACAGACTTTGTTGTCTGCACTCATGAGCCAAATATTCCCTGTAATGTGGGCGGAAGCTGGCACTAGGAGAGAAGGCAGGTGGACTTCCACAGGCCAAGGCTGGAGACTGCCTCTAGGGGGCAGCACCTTCCACTGGGCACCTCTGAGGAAGAGAGAAGTGTCCTTGTTAAGGAAAAGAAATATGCAACAGTTCCCTAGCTTGAGTTGTGATTTTACATATTTACACGTATGATATGTGGGCTTCCTATGTTCCCTTTCCCAGAGCACCACAAACATTGCAGGTGAGACTGTGGGTTCCCATTAGTTATATCATCCTTAAGCACCAGCGCATAGAGGCCCAGCTATGCCCAAACACAGATAATCCCCAAGCAAGAGTGATTCATAAGCTTTTCTGTCTGGCTTCAGGATTTTGTACTTAAAATTCCACCTACGGCTGGACGCAGTGGTGCCCAGCCTCTCCGGAGGCTGTGGCAGGAGGAAAGCGAGTTCAAAGCCAGCCTCAGTAAAAGCGAGGCACTAAGCAATTCAGTGAGACCCTGTCTCTGAATAAAATACAAAATAGGCTGGGGATGTGGCTCAGTGGTTGAGTGCCCCTGAGTTCAATTCCTAGTACCCACCCCCACAACCAATTCCACACATCATTCTATTCCAATGATGTATTCAGGTATATGGTGTACATCCTCTATTGTGCGTGAATACATATGTATATGTGTGTGTGTATTTGACTCCATATGTGTGAGTGAGTGTATGTAGTAGACCCTCTGAATATTTGTGTTACACATCCTTGGATTCATTCAACCACAGATTGAAAATGTTCAAAAAGATTTTTTTTTAAGATTTTTGAATATGCGCAGACTTTGTTTTTCGCCATCATTCCCTAGATAATGCACTGCAACAACTATTTTCATAGCATTTCCATTTTTTGGTATTATGTGTAATCTGGAAATTATTTAAAATATATTGGAGGTCGTGCATAGACTATATGCAAATACTGTGCCATTTTATGTAAGGAATTTGAGCAACTACAGATTTTCATGTCTGGAGGGTACATCCTGGAACCAATTCCCCCTGGACACCAAGGGACAACTAGACATAATTAAACATTCTTTGACAACCCACTTATGTTCCAAATTATGTTTGCCCGAGGAAAGAGTTACCTGCAGAGCTCTTGAAGTTTGAGAGTCAGGAGGATTAGAGATTAAGAGAAGCAGAGTTTAGACATTTACAAAATTCTCCATGCAGGGGTGGTGAGAGATGGCTCCAGTTATGAATATTTTTATTTTATAAAACACCTCATAGAGTGAAACGGCATGTATAGAATGCCATCAAAAACATCTAGAGCCAGGTGCGGTGACATACACCTTGTAATCCCAACAGCTTGGGAGGCGGAGGCAGGAGAATTGCAAGTTCAAAGCCAGCCTCAGCAATGGCAAGGTGCTAAGCAACTCAGCAAGACCCTATCTCTAAATAAAATTCAAAATAGGCTGGGGATGTGGTTCAGTGGTCGAGTGGCCCTGAGTTCAATCCCCAGTACCAAAAAAAAAAAGAAAGAAAAGAAAAACATGTAGTGAGCGAGAATCTTCTACTTCTGGAAGAATCTGGAAGAAAGGTAACTTGCTTTTGATGGTTTAGAGCCACACATCACCCAGAGCTCAGCTTTCCCACTCTGAATCTCCAGAGCCCTCCCTGTTCTATGCTGTTCCTTCAAATAACAGAGGAGGGATGAGGCATATATGGCACAAAGATCCAAAGATCCAAAACCACAGGAGACCTCCACCCACACTGAGCTGTCACTGAGCTGTGAGGAAATCCTGCAGTTTGCTGCTCAGTCTCTGTGGGAAATGGGCAAAGGATCTCCTTTCGGGGCTGTGTTTTAACATGAAAAATGACCCATATTCTTTATCCATTAAAGTATTAGTATATCGTAGGATTGTGGGTTTTAATAACATTTCCTTAAATAACTGTGAAAGTCTATTAGGTTTATTTCTTCCAGGAAAAAGAAAATTTGAAAAAGGGACAATATAAAATATTTGACTCAGGGATCAAGCTAATTAAAATTGTAAATGTCAATAATGATATCTGACATTTCCTTTCAACAATAACCAATTATTGTAAGCATTCTCCCAATAGCTATTAAATGTATCCCTGCGAACCTCATTTTTTCACATTTAGAATATCTAACGCAGAACATTTGTTCTGGCCCCTTCCATTAGTCTATGTATAAATTTATATTTGGGGAGTAGTATGGTTTATGTCTGGTATAATTAGAGTATCGCGTTCCAGGTTGAAAGCAATATTAAATTACATTTAGGAAGAGAGAATATTACATGTCCAAAACCAGAATAAAGCTGCTACGCATCTGGTATATTTTAGTTGTGGGATATGTAATATCTCTATCTTTTCCAAATTTCTGTCTACTAGAAACCGAAATGAACAACTTTAGGAAATGTTTCGTTTCTGCTGAAACTTGAAGCCTACCCAGAGAGTTTTAGTGAAGAAATTGAAACAATCAATAGCTATTGGAACACAGGGACTGGAGCGTGGGGAAGAAAGGACTGTTCTGAAGCATATCTTAGTGTGTGTGGAACCTTCCAGAAGTCTTCACTGAAGACGGCCCTGAGGGCATCCACAGTGCTGGAAGATGAACCAACCTGAAGCAGAGGCGAGAAGGAGTTTATGCAGCAGCTCTGCATCCCAGTGGGCTTCTTTCTGTCCCCCATTTCCTGTCCCAGGCTCCTGTTATCTTATGGAGGAGGACGCCCATCAGATAAAGAAGGTTTCTCCTTACTTGAAAGAAATAGGAAGCTGTCCACCTGATTCCTGTGCAGAAACCAAAATCAGTTAGGGGAGGACAATTCAACCTCAACAAAACATATCAATGTCTTGTCACCAGAGGACGCTCCCTGAGGGGCAGAGCTCAGCTTTCCCACTCCCATCTCCAGAGCCCTCCTTGGTCCATGCTATTTCACATTCTGTGAGTCTAGATTTATCAATCATCTAGAGATGTCTTGTTTGTTTGTCAAGAGAACCTCGTAAGGAAGCAGCCATTATTACTTTAAAGAGGTTTATAAACTTGGCCCAAGTTGGGAAGTGGGAGAGAGAGGGGTCTCCATCCGGGTTCCTGCCTATTGTGAGGTTCCTTTCCCGTCTCTTTTTCACTGAACGACTGTTCTGCACTCACACACATCCCTTCCTGGGCCTCCAAGGGCCCAGGTCTTTCCTGCTGTGGAGTCTCCTCCCTGATGTTCCCTCTCCCTGAAAGGATGGCTCCTTCTCGAGGCTCTGGTTTCCCATGAGAGCCTTCGTCTGTCCGTCCTTTCTGAAGTAATCTCCCCGGCTCTCTACCCACCAGCTGCTCTACCCTGTGTTACCTAGTCTTCTTCTCTTTCTGGCCCTTCTCTTTCTGAAGTATTCTTCTTTATGTCTACTGTCGTTGGGATCTTGAATATCCCCAAAGATCATGTCTAAAGGCAGGGTCCCCCGTCCATGGTGCTATAAGAAGGCTGTAGAACTTTTGTTTGGGTTAGTGTTTGTTTGTTTGTTTCCCTGCTGTAGTAAATAGACTTGACAAAAGCAATTTTAAAGGAGAAAAAGGTTATTTAGTGCTCGTGGTTTCAGATGTCTCAGTCTATAGCCCGTTGACTCTAGTGCTCTGTGTCTGAGGTAAGGCAGAACATCTTGGCGGGAAGTGTGTGGAGAAGAATAGCTCAGGATGTGGTAATCGGAAAGGGGAGAGAGGGAGAGAGGGAGAGAGAGGGAGAGAGAGAGAGAGCACTCCTCATTAAAGGCCCACACCTAGTGACCTACTTCCTCCAGCCACACCCTACCCACCACCCATCCACCCACAATAACCACCAAGTTAATCCATTCGAGTGGATTAATGCATTAATTAGGTTAAGGATCTCATTGCCCAATTATTTCACCTCTAAAATTCCTTATTGTCTCACCCATGAGCTTTGGAGGGACACCTCATATCTAAACCATAACAACCTTTAAGAGGTGGGGACTAGTGGGGGGTTTTATATCCCTGTGAGTGGGTCCTTGTAGGAGACTATGGAACCTCAGTCTCTTTCTCTTCCTCTTTCTTTTGCTTCTGCACACGAGGTAAATGGATATCTTCTGCCACCCTCTTCTGACACCACAGGCCCAACGCAATGGGGCCAACCAAGCATGGACTGAAAACTCCAAACTAGGTGCCAGTATAAAACTTTCCTCTTTTTAAGTTGATTATCTCAGGTATTACAGGAGCACAAAGCTGACTAACACATTCAATGAATTGTCAGTCTGTTTTACTAGTATGTCAACTCCCTGGGTGCATGGCTTTTGTCTTCTTTATTCTTGCAATATTCCCAGATCCCAGTGCAGTGTCTGGTACAGAGAAAATACTCAATATTTACTGAATGAATGAATGAATGAATGAGAGGTTTCCAATTCATGTTCATTGAAGTCTAAAATCTGAGCTGAATCTATTCCACTAAGCTTGCTCTTTGAATAAAAGCACAGGAGTTTTGAAGTCAGTGATAACTGCGGTCAGTTATTGGGGCAGTGTTTTGAAAGGTAGATTGAAGACTGTTAGCACTATTTCCTGCCTAAGATTTATTTGAGGACCAGGTGACCAGAAGAGTCCACTATGAAACACAGAAGATTGGGATCTATTTTTGAAAATGTCATGTAGAGTCAAAAATCCTCTAGAAAAGAAAAAAAGGGAATTTTAAAAAGGAGTGGGTACACAATAAAGCCTACCCTTTCCTCCATTTAGATCAAACAACAACCGATATAATCTGTTTAATAATCAAAGAATTGTCACAAGCCAGACACAGCACCTTCTTTGTGTGCCTTACCACATTCAAATGGCCACTAACAACAGCACATCAAAACTGTTGTTGTTATTAAGGCCAATGCCCGTGTTAAAAGCAAATGAAGTTCAAAGACATTAAGTCACCTGCCAAGGTCACACTGTTTCTTTGTAGCAGGTCAGTGGATTCTCTTGACCAGGAGAGTCTAAAGTATTGGAAATACTTCAAATCTATTGCAGTGTGAAGAAGGAGAAGGAGGAGGAACAGGAGAAGGAGATAATCCAAGTAATCCAGTGGACAACTTCCCACACATACTAAGATCCTAACTATCAGGCCATTTCATTGTCAACTTCTCGATTCCTTGGGGTCCCATCAAGCTTTGTGTAAATTTTTTGGCCATCAACTAATAATTGTGGTTTTGGCCAGTGAAAATAATTATTTGATGACTCCAAACAAGAAGCAAACAGGCAGCCCATAATTTCGTGTATCTCTAAATCTCTGGGCTGTCTGAACAGGGACCCAGTCACATCTATGTTAATGGTCTTTCTGTGGCTTAACGGGCTGAATACACCCATAGCAATGGTCTTCCCAGAAGTCCAAGGTGCCCGATGCTATGTCAGTTCTTGTGCAATCCCCACCTCCTAGCAGTCTCCCCCAAAATGCCCATTCATCTCATTCATCCTCCCTCATACCCCTGTGGCCCTACCAGGTGCAGGAACATAACTCATAAGAAATATTAACATCAGCTGTTTATCATGGAGCTTGCAAAACAGAAAAGCAATAAAAGCGCCGGCTTGTTCACTCAATTATCATTGAAGTAGATATCACAAAAATTATTCAGTGTCAGAAATCTAATTTTGTATGATATTTCTGTATATTTCCACTGCTAATTTTTCTTCCCTCCAGTATTAGTGAATTAATATGCTTCAAATGCCCCTCGAGCTACCCTGGGAAAAAAAAATACTACTTATTTAGTTGAGCTACCCAAATCCATTAGACAAATTTCCTTTCCAGCAAAGCGTTGATGAATGAAATGTCTCATGCTAATGTAAGAATAATCAATTTAGAATGCTTATGACAATTAACAAAGCTGAAGATACGCCTTGAAGGCCCTATGCTTTGTCAGCCCTGATTTGGATTAAACTTGTGCTAATGGGATCATTTTTCTTCCAAAAGGTATTCTTTTTAGGCAGACCTATCAATTAATATGAATTATGCATGTATAAAAGTACTAATGTCATTAATTAGACAAATTAATTTTTATGATGCAGTGGATAGACTAACACTAGATTATATGTGATAACTTCCCCCACGGCGCCCGCCGATTGGAAATAAATGAATAGTTTATATTTGTGTGCTCTCTGCAGACTCAATCGGGATTAATCAGGCCGGTCGGTCTGTAGGCGGGAGGTGGTTGAGATGCTGCAGATCTTGATGGTCTTCTCAGCCCGAGGGATCACTCCAGAGACATCAGAGCTCAGATTGCAACAGGAAGCGACTTTAGAATAATGCTACTCAGGGTCATGGGGGAAGTTAGTAAACTATAAGCATTTGTTCTGGCAAGATTTTATTGATTCTCTTCCCTAAATTTGCATGATGTTGTCCAAGTAGATTAAAAAAAAATTTTAAAAAAACTAATAAAGAAACGAAGCTCAGGAAATAATAGTAGGGGAGAAGGGGCACTTTTTTCCAATCATGGCATTGACCATCATAGTTCAGTAATGTTGTTCAGATTTGATTGACATTATCTTATCTTTTAAATTTGGGTCCAAGTTATAAACTCCTGTATCCAGAATTTTCTGCATTCATTCCTTCTGAAATGCATGAAAACTTATTTTCTAGAGCTCAATAAGTTATTTACAGTGTAGAACGATGAGGACCACATGTGGTAAAATATTTGTGAAGTTAATTGCTGTGGTTACAACATTGCATCCTTTCCAAATTCAAGATGAGACATAATCCCCAATGCAATAATATTAAGAAATTGGGGGTTTAGGAGAAGATCGGTTCTTAAGGACACTTCTATGCTGAGCAGGATCAATGTCCTCGTGAAAGAGACTTCACTCAGCCTTTGTGCCTTTTGTCCTCACACTGTCTACTATGGGGGGACACCACAATGAAGCAACTTTTTAGTTACTGAGAGTGAGTTTGCACCTGGTATACCAGGCCAAGAGATTGGTCAGAATCTTGATCATGGGCTTCTCAGCCTCTAGAACACGAGAAATATATTTCTATTTGTTCTACATTTACTCAGTCTCTGATATTTTGTCAGAGTGACCCAAGTGGACTAAACCATCATCTTTGCTCATCCATGCAATAAGCCTTATGATCTCAATGCAACCACAAGAAAAAGTAAATCCAAAATGCTTTATTCCTTTTCACTCTTTTTATCTCTTGTTTTAAAAGAACTTGAAAGATTTACCTTAATTTAAGTAATTTAAAGTTAACATTGATGACACATCCTAAAGTCAAACGAGTACATCCCTTCAGGTCAAAGCCAAATGAGTAAATCCCATTAGGTCAAGGTTGGTATGACCCAAGGTAACCTAGGTTGTGTCCCAAAGTTGTTCTGGGAAGATTAAAAGGGATCACGCTCTGATATGAACATAGTTACTTGACAGGACCATGGTAAGTATTCAATCGATATATATTGGAAAAAATCAGTAGAAGTATCCATTTAGCTAAGGATTTGGCCTGGATTTGTCATGGGAGATGTGGTGTCTCATGTGAAGTGTCCAAGGAGTTCCTGGAGAGATGGGGAAACTTGACTCAGAACCATCAGGGTCCTTGGCATGCGTGTTGGAAAGAATTTTGGCATGCCCTAGTCAAAGGTTTAGACAGATCTTTACTCCTAAAAGCAGATGTACAATCAGGGAGAATGCAGACACTCTCAAGAGAGAGAGGCCTTTGGGGTAAAGCAAGGAATACACATTCAGGGAGAATATGGGTTATCTTGAGAGTGAGAGACATGTTTTGGGGGTTCCCGGCTCTTCTTTTAAAGGAAACATGATGAGGGGTGGGTAGGGGAAAGTATGTAGGGATGCTATCTGTCCAGTAATCTCAGGGTGGTTTCTGGCAGTTTTGGTCAATCCTCAGATCCTCAGGCTGACATGGTCTTTATTATCTGATCAGTAGCACTGAAAAGTCCCTTAAATTATAGGTTCCTTAAGATACCATATCTCTCTTTGCTTAATCTGATTTTGCACAGGTAGATTTACAGATTCCCCATGTATTTGGGAATAGCAGACCTGGAAAACAGACTGACATGGAGAGGGAGTGACAGGCCTGGAAAAGTATGTGGAAATTCTGAATCAAAATATTTTTCTTGTCCCTCCTTTGTCTCCTTTCTACCTATTTCTTGTTCCTTCTCTTCTACCCCAGGTTCAAAAAACATGAGGCCATCACTAATAGTTTAAGTCATTTACTCTGTATTCTCAGTGTCTCTTTTTCCATCCCATGATGGCATGGCATGGCCATGACAAGCAAGCCCTTGGAGGACAGAAAGTCATGGATTCAAACCATGAATCTGCCATATCCCAGTTGAGTGACATGGAGATTCAATGCTGCCTCCCTCTTTGGGAAGCTATAAGGTGTCAGTGAGATTTTATGTGATTGACACTACAATGAAGTGACTGCATCTTTATTTCTTGGGATTCTTAAATGAAATACTGAGTTTGTCCATAATTAAACCTCTCTCTCCCTGGGCAAGTACATTGCTGTATAGTCAAATGGAATCAAGCCTAACTAAAAGGATAAGACATAGTATCTCATCCTCCATTCAATTCCAAACACAATATCATCATTTTATGGTCAAAAGACAGTGGAGGAGAGGAGAATGGAGTCAGTAAGTCTGGGATAGATTGCCTGAGTTCAAATCTTACTCACATTGAGCCAAAGCAATTAGGAAAGAAAAAAAATTAGAGGCATCCATATGGGGAAGAAGTGAATGTTCTATTGGCTGATGACATAACTTCTTAATTCAATATCTGCAAGGGTCTCTTAGGAGAGTGAAATTGTCGCTGATCTACATTGTTCAGTTACAATGGACTAAATCTTTGGGGGAAATGGTTACTTAGAAACTAGTATTCACTTATGTCTACATGTCTTCCTCTCTTGATATATACAAGTTGGTGACTAGTCCAACCTGTAGCAGTCTTCATTTTGTAATAATATGAATATTATAAGTTTCCCCTGGTTCTTAAAAGTGAGCAGATAAACATTTTATCTTGATTACTCCCAGAATTATCAATATGATCAATAATTTTTCCCTTCATTTTTTTATCACAAATAAACTAATGAATATGTATTGATACAATTCTTCCTTTCTACCTCTCCTCAATATCCTGAGGGCATCACCGTGTGGCATGAAGACAAGGGATGAGTACCAAAGCTATGTTAGATTTGAGCTAGCAAGTTCCTTTTGGATAAAATGTTGTACCTTCTGATTCTCTGACCATTTTTGTTTTCTCTAATATTTCAAAATAGGTAGTGATTAATATTGTGGTCTTTGGTATTTGATATTCTGAACAATATCATCTTTGCTTTATCACTTCTTAGCTGCAGGCATGTTACTTGACATCCCTTCCCATCTACACGATGAGGATAGTAATGACAGTCAGTGAGTTTATTTGACAAGCTTATCGAGTGTCAACTATCTTCTAGAAAACCAAGCATCCTTCTAGGTATCTTGAGATACGAGGAGAAACATAATCAAAATTCTTTGCTCTTAGGTGGCATCACTAAACCAGACCTTAAACTATCCCACAGAGCAATAGTAACAAAAACAGCATGGTATTGGCACCAAAATAAACTGTTAGACCAATGGCACGGAACAGAGGACCCAGAGTCTAACCTACATAATTACAGTTATCTTATATTAGACAAAGGAGCCAAAAACATACATTGGAGAAAAGATAGCCTCTTTAACAAATGTTGCTGGGAAAACTGGAAATCCATTTGCAACAAAATGAAATTAAACCCCTATCTCTCACCTGACACAAAACTCAACTCAAAGTGTATCAAAGACTAGGAATTAAAACAAAGACACTGTGCCTAATAGAAAAAAATCTCTATCATGTTGGATTAGGCCCCAAGTTCCTTAATTAGACTCCTATAGTCCAAGAATTAAAATCAAGAATCAATAAATGGGATGGAGTCAAATAAAAAGCTTCTTCTCAGCAAAAGAAACAATCAGTAAGGTGAATATACACTCTACATCTTGGGAGCAAATTTTCACCACTTGTACATCAGATAGAGTACTAATTTCTCGGGTATATAAAGAACTCAAAAAGCTAAACACCAAAACAACAACAACAACAAACAAACAAACACACACATATACACGCACACACACACACACACAAATAGCCCAATCAATAAATGGACAAAGAAACTGAACAGACACTTCTAAGAAGAGGATATAGAATCAATCAACAAATATCTGAAAAAGAGTTCAACATCTCTAGCATTTAGAGAAATGTAAATCAGAACCACTCTAAGATTACATCTCACTCTAGTCAGAATGGCAGCTATCAGGAACACAAACAACAACAACTGTTGGCAACAATGTGGGGAAAAAGAACACTCATACATTGCTGGTGTAACTGCAAATTGGTGCAGCCAATATGGAAAGCAGTATGGAGATTTTTCGGAAATCTGGGAATGGAACCACCATCTGGCCCAGATATCCCACTTCTCGGTTTATACCCAAAGGACCTAAAAACAGCATACTACAAGGACACAGCCACATCAATGTTTATAGCAGCTCAATTCACAATAGCAAAACTGTGGAACCAACCTAGATGCCCTTCAGTAAATGAATAGATAAAGAAAATGTGGCATATATACATAATGGAATATTACTCAGCAATAAAAGAGAATAAAATCATGGCATTTGCAGGTAAATAGATGGAGTTGGAGAATATAATGCTAAGTGAAGTTAGCCAATCCCAAAAAGCCAAATGCCAAATGTTTTCTCTAATATAAGGAGGCTGACTCATAGTGGGATAGGGAGGAGAAGCATGGGAGGAATAGACGAACTCTAAATAGGGCAGGGGGGTGGGAGGGGAAAGGAAGGGGCATGGGGATAAAAAAGATGGTGGCATGAGATGAACATCATTACCCTACATACATGTACAAAGACACAAACAAATGGTGTGAATATACTTTGTTCAACCAGAAAAAAACAACAACAAAAACAAAATTTTAAAGGCAAAAAAAATAAAAAAAGTACAATGCCCCCAATTAAAAAAAATAATAATTCTATGCTCTTGGGAAGCTGATATTCTGTTCTGTCTTGAGAGGAAGAGGTAATGCTTAGCAGTGTGCCTGGCACATCAAGGACTCTGGAAGCATCAGGTGTTGTTATTGCTCACATCACGCTGTTATGAGGACACAGTTCCCCCACCTGGCACTGCCCACTGCGAAGAACTCAAATTCCCAAATCCAAGACTACTTTTTTTTTCATAAAAGGCCCCTAAACTGGATCTTGAGTGGAAGAGTAGAGTGCACCCTGGTGACCAGCCAGTGACCTCTATATATGAAGCCTCAATCAGGCTACAGTGACCTGAACCTGGGGAGCACACAGTTGACCTGACGCTGGGTCCCCACACTTGAAGTTAAGAAGGAAGAGCCTAAGAAGCTGACTGTGCCCATTCCTCAGATCCTACGAAGAGAAGCGTGGTCATTTGTGTTTTGATTATCTGTCAGAGGGAGCTGCGTGACTTCTAACTGGTGCAAAAGTAAAATTGCCTCACTTGGGCATGTTTCCGACTCTGGACAGACTATGGTTCTTTGTATGGAAGGTATTCACCAAAAAGACGGGTGCCTCAGCAGCAATGCTGGGGACACCACTCCTCTGGATTGCACCGCTGTCCTTCTCAAGATGGCCAGGAAGGCTGGTGTGGATTTGGAAATGGCAGCTGTCAGTAATAATGACACCAGGCAGAAGAAGGTGTCTCTGCAAGAGTCTGTTATCGCAGATTAAGAGAGAGGGAAATTTCCAGACACCATGAATGTAAACCTTGGCTTCCTAGCTGCCATGAGATGAGCAGCCTCCTCCTCCACATGCTCCCTGCACCATGATGTACCGCCTCATCTCAGGCCCCAAACACAGGAGTCAGATGACCATGAATTGAATCCTCTGAAACTGAGAGCCAAATAAATCTTTCCTACTTAAAAGAAAGAAGAAGAACAAGAAAAGGAGGAGGAGGAGGAGGAGGGCCCCTAAACTAAATGTTAGACATTTTCACTCATCCCTAATGTCCTGACAATGTCCCCTTCCTTTACTAACACGCAGCAGTGTAAGTTTCTTTCCCCCAAAGCATCTCAAGGGTTGTTTGTGTTCTATGCAGAAGAAAGGGTACAGCCCAAAAGAAATAGAAAGGAACAGGGAAGTTTTCATGAACTCAACAGTGCATGCTATCCCTTGGCTTTCGGGAATCTCAAGGCTTTGAGGCTGCAACCTGAGGCTTAGCTCTTTCCTCCTTTTCCTTCTCCTCTGTCTCCTCTTCTCCACCTTCCTCTTTCTTCTTCTCCTTGTCCTTCTCCTTCCTCCTTCTTCTATTATTCTTCTTCACAGAACTGAATTAACCCAGGGCCTTGCACATGCTAGGCAAGGGCTCTAACACTGAGTTACACACCCAGCCCTCATTGTGTTTTTCATGAACGTGTTTGTCCATTAGACATCCATTAGGCAGATCTAGGGTTTCCACGCTCTGCAAGTTGGAAACGTGGTACATCAAACACGGTTCAGTGGTTTCATCAGAAACACTCTAATTTGCATAAAACAGAGGAAAATAGTTGGTCGAAGATGGGGTAGTACCCATAAACCACGGAAAAGCTGATATGCTGGGGCTAATGCTGAAATTAGCCCAGTAAAGGCTGAGCAGCAAGATCTAATGAATTGTCTCTTTCAGGTTTTCCCTTAAATGGAGATTATTCTTTTTTTTTAGTGGTTAGTTCATGTAATGTCAATTATAGGTGATTCATCCTCTATCCATATCCCAATTGTACTGCATAATAGACTGTCTTCAATGCTATCTTCTAATGATCATGATTAGGTTTCTCAAGGACCAGAAAGAAAATGTGAATACTTTCTTCTTAGATTTAATTGTTCTCCTCTCAAGGGTAAAACATTGGCAAACTTTTTAGAAACTTCAACCTGCATCATCCTGGTCAGAATGTTAAGACCTGAATTAACAGATGTTTTTGCAAGTTTTGCTGCTTCTGATTTTTTTTCAGAGAGCAACTGGTTCCCATTGCTCCACATAGGAAACCAATGTCATTTTCCCTTCCAGGATTGTGGAAACTCAAAACCACAGTAACTTACATTGCTAATTTTTACTCTCACCAAATTTTTAAATTTTCTTTTTTAATAAACTATTTATAATACATGTAACATAGAGAAAAGTAAGTCAAACAAGTACAGCTTAATAAATGTTCATAAAGTGAAAGCACCTTGCTCGGACCGATAAATAAAATGTAACCAGTACCCCAGTATTTTCTTTAGATCTCATGCAAGTCAGAACCTCATTGTCCCAAAGGCAGCTGTTTTCTTGACTTCTTACACCATAGATTCACTTAATCTGTCTTCAATTTGTATGAAGGTCATCATATCACATAATAGGTATTATTTTGTGTCTAGTTTTTTCATTCAAAATTGTGTTTCGGGCTGGGGATGTGGCTCAAGCGGTAGCGCGCTCGCCTGGCATCCGTGCGGCCCAGGTTCAATCCTCAGCACCACATACAAAACAAAGATGTTGTGTCCGCCGAAAACTAAGAAATAAATATTAAAATTCTCTCTCTCTCTCTCTTTAAAAAAAAATAAAAAATTGTGTTTCATCCATGTTATCGATGTTTTACATATAGCAGTAGGTTATCAATTTTCATTGATGTAAAATATCTCATTGTATGGATATGCCACAATTTGTTATTGTTGGTGGACATTAAAGTTATTTCCAGGTTTAAGCTACTGAGGGTGCTGCTAAAAACATTCTTATCCATCTATTACATGCATTTCTATGTGTTCCTATTAGGGACATACCTATCAGTAGGATTTATAGTCCCTGAGTTACATGTATATTCAGTATAGTAGAGATTACACCAAATAGTTTTCTAAATTAATTGTACTTCTGCTCCAATATAGGAGAGTATCCTACTGCTCTGTATCTTCCTCAACATTTAGTGTTGTTAGGCTTTTTCATTTTAGCTTTTCCAGAGTATGTAGCTATATATCATTGTAGTTTCAATTTGCATTTCTCTAATAACTAATGCAGTTAATTCAAGTTTTGTTTATTGGCCATTTGGATTTCCTTTTTTACAAAGATTCTTGTTCGTATTTTCATGTGTGTTGTTGCTGTTGGGTTGTCTGCATGATGTGTGATTTGTATATTCTGAATACTAGCCCTGTGTTAGGCATATGGATTCTAATATATCCTCCTGCTTTTCCTGTGCCTTTCCCTCTCACTCAATTTCTGTTTAGTTGGTCCCTTTTGTGTGCATATTAAAGAGAGCTTACTCCTAGGTAGTAAAAATATCCCCCTATATTGTTTTCCAAAAAGTTATCCTTTTAACTTTTACATTTAGATCGGCACTCTGCTTGTAAATCATTCTTGGCTTAGATTTTAAATAGAAACCAAAATTCACTTCATTTTATGAACAGACATGCAGTTGGCCTACCACCATTCGTGAGAATGGCCACCCTTCTCCCACCACACTGAAGTATCAAATTTGTTCACTAATTTGGGTCTAGGGTATTGAGGACTTTCTATTATGTTTTATCATGTGCATGTATACAAACAAACAAAGGCAAACTTTTTAATTAACTGTAGCTCTGTAATAAGTTAACTCTCTAACTTTATTTTTCATAAACTGGTTTAGATTTACTCAATTATTTGCAATTCTCTATAAATTTTGAACCATCATTGATTCTATAAATCACTTACAGGAACTTAAATAACTTAAGTCATCCTACGATGATTTCTTCAGTTTGAGAAAGTTCGTGATCATTCCCTTTTTAAAGATTCTTTTCCTGGGCACCACGATGCATGCCTGTAATCTCAGTGACTCGAGAGGCTAAAGCAGATAGATTGCAAGTTCGTGGCCAGCTTCAGCAACTTAGTGAGACCCAGTCTCAAAATAAAAAATAAAAAATAAAAAGAGCCATGGATGTAGCTCAGTGGTAAATTACGGCTGGGTTCAATCTCTGGTACCAAAAAAAAAAAAAAAAAGATTTATTGTGCTCCACTCTTTCTCTTCTATCCATTAAAATTCAATTATATATGTCAGACTTTGTATATGCTATTCATTTTTATTTTTCTCCATGCTTCAGTTTGAGTATGTTCTATTGACTTGTCTTCCATTTCATTGATTCTTTTTTTTTTTTTTAGCTTGTTTTATCTGCCTTCTTTTTTTTGTACCAGGGATTGAACTCAGGGGCACTGGACCACTGAGCTACATCCCCAGCCCTATTGTGCATTTTTTAAAGAAAGGTTCTCGCTGAATTGCTTAGCGCCTCACTTTTGCTGAGGTTGGATTTGAACTCACAATCCTCTGCCTCAGCCTCCAAAGCCACTGGGATTACAGGCGTGCATCAATGTGCCTGGCTGTTTTATCTGCCTTTTAACTTATCTACTGAGTTCTTACTTCCAATTAATTTTCAATAATAGATTTCTATTTGGTTCTTTTAAAATAGATTACAGTTCTCTGATGATGTTTTCATTTCATTATCTACTCTATCAAACATGTTAATCACAGTAATTTCAAGGATAGTGTCTGAATATACAGACTTCTGGGTTGCCTATTTATTTTTCTCTCTCTCTCTCTTGGCTTTAGTTCATTGAGTTCTGTGTGCTTGTGGTCTGGTAATACCTACTGAGTGCTGTTGATTGAGCGTGGAATCTCTAGAGGTTTTCCATGATGTTTCCACATCCTCAGAAGTCCTACTTAGCTTGGTGGGTTGGCATTGGGAGAGAATGGAACTGAATGGCCTTTTGGTAGACTATTCAAATAGAATGGACAGGGTAGAGAGGAAAGGGATGCAGGTTGCTTCAGAGAATGAGGAATGAAGCAGAAGGGGCTCTCTCTGTTCACAAGGGTGTCAACCAGATCTAGGTTTGGTCTTGCACTATAGACTAAATAAGGTCCTTCAAAGGAACCACCATTGTCTTTAAAAGAGAAAATGAGAAACTACCAGAAGCATGCTGCTGTTGGGTCAGTTTCTCGGCCTCATAAACAAGCTCCTCTGTATGTAATTATAACTAATATATGGGAGGAACGGACGGGGATGAACAGATGTTGGAGCCAAACGAGGATATATGGAACACAGCAGTGTGGTATAAAAACCTGAGTTTATATGGTGCAGCTGGCTGCATTGCATATTTTTTTATTATTATTTATTTACAAGGTGTGGCATCTGGCCTTCTATTGTCAAACCTCGATTTTTTTTTTTTTTGTAGTTAATTCCCTCCTGATACAAAAGAGCTTGGGCAATACTGTTGAGAATCTTCACTAAAAACGTTCTTTCAAAAAAGTGAGGCCAGGAATTCGAAAGAAGGACATCCGGATTCTCCATCAGAGCCAAAGAGGCTGTTTTGTCTGTCTGCCTTTCAAATTTGGGCTCCTAGTGTCCCAGACCTACTGAGAAATCTCAGGTCTGTTCTGCTTGTGTCAACATAATGCTGGTCAAGCCGGTTAATGGATTTTCCCCCACTAGATGCCCACAGAAGCTGTAAGATGTAAGTTAGAAGATGTAAGAAAGTATGGGCTGTTAACAAGAGTGAGATCTGACCCAAGTATAACCTCAGCTTGTTCTAAATGAATTGTCTGGAATTGTCCTTCCTCAATCAGTGACTTTCCAACCACCACTGTAACTCCAGGGGACATAGAACCTTATGTGGTAGAATCCCAGATTCTCCATCAGCATGGCAGCGTTGGGAGGTGAATCCCAAAGGTCACAGACATTCTTTGATCCATTGTCAGATTTATTTTTACGTTACCTAGTTTGTAAAACCTTTCAGCTGAGAAATCTGAAACTTCCTTTCCCATCAACTTTCTATACCTTTTGGCCATCAGCTTGAGGGACAGTATAATGTTTGGGTTAAAGCAAAAGGCTCTAAATTTAGGTGGCTTCGGTTCACATTTTCTTCCTACCTACCAAACTGTATGGATTGGATGAATTAAGTAACCTCTCTAAACCTCAATTTCTTTACAATCATCCTCATCCTTTTTGGAGTAAGTATGAATTGAAACAATGTACAGAAAGCAATTGGCAGAGTGCCTGGTACCTACTAAGTATTCATAAAATAGTATCTACAATTTCTGATCCTATCTTCCTCCTATGCATCAACTGTAATAGAGGTATTGCTGTAAGCTTGTTCACATGGCTTATTTTAAAGTTCAGTGTTTTATAAATTTTTTTTCTTAGCAAATTCCTACACAAGGGGTTACCCTTTCTAAGAATTTCTCCTTGAATTCTCTGCATTTTTCTGACTGCATCACTTGCTCTGGGCCAGCATTGGAGGGCATGCCCAGCACCTCCAGCCCTTCATCCCAGCTCCCTCCAACAACAGCCTGTCTGTGCTAGACATCTTCCCTTCTTAACTGGGCTCCCACAACACCCACCCCCTGTCTTTGAACATTCTGTTCCTTGAGTTGCTTCCCCGGCAAAGTCAAGGTCTATAAATGCTGTAATGTAAGCAAGGATGGAAACAGTAAGTTTCCCTGACTGGCAAGGCTACCTGTTGCTCCAGGATCTCATACATTTTCTGGGCAGGGTTTTAGCTTCTCATAGCCTGATCACATCTGTCCTCTTGCCATGTCTCCTGCATGACCTTCAAAGACCTGGGCTTTGACTAAAGCAAGCTGAATCCTCATTTCCTCCCCAACCTCATGCCACAGTTACCGCATCCAGGATTCCTGCAGCTGCCAAAGCAAAAGAAGCTTGGCCTCCATACCACTTCTCCATAAAGAAAATATTTTTCAAATCAATTAGAAGCTTCTATGACCTACCTACAGCAATTTAGGAAATTAGCAAGTGCTCCTTGTTCCTCTCACAAACCGTATTTTATTATTGGATTAATGTGCAAAAAGTCCCCTAAATTTTGTAGCGCTAAATATTTACTTTGGAGACATTCTCTGGTTTTATCATGGATTTGCCTTGTACTGTCAACAAATTGCTGCAGAATGCATAAAGAACTATGGAAGTAAAAGAAAATATACATGGGGCTAGATTCATTTGGAAACATATATTTCGCTTGGAGGGAGGGAATCAGCAAAGAATTGACGTTCATCACCCGTTGACTTAGGGTCTTGTGACCCTATCTCATAAATCATGCAGAAATTTTTACTTTTATTTTAAGCATATGGGTTGCTTTAAGAGTATAAGCCAGATGTCTTATGCCCAGAGTTCAATTTTAGGGCCTAGTTCTGTATCATAAAGAGCGATCACAACTCCTCCACTAAGCCAGGTAAAACATAGTAAAATGACAACTGCGGTGGGGCCGTGCGGTGGCTGCAGGAATGGCCAGGGGGCTCCTGGGTCTCCATGCAGAAAGCGCCTTTCAGGAGCTATATAAATTCTCCACTCTAAGAGAAATATTTAGAGGATGGAAGTGCAGCGTTTACTCAGTTCTTTTATTGATCCATCTGGGTGTGTTTGGCCAAGAGGAAAAGGCCACCTTTCCTAATAACTGCAGACTTGCAGATACCAACTGTTACCCCACTTGTCTCCATTTCCATTAATGGGAATCACCATGTAAACGGTCCACTTGTCCATTGGACAGGGTAGCTTTCTTCTTGTGATGGGACAGCTGACAGATTCTCTACACCACGTTCTCAGCATTTCTATTGCCCATAGAGCAAGGCTTTGGAGAGGTCTGCCGACCCTCTGGATGCCATCCTCCCTTCTCACACCCCTTCTGCCCAGCTCTGCCATGGCTTCTTCATCTAAGTGCCTGTTTCACTTGCACAAGGCAATTGTTCTCCTCCTGCCCCCAGCCTGCCTTCCCTGGGCCTTCTGTTTTCTTCACCGCCGTCAAAGCACTCTTTTCAAAATGCAAAACTAGCTTTCCTGCTCTTCAGAAGCAAGAGTGTGATCCTTAACGAGGCCCACCAGATCCTGCTGTCAATCATACTTTTCTTGCTTATTCACCTAACTGGGCCTTCTTCCGGACTCTAGAAGAACCCCCCACCCTCCTCTTTTTTTTTTTTTCTTACTGCGGCTAAACCTTGGCTTATTCTGTGCCCTTTGCCTAGGATGTCCTTCACATCTCCATCCCTGGTTCCAACATCTATTTCCTATCAGATCAGGTCAAAGTCCTCTCCATAGCACTGACCACAGTTGGAGTTTTAATTCATATTGGCATAAAATAAATAAATTGTTCCCCTAGTGTTTTTACAAATGCAAGGACATTAAGAGTTTCTATAAGGATAAGGACTCTTCACCTGTTTGTTTGGTTTTTTTTTTTCTCTCATTTTTGCATTACCAGCACAGAGCACAGTGCACATATTAAGTGCTTAATATGTATGTGTGGGAAGGAACTCATGATTTCCCCAAAGGTGAAACAAAAGCAGATTGCCTTAACTCAAGAAACAACTTGTGTACAGATGAAAAACCAAAAAACCATGGACTATGATTTCAAAATTCTTGCAAGGTAATTCTATCCAAGAACAACAGATACTAGTTGGGATACTGCCCCTGGTCTTGGGAAGGTCTATATTGGAGGCTTAATGGACAGACAAGCCCTGTTCTCTTGTATCCTCCAAAGGGATGACGTAAAGGCAAAGGTTTAGGGCTTATGGAAGCAGAGCTCATATGAGGTACACCTTGTTACCTATCTCTGGAGACAGCTTGACAGGTGGTAGGGAAATCACTGAATGTCAGGTAGTATTCATATTGCCAGTACAATGTTTTAGTCCATTTTCTGTTGCTACAAGATAATACCACAGACTGGGTAAATTATATATATATAAAAAAAAGAAGCAACAGCTTATTCTGGTTTATGATTCTAAAGGTTGGAGTGTCCAAGTTCTGGCAGATGCATCTGGTTAGAGCATTCTTGCTGATAGGGAATCTCTGCAGAATCCTTAGGTAGTAGAGGGCATCATATGGCAAAAAGGATTTTATTTAAGACGCAGAGTCAAACTGGACTTATTTTCAAGTTAATCTTTTCATCCCTTTACCCCATAATAATAGTTACCTGGAGTGTATTTCACATTCTTTGGATTCCCTAGGTCACAATGGATCTAGCTGCATATTAGGAAGAATACAATTCCTTAATTTGAAACCAGAAAAGCCAGTGTCTTGATTTTGGAACCCGGATAAGGAATCACTACCAATATGTGTGGAGCACCTGTGATGGTCATTGCTTTCCCTTCAGTGGCTTCTCATCCATTGTCTTACTCGTCCCTTGCATCTGGGCTCATTCATAGGTGAGGCCAGAGCTGGGTGCTGTGGCACACACCTGTAATCCTAGAGGCTTGGGAGGCTGAGGCAGGAGGAGCCAGCCTCAACATTGGCAAGGAACTTAGCAACTCAGTGAGACCCTGTGTCTAAATAAAATACAAAATAAGGCTAGGCTGGGGGTGTGGCTCAGTGGTTGAGTGCCCCTGAGTTCAATTCCTGGTACCCCAGTACCCACTGTTGAAAAAAACACAATTAAATAAAAAACATAGGTGAGGCCAGTACAACCTCTGATTATAGGTGCTACCACAGCCCAGAGGGACGACGTGCTTTATCTGAAAGGAAACAGTGTCAGCTCCTTTAATACTCATAGCAACCATATAAGGGAGGATTTATATCCTCATTCTAAACATGAGGAACGGGAGGCTGGATGGAATTGAAAAAGAAATACAGCCCTGGCTACCAGCAAATGAATCCCGGACACAGACATGTTGTCTCCACTGCGCTGTCTCCCACAGGAAAACACAGTCGCATTGATTTCAGTAGCTGTCATGGTGACGATGAGCAGTAGGTGTTCTCACATAGCCCTGCTCATATGGCCACGTTTTACCTGAAAAGGTAAAAAAATAAAAATAAAGACACAAGACTTCTAAGTACCAGTAAGAATTTTGTTTGCATTTAGTTGTTTATCTCAAAGCCATCTTCTGGCTTTATGTAATTAAGGATTAGAAAAGTGGAAATTTTGGTTCCTTGGGAAGGAAGAAGGTAAACACATGAGACAGAGTGGGTAGAACATTTGCTGCTGTTTTTTTTTTATTATTATTATTTGTTTTCTTGTGCAGACTCAGGAAAGATGAAGAAAGGTGATGTGGAAACTTTGCAATCATGAGATTATATTCCCATCGAGGAGGGAAAGGAGAGTCCCAGTGAAGGGGAAGGGCTATCAAGTTGAGTCTTGGGGTTTGGTGAAAGTCCTACAAACCTGTGCCCGGGCGAGAGAGATGGCCCATGCCTACAGAGGCCTGAAGCGTTGGTCACAGGGGGGAGATGCAGGCTGTGATGGAGACTGCTGGAATTCCATCCAATCTGTCCTCCCCCTCTCAGAAGGACAGAACCCCAACACGGCTCCCATCTGTTCAGCTAGGTCATAGTCTCCAGACCCCATATGCAGTTGCTTGGCCAAGTGACAAAGTTCTCACCTGAGAAATGACAGGAAGTTGTGTGTCTGGTTCTTGAGACTGGACTGACTCTTCCATGTGTCCTTCCTGTGGAGATCCAGCTTCATCCACGGGAGGATAAACCCCCCTGGGATGTAAAACAAGGATAATTCAGCAGGAACCCGGATCCATGCATGAGTATGTGGAACCAGATGGTGATGCTCACAAGGGGCCTGGACCACGAGAGAAAAACAGACTCCTTCACCGCCCATGTCTATTTTCACGTTGGGTCTCTGTGACAGCAGCAAAACTGGACCTTAATTGATGCAATGAATGGATATAAGGGCAGCCCTATTTTTGCTTATTTTAATCATGCAAGTTACTCCACATAAATGGACCAGAAATTCATAAACAGTACTCTATAAATCATAGACCTTTCTCAGAGAGAAAGTAACTTGTGGAACAAATCACAGATACCAAAAATCACTTCTTGATCATCAATTCTATCTATTTTACCTAGTAAAATTTCAATGGCTGATATGTCCATTTTGTTTCAGAAGTGTATTTTCACCTCCATGACTTCTGTGTTCAGGTTACAATGTGTTAAAAAACATTTGTGCAATACGGAAGGCAGACCAGCTTGAGAATTTTATCAGTTTCCATTCTTATCTCAAAATAGCTTTTATTAAACCACGAATGGAACCAACATTGTAAATATCACCATGTTCATGTTGCCCATCAATTTCATTGGAATATTATTGACTAAAAATCAATAATAAAATCAATTTATTCGATAGCATATGAAGACATATAGTCACAAAATGCCAGGACGTCAAAATCATATGTATCTATACACATCCATATCTATGTGTTCTGTCACCAGTTATCTGTCTCCTGACCTTTCTTCAGTCTCTTTAAGGTTCTGAAAACAGGGCAATGAATTTGTTTAAAGTTCCTGGATCACCAAGCCATTGAGTGAGTAAGCATTTAAAATTCATGATTGCAAGGGGAACATCTGGAATGCACTCAAAAGAGGGGAAAATTATGAAATGCAAACATCATGAATAGCTAGCATGTTGCAAGAAATGAATCAACGGACAACCTGTGTCCTACATTCTTTCTGGAGGAGGAATAAAACCTCTGAGAGGAAAATGCACAGGAATGCAGAATACAATACTCCCATGGAGGAAATCTGATGTATAGCATCCCTTTTTTTAGAAGTCAACTTTTTAATTTGTTTAAAATGCTGATAATATCTGCACCCTATTCTTTTCTCCTACTTTACATGTTGCTGAGGGAAGATCTTTGTAGTTCACGACGAGTTTTTTCTTCACCAGCGATGTGGGATTTTCACACATGTGCCTTCGCAGTAGCGAGTCTCAGCCCTGCAGTTTATTTTTGTAATAATTAATAAAATATCACACTTCCTGTCTTCTTTACTCCTGCCCAGAGAATGGCTTGCAGCTACCTTTCTGTGATGCTACTGTAGAAAACGAAATGATGTTGCATGAGGATCCAGTGGCAGGACAGAAAGCCTAGCAAGGTCCTTAGGTCCCCATTGAGTACATTCCTGGTGACAGCTTCATGGGTGGTGGTGCCAATTGACTGCCGAACATGGAGTGTTGAAGAGATGGAGACTGGTGTTTACAGGTCCTGGTGTTGAAATGCTCTGTTTATACCATTGAAGGAAGGCCGTCCTCCATTGGTCTTATTTTAGGTGAAATAAAAAGAACTCACTGACTTGCAATGAATCTTGCAAACATGTCTCAAACAAACAGAGCCCATGTGATGATGCAGGCCTGTAATTGCAGACGCTGGAGAGGCCGAGGCAAGAGGAATGCAAGTTCAAAACCAGCCTCAGCAACTTAGTGAGGCCCAAAGCAACTTAGCAAGAACCTTTCTCAAAATAAAAATAATAAAAATAAAAAGGGCTGGGATGTGGCTCAGTGGTTAAGCCCCTACGGGTTCAATCCTGTACCAAAAAAAAAAAAAAAAAAAGCAAAAGCAAACTACTGACTTTGGGTAGTATGATTGTTATTCATACATTTAATAAATCTTTATTAGTGTCAATCAGTCTCAACACACTGTACTTGTCACTGGTGATAGGGCTGTGACCAAAATAAGCCCTAGCCAAACAATGAAAAAAGCTGGCACATGGTTTGGGGAGAGAGATCTTTGATCAGTTCCCAGGCAGGAGCCATTCTGATGACTTGATTCCATTATTAACACCCATGGAAATTGAGAATGGTGTTCAAGACGTTTCACATCCTGTCTTGCAGGCAGCCCAACCCATCCGGTAGCAATTCTGCATCATCTCCATCACCATCACCACCATCCTCAGCAATATGCACCACAGTGAGTGTTTTTTTGTAAGATTTTTTGAATACTTAATATTGACCTTGTATTAATGTGTTTCGTCTGCTTTGTTTCTTTGTTCATCTCAACCATCCCATGGGTTGTGTGGTATTATTATCCCATTTTACAAATGAGGAGCTGAGGTGGAGATGCATTAGCAATAAGGAAGACCACGAGGGAGAAGCCCAGGACAAGAAGCACCCACTGGGCTCCTGAGCTTATGCGGTAGCTAATGTTCCTATTGTTGTCCCTCCATGATGCTCTAAGCTGGACCATACATTAATCCTCAGAATCGTGTATTTCATGGCCCTCATGGTGGTCTGTCCTGTTTTGTCTTCCAAACCCTGAAAATCTTATCCAACCAGGAAAGTATAGAAAGCATCCCACTAGAGCTAACATTTTAAAAGACCACAAGTCACTCAGGACTCCTCTGGTTGTCCAACTTGCTGATACCACACAAACCTTAAAAGGAATCTACATGTTACCCAGAAGGGACTCTAAATGAGGGGACCACATTAAAACCCTGAAGGTGTCACTCAACATAAGAGAAGCTTCTGTTCCCCAACTTGAAGTGAGAAGAAGCAGATACGCAGGTTTTTATTGGAGTTACTAAAATTCAATAAAGGTTTGATGAGTCCCCGCTGCCTGAGAAGCCACACCATAGTACCACTCTTCAGGTGGCCTGTAGTTTTAAAGAGAGAAGACAGACTTCTATAAAAACAAGACCTCTGCCATCTTGCATTGGATAATTCTTTTCTTAATGTTTTTGTGATCGTAATATTGCATGAACTTTAATCACTGTGGGAAATAGCAAGACCAGCAATTATTATTACCACTGGATACACAGGAAACTGGGAAAAGGAAAAAAGAATCTCTGAAAATACCAGAGTTTAGGTTCCCAACTCCCATTTCCTCAGAATCCTTGCTTCAGAGAACAATCTCCTGAGGAGACTGTGCCGAGGCATAGTCATAAGCCGCGCTTTTCAAGCACCATCACCCGGACTACAGGTGCCTCTGGAGAAAAGGGGTCTACACAGCATTTCTTCTGCACCATCCTGGGTGCCATTTGCAAATCCAGAATAAAGCAAGTACTAGCAAGAGTGACTCTGAAACATACAGCCACACTGCTCTCCTGCCCGAAGACACTGCACAACTTTTGGCAGCTCAGGCAGCTTAGAGTTTTATCATTTGTTCACTTTAATGTACTTG
Source organism: Spermophilus citellus (assembly GCF_964194105.1). Taxonomy (NCBI): domain Eukaryota; kingdom Metazoa; phylum Chordata; class Mammalia; order Rodentia; family Sciuridae; genus Spermophilus; species Spermophilus citellus. The sequence continues at coordinate 38,575,725 of NC_138200.1, forward strand.
GCAATCATGCAGAAGGGCTTTTAAATCTAATGGCTCAGACAATAACAAAGCAGAATTGCATGAGCATTTTCAAACTGATAGGGCTGTGACCCTTTTAGGTATGTGTTGCTGCCTTACTCTGGGACACACTGGAGTTGCTACACATTACATGGACTTTGAGTCTCTTTCCTTTGCCCATGTTTGGCACTAGGGGTCAAGAAGTAGAGAATACACACAGCATGAGACTTCTTAAAAATGTGAATCTGTGCCACGGTATATGTGCATATGTGTGCACATATGTGTGTGCATGTGTGTGTGTGTGTGTGTGTGTGTGTGTGTGTGTGTGTGTGCTTCTGTATACATGTGCCCCCACCCACACGTTTCTTTAGCCAAAATTGGGATGAGATGGGCCACCTGGAACATGGGTACTCAGGTTAAGTAGGACAGAACCTCAGGTTGGGAATCATTCTAGAGAAGGCTTCTAAGTGCTTTCTTTGTGCTCTGTTTACTTCTTGAAGGTTCTAAAGCCTGTCTTATTCTCCATTTGGGTTGTGTGGTATTATTATCTCGTTTTACAAATGAGGAGCTGAGGTGGAGATGCATTAGCAATAAGGACTTTTTAGGAGATGCATTAGCTTTCAAGAACTTTTCCCCCTGTACTGAAAACCATATTTTGATTTCAGGCAACAAAGTTTATAAGTAAATCCAGACAAATTTCATTCATTTTAGATTTTAGAAGATTCTGTTAATAAAAATACACAAAGCCTATCATGTAGAGAATTAATGAAACACACCCAGCGTTGTCCATAGTTATTGAGGCTTTTTTTTCCCCTTCAATTACATACTCTGTTTCCAGGTGATCCCATCATCGGTCCTCTTATCAGTGTCAATAATTCCATTTGGCAGGCAGCAGCTAATTCTTTTCATGTGCTAATGATTAATCAGACAAGCCTATTCACTAATGTATCAGAATGCATTAGAAACATAAGGTAATGGCGGACAGAACATCAATTCAAATATAAATGAACTACATTTACATTGGATACCTATTGACTTATGTCACAGAATGAAGTAGAAAATGCAATTTACTTGTAAACCATTAAAATGAATGAAAATAGAATTTCAAACTCCATCTTCAAACATAACTTTATTGACTTGGCTCTGAGCCTTTAGGGAGGGTCTAACTAAGTTTAAAATATATAAGTAGCACACTAATTCATTTTGTCATAAAAGAGTTAGTGTCTCACCAACTAAATAACATGGAATTTACTTAGGTTGGAACTAGTACAAAATAAAGAGGTCTCAGAGTCCAGAGGGAGGGCATGTCAGAGTTCTCATGTTGGGGGGTTTCTGATTTTACCTCTCCTCTAACCTATTTTTTGTTCCAAATTTTGTGTCTGTATATGTCCCCAGGGCATTGAGCCATATTTTACAAACGAGAATGCAAAAATAATTGTAAGGGAGAGGATGGAATGCTGAAGCTAGGTCAGATAAAGTTATAATAGTAATCCCAATATAAATTATAGCCCTGGAAACCAAGCTCTCTAGGAGTCTACATGGAACTGGATGGGAATAATGTAAGAGGTTCAGAAAAAGATGATAAGCACTAGGAAATGAATGAGTTTGCATCACTTGGTATGAAAATTTCCTGTGCCCATGATAGGACTCTCTTCACTTTTCATTCAGATACTGATCATGAAGTACATGAGATTTCTGGTCTCAGATTTTCTCAAGTGTGTAAGAATAGAACAAACAGGAAAAACTTGGAGATGCTCAAAAAAAGAAATTGCATCTATACTGAACATGTACAGACATTTTTGCCTTCTTATTGTTCTACGATACAATTTAACAGCTATTTGCATAAAATGTACAATACTGGGAGTGATTTAAAGTGTATGGGAAAATGTTCTTGGGTAGGTAGAATTAATATTGTCAAAATGGCCATTCAATGCAATCCCCATCAAAATACCAATGACGCTCTTCTCAGAACTAGAAAAAGCAGTTCTAAAATTCACTTGGAAAAATAAGAGACCCAGAATAGCCAAAGCAATCCTAGGTGATGGTGGAGGCATCACAATGCTAGCCCCCAAATTACACTGCAGAACTGTAGTAATAAAAACAGCATGGTATTGGCACCAAAGCAGGCATGGAGACCAGTGGTATAGAATAGAAGACACAGAGACAATCCACCTAAATACAGTTACCTCATATTAGACATATGCCAAAAACATACATTGGTGAAAAAATATCCTCTTTAACAAATGGTTCAGGGAAAACTGGAAATCCATATGTAGAAGAATGAAATCTGGTCCCCATCTCTCAGCCTGCACAAAAGTCAACTCAAAGTGGATCAAAGAACTAGCAATTAGATTAGAAACTCGCAATCGCAAGAATAAAATATAGGCCCAACATTCCAACATGTCAGCACATGAATCAACTTCATTAACAAGATCCTTAAAGCATAAAAAAATAAAACCAAAAATTAGTAAGTGGGATGGTAACAAATTAAAAAGCTTCTGTACAGCAAAGGCAACAAGACAATAAAGAGAGAACCTACAGAATGAGAGAAGATCTTTGCCAACTCTTCCTCAGATAGGGCATTAATATCCAGAATATTTAAGGAACTCAAATAACTTAACACCAAAAGAAACAAATAATCCAATTAATAAGTAGGCAAAAGAGCTAAACAGACACTTGTCAAAAAGAAAGAAACAAAGATAAATGGCCAACAAACATATGAAAAAAAAACATGGTCAACATCTCTAGCAATTTGGGAAATGCAAATCAAAACTTTATTGAGACTTCATCTCATTCCAGTCAGAATGACAGTTATCAAGAATGCAAATAGTAAGAGTTGATGAGGATGTGGGGAAAAAGACGCGCTCATGCATTGCTGGTGGGACTGCAAATCGGTGCAACTACTCTAGAAAGCAGTATGGAGGTTCCTCAAACATCTAGGAATGGAATGATGATATGCTCTAGCAAGCCCACTCCTCAGTATATGTCCAAAAGAGCTAAAGGCGACATACTAGAGTGATACAGGCACATCAGTGCTTATGGCTGTGCAATTCACCATAGCCAAACTATGGAACCAAACTAACTGCCCTTCAGTAGATGAATGGATAAAGAAAACGTGGTATATCTACATAATGGAGTATTTCTCAGCCATAAATAAGAATGAAATTATGGTATTTCCCGGTAAAGGAACAAAATCGGAATCTAGAATGCTAAGTGAAATATGCCAGACCCAGAAAATCAAAGTTCAAATGTTTTCTCTGATAAGCAGAAGCTAGTTCAAAATAAAGGGAAAACAGGGAGAGGGAGAGAGAAAGAGATGGAGGGTGGGGAACATTCCTTCCAAATGGAAGAAAAATCAGAGGAGCTGGGGGAGGAAGAGGCATCAGAATAAAGAAAGAAGAGTGGAATCAATCTGAGCTAACTTTCCTATATACATGTATGAATATACCACAGTGACTTTCACCATTGTGTATATCCACAAGACACTAATCAAAAAGAAACTATAACTAAACTATAACTAAAAAGCAGGAAGATCAGTAGTTTCGAGGGAAGGTAATAGGGAAAGAGAGGATGGAAAGGAAAGAGAAAGTACTAGGACGGAATTAAAGCAAATTATATTTTTTATAATTATGCTAAAATAAATTCTAACATTATATATGACTAATATAAATAAATTATAAAAAGGAAAAAAATAAGTATGTGGGAGGATGCATATGGATAAGGCAAATAATATGCCATTTTATTCTAGGAACTTGAATACTTAAGAAGTTTGGTATCTTCAGGGGACCCTAAAAGCAATCCCCAGCAGATATCAAGGGATGATTGTTTACTTAAATTCCAAACTCTTGTTTGTACCTGGGAAAGCTCACCTCCTGTCAAATGAGCAGTAACTAGAATTAGAGACTTAGGCAATTGCTGCAATTTTGAAAAACAAAATCAGTCTTGTCAGAGTCCCAAAGTGGGAAAGTATTTTAAGGAAAACTCTAACCTACTCACTTCTGCTTCTTCCCAGGTAAATAGCATGCTGCTACTAAAAATGAAATGGGGAAGGCCAGCATTTTCCAATATGATTTTCCATAAAAGTAGTTGACACCAAGAGAGAGACTTGTTGCTACAGAACCTCACAATCAAATATGCTTACAACATTCAACAATAGTGCTCTCCCTTACCCCTTGGAAATTCACAGGATACCTAGCACAAAGGCTCTGAGAAGTCCTGAAATCACGAACTCTTTATAAACTTTTTGTTTCACTAGCATTTCTCAAATTACATTAAGCACAGAAATGTTTCCTTCCCATACAAAGGAGATTAGGTTTTCCATGCAACACTTGTTTAGAAATATTAATAATGATCAGCAAATTGGGAAAAGTAGATAAAACATGGAGCTGAGTGAAACTATTTCTGATCCTGAAAAAAAGATGGGAAACATCTCTCAGTGCTATTAGATTTCAAGAAAAGGGGCACTGCTCTGGGATTTTGCAAAAGCAGTTTCTGTCCACTTCGGCAGGAGGATCTTTGCAGAATTTTCTCTTGACCTACCTGAGGCCAGAACAATTTGACTTTGTTATTTTACCAAACCTCAAATCCCTCAAAAAGACAAATATGACTTTCAAAGCATGTCTGAATCTGGTGTTATCTTCACTAGTATTTAGATTCTGATTTTTAATTAATATCAAATGTCATTTGCCTTGAGGGTTTCATGCCACAATGGGCACAGACTTAGAAACACCCAAGAAAATGCCATCTCCATGCCATCTCCCACTCTGATTAGGTTAGGAAAGATAGGTATTACTGCAGTTAACAAGGGAAGAATTAGTCTTGGCTTTGTCTGCACCCAAAGAACATCAAAGCCCCTCCAGTTTGTTCCCAACACCTAATCCATCAGGAAACTGTCGGGAAGATAAATTGGAGCTAAGCTGACTTTTGTTAATAATGTAACAATTTTGAAAGTGCAGCTTTAATCAAGGGGAAAATTTTACAGAATTTGACAACCTTTTCCATTCCCTCCGTTATAGACAGACTCTCTCTCTCTCTCTCTCTCTCTCTCTCTCTCTCTCTCTCTCTCTCTCTCTCTCTTAACTAATGCTGTTTCTTAGGTGCTGTTCAATAGAAACCAGTCTATAATGCAATGCACTCTCTTTATGTGATGTTTAGATATAAGATTGATCTCCTTGGACACCCTGGAGTTCTGAAAGTAGGATTATTGGATTTTGTGGCTTTCTCAGATGTCGAAGATCTTTAAACAGTGTCTTGCAAAGTTGCTACATCTCTCCTGTCTGTGAAACACTTATGAACTCATCAAAGAAGGTAGTCTCCATGTTAATGAGCCAGGGTGGGCCAAGGGGGCTGGAAGCCCACTTCCTCCCACTCTTAAGTGCCAGGACCAAGTCCACTTTCATACCTTGAAAAGAAAAATGAGTTCACCCACCTCCAGATCAATAGGCCTCAATAGGAAGACTGCTGACATAGGACGGCTTCGTAATTCAGAGTGGCAGGGAGGGACAGAAGATGTGGAAGTTTGGCAGCCACATTATCTCAAGTCTCCTCCCAAGGACTTTAATAGCTTCAGCTGAATCATCTGGGAACAATAAAATGATAGGTTGACCTCATGGATTGTGTCTCACATTTTTTTTTAAATAGGGTTAATAGGACATGGTGTATTTTGAACTTCAAAGGTGCTGCCAGAAAGGACACTGTTGGGACCCTCTCCCCTACCCTTGTCTTTGTCACCACTGTGAATGCCAGCCAGTGTCAGGTGTCAAGATGGATTTACTCCATCCGATGTGAGCAGAGATTCTTGAAGCATAAACACCTGGAAAGAGGCTCCAAGAGGCAGCCATTATCTTATATTGTCATCAAAACTCTTTTTTCCAGCGGATATTACATCAACCAACCATAATGCCTGCATAAAGAAGAATCAAGAGATTTGCTCATCTCACGTTTTTCTTCATTCTTTTTTAAGCAGACAATGCTTGTATTCACATATTTATATGCAACTATAGTATAAAATTATATCTGGCATGGCACAAAGGTACATGGCCTGATTTCCCATTTGTGTATATGTAGCCCCAGTTTATTGATCATTGTGCTGACTCTGAGGACATAGGAGATCTTTGAGACAGTTCAAATGGTCCTCCTCACATATTGACGCTGGGGGGCTCTCTTTAAAGTATTATCAGCTCTTCTGAGGCCCAGACTCTGTGCTTTCTGCCTCCAATAAGTACCAGTGTCCCTCAGTATCGAAATGGCAATTGGCCATATAGGATGGGGTAGAGGAGGACTGAGATCAGTCGTGGTCACTGATGCCAGTCAACCAGAGGCATGCTGGCTTTGTAAACATGGCTCATCCCAATGAGAAAGAGCATCTCTGTAGAACCCCAGGAATGTCTTTGCAGTAGAGCTACCGAGTGGTGGCCAGGTACTCTGCAGCTACAGAAGAGATCCCCATCACCTACCAAGGGCAAACCCCAGGAAAGGGCTATCCTATCAAGGATGCTTCATCCAAGGCCAGGGAGCCTCCAGATGCCCCTCTGCTCTGCTCCCCTGGGCTGCCTTCCCTTCTAATCCACCTGCCAGGTCACCAACCTGTCTTCCTTCTTATTTCCCTGCCATTCTTCCCTTCCCAAAGTTTTCTTTTATTCTTCAGAGCAGGAAAATGGACCTTACCTTTTAGGCTCCCCCCAGATGTCTGCTCCAATCAATGCTCATGAGTCTTTCCCTTCTTTTGCAGCCTGGACTTTTGAAACCTCAAAGGCTAATACAAGATCCTTCTTTTCTCACTATTTGTGGTTGGATCATCTTTTCCTTGAGTTGTGAGCATATTATGTCTAGGTGACTGAAAAGAGGTAGGGTCAAGTGGGAAAAGGAGATGTCCCAAATCCTTTCAATCTTTAAAATGTCTTGACTTTCCATGAAATGGCCCATGACTTCTAGGGACTGTGGCTCTCCAAGTGCTTAAAATGCCAGGACTCATCTCAGACAATGTTTCTTTAGGTGGAAAATGGAAAACTCTGCTGGACCACTGAGGTTGAGGTAGATGGGATAGTGTGGGAGATACTGAAGTTGGAGGGATGAAGGACAAGGAGCTATAATAGGTGGCTCTATTCCCACCCCCAACACACACACACACACACACACACACACACACACACACACACACCAATAGACATGGACACAGGAGCACATGGGCTTCATCTCAAAATGCAATGGTGTTCTGTACATGATTGTACTTTGTATCATTTGTACCACAATAGTTGCCTTCTAAGCATCAGAAAAGACCAACATGGAAAAAAAATAGCATATTTAGGATTACAAATTCTGGAACCCAAACTTACACATCCTTTAGTAACTATGTGACCCTGGGCATATTTTCTTTTGGTGAACCTCAGTTTTCACATCTGTTAAGTGGAGACAGTAATCCCACTTTCCCACTGGTCTCGTAGAACTGAGAATTTGACATTAGAGCACAAACATATAAATGTCTTATAAACTGTGACATATTGTCCTCTCTCCAAAGTTCTATGTTGGAAGGAACTATTAAAATAGTCACCAAATGTAGGAGGAGAGAGGGGGAGGAAGGGAGCAGATCCATGTGTGTGCGAGTAGAATTGGGAGGCTCCTCTCTCCCACTCCTGCGTCCAGATGGGGTCTCATGGCCCCACCATGCTCCACCCTCACAGGAAGGCTCCTCTGAGTTAGGAGGGTGAGGAAAGGGTGGTGGCCCCTGCAAAGCCCACCCAGAGTCTGCTTCCTAAGAGGAAATATAAAAATAACTTTAAATCTGCTCCCTGGATGTGTTTTGGCTTCGTCTTGTTCCTAGCATGTAGTACAGAATGTAGACCAAGCAAGGTATTCGGTAAGTGCTTCAATTTCCTGTGCATGTCAAAGAGCAGAACTTTCCAAATGTGGTTCACAGGCAGCCTGCAGAAGCATTAGTGAGGTTTCATCCCAGACTGTGGGATGGGACTCGGGGTCTGCCACCCAGAAATCTGCATTTGGAGTGATTATGCACACTAACACAGAGATACACCGTATCTGAGCCTGGGGATAATGATGATCCTAATTGTTTGAATTCATTAAACTTCTCTTTACATGTTGGACTATCCTAAGGCCTGCTGTATATTAATGGATCCACCGTTGTGTTATGAGGTAAGCATGATTAATCTCTCCAATTTATGCATGATAAAATGGAACTCAGCAAGGTAAGGGAGTCCCCAAAGACTGCACAGGGACTAGGTACCAAGCTGAGGTTTGCACGACCGTCTGGACTGTCCGAGTCATATAGACCCAGTCTCACGTACAGGCAGCAATATAACAGGAAGTGCATGGATGTACAGTGTCCCTGTCCTAGGACAGGATACCTACCCTGTTATGCTAGGGCAAAACCCACTGCTCCCATAGTGAAGCTCACCCTTGGTGCCCAGACCGCCTCTGGATTCAGGCGACTTCCCTCTTTGATTCCATTATGTTTTGCTGCTTGAGATGCATCTGTGATGTTTAATTTATACCCCCTGATCATAAAGTGATTGCATCACTAAAAAGGCTGTGAGGTTGATTTATACGATAGTTGACTGTGTCTGTTAATTAGAGAAATATCATTTGGCTTCCTACAGAAGAGAAACGATAAATTATACAGGAGGAGGGAGGGGCACTCATCCCCCAAACCGATGCTGGTTACTCCTCTTGAATCTTATTTATAACCCTAACTGATTTTATTCCATTTATACCAACAATCTTAGGGGAGGGGGGGATTGTAACTTGAGCCGAGGAGGAAGGAATAGTAGAAAAAAAAGGAAGTTGTGAAAATAAACATAGAAATAATCTCTTTATGTATAGGGGTACATGCAAAGACTTGCACATGACAGAGAAGTATGGGTCAGCTCACTCCAGATGTCATTCCCCGGACACCACCCTCCCTACCCCATACAAAACTTAAACAACGCTATTGCCAGGACAGGATGCCCTCTAACAAAACCATCAAATAAGTGACTTGCAGGAGGAAGGGAGTTGTCTTCTGTAAACAATGACCCAACATTTTCTGTGCAGTGGACTCTATACTGGGGTGAGGGTGCTTTTTTCTTCAACAACTTTTAGTTTATTTATGCCCAAAGGGGAACACAAAGAAAGAGATTTTTATTCATTCGTTCATTCATTCATTCAGTTGTTAACTCATTCAATAAACATTAACAAACATGTACTATATGGTAGGACATGGGGCAGGGGTGGGTGGACACATACAGGTCATCAGAAATGATCATAATCCCAGACTTAATGAATCTTATTCTCTAATGGGAGAGAAGACATGTATCAAATAAATTGAGGTTGCAAATATGTTGTGTGCTATATAGTAAAGGTATGAGGAATCATGAGAGGCTTCCATGAAGACATTATTTGAATTAAATTAATCTCTCTCTCTCTCTCTCTCTCTCTCTCTCTCTCTCTCTCTCTCTCTCTCTCTTCTTTTTTTCCCCCAGTTAGGGCCTCACACATACTAGGTGTATTAAGTCTTAAGGCTGGGGTATCTTGGCTAAATTAGAAGAAAGATCATTCCAGAAGGAAGAATCCGTGAGTATGAAGCTGGTGCAGAGAAGGAGCTGGGTACATTCAAAGGACAGAAAGGGACCTACCCAGTGTGACTGCAGTGGACAACAGGGGAAGCAGAAATGGGGGCTGGAGACACAGGAGTCAGCCCACCCCAGGTCACAGGCCATCATGCAGAAGTTACTTTTCTCAAGAGCAGAGGGACATCGGTGCCAGGTTTTAAGCTCAGGCAGGGAAAGGATGATCAAATTTGCATTTTGAAAAGGTCATTGTTTTTGTACCTTGAAAAGACTTTGAATTTTCCGAGATCAAGAGTTGCAAAATGAACCTTAGGTCAGCAGCTTCTACATGGAGATAGACCATAGGAATGTCATGGCACACCCAGGACTCTGACATCTGTCATGAGGATGAGCCCACCTTCTTCCCAGTGTCCCCACCCCTGGATCATCCATTTGTACCCATTAACACTCACGCCAGGGAGTCTTGTGATACAACTGACAATTGCTGAAGGGAGGAAAGGGGGGCAGCTAGACGGATGCGGGGACAGCAGAGTATCTGCCCCTGTCCTGTTGCTAGACCTGGATTAGAGCCCAAATTATAACAAGGGCTAGAACTACCAGGTGACAGAGTAAAACCTGCTCCTTCTCTTCCTTTCCTCTTCATTGACCCTTCAAGTTAAAGCAGCTTCCAAGAGGTTTTCTTCTTTATTTTCACCATGAAATGATCCAGGGCACTTATTCATTTCTTTATTTGTGCCTTCCACTAGAAAGAGAGGAGATGTCTTTCTTTTATTCCTCTATGTATCTCTATGACATAATGTACTCCTTGCCACACACAAGGTGCTCAAAAAAGCATTTGTGCAATGAATACAAGGTGGGTGAGTGAGTTGTGGCTTTAGTAGCATTAAGAGACAATAATGTGCTACGACACGCCAAAAAAAAAAAATGAGGTCAGAGCACAGAAGGTAAAGAGGGTGGGGTGTTTTGTACTAGGAGGGTTGGGGAAGTCCTTTGGATGGCATTTTAGTAGAGACCTGGAGAAGACTTCTGGCAGAGGAAAGCGTCAAGACAAAAATGACAAAGAATGGTAGACTTCATGAGCGAGTCATGGGTGACAAATTTTTTTTCTACTTGGAATTTGGATTACAAGGTTATTGTCATTCACAGAGGACATAGCTATGGCTGTGACCTCCCTAGTAACTATCAGCAGGAATTATCACCACAGGACACCTTAAAGTAGCTTCACTGATGAGAGTTCTACAAGGAGCCAGAGAGAGAGGGAGAGAGAGGTGAATGGCAAACAGGACTGTCACTATCAGACTGGATGTTAAGAGAGACCATGGAGGCCCACTGTACGAAGCCTTAGAAAATGTGTAAGGAGGAGATTGCGTTGAGCCAGGGTCACAGAGGGAGGAATTCCTCTTGGAACCACCTCCTGGGCACCTGCAGCATCATGAGGATGTGGATATTTATGCTATTTCCTCCTACAATGGAGAAAAGACTTGGCTCTTGATGACTTCTGGGACACCATTCCTTTATCCTAAATCTTTCTTGAAATTTCCCACAAGATGGTGGGCATGAAATACAACGTATGAATGAAAGCACTTCCGTCCATCTTGAGAGCTCTCCAAGTTGGAGGTGGAAGATTCCGCATTCTTACTCTGTCCCAAACAGCACTCCTGGAGGCCCCAAACCACATGGAACTTGGACCTAGACATCAAGGGCTGTAGGACTCCAGACACTTGGTGGGCAGCCCAGCGCCATCTTGACTTCTCAAAGGAGGCTATTCTGCCTGAAGCCCTGGGGCTCTGTTTTGATCTAAAGCCCTGCTTCTAACTAAGAAAAGGGTAAAGGGAGCCCAGAAAGGGTTCTTCAAATACACATGTGATCACAGTCATGTGCATCTATATGAGCAGCAACATAGACATGAAACTCTGTGTTTCCATTGAATTTGGCAACTATGGCTTTCAGTCTCACTTCTTCATAGAGAGCTGGCTTCAGAATCAGGAATTAGGCAGCTCTAGAGTGTCTCTGAGATAGTGTATTTACTCCTACTTTCCAAACAAATGTTGATGATTTTGAACACAGAAATAGATCTGATGGAGAGAGGACCCATCTCAGAAACCACTGGCTATGAAATTAATTGTGTTTCTTAAGAACTCGCACTTTGAAGTCCTCACACCCTCCCTTCAGAATATGATTGTGTTTAGAAATAGGGTCTTCCCAGTGATGATTGAGTTAAAATGGGGCCATTATTTTGGCTCTAATCCAATATGACTAGCATCCATATAAAAAAGAAGTGGTTGAACAGAACCATTCAGAAGAAGGACCATATGGAGACACATGAAAAGGGAGCCATCTACAAGCCAAGGAAGTAGGCCTTGAAAGACACCAACCCTGCGCCATCTTGATCTCAGATGCTGAACCTCCAAAACCATAAGAAAACTGACTTCTGTTGTTTAAGCTGCACAGTCTGAGGTTATGGTAGTCCTAGCAAACTGCCCCTTCTACCACCCACAATGCCTGGAAGTAAGGCAATCTAGTTTTGTAAGCTAGTTTTAAAAAATATCACCAATATTTCGGTATTCTTTGAACTCTTGTCAAGGACTCAAAAGCACTTAACTCCTAAGGACCCTCTCTTCCAAAACCACTCTCCCACCTCATTCCTCTCTTTCTTCACCTCTTTGGAACAACCATGAAACAAGCTCTGCTATGACTGATTCCAGACCAGAGATGCACATGAGAAATAGCTTTTTAAATTATACTTACCCATATTCCTTTTCTGGTTCTACCTCAGAGCTCATGAAACTAGAGTCTTGGAAACTCTAGGTGGGGAAAGACGCAAAACCAAGCAAAAGACATGATATAATGGAGAGAGTACAGATAAGTAATAGCTTATATAGCCCTTATTTTTGTCACACCCCACAAGGTCTGAAATACAGTACAGTTTTATGAGTATATTAAATATTATTATATTATTTATATTGTTTATGTTTATGTTATTTATATTGCTCACTCTTCCATCTATAACTTATGAATTCCTGAAGTATTAATGAGAACCCTTTATTTAGCTTCAGTGTGTAGTGCCTGGTGCTTTACATACAATAAGTGCCTAATGTGTGTTGTGTAATCATTGCTGAAACATAAAATACTATACCTTTTTATGAACTAAATTTGGAAGTTTTTCTCTTAACTTTTTATAGAACTTTTTGGATCAGGACAGTTTACAAAGTGCAGTACATTATTTTTTTAATTGAACAAAATTAAAATTAAGTTATGGTAGATTTTGTTACATTGGTTTTCAATGAAACCACTTCTTTGTATTCATACCCTTGAATACAAAGGTATGATCTCTCCTTCCCAGAGTAAGTACAACTTGGTCCTGTGACCAGCTTTGGTTAGTGGGACAATAATAATTGTGATACAATCAGAAGCCTGGCAAACAAAGCAGTATATAATGTGAGTCACAGATATACTTTTCAATTTTCTTGTAGCCACATTTAAAAGAGAAGCACATGAAGTTAGTTTTAATAGTATGCCTTATTTAACTAAAATATTATCATTTTGAAGAAATAAATATATAAATATCTACTAGTGCTATTTTACTTTTTATTTTTCAGACTGCCTTTTCAAACTCTGGTGTGTATCCTGCAGTTAAAATACATTTCAGTTCAGACAAACCCCATTTCAGGTTCCCTATAGCCATATGTGGCTGGCAGGTGCTATATTGGGAAGTACAGGTCTGGATGAATCCTCTTGGAACACCCTTTCTCGGGATGCTAGAAATAGATCCACCACATTGTAAGAAGCCCAACTCAGCCATGTAAAGAGGATTCATGCAGATAAGACAAGGTCAATGCCATGCCCTCTGAGCTCCTAGCTGGCAGCCAGCGTGCCCTCTTGCCATCCATATGACTAAGTCATCTTGGAAGGGAATTCTCCAGCCACGTGGAGCCATCTTGGCTGATGCCTGGTGAAGCAGAGATGAACTCCCCCTTTTGAGTATTTCCCAAATTGCAGAATCTTGAGAAAGTACCTAGTAAGTTGCTATTTTAAGCCATGTGGTGGTATAGTAAGTGGCAATAGGTAAGCCAAACAGGGTTATCAAGGATACCAGCTGATGAAGCATTAATGATTTTCTTCTCTCCCTTAGGTATTCGATTATTTTCATTTTGCCTATCCTGCCTGCTCAGCTATACTCCATAGGAGATGCAAAAAAAAAAAAAAAAAGTAAAAGTCTCAGTGACCATCTGCTGGTCACTGGTCCTATAAAGGCTAACTTTGAAGACGTTAGGCTGTGGTGATGGAGCATTAGCTCAGGAGGTGCACAGAGGCTGGGTTTCAATGGTGGCTTTGACACTCATCTTCAGTGGAATCTCAGACCACTCCAGTCCCCCCTCAGCAACTTTATTACCATACCATTTCTCCTAAGTATGATGTGAGAAATGAAGGGGAAAAAGGACAGAAACAATAATTAAAGATGTCAAAACATAACAGACAATATCTTAGTCTTTTCTCCATCTTTTTATGTTGTGGGATTCTGGAAACAATATAGAATAAACAAGGAAAATAAATGAAGGGAAATTGCCATAGCATATGAAAGAAGAAAAAGACAATTTTGGCTACACCTAAGGATTTCTCCTGGGTAAGTGATGGAGTCACCCATAACAAGGATGAGGAGGAGTTGGAGGGGAGGGTAAAGAGGCAGGATCTTCTCTAAGCACCTACTATAATCCGAGGAACATGCAAAAAACAGGGAGTCTATCTCCATTTGCATTACAACTGGAACAGTACAATACCCTTTCAAAGCAAGGCACAATGAGGTCAGGGGTCTTGATAGAGAGACTGAAAAACAGAGTCCATCAGAAGACAAGAGAGTAGGAAAGCAAAGTGATAAGACCCCATTTAAATGGGATCCACTCAGCATCTAAGTAGAAAAAGAAATGGACAAAGGAAAAGATGGAGACAGGAGTCAGGGGAAGAGACTTGCAGAATGTCTTAAGAAGGAGGAAGAGGAGGAGTAGGAGGAGTAGGGGGAAAGGAGAGGGCCAGAAAAGGGGGAAAGAAAGTGAAGAGAGAGGAGACATCATTAGAGGAGTACTGGTGGGCCTGCCACCAGCAGGTCCCATGCCTTGAGCTTTCACCCGGAAGCACATGAGGATCACCGTGGGCCCCTAGCCTCACTTCCATGAGACTATGAATAAATATGGATGCTAGGAACACAGTCAGGGAGGAGCCAGAAGGCAATGGGGTAAAGTCAGTAGACCTCAAGCTGAAAGGTTGTGAAAACAGAGAAGAGAGAAAAGCACCTCCTGCTAGCACGCCCCCACGGTGGCCCTCTCTTCTCCAGGCACTGGGTACATAGAGAAAGGCATGTGCCTGTCTGCAATGGTCAGCCCAGAAGAGGCTTCCTTGACAGCAAGGCTGGCATCCAGGGGCCCTATCCTGGGCTGACAGAATTTCCCAGTTCCCAGATTTTGTACTTACCTTAGTATTTCTGTTATTTAACACACACACATACACACACACACACACACACACACACACACACACACACAGAGCATTAATGCACTTATTCATTCATGTGTTCATTCGTCCAATATTTTATAAACACTCAGGGAATGTCAAATGTCATTTTGGTCTAAAGGAAGTAGCAAAAAATAAGTCAACTCATGCCTTGTTTAGGAAGCTCCAGTTAGTGAGCTCAAAATTGTAAAATACATCAAAAATGCCATGCAGGAAAGAAAATGTTAGATGTTAAGGGAATGTCATGTTAAGAGAAATTAGACTAAAATCTAAGAGACCTTCTGCATTAGTCTGGAACGGTTAAGTGATTGTTGGAAAATCAGAAGCTTAACTTCTGACCTCTGCCTTTTCTTTTACTCTTCAAGTATCTCTACCTCTAAGGCATCTCAAAAAAATCCCCTTCCTACACAGCCAGAGGCCATCCCCTTGCTCCCAGCAGCTGGCTGGACTGTCATCTCTTTCTAAATCTCCATCTGCACTCAGTGGGAGCCTTCAACTATGCAGACATGTGCACATGGATGTTGTTTGCTTGGTACGATGCGAGGAGAGGACATGATATGAAACGAAAACAGAATGTGCTTTCCGCCAGGGCCATAAAGCCCAAGTGCCAGTAAATCAATATGGCGCTCCACCTCGCCTTGGTCCTGCACTCTAGAACCAACCGAACCAGGAACAAGCTAAGCTCCTTGTTGAGAAAGGAAAAAAGTCAAAACAAAACAAAAGACCATCTTTCATCCTTCAAGCAGCATTCCTAGAAGCTGCGGTAAGAGCCTTCATGAAAGGGCCGGCCACTCTGTTCCACCTCCATCTCCCCGAGCTTTCATAAACACTTCCCATTTCATCAAAGTTACAGTTTTACACATGATTTCTAAGCTGCCAAAAAATGTACAGTGTGCACGGCCCCGCCTGTTCCAACATGTTTTATAAACATAACAAGCTGTAGCAGCCGCCCCAGATGTTTTCACAACTTATTTTTTTTCATAATTTAAAATCTGTTCGACCTGATGTTTTTTTGCTCCATGTGCATTTCAACTGTAAAAAAAAAAAAAGGAAACTGAAATATTATTCATGTGGTGTTATGCTGTTACACCTAATTTCTTCTCAAGTTCACACTAAACTGAAATGTCTCTAGGAACCTTAAAAAAGGCAACAGCCGACAAAGTGAGGAAATATGTCAAGGACTTGTAAATAAACAGCTGGTTCCCAACATATGGATTTTCTTCTATATTTTTCAGGTGCCACAATCTCCCATCCGTATCTGCCAGCCCTGCAGCATGCGGCATAATTCAACTGTAATTGATAATGTAAGGGCAGATGGAGAGGACTGTCAGCTCCTCCCTTGAGTCTCTGGGGACTCTGCAGAAATCAAAGCAGATGGCCCAATTGCATCTGCTTTATGTGCTGCTGCAAGCTCCTCTGTCTGCAGGATAATGGATCATTACGGCCTGCTGTGTACAAACACCAATATGCTTTTAAATCTGGTTCTCAAGCTTATGAAAAAGCACTATATTTCATATTAATTTGTGAGGCTGCACTTAACAAGGTCCACTGTTGTTAATTTACGATTTGGAAGGGCGGGAGGGAGAAGTTCTAGTTCCCCAGCTCTCTCGGAACCCCCACCCCCCACCACCCAGCCCTGCCACCCATCCAGCAAGCAGTGGACAGCGGAATAGGACACACTCTCCAGATCTGCTGCTCTGATATTGGATGGGTGGATGGGATTCCAGTGGTCAGAGGTTTGCTGGACACGCCATTATAGAGACAGGTTTTCATCCCCCATTGATGACACGGAGAATGTGGAGGAGCAAAATCTCCAAACAATTCCTTCCAAACTCTCTCCTACCTCTCCTCTCCTTCATCTTCATTAAGAAAAATGAAGGCCACAGCAAATTGAGAGCTCCGTGCCAAAGTCTGCTCTAACGCTTTTTCCTAGGAAGAAGGGTTCCTGGAAAATTTGCAAAATCAGACAGGTTTTCAATGGTGCACTTGCAACCCAATCTGAAGAGACTGTCTTATTTCTTAATTGGCAAATATTTCAGAGTCTACTAAGTGCCAGCGAATATCCTTGGCACAAAGGAGTCAAAGGGGAGGACGAATGATCCTGGTGTCTAGCAGCTTGTGGCTGTAGATACCGCCATGGGAGAGCTTCTAGAGAATGGGAGAGCCCTGGTTAAGCTAGTCACAGACACATAGGAACAGGGAAGCGCAGCTAATAAATTCTGCTGAGGGACCTAGGAGTTGTAACCTAAGGGATGAGGAGAACTTGTCCAGGTGACACAACTATGAAGGAGAATTTGGTACTTTGGAACCCAGGGCCACTTAACCACTGAGCCACTCCTTGGGACTGGGTGTTGCTTAGGGCTTCACTGAGTGGCTGAGACTGGAGGTGAACTTGGGATTCTCCTGCCTCAGCCTCCAGAGCTGCTGGGATTACAGGCATGTGCCACCATGTCCAGCTCCTTCTTGTAGATTTTTATATTGTGGGACAGAGAATCTTGATGCATCTTGAAGCAGAGAGTAAAAGAACGGCGTTCTTTCATTCTCGGCCAGGCCTACCTGGTTCTCCTTCATCCCATTCCAACAGACTCTTCAAGCCTGCTGCCCCTGCTTTATTTTTCCCTGAAATAAAAGGACAGAACAGAGTATGTACCCTGACCAAAGGCCTCATCTGTGCCTTCCTCAAAAGACTCCAGGAACTCGGTTTGCTTGCATGTTTTCTTTGGCTCACACAATTTAAAACAGACAAATGACAGCAACAATAGAAAAAAAAAAGTACAAGTTGGGAAATGTGGGCTGGGGGTGTAGCTCAGTGGTCCAGGGTGCACTTAGCATGATTAATTCCCTGGGTTCCACGCCTAGCACCTCAAAAAAGAAAAGGGATGGGGGCAGATGTTCCCCATAAAGCCATATTCTTGGCAGCTCCCAAACTTTCAGAAGATCTGACCAGCCAGAGATGTATCCTCAAGTGGTGACCACGGCCAGCAAGGCCCTCTGCTCTCAGCATGACTGTGGCGGGGGCAGGGGGCAGCTATGGGAGGTGTCACCTGAAACCCTCAGTTAGGGGAACTCGTCACTGCAGAGCAAATGACTCTCCCTCCCGCCTGCTTTCTATGTGAAATTATAGGTCCCCGAGACGCCAGGCACCTTCAACATCCTAGAGCCAGAACTTCATCATGAACCTTCAGATGGTAAATTATACAGATGTCTTTGCTGTCACCAATAAACAAGAAAAGAAAACAAAATCGCAAACAACATCCCCTAAACGTGTTCTTCCTTACTAATGTGAAGTCATCACATAGTTACCATAAATATGGTAATATGGTCCTGTTCATGTACATGACCTCATTTACTTACTTTGTGTGTGTGTGTGTGTGTGTGTGTGTGTGTGTACATGTGTGTGTGCGCGTAAGCATAAAATAGTTCATGGGTTTTCACTTAATAAGCTGGAGCTGTGATTGTATTCAATGTTCCGGAGCCAGGAGGCTGTGCTAAGTGGCTCTCCTGAAATTGTACCCTTAGAAAAAGACAAGAAGGAAACCATCTCATCAGACGAGCTGGATACCAGCAGGGGCTGCAAGGCTTACTATCAAGATTCCAAAACTTCTTCTCTAAACCACTTTTTAAAG
The DNA here is from genome assembly GCF_964194105.1 of Spermophilus citellus. Taxonomy (NCBI): domain Eukaryota; kingdom Metazoa; phylum Chordata; class Mammalia; order Rodentia; family Sciuridae; genus Spermophilus; species Spermophilus citellus. The sequence goes on from NC_138200.1 coordinate 38,594,413, forward strand.
ATTTCAAATACATTTTCCCTCTTAAAAATATTCCTTTGAAATAGAAAAAAGTACAATCGCTCGTCAATGTTGGCTCTGACTCATCCCCCTCCTATAGGGCAATGACTGATTTGGGATGATGCCTTCATCTTATTTTCTACTTCTGTGCATGAAGAGACAGAGCCATGGGCTGCTCAACAGGCTTTCTACTGACCTCTTTGGGTCTAGAAATTCACTCATTCATTCACCCATTCATTCACTCGACTCCAATGTATAAAATGCCTACAATGAGCCAGATTCCTTCCAAGGTCCCCTATGTTTTTTTTTTTAAATGATGAACTGAATTTCTCTGGTTTTAATACATATTCACTAATAGATGGAAATGTATTTACTCCCCCTTCCATTTCCCCCACTCTAGCTTTGCAATATTGCAAGATAAAAAAATACATATCTACATACATCTCAAGTGGTGGGAAAGAGAAGCCAGGGGACTGGTAAGAACCCCCCAGAAGCACATCCTGAAAGTAGAATTGGGAACCTCCTGGTGGTTTTCTTCTCATAGAATCATGAGTGGAAAATCAATGATAATGCCACCTCTGCACTGCAAGGATTAGTGTGCTTGCTTGACTTCTCCTCTGTAGGCTCTGTAAAACCCACGTGGCAACATGTAATGAGCATGGTTGTTAGCTTTTCACCACTTTGACAAAATACCTGAGAAAAACAACTTAAAGAAGAAGAAATTTATTTTGGTTCATGGCTTCAGAGATTTTGATCCATGGTCAGATGGTTCCAAGGCAGAAACACCATGGTGGAAGGCAGGGCAGAGAAAAAGCTGTAAACTTATGGCAGCCAAGAGAGAGAGAGGGGGGGGGGAGGAAGGAGAGGGAAAGAAAGGGGCCAGGAACAGAGTATAGTACTCAAGTGCCCAAAGGCAAGGCCCTAAAAATCCACTCTCTGTAACTGAGTCCCACTCCAACAGCTTCCACCTCCCAGGTGACTATTCAGCTATGAGGTCCAACAATAGATTAACCCATGGTCAGAGCCTTCATGGATCCAATCACTCCCCAAGAGCCCCACTTTTGAACATTGCTGCACCGGGGACCAAGCCTTCAACACACCAGTCTTTGAGGGACACACTTTCTATTCAAACCCCAACAATGGCCTTTGGGTTCAGATAAATCCAAATTCGAATGTGAGGTGTGTCCTTACCTGCTGCATGATCTTGGGTTGCTTACTCAGTCTTTCTGGATTTTCACTCATTTCTTGAATAAAATAAATAATTACATAGTAAAATTATCAACGAAGAAATAAAATTAGGCTAAAACCACATTTATCACAATGCCCAACATACTAGATGACGTTTGTGGTCCTTTCAACAACCACAGGGACAAGGTCTCAATTGTTCTTCGACCCCCACAGGCACAGTGCTCAGACACCATTTCTTGAACTCAAAAGATTCTTTCCCCACCTAACCCACCATTTGTCCTGGCTGCCTTTCAACTGGAATTAAAAATGTCAGTGCTTACTCTTATATTCCCTTAGTGCCTCTAATGTCCCTCCCCAAACATTAGAATCATGGCCAATTTTTTTCTCCTAAAACTCATGGATTTTAAAACCAGAAAATTTTAAACATAAGCACGAGAGATCTGAGCCTCACCGTTGATGTCTCAGTTTGCAATTTTAAGGTGGCACCTCTCTGGGAGACAAAGACAAACCCTAAATTACGGTGACACATAACAAATGTGGAACGATTTCCAGTCACCCTAGTTGGTAATTTCCCAGGGTTGAGGCTGGAGCTCGAGGCCTCAGCTGCTACACGGATAGCTCCAAGTGCTTTGTGAAGGGTTAGAACATGTTCACTAAGAGCTTTCAAGAGATTCCAAGAGCCTTGAGATTCCAAAAGCATCTTTCTAGAAAGAATATGAACACAGCTGAGGAGTGTCTCAGTTCCCAAACTGTCCCTCGCTTTCCCACCTACTTTATGTAATGACACCTTCACAACCCACCAGGACTGTTTTAAAGTTAAAGTGCAACCTGTAAACAAGAGGCAGCTTTAAAACGCCACATGCATGCAATATCTCCATTCTTATCTGTGAGGCCACAGGGTAGCATATCAAAGCACATAGACTCAGGGCTTGGATAAAATTGGATTTGAAGTAACTTGTGTGGGCAGAGAAAAACGACTTTATAGGGGAGATATTGATAAATTGATCACACTGTGCTTGACAAATAAGACATACATATATAATAACAATAATAATGGCATAATAGTTGAACAGTAATAACAATTAAAATATTTGAATATTTTTCATGTTTTGGGTTCGTCATCAAATACTTCCTATGCTTTATTGCGTTTATTGCCCATCATTACCCCAAGACTGGTGCTATTATTTATTCCCATTTACAAATTAGGAAACTAAGGACTAGAAAGATGAAATAATTCGCCCTATTCAAGCTCGATGGACTGATCACAATCCTGAACTCAAAAAAAAAAAAAAAGTGACAGTGAGAGCCATCATTTATCATTTTCTTTGTTAGAGCCAGACTGTACTTTCCAAGTCCTGTAGCCCAACTCCTGGGATCTGCACATATTCCCTTTGCAATAATCATTTTTCAATGATCTATTTTGGAGCCAAATCATACGTATTGTGCTTGAATGGTTCTCTTGTTGGGAACCTCACTTCTTAAGAATGCCCAGATTGCAGTAAAACTCTGGAACTCTAATGATCCTTAAAGGACTGTAGGGGTTTTGTACCCTTAGTAAGGATTTCCCGGGATAAAGAAGTATCAGCAAGGCTGCTGTCAGGTCCCCTGGTGGGGCATGCAATTGTTCTTAGACCTCAGAGGTGCTTCCCTCTGTGTCCAGAACCTTCTTTATCTGCACTAGGCTCAGATTCAGCTACCCCCTGGCATGACTTTGCTACCTCCAGTCTCAGCAAACCTGAGAAACACAAAGAACTCAACACCTGATTACAAAGCCCACTTTACCAAAGAAAATGTCATCCTGCATCCTGGAGCTAACAGAACCCCAGAAGAACAGGTGGCGACCACCATGAGGACAGGGACCCATCCTTGGTCTCAGGACAATACCTAAAGAGGCTCCTTTAATAAATGGCCCTGAAGGAGTACATGGATGGGTGGAGAACTCATCATTAACTTATTAGCCAGTCCTTTGGGCCTAATAAATTCAATGTTTAGTTTATTTGATCCTCAAAAACAACTTCAGAATGAAGTTATGTAGGTTATATGCTGAAGAAGAATTTTAAACTAAATATGAAATTGCATCTGAAATTTGCTATGAAACTGGCATCGGTGTGGACTTTTGGGGAGTAAGCCCCTTTGCAACATACCATGCCTATATGTTCTGGCAAAGGTGGGATGTAAACAGGTGCTTCTGAAATATGCTCTTCAAATAAACAATGAGGCAAGTTTATCCTGCAGTTTTCTCCTTTTGAAACTCAGATCAGCTGCTATGGTTTTCCCACTCAAATCCTACTTTTCTCAGGTTATGAATTTATCTGCTTATTGCCTGACTCTGCTGTATAGATGTAAATTCCATGAGAATGGGGATTTGGTGGCTTTGTCTAGCACCCTACCCACAAGGGGTAATGATCTCACAGAATAGGTGCTCAATAAACATGGATTATTTTCTCCTATATATGAAGTTCCTTATAGGTACTGAGGTGCAGTCACAATCTGATGTGTGTCTCCCAGGAGACCAGCAACATGCTGGGAAATGAAGCCACCAAGAGATGAAATGACAGTCGCACAGCCAACAAGGAGGAGCCCAAACCTCAGAGCTTCTGAGCTCCTGATATTGGCAGCTCTCCTCCAGGACTGTCATACAAAGTCACCACAACTCAGACTCACTCAGCAGTCAGCCCCCACTCCCAGCAGGCACCCAGCCAGTGGGGTGTTAATCCCAGCCAGACACAGGGCTCCCTTTTTCTCCCTGGCTGCCTGATTTTCCTCTGAGGTATGAACAAGCTGGACTGGGTTTTTTTGAATCCTACCACATAGAAAAGCACTGTGCCTTCTTTAACAAGTTTGGAGCATCAGCACCCTTTCCATAACTATAGCATCACAGTCCCAGGATTCCGTGTAGCCCTGAATTCTCCTTTATTCTCGTCTTCCTGGAAAATAATGTTTTCTATTCCTAACTTCGCCTCATTCTCATGGTTGCCAAGCTCAATGGAAATTAATAAGGCTTTTTTCCCCCAGATGAATAGGTATCTAAGGAGTGATTTTAATAGACAGAAATCTTTGAATTTTTTTTAAAGTCAACATTCATTTCTTTAATAGGTATCAATTTAGTTCTTCCTGAATAGGAGGTCAGAATATTACTTGAAGACTTATTAGATCAGAAAAAAATCAGAGCCAGGCGCAAGGGCAATGCCTATAATCCCAGCAGCTCTGGAGGCTGAGGCTGGAGGATGACGAGTTCAAAGCTGGCCTCAGTAAAAGCCAGGCACTAAGCAACTCAGCGAGACCCTGTGTCTAAATAAAATACAAAATAGGGCTGGGGATGTGGCTCAGTGCTTGAGTGCCCCTGAGTACAATACCCGGTACCCACCCCCCCCAAAAAAAAACCTCATAAATATTCCTGACTGGACTCTGGATTAATGGGACACATCCATCCTTATTCCCATGCTTCCTTGACCTGCAGCCTCCGAAGAAGGAGCAGTGCACAGAGATTAGGGGAGCTGAGAAGTCCCCAGAAGCGGACTGATCTCTGATTGGCTGTCACCAGGGGCTGGACTTCTATTACCCAACCCCATGTAAGATATTAAATCATCAGGAGCCCCAAAAGTTTCATGCATGCACGTTGTTACAGTCTCTCCTCAACATTCCCTTGCGGACACCACTGTCTTCACTTCATAGGGGGTAATCTTAGATTTGGACAGGTAACCCGGCTTGTCCAGGTTTGAAGGGGAGGGATCAGGATGAAAGCTGGGGCTTTGTTTGGACTTCTGAAAGCAAAGACTCTGGAATCAGACCCTGGAATTTGTGTTCAGGGTCCTATGCCCATCAGCTGTAGGACCCTAGGCCAGTCCCTGATACCTAATTTCCTTGTCCATGAAATGGGAATAGAAACAGTGACCTAGCTCAAATAAAATGGCATGTACACAGGGTTCAGTCCAGTACCTGGAACACAAGAAACAAGTAAATGTTGGCCTTCACTGTGGTTATTGCTAGTTCTATTATCTCAAGGTAACCGCCCCTGAGTGGATGTGAATGTAGACTTAACGATCTCCATGAATCCTTACAAGAAGGTCACTCTGAAGGTCCCTTGCTATTCTTCTTTATGCATGATAAGACAAGAGTAGAGTTTTGCTATGCTGGTTTCACCTTTCTGGTGGTGGGACAACTCTTTAGGTGACCACCTCTTTTTAATAAGGCTTAGGTGATAGTTGAAAAACTTAATCCACTGCACCTTCAAACAGAATTCCTTTTCAGAGAATTCCCTTTATAGAAGAGCAAAAACAATTCAGGTCTCTTAGAGAGAAAGGGAATGAAACATGCATTTAACATCCAAGTCCAATTACATGTTGTTCTCTATGTAATTCTGAAACAGCATTTGATTACATTTCACATGTTTCTCTGTTACGTATATTCTGTATACAAATTACAGTGACACATCCATATTACAGTTTATATCCATCACTCCTTGATTTCTATGCATTCTTATCAGTTAATCTATACTTCCAAGGGCAATTTGGACCATTCACAATTTCTATCAGTCCTTAAACTTAACCTGAAGTTAAGGTGCAACATTGCTCTATGGCAGTGTTTCAATTGCCTTTCTGTTTAGCTCAAAAGTCATTGCCTCTGAATCCAGCCCAAGCCAAAATGATGCAGGGGTGGCTAAGGATTAGTCATCGTATTTGAAAGATGGGTCAATTCAGGCCTGGAAAAATGTCTTCTTCACCTCCATTCATGACAATACTGTGAGTTGGTAAAACCCAGAGAACGTGTAGGTGAGTCTACAGCAGGAAGCAGCCAGGGGGCTCGGAGGCTAACAAATGAGATGCATGGGCTGCTCATTTTCTAATGTAAATTCTAGAAGGGAGCCAGGGAAGGGGGGAGCAAGAGAACAAATTGGATGTAATCAGAATCAGATTCAAGATAAACTGCCAATGGTTAATAGGGTCAGCCACCCAAGCAGCAGCCGGACCTGGAATTTTCCACTCACTCTTTGTACGACATTCACCAGAGACCACATGGGCATTAGTCCACAGTTCAAATAACCAGCGGGGCCCCGAGAAGGCAGGAGGACTAACAGGAGTCACCTTCCACTCTGAAAGTGGGAAGCTCTCCAATGGAGTACCCCAGGGTGAGGATGGGAGTCCTTCGGGAGAAGATGAAAATGAGAGCAATAAACAATAATACCTGCCCCCATTGGCTTCCCTAACAAGCATTGAGGGTTACTGGCTGACTTTAAGCATATGACCTCACTGAACATTCACAGTTGTCTTTGAAGTAAATATGGTACTTCTTTTCATCTCACAAATGAGATAACTGAGAATCCAAGGGATTGCCATAATGACACAAAATCTCCCCGCTTAAAGGAGACAAAACTGAGCTTGGAGTTGATAAGCTCCAAAGTATTGTCATGCACTGTACCCATATGCTTTGGGAATGTTTTAAAAACAATTCTTAATTTAATTGGATTTGATTTATTTTGCACATGCCTCGTGGGCTACAAATCACTTTGGGATATTAGCATTCCTATGCCAAAGATTAGAAAAATAAATAAATAAAAAATAATGGTAGGCTAAGACACAGCCAAAGAAATAAGCAGAAGAACAAAGAGGCGGCACAAGGGTTCGGCTCCGAGTGTCTGCTAGTTCCCTCTCCCAAACATGCCCCCCAACACCTGCCTAGACAGGCAACACAGAAAGGGGTAGCATGCAAAGGTACCATGGTCTAGGTTTACGAAGGTTCAAGGCCAGCTCATATGAACTGACCTCAACCCTGGGCTGGGAAAAGACAGGGAGGAAGCCTAGGAAGAGATAAGTGCACACAGGCTCCTGGATCCAGATTCTCTGCTCAGGCCTAGGGGCTGACAAGCACCCCTCCCCCAGCCGCCAGCTCCTTCCTGCATGGACAGCCACAAGACAGCACCTTCTCACATTCTCTGTGTTCATCCCTGCCTCAAAAGTTAATATAAAACCACCTTGTGTGGACGTATTGTGTGTTTCTGTAGAAGTGAAGAGATTCTGTTTGAATACAATCATGGCTGCAACAACTTCTTTTGAAGTTTCAATGACTATCAGGACATGCCAGCACTTGAGTGGCAATAGAATCCTTGAGGGGGCGAGGAGGTAAATCTCAATTAAAGCGGCTACAGAATGCACTAAGATCAAGAGGGAAAAGAGCATGGGAAGGAAAATAGAACAAAATAAAAAAATACTTTTTTTAAATAATAAATCTCCTGATTTAAAATTAGACTTGTACAATAACAGTTCTAATTCCTGGAAACCTAGATGGAGGTAACTAAATACATAACATAACGAGAAGAATTTATTTGCACAGACCCTGAGAATGGAATATGTCTTTTGGCACTTCACACATCCTTGGTGGGTATTTCTGTTGAGTGGAGGCGGCTGCTAAGCACCTTTTCATGGAAAAAAAAAATACCTCCATCTCGAGTCAGAGGTTAAGTTATTCTCTGGCCAAAAGAAGCAATCCATCATGTTTCGTTATGGGGCAGGTCTCACAATGAATAGCATTTGGCAGAGATGGATAACTTCATGCGACTCCATTCGGCAGCACCATAAACGTATCTGTCATCTCTAGGACCAGTTGAGGTGGTCAGATGCCACTTGAGATCCTGTGCAAATTCCGGCTGCTCCAGGGGAGGAGAGTGGCTGCTGAATTCACACCTGAATAACAACCTCAACAGGAATCACCGCTATGCATTTATTTAAGCATCCTCTGTGTGTTGGACTGCGGTGTAGAAATCCTGGCTCTCACTCTTACAAAACTCTGTGACTCTGGAGGGTTAACAATTCTATTGGTTCTCTGATCAAACTGGGAATAATAATAATAATATCCATCTCATAAACTCTTGAGACCGTGACAGGTTCTATAGTTAATGCTTAATAAGGATTAGTGGTTGCTATCTTTGCCATCTTAACCCAGCTGGGGACTGTAAGGAGAGGCAGGGTCAGCTTTAAGGGACTCTCACTTCCAGAGTAGGCATAAGGGCCATTGGAAATGTTGTTCCCCAGACAACTCATTGTAGTCACGTTAGTCCCTGTCCTGAGCTCAGCTTCATAGGTACAGAAACAGAAGATCAGAGAAGTGAAGGAACTTGCTAGAATCCACCCAGTACAGGACATGTACAACGCGGATGCACACCTTTGTGTCCCATGACCCACGGCTGCTCCTGCACATCATACTCCCTGAAGAGCGAGGTCTTAGGGAATGAATACTCAGTTTCCAAATCATGGTCCTCCTTGTCAGCATCCTGAGCAAACAACCAATCAGATCAGATGACAATGCCACCTGAATGCATGGCTTATTCGCTGGGACAAGAAGAACAGAGAACAGCACCCCACCATTAAGAAGCCTCTGCTGAATGTACCACCAAGACTATTTAGGTGCTCAAGAATGCAAAACTGTTTACCCTTGAAAAGGGGCTGGTGTATTAAGAACTGCATTCCACGGGCCAAAGGGAAAAAAAAAAAAGAAGAGATACACGATTCTCTAGCAAAACCTTCCTTATCAGCTCTGTTGGGGGAAGGAAAAAAACAAGGCAAATAAATGAAAAAAACAGAGGAACCATCAATCATGCAGTTGTCCGTCTGCCAGCCAGGGCTGCAGGCAAGTGATTCACGGGCCACCTTTTTGGCTCTGAGAGGCTGGACTGAGCCCCAGCTGCAGCAGGAAGATGTGTGAGCCTGGCTGGAAACCAGACCCCCAGCTCCTTCTTGCAACTTGGCCACTTGATTTCTCTATGACTTTGGTCCAGTGCCTAAACACCTCTGAATTTCCTCGTCTCTAAGACAAACCATTTCACAGGTCGTATTGGAATTCCTTTCCAGTTCCAAATTCTCTAATCCCCACAAGAGCTGCATTACGTGAGCACAAAGAATGTTCTGAAATCGAATGTCTTCTCACTTCATCCCTCTATCATCTGGAAAACGTCCTAAATCCTTGATATCTGATGTCTTGCTTTTGTTATTGTGTGTGTGTGTGAGAGAGAGATTGATCATTAAAAAGGAATTAATGAATAGACTAATTTTAAACAGCTAAATGATGAATTTTATCATTTCACCATAGTTTTCTGAGTGCTTTGATTGATGTAAACAGAATTCACCTACATGGGTAAATTCCCATAAAGCTTTGTGACAGCCAGCACCATTTGTTTTTGTCCTATGACCTCCTTTTAGCAAATAAAGAAATGAGATGAGAATAATGTAATGGTTTCATTCATTCATTCATTCAGGCATTCACTCAGTAATATTACTGTGTGTCTTCTAGGCATGTAACTCAGAAAAAAAGCCAGGAATATAGAGATAAATAAAACCAAGAGTCTATGCCTTGAGACAATATAGGAAGGCCTTTTAAGTGCGCATATTTTGAAGATTTTTTTTTTTTTTTGGTTGTGCTGGGATCAAACCCAGGGCCTCACACATGCTGGGCAAGTGCTCTGCCACTGAGCTCCACCTCTAGACCCAAAGCACATAAAATCTGGAACCCAGCAGAGTTGGGTCCAGACCCTACCCAAGCTGTTCACAAACTCTTTGACCTTAAGCAATTTATTTAACCTCTTTCTGAACCACAGGTTACTTTTCTATAAAATGGGATAATGGTATCTACACGTGGGGATTAGTTGAACTAATAACATAAGGCACTTAGCACAAGATCTGGGACACAAGAAAAGGGCCCTCCATAGCCACTTTTATTATAAGCTTCAAGAACATTTTGAGTTGACGGCTGGACTCCATGAATGGCTATTTTTGTTTGATTCTCAGTGTTTCCTTTTTGCAGAGGGCAGATCCTCCATATGCTGATGAATCTTGTGGCAGCCAAGGGACAGAGAGCAAGCGTCCTGCCTGGTGGGCCGTGCAGTGCAAAGCTGGGGGATTGTGCAGACCAGCCAGCTTCCAGCTCTAGGCTTGGCCGTGAACCTGAGGAACAGTCACCACCCCACATAACAAAAGGCCCCCTTCCTTCCTAAATCAAAGGAAATGCTATGTCCTTTGGCAAAGCAGCCCAAGTCATTCCAGCAGCTTCCACAGGGGTTCACACACCCCATTTCCCTCCTAGTGCCAAGCTCCAGGGCTTGCCCAGCCTAGTGAGGAATCCCCAGCCCCCTCCCCTGAAAGAGCCACACAGCATCCCTGAGATGAGCCAGGTTTTACACCAGATCAGAGGACCAGCCAGCAGCAAGCTGGAAAAGTCATCGCTGGGGAAATCCCAGACACAAGACGCCCTGTCACTGAGTGAGGGGGACACTCACCAGAAGGGACTGTATGGATCCCCCTGCTGCAGTCTGAGCACCATCGCCACAGAAGGTTTTGTCATTTGGATTGTAATAAACCCCACTTCCTGAGCTCCACGCCCCTCCAGGTTCTGTACCAACCACGCAGTCCCTGCCCTGTTCAGAGCCAGGCGCACCTGCAGCAGGAGCCATTCTGGGGAGCTGCTGGAGGCCTCAGGGACCGCTCACGTGTGCAAATAATGAAAAGTGCTCTGGGCCACCTCGAGGGCAGGGGGAGCGTGCTCCTGCTAAGGCAGGGGGCTCCACTGCAGGCTGGAATCCCCTGGGAGCTTTTGCAATGCTGCCCTCCAGGCTGCAGCCAGACCTATGAAATTAGAATCTCTGGGAGTGGAACCCCAGCATCAGTATTTTGGTTTTTAATTTGGCCAAATGATTCCAGTGTGCATGCAGTTTAAGTATCAGTTCCTAGGGAAGAAATACTAGGCAGGGATTTCAGAGGATGTCCTCCTCCCCATTTTCCTTCCTCCCCATCTTTCTTCTTCTCCTACCTCCTCTCTTCCTCCCTCCCTCCCTCTCTCTCTCTCTCCCTCTTTCTTTTCCTTTCTCTAATTTACTCAAGCACTATATTCTATGGTTGGAACCAAAGTTTACAGTCAGATCAGGCTTGATATTGAATTCTGACTCTGTTGCCACTAAGTATGTGACCCAAGGCAGGTTACTTCACCTCTCTGAAGCTCAGCTTTCATATTCTAGAAAATAGAGAAAATAAAAGGACTTACCCCCAGAGAATCTTTATGAGGATTAAAAAATCACAGATAAATTGCTTAACACCATGCTTAGCAATTAGTATATGATCAATAAATGTGCGCTATTTTTCTTCTAGTTATGATTGTAATTGTTTGCCAAGAGCTATGCTAGATGTTGGGATTATAAAAGGAGTACTGTGAGCATGATGCATGTTCTCACGTAGCTAACTCCCCTCCCTAGATAGAGAATGGCCCAAGTTGCTGGCCAGGGCACGGTGAGCAGAGGTTTCTCTTAATACCAATAACTATTGTATATTGAGCATCCCCAGCGTCAGGCACACTCAATCACACCACAAACACACAGGGGGAACCTGGTACAGAAGTACTAGTACTGAACAGAATTCTATCTCAGCCTTTCCACCTCAAGAGAACGTGATGGCATTGACTCTGACATTTTGCAGATGACACATTTGGGGTTTAGAGTAGATAAATATCTCACCCAGGGTCACACAAGTGGAGGCAAAGCTAAGTTCTTAAGCACCATACTGCTCTCCTTCTCACAAGGATTCAGAATGTCCTGAAGGGATTCTGGCCACAACAGGGCAAACTAAGCAGATTGTCCAAGCTAGAAGAGGGCAGAGGAAGGACACAAGCCAAGTGGAGTGGAAGTGGAGTCCTGAGAGACAGAGGACAGAGGCTCATAATAATGAAGGATGGGGGTAAAGAGAGGAGTCTGAGTGAAGTCAGAAATGGAGGAATAGGTGGAAACCATCCAGTGGTGGGTATTGAGTCTACTTTAAGTGGCTGAAAAGGAATGGAACAGTCACAGTGCAAAGAAATCCTGAGCAAGTCCAGTGATGTGCCTCGGTTTCCCTAACTGTCTCATGAAGGTACAGCAACAGTGCAGCTTGTTGTAATATCCAACAGCAAAATACAAGTAGCGAGCAAACACTCTGAAATAGATTCACATGGTTTATGTCAAAGGATTTATGCTAATTTTACAAAAGGTGTCCACTACCCAGTTTATAAAGCTATTAATTGTCAAGAGGGAGAAATCACCTAGCAAGCATCAGAAAGCAGCCAGTTCCTTGGTCAGGAAAGTTTTAGATGTGCAGGTTCTAGATTTCATTCAAGTCCTGGTTTAAACTGGGCCTCTGATGACAGGTGCATCACAATGGCTCATGCCTATAATCCCAGTGACTCAAGAGGTTAAGGCAGGAGGATTTCAAGTTCAAAGCCAGTCTCAGCAACTTAGCAAAACCCTGTATCTAAATTAAAAAAAAAAAATTATACACACACACACACACACACACACACACATATTTAAAAAAGGACTGGGGACGTGACTTAGTGGTTAAGGTTCGCTGGGTTTAATCCCCACCAACAATAAAAATAACAGCACAATTGGGCCTCTGCCACTTACAAGGGTGTAAACTCTCTGGGCCTCAGCTTTTCCATCTGTAAGATGGAGCTAATATAGCTTTTGTGGATGGAATGTCACCATGCCTGTTAAACTCTGAGTATGCTACTTCACACATACAAAGCACTCAGAAACGTGCTAGCTATCCGGATTGGCAGGACAGCTATCATGCCCTCAGGAGTTGCTCCTCTCAGTCTGGCCTGGCTGCTTTGAGATTCTCTGCTGTAGCCAAGTTTACTTTCACTCTTCTGCCAGAGCTGGTTACGTGTTATTTGTTTTGTGGGGTATTTGTTTTCCAATATTTTTACTAAGTAGGACAGCTCTATCAATGAGGTCTGCTGCTTTATTGGTTGCTAATTGCTGGGGCATAATTGTTGCAACATTACTTGGTGTTCCTATAATTCTCTGCAGCCAATCAAGGTGGCCAATTCTCTAATTATAGCACAGCAAATTCTCTGTCACCGGCTTCCAAACACAGCATTCAGTTTATAGGAACTCTTTCCAGCACTTTTACAAGAAGGGGGGGTTTCACTGGTAAAAGAAAATCAAGTCAGGAAATAATTTGTAAAATAATTTTATAATTATATGTGAATGCACAAAAGAAAGAAACACTGGGCAATTTCAGCAATGTGTGTATATTCTGAGAGTCACTTTTAGAATCTGTCTCAAATTCAACGTGATCTCTAATCCAACAATGAGAGTCGATGTTTGCAGTGATCATAATTCTGAGGCCTAGACAGACCCAAAGGGCCTTTGCATAATGTCAGACATTGAACTATACTCAGCCTCATTTTTCTAACACTGAAGACCTTTTATTGTATTTAAATGTTTTCTGGAGCTCATAACTCATCTGGGTTCTCCCCACAGGTCAGGGAATCAAAATATTCCATCTTCTAGAATCACCTTTAGAAATAATAATGGCATTGAAAGTATGTTGCACACTGCAAAATAAAATAGTAAGTTACTATTAGTGATATATCTTTTAGTTTAATCTGATGACAAAATTTCTCTATTATTTATTTATTTTTAAATAAAATTCATACTTTGAACTTAATCTCCAAATCCTTACTTGTCTGGCCCAACCAACCTCGAGTATCAACTCTTCCCACCTGCCTGGCCTCACTGGGCCACCGCCCCACCAGTCTTCTTTGTGGTCCTCAAGCAGAGATGATGGTCCCCACTTAGGGCCTTTTCCTTTGCTGTCCTCTCTGACTTCTGTGCTTCCTAAAGCCCTTCTGAAAGCTGGATGACATCTCAACTGGGGGACTCACCTCTGAGGCTCTCTTCATAAAAAGAAGACCTGTCCAGGAGGCTTAAATGCCATTCCCAAAATACTATATTATTTTGCATTTATCCTGAGTGACCATTATCACAACTTATTATCTTGTTTATTAATTCACTTGTCACTTGTTTGACTTTCCAGAATGTTAAGTCCTGTGAGAACAGGGTCTGGTTCACCTTTGTATGCTCAACACCTGTCACCAAAATGGTCGATTCTAGGTACTCCCTGAAGACTTCTTTAATAAAGTACTTGAATGAACGAATAGACATTGTATGCTCACTTATTTTAGCCTTTTTCCATTTGCCTTTGCTCTAAGATAGGTAATTATACACAACTTCTCTAGCCTGTATCATTACTATTTTCTATTATTGCCATTGTCACGGGTACTTAGTCAACTGCATGCATTGAATGTTCACAGTTGTGTGGAGCATTGTTTCAAGTGCTGTGGGGGAGGACAAAGATCAAAAGTCATTGCCTCTATTATCACAGAGGCCTTAGTCTAACTGGCAACAAGGGAAAATAGATTCAGACAACACGTGAGATACAGAAACTCGTATTAGCTACTCTTAGTCCTCCCTGTTAAAAATTGAAGCCAAATTCATATGCTTTAATCTTAACTTCCAGTAGCTTAGAATGTGAGTGTATGTGGAGATAGAGTATATAAAGAGGTAAAGTTAATGAGGATCATTGGGATGGGTCCTGATCCAATCTGATTTGTGTCTTTATAAGAAAAGGAGATTGAGACATAGAAAAAAAATCAAGACCACATGAAAGTATTGGGAGAAGAGAGGCATCTACAAAAGCTATGGTGTAGAATATGAGAGGTCCCCCCAAAAGCTCATGTGTGAGACCATCTAAGAAAGTCTGAGGTGAAACGATTGGGTTATGAGACCCTTAACCTAATGAGTGCATTCATCTACTAACAGGGATGACCTGGGTGGTAACTGTAAGCAGGTAGGGTGTGGCTAGAGGAAGTAGGTCATGGGGTGTGGGGACATATATTTTGTCCCTGGTGAGCACAACTCTCTCTCTCTGCTTCCTAGTGCCATGTCCTGAGCTTTTCTCCTCCATCCTCTTCTGCCACGTTGTGCTACTTTACCTCAGGCCCAGAGCCACAGAGAAGGCCATCTATGGACTGAGACCCCTGAATAATAAATAAAATGACTGAGCCCCAAATAAACTTTCTTCTGTGTCTGTGAAAAAAAAAATTCTATTGTTTGAGGCATCCAGTTTGTGGTATTTTACTATGGATGCCTTAGAAAATGAATACATCCCTTTCACCTCACTTGCATGGTCATGGAACCCTGGTTTCTGCTGAGCACTTGGCCACCAGCTGAGGACTACATTCACGAGCTTCCCTTGAACAGATGCAGCCATATACTGATGAGTTTAAGCAAAAGTATCACGTGGCCTTTTCTTCACTCCAACACCCTGACACTTTAAACCACTTCTAATTCAAAAGTCTAAGCCTGAGAAGTGCAGAAACGGAAGGAGAGACAAAGAGGCAGAAGTGGAGGCAAACTTCCCCCCGTGATGGTCTACACAAGGGCCTCTCTAGTCTAAATTCTCCTCTGCCACAGTTCACACTTGAATTGTGCTGTGAACACACTTGAACACCTAGGCTGTTCTAGAACCCCACTGAAGAGCACCCTCAAAAAGAGAACAATCCTGTAGATAGCTCTAGCAGAGTCAAGAAACATCTGACATCTCCAATTCACTTCCAGTGTTTAGGGCCCTGAAGAGAAAGGAGGCTTTCCGGTGGGCCAGGCGGGTGTGGGCCAGTTCTTCAGTAAGAGGTTCTGAGAGTAAGTGGGTCCTCAGAGGTAGAATAAGGGCACCGTAGAGATGGAATAAAAAGTCAAAAGCAAATTTAACTAATTTAAAAAGTTCCCTTAGAATTCACTCTTGTATCTAGCCTGGCAGCCAAAGACTCCCCTTCTGGCCCTGTTTGGGTCTTGTTCCCAGCATGGCCAGATGTGTACAAATGATGCTACCTTTCAGCTACAACATAAATTATTCTTGTTTTGAGAAGTCTCCGTGACAATCTACCCATCATTTTTTTTTTCACATGATGGTTATGCATTCTGAATTCCCCCAAGTCAAATAAGAAATTGGTTTTTGGAATGGCTTACTTGGCATAGCAGAGGACCTAGCAATTGTCTCAACCAAACAGCAGAGGAATAAGCCCCAAGCACGGAAGGATATAGTGAACCAATAGTAAAATTTACTGAAAACCAAATTATGCTTATTTCATGGATGCAAATTTCAACAATTCTGTAGCCTTTTAGAATCTGGGAAGATTGATTAATGTTTTGTTTCAGCACTTTAGAACATTTCCTTTTTCTTATTCAAAACTTTTTATGGAGAAATACACTCACTGAAAAATAAACAAAAATGTTCTGGCTAAATGCACTTTGACAGCATGGGCCGCTATGTCCCCACCATCCAAGAGACCTTGCCATGGCTTCTACCAAGCACCACCATGTTAGTTGGATTTCCAACAGGTACTTTGGTCAAAATATCCATGATAACCAACTTAACAGGAGGAAAGTTTTATTTTAGCTCATGGCTGCAGAGGTTTCATTCCATGGTGGTTTGTCCCTGTTGCTTTGAGCTTGTGACAACACAGTACATCATGGTAGGAGCACATGACAGAGGATTTTGATCTCATGCAGACCAAGAAGTGAAGAGATATGGGAAGGGGGTCCCACAATCCACTCCAAGGGCACACCCCAATGACCTGAAGACCTTCCACCAAGGCCCCACTTCTCAAAGTTTCCACTACCTCCCAGGAGTGCCACCAGCTGGGGACTAAGCCCTCAACACACGAGCCTTTGGGGGACATTCAAGATCTAAGCTACAACAATCATTTTTTTCTCCCTTATTTCATGTTTACTGACTTTTATAGGTTTGCTCTCTCGCCCTCTTTCCTTTTTGATTTTTTCCTTCTAAGTACACATCCTTAAATATTATGGCCCAATGTTTCCTGGTTTTTTTAAAAAATATTGAATAAGTGGAATCATGCAGTATTTGAACTTTTTCATCTGCTTACTTTCATTGAACATGATATTTCTACATCATCTATGTTAGGATGTAGCTATAATTTCATTCATTCTCAGTGTTATGTATTATTCAGTTGATAAATAGGCTTCAATTTGTTTTCCTACAGATGGGCTTTGGGGGTTACCTTCTGTGTCATAGTTTTAAAGCATCTCTATGTTAAAGAGCAAAGGTAACAGGCAAATCTCACCTGGAACATATATTTTTTTATCAGTGGGATTCCCTCCTTTGCCCCTACTCTATCAAAAGTTTTCTGGTCCTAACCCCGTTATCATCGACAAAACCCAAAGCTCTTCATCTTGTTTCCTGAAATACACATCAGGTCTAGGTTGTTCAGGAGCAAGAGCCCTCTTTAGTCATACGTCTGGACCATTTATTTCTTCATTCATTCAATAAATATTTGCTGCCCACCAACTATACATCAAATTGTTCTAGGCATTAAGAAGCAAGGATATCTGTTCACATGGCCCTGAGATCCTAACAAAGAGTTTAATTCTTAGCTTTCCCTAAAAGCAGAATACATGGGAAGGAGGAATGGCAAGAGAAATATGGATATTTCTATGTTAATCAGTAGGAAGTGGTAATTAGTCCTCCCTTTCCAGAAACTTTTAGCATCTTCTAGAAATTCTGATCTTCAAACTTTGAAGCCTTAAAATCAGCTATTGAAGCAATTTGGGGTGTTTGTTTGATGAGTTGTATGGAATATTTAAATTTCACAATGAGTACCTCAAAATTCTGCATGGAGCATTATTCATAATAGCCCCAAATTGGCAATAATTCAAATATCCATCCACAGATGAATTAAAGCATGACGTATCTACAAGATGGAATGATATGTAGTAATAAAAAAATGAGCTACTGATACACACAATAACAGAAATTTAAAAAAAAGCATGCTCAGGAAAGAAGCCAGAAAGCCAGATAAAAGTGATTACATATTGTCTGACCCCCAACTATAGGAAATGTCCAGAACAGGCAAATTTACAGAGGCAGAAAACAGATCAGCAGTCTCCTATACCTGGGAGAGAGGATAGAGAGTTACTATAAATGAGCATGAGGGACCTTTACAAGGCGGTGACAACGTTCTGAAACTTGATTGTGGAAATGGTTGCACAACTCTGTACATTTACTACAGAAAAAAAATTTTGAAATCTGCGTTTACAATGAGGGAGTTTTATGTTATGTGAAATATATCTTAATAAATCCTATTAATTAGTTTCTAAGAAACTCTTTATGGAATTAATTTATTGATAAGTTTAACTTAATTTAGGGAGGGGGATTTTGAGTTGTTGCAATACCCTTTGGATCGCAGTGAAATATGTGCTGAGGGAATTGCTGCTGCCTTACAGAAAAGCCCTTTCTTCTTCTTTTTAATAACTTTTTGTTCCTAATGGACCCTTAATTGTAGATATTTATGGAGTACAATGTGATGTTTTGGTACATGCACGCATCATGTAGTAATCAAATCAGGGTACCTAGCATGTCCGTCATCTCACAATTTTGATGTTTCGTATGACCCATAAGGAACCAAGAGCCAGTCACAATGAAGATGTCAGCACCATTGTGCTGGTGAGAGATAGATTGGCCTGGAGTAGAGGTCAGACACTCTAATGGGCAGGGGAAAAAAGTCCCCCTCCTGAAGAACGAAACCCTTTGCTTTGTCATTGAACACACCCTACAATGATGCCTGTTCTCAGGCTGCAAAGACTTATTTTCTAAACATGGATCTCTTCATTCACCCCTGTGCACCGGCCTCCAATTACATGTCTAGGGCTCACTGGCTGCACTGGAGTTTGGGGAAAGCTGCAGGTAAAGATGTTGTCAAAGATAAATTGCCAGGCCTGGGGAGAGGCTCTGAGCTGGAGGAGACCCAGGAGGAGGCACCATGAATCAGCCAAGCTTCCCCAGGAGGAGAGGTGGTCTGCTTATTGCAGACATCAGGCCTCGCCCCGCAGGCAGCCAAGTAGCAGTTTTCAATGTATGTGCAGTAAGGCGAATCCTAAAAAACTGCACGGAGCAGGGAGGTCTGCTCTGAGTGGAGAGAGGAAGGCGTGTTGAGACACTGTGTCCCACAGCACCTTGGGTGAGGGCCGGAGACTCCGGAAGCTCCCTGTGATTCCCAGCTCAGGGAAGTGAGAACACTTTGGGGTATCTCACCTTACCCTCCATTCCCAGAGCCCAGTGGAGGCCCAGGAAGTGTTTGTCCGACTAATGAGCAAACGCATCACAAGAAGACCAGTGAAATATCAGGTAGGGATTTAACTCACTTTGGAGAGTATGCAATGATCTGGGTAAATGACTCATTCTATGCTGTTTAGTGGGGAGGAAAAGTAACACAATGTTGCATATTCAGTACAATCCCAATGTTCTTACACTTTCCGTCCAGGTAATTTTGAAAGCACATATACCAACGTGCTAATAAAAAGCCACCTCTTCTTTTTTTATACTACTATTAACAATTTTCACTTTTTTTATGTTTATCTTCACCCTCTAGTTTTTCTGTGGAGTATATTTATTTTTAACAAGTGAAATAAGGAACATGGTATTTTCTTCTCCTGTGCCCATACAGTGCTTGACTGCAATATTCCCAAATGCTAGGGGAACTCAAAGAAGAGAAGTCAGCACCCATGTGTTGGTACAGTTGTCCCATCATGTCCTTGGGGGATTGGTTCCAGGACTCCCATGGGTACCAAACTCTGTGGATGCTCAAATCCTTCACGTCAAAGGAGCTAGTGTTTGTGGGGAAGCCTAGCACCTCCTCCTGTAACTTTCTGTCATCCCTAGATCGCTTGTAATGCCAGTACAATGTAAATGCTATCTAATTAGTTGTTACATTGTATTATTTAGAGAATAAAGGAAAGAAAAAAAAAGTCTGTACATGCTCAGTAAAGACCCGATTATTTTTCTGAATATTTTTGATCCATGCTTGGTTGAGTTCACAAATGCAAAACCCACCGAGGAATGAATACACCCTGGCACCACTACTCATTTGGAATTCCTGCTGCTTGTCCCCCATTCACCCCATGTTGGTACCAGAGATTGAACCCAGGGGTACTTAACCACTGAGCTGCATCTCCCCCTCTTTATTTTATTTTATTTTATTTATTTTGAGACACATTCTCACTAAGTTGCTTAGGGCCTCGATGAGTGGCTGAGGCTGGCTTTGAACTTGTGATCCTCCTGCTTCAGCCTCCTGAGTGGAATTCCTGCTTCTTAAGAGCCAAATGTGATACTATGAGGTCTGCAGGCCAAAGCTTTCTGTCTCCACTTCCACAGCAGGGTGAAGTCATAGCCAGTCTAGGTGTCACCATGATTCAATTCATAAACCTGCCCCTCCTCCCCACATTTGCATAAGGATTCCTGCTAACCCTCCCATCTGGAACCATCTCTAGCTAGACCACATCCCCTGCAAGGAGTCTTAGTCCACACATTAGGTGGTATTTGGGCCAGGGGTTGGGGCGTGGTCAGTGAAGCCCAGACGGTGCTCTGTCCTATCTGTGGAACAATGTAGGAGAATGTAGAACTCAGTGTGGAGCACCTGCTTTGGCACCTAAGGTAGGCGTCATATGTAGTTAAGGTCTCCAAGTGGGAAAACATACCTCAAAACAGAGAGCCAAAGCCAACCATAAGCAACAAATGCCTTTGCACACAAGAGGGCCTCATGCAAAAAGTAATAATCACTCCTCGAGGCTGGCACCCTTAGCACTGAGTACCATTGAGCTAGACATCACTTTCTCCTTTAAATTACAAATATCATTTCACATTCTTGAGTACAGAAGAGGTAAGCTAGAAAGCTCTGTGAGGCAGTGTGTTGGTCAGACTTGCACCCCGGTGACCAAAGGACATGATAAGAACAGCTTCGAGGAGGAAAAGCTTATTTGAGCTCATGGTTTCTGGGGGTTTAGTCCATGGTCGACCTACTCTTGCTCTGGAACTGAGGTGGATCAGAACATCAGGGCATAGCAGAGGAGTGCAGCTCTGATCATGGCTACCAGGAAGCAGAGAGGGATAGAGAAAGGGGCCGGAGGGAAGAGGAACCCTTCCGGGACACGGCCTCCAGTGGCCCACCTCCTCCAGCCATGCCCCACCTGCCTACAAGTACCACTCTGTCCATCAAACCAGGGTGAAATATGTAGGTTACAGCTCTTAATATAATAATTTAATCTCTGAATATTCCTGCATGAACACAAAAGCTTTAGGCAGACAACCCATACCTCAACCACAACAGGCAGCCAACCATGAATCCTAACCACTGCAAACAAGGGCATTTAATGGTGAGAGGGAGAAACAACCACCAAAGGACTTCTGAGTAATGGAGAATTCTACAGTCCCCACTCAGACTGGAGGACATCTTTTCTCTTGCATCTAAAATCAGCGAGAGTTATGAAATTCCACCTGCTACACCACTGCAGAGCAAAATCATGCCTTGTCATTTCTCTAAAAGATGTTGCTACAACTTAGAGAGACCCTGTCTCAAAATTTAAAAAATAATAATTAATTAAATAAAAAGGTCTGGGGATGTGGCTCAGTGGTTAAGCGCTTCTGGGTTCAACCCCTGGTACCAAAAAATAAAAATGGAAAGAGGGGAAGGAAGGAAGGAAGGAAGGAAGGAAGGAAGGAAGGAAGGAAGGAAGGAAGGAAGGAAGGAAGGAAGGAAGGAAGGAAGGAAGGAAGGAAGATGTTGCTCCATCCCATGTGAATTGATGGAGAACCAGTGCATCTTCACTTACAGGCTTTCAAAGATATTAAAATAACAAATAAGCCACAAAAAAGGTATTGATGTTGCATCTAGACCAGTGGTTCTCAAACTTGAACATATATCAGAATAGCTTAAAGGGCACCTTAACAGGATTTCCTGCACTCAACCCCCACAGTGTCTGATTCAGGAGAAGGGAGTGGTGCCTCTCCTTGGTTCTGCATGGCTTTCCAGAGTGGGGTAAAGAAAGATGGGACAGCATACTTCCAAAGCAGCAAGGAATACCAGGAGCTTTGTACCCCACCAGGGATGGAGAAATAGTTTCTCCCATAGCAGAATAATCCTACAGGGTCCGCACCACGAGGAAGAATTTCAAGTGATCTCTCTTCCCAAGATGCATCCGGTAAGAGAGGTCAAATTTGGTTGCAACCTATACCAAAAGTTCAGTGGCTTAAAACGGGAAAGGCTGCTTCTCAGGGAGGATTGTTCAATGGATAATGCTCCTAGAGGGAGCTGTCCTCCGCAAGATGGCACAGTATTCCAGGTAGCTTTGGTCCCAGGACACCTCCGTGTCAACCCTTTCATGATCTGTGTCAGGGTGGGAGAAAACAAGGGGAGGCTTCTGCTGTCATGTCAGTAGTCAAAGCAAACCATAGGACCATGCCCAATTCCAAGAGGCAGGGGAATCCTGACTTTCCATGTGCCTAGTGATTTGGGAGAAAAAGATTCATTGATTAACACCAATAATGTCTACCAGAGAGACTCAACTGTCTATTTCTTCTTGATCACATGGCATCTTCAGGAAGGGCGGAGCTAGAATCTTCCAACACCCAGAATTTCAGACTGCACACTTACCCCTGTAACAGAGTGGTGGCAACAACACAGGAAAGATGAGGTATAGTTTGCATTTAATTGTTTCAGTCATTAAAATGCTACGAACAATAGTGTGATTCGTTATTATTTAATGATTTAAAACAGAGCAGGTAATCTCTGTATGTGATAACATTTCACAGTACTTTGCGCACGTGCGCACGCGCACACACACACACACACACACACACACACACAGCGAAAGTAAAAGCTGGGGATGATCTGAATAAAGCCAGTGTTCCAGTTAAAAGCATTGAATCAATACCAAATTCTAGGGTTTGATAATATATTTTAATTATATAAGATCTTAGCATTGGAGGAAGCTAGGTGTATGGTACATGGGGATTTTCTGTACTCTTTTTTTTGCAAACTCCTAAAAGTCTCTAACAATTTCAAAATGAAAAGATTAAGAGAAAATATCTGGAGAAGATTCTCCGCCCAAGTCTTTTGTCTCACATCTTATCTGAGAATATCCCACACAGGAGCTGTGAGAGAAATCTAAAGGAAGTGATATTTTACTAGGGGCGGGGAGAGGAAGTCTGATTAATGTGCCTACAAGATGGCTGCAGAAATTCACCTGCCTGTCTGTATCTTCTCAGAAAGAGATGAAATCCCTCCTTTGAAAGTTTAAATGAAAGCCAGTCAATCCCCACTCGCACACCCTTTACTGCAGGTAATAAGAGGGAGCCCAGGTGAATTGCTATGTATTTCCCTTTAAATTCTTGGGATTTCAGTGACACACCAAGGCTCTCATCTGTCAGCAAACTGTTCCAGGAAGACCCATTACTTCAGCACCACAATAAAATGAAGGACATCAGGATAATCCGTCAAACAAAAGTGGCTGAGGGTACCATGGTGTACCAGAGGCTGTATTCATTTGCCCAGAACATTTAAAAATCTATGCCCCAGCTCTTCTCCCCAAAGTCCTTATTTCACCCAATAAAATAAATTTAAAGTGCATAAATGTATATTAAAAATATATAAACAAACACTTGCCACTAAATAATGTTCACCCAGATGCGCCTACATTTTTTACCGTTAGACATGTTTCCCGTTCTCCCAAGTAAATATTTCACTGAAAATGCTCCCCAAGCAGTTGTTATCTCGATATTTTCACAATAGAATATTCTGTGCTCTGCACATATAAATACTCTGAATAACCAGACATTTTCCCGATGAGACCACTGATTTCCCAGCATTTTACAAACGACTCTCTCCATAATGCTTGCTCTGAGAGCAGACACTATGCTTAGCAGAATGTGAACTCCAAGATCCAAGTCACCACTTCCCAGTAATTCCTAAGCAACCCTTGGAGCCTTAACATGCCATCTCCCTATAGAGTCTCTAAGAGTGCTTCACCTTGGGAGAGGGGAGGGAACTCAAGTACTGAGTTCACATAGACTTCATTCTTAAAGAGATCTTTCTTCCACTTGTGTGACTTTGGGCAAGTTATTTAATGTCACATCAGTAAAGTGAAAAGAACCATAGAAACTACTGCCTATGGGCATGGAGTCGCCAGTCCTCTAATAGTATTGTATCTGAGCAGAGTTTGGTAAGAGACAGGTCAACTAGACGGTGGGCAAAGTTGCCAAGTGTGATTCTGACCATCCATCCATCCATCCACCCAGAGGATTTCACTCCGGTTCCCCACCTTTGTGAGGATTGAACATCCAGGGTACCATGATGCTCCGTGCTGTCCAGATGCTCCCTAGAAGTACTTCTCAAACTTGAGTGTGCATGAAAATCACCTGGGGGAAGGAAGCTTGGGAAACCACAGATTTCTGGACCCCACCCCCATGGTTGACTGATTCAGTAAGTCTGGGGTCCTGAGAATTTGCATTTCTTACAAACTCCTAGTTGATGCAAATGCTGAGTGTCTCCCCTTAAGAATGACTTCTCTAGAACAAGAGTTTTCTAACTCTTCCTAAAAAGATAAGACAGTTAACTTGTTAACCTCTGCAAGCCATATGGCTTCTGTTGCAGACACATACCTTTGTCATTGTCGCACAAAGCACCCACAGACTGTAATATTGTTCCAATAAAACTTTATTGGTGGACACTGAGATTTTAATTTCATACAATTTCCACAGGCCACAAAATATTATTCTTTCCTTGATTTTTTTCTTTCTTCCCCAACCGCTTAAGAACATGAGAACCATTCTGAGCCCGTTGGACATAGAAAAAAAAAGGGTAGTTGTTTGGATTTGGACATCAGGGTGTAGTTTGCAGACCCCTGCAACAAAAACACCACGAAAATGCCTTGCTTCTATCCCCCTTTGATTACAAACGTCTCCATTTTCCTTTTTCTCTGTTTCTGGGTCGAATGAGCCCCACCTGTACAGCCTGCTCCCCACAGTGGCTGTCTCAGCTGAATCAACACTAAGCTGCCCACCGAGGTCTTGAGAGCTTTCCCTCCTGCCCCCCACCCCAAGCCTTCTCCTCTCAGCTTCACTTTTGCTCTTTTTATAGCTTTGCACAAATTTGTCTCTGTGGCAAATTTACAGCACGCACTGCTTGTCTGAACTATTTAAAGGCACAATATTCTCGACTGTGCCATAAAGCCTTCCCGTTCTGTTGTTTTATTTCTCTGTTTGAGGGCCTTTTATGAAATCAGCAGCTAGGCGGAAGGAAATCATTTGCATACTTGGCTCCATACACCTGGAATTCCTTAATTTTGGGGATTAGCAAAATGAGTCTAATAAAAAGTGGAGGCCCTTGTTAATCATCTCTGTAAAGTCCCTTCATTACCTGTTACGGGTTCCCCAATCCAAGGACTCATTTCAGGAAATTCACATTGTGCAGGTCAGTTATTGCAATTTTATGAACTGATTTGTAATTTTACATGACACGGTTTGTGTTTTTAGTGTTCCTGAAAGCTAAACATTTTCTTCCCCCCATTCCATTTTAACAGGACACCATTCAGGGTGATCACAGAGATGGTCCACGGGTGACAGCTGTGAGAATGCAGTATCCTGTGGTAGCCTTGGTTGTGGGTGTTGGAAGCTCCGAATCTTCCACGTGGTTGGTTGCGATAAACTGGATGCAGATGCAGTCAGTCTTTCTTAATATCAATTCCCAATCAAGAACATGCATGGCCCCTTCTGTTCTGTTCTGCACTAACCCTCAAGAGCTTTCTGGATACTTCCCAGAACTTCCAAATCCTACTCACCCCTCCCTCCCTACAGCATAGAAGAAAAATGCTTTGGTCGCCCCTGCTATTAGGAAAATCTGATTAAGGTCAGGTCAACAACGCCATTGCCATAGATGGTTTTCTGGAAGGAGCAGGAAACACCCCCCACCATCCGCTGACTGTCAATATGTTTCCAGTTAACTCAGGGGTCACATGCGACTGCTTGCAGAATTGGCAACACACAAATTGGTCCCACGAAAATAGACAGTTCCCATAATTGGAGATTAAAACAAAACAAAACAATAAACAAAACGAAAATCCTCTGTGAGAGTTCTACTGAATTTAAAAAAAATTTTTTTTTTCAAAATACAGCTAGCATGTCACCATGCTCAAGAACACAGAGCCCGTAGCTGCCTGAAGTCAGCAGTTGCAATCAGGACGATTCTGAAACTGAATAATGCATGTTGGAATGCTGTTTACAGGAAATGAGCAATTTATTTTATTATCCAAATTTTAAACCCTTTTAATATGCCTCCCAAGAAGATGTCTGATTTAGAAAATTGCAAAAGAGAACTTAGTAGACAACAAGGGTACTAAAACATTTTACCACTAAAAGGTCAGATTAAAAAAAAATACAAAACTTTAGATATAACTTGATTAAGCTTTAGTAAGTATATCTGCAAAAGGGACTGTCATTATACTGTTAAGGGTCACAGAAAAACTGTGAAATAACGTTAAAATATAAGAGTACATTCAGTGGGAGCAGTAAATGTTATAGTTCTTTTCTGCAATTAAAATGTATATCTGTATATGCATTTGTATGTGTATCTGTATGTATCTGCGTGTGTCTTTGTGTGTGTGTGTGTGTGTGTGTGTGTGTGTGTGTGTGTGTGTGTATGCTTATAAATACATGTTTCTGGAAAAATAAAAGTAACTACTAATAGTAATGAAACAGGACTGGAGAGGGATTTCTCTTTTCATCTCATGCTTTCTGACCTTTTTACAAATTTTAACCATATCTACATATTCTTTATTTTTTAGGATTATCAGAGTTTGTGTTGGTGATGAAATTTGAGGTAAATTTTGCTTTTTTACTTAAAATCATCTATAATATAGTATTAAGGATATTTTATAGATATTATAAAATATTAGTAAACAAATATTTTTGAGAAAACATTGTTTGGGGGGGGCTTGTTAAGTCCCTCATTTTAACATGAGGGTAGAGCTATATGAACTTACATTCCCTATTTATTTTAGTTCATTGATACATCATGTTCTCATACAGTCATTGCATACACCAGAACACATTCAAAGAGGCACCAGATGATCAGCATTTTAAGGGCACTCATGCTTCTTAGGCAAACACTGCCATTGAAGACTGTTTTGGCAGTTCAGAAAGTCCCCATCTTCTTTCATCAGACTGGAACATCTCCCCTTGAAGGTTGAGAAACTACTAATACGAAAGTAGAAGAATAGCCAAAACCTGCCCCACCTCTAGTAGAGATACATGATTTCATGGCATCTCTTGTTGCCTGAAGTAGCATTTATTAAAAAAAAAAAAAAAAAAAAAAGACTAAGTACAAGAAGGACCGGTGAGACAGTCCATTATGTGGTACCCAAAGATCTGGAGGAGAGGCATGATGTGGCAGATAACCCAGCTGGACCTAGAGGGCTCACCCTGAGGAACTCTCTCTCCACTGAAAACCACCATAGGGAGCCTAGTTAGCTACCTGGCCCTTCTCTCTTTTAGTTCATCTAATCAACTCATCAAATATAGATGAGAAGAAGGGTCCTGAGAAAAATGGAGCAGGGGAGGTTGGTTCTGAAGGAACGTGGGTGTTCTCCTCTCTCTGAGTAGCCAGGGCCATGGGGAAGATCATGCTGAAAGTGCAACACAGGATCCAATTATGGTATGAAACAAAAATTTTTTTCAATAAGGAGAAAGAAGTTCATAAAGCATTTTCTCCTAGACACTTTGCATCCATTCTCTCCACTGGAGTGACAGGTCATCCTTCCTGTTTTACAAACTGTAATAAATCTGAGTGAGCTGAGTTTTATTCCCAAGCCTGTCTGAGTCCAGAACCCAGACTTGGAATCATGACAGTCTTCCAGATGAATAAAAAGATGACACAAATTATATTTACCTAAAAGTTACGTTCAGCAAGTAAAAGAGATTTTGAAAGTTTGTAGCTCATTGACTTGCCAATGAAGAAAAAAATAGAGAGAAATATTCTTCCCATTTCAAGAAACAAAAACAGGGCTGGGGATGTGGCTCAAGCAGTAGCGCGCTCACCTGGCATGCGTGGGGCCCGGGTTCGATCCTCAGCACCACATACCAACAAAGATGTTGTGTCCGCCGAGAACTAAAAAATAAATATTAAAAATTCCCTCTCTCTCTCTCTCTCTACTCTCTCACTCTCTCTTTAAAAAAAAAAAAAAAGAAACAAAAACAAGGGGGGGGGATTGAATTCACCAATGTTATAAGGAATAACCAAAGAATGACCAACAATAATCACTCCAAAGTCACGTCAGAGTAAAGAAGGGAAAAGAAGCTTCCTGGGTAGCTTCACCCATCACAGCTACAGTTTTAATTTCTGAAGTTCCCAACTTGGGAGAAATGATAAGCTACTGTGTTTGAGCTTCTCGGGTTGGGTGCCAAGCTGATTCTCTGCTTTAGAGCCATCTGGAGGCTTCCCCTCACCATTCCAAGATGGAGAATCAACTCTTTAATAATAAAGAACAGCTAACATCTATTGACCCTACATCAGACCTCATCCTAACAGTCTTATATTTTTGTCTCATTTTTTGCTCTCTACAAACCTACAAGAAAGTCACTTTTCTTAACTCCTTTCATAGATAAAGAAACTGAGGCTCCTACTAGTGATATGGAGTTTGCTCGAGGTCACAGAACCACCAAGTTCTGGAGCCAAGATGCAAAGCCCAGATCTGGCTTCCAAACCACTGCCCCCAACCTCCTTTTGAGCAACACAGTTAGTGAGGGACTGTGGCCAAGCCCATAGCTGCTGTTTACACCCTGTTCGTAGTTTTGTGGAATACAGTTTGTGGGTTTGAAGGTTAGAAAATTTAAATATTTTTTTCCTTCATTTCCCCATATTCTACTTACTCTAAGTCAAGCAGGGATGTTGACACATACATCTAGAACCTTCCATCCCCTCTGACCTTCTCTTATCCTTTATTAGCTGAAGAAAAGCCACAGGTCTGGTTGCCTCAGTTCATACTCCATCACCCAAATATCAAAAGGACCAGCTTGACTATAAATCATCATGTTGAAAAATGAAGCCCCAACTCATCCCTCCGTACTCCAAGGCAATACTCTAAGAATAAAGCAGTGGTGGATGCCCCAAATGCCAGCTAGTTGTCACCAGCCCTTCTTGTCTTCCTCTTGGACACACAACTACCCTGCATTGTTAGACTTTTCACAGTTACCTGTGATTAAAAGACTGAATTCCGGCCATTGGGAAGAGGGAAGAAGGTGACACATACCAACTGCTACTGGTTCACACCCTCCCTTCCTCACACTACTCTTTTCCCACTTTGAGGGCTGGAAATCCGCATGTGGGGAGACAGGAAAGTCATGTGTTGAAGATGGCAGAGACACCAGTATAAAGAAACAGGGCCCCTGAATCACTGCTTGGAAAAGAGTTCCCTTCTCATCAAGAACATGAATTTGGGATTTTTATGAGAGAGAAATAAACTTGCCACTTAGTGCATGGATATTTGGTGATGGTTGTTTACAACTGTCATTCTTGCCCTGATGAATGAAGTTATTGCGTGATGTTATCAACTGTCTCAGGAAAATATTCAGTGCAATTAACAAAAGCTACAGGGCCAGGAGTATGTGGGCAATGGTCCAGGACTAGCATGGTTTCTTGAGATCATGGCCCAGGGTTATTTTAGACACTCTTCTCCATCTTACATATATTATCTTATGGTCAAAATAGAACTACCATATCTATACCCCTCAATCCCCACACTATGCAGAAGGGAAAAGAACGAGAACTAGAAGGATAGAACTAATATTAGGGCAGAAAAGGTTTCCCCCAAACCTCTTGGCTTAAGTCTCATTGGTAATAATGGAGCCACCATCCCCTCCCAAGTAGCCCATTATCTGATGGTATAGTACATAATAGTGGCAGGCACATGGAGGACCTAGAAAAATGCCATAGCACTTTTTCTAAGAAGGGTCCTAGGTAACCAGCAAGGGCTTTATAACCAGCACATGGGGTTTTAATAATAAAAAAAATTACTAAGAGTCCTCCACTTGGTGATTGCCTTATCTAAAAGTACTTTAGTATGTTTGGACACTTCCCCTGTCCAAACATACACATTTGGATTGATTACTGTACTTTTATCTGAACACTGTGCCACCTCTCCATGGATGTGCCTATAACACTTTTTAATATTTAATTTCAAACTCAGAATCTATCAGATAAGGATGGTACTTTGGCTTTGGACTGAAACGTGCATCCTTGATATGGAGTTGGAGAAGCTTGTCTGCAGGAATCCAAAGTGATCTCACAAAGTCACACTAGATTTTGTTCTCTCTTTACCCCACTTCTTCACCACCTTGCCCCAGCTCAGCTCCTCTCCATCCTTCCTCAGAAGCCTCAGCTCCTGGGTGTTCTGCTCCATAAACAAAGGACAGGATTCAGATCTTCTGTGTGCCAAATAGTTTTAACCAGTCACTAATGAAGAGTCAGCAGAAGCCTTGCTAATGACAGCCAACGTGACAGACCCACCTAGCAATAACAGGGTGAAGTACACCAAACCTCTCAGTATTCATTGCATTTTGAAATAGAGCTAGGAGTTTGGTTTTGCAGATTATTCTGCTCTTGCAGAAGAGAAATACCTTTGTTTGAATTAGGAAGAAATATTCCAAGAATAACCACCCAGCTAACCCAATAGACTAGCATCCACTGAGGACTTGAAACTTTAATCACTGTATTCCATTGAACACATAAATCACGGTAGCTAAGATGAAAAATCTGCACGTATTAAGCTAATCATGGAGAATGCGGGGGAAATGTGGCATCTGATCTCTTGGGGACTACACATTAGGTTGATTTTTCAGAAAGATCCAAACTAGATGATGGTGGTCTTGTGGTTGGTGGAGATTAGGGTCCTGAAAATAATTTCATATTGTATGGCCAATATCAATACTCAAGGGAATCAAGGGAATAAGATGTTTTATTGAACTTGGAATTTTTATTAACCTTACAATTTTCTTGTTGATTTCCATTATGAATCCAAAAATAAATATTATGTTGTGTTTTAGCCTAAAGAAATCTCTATCATTGCAACT
Organism: Spermophilus citellus; assembly: GCF_964194105.1. Taxonomy (NCBI): domain Eukaryota; kingdom Metazoa; phylum Chordata; class Mammalia; order Rodentia; family Sciuridae; genus Spermophilus; species Spermophilus citellus. The sequence goes on from NC_138200.1 coordinate 38,625,372, forward strand.
TCAGTAGGCCATAGGAAGTTCATGGCTAGTACTGTTACCTGGGGTCAGGTCCTCGTGGACTCTTTGGAATTTGCAGCATGAAGCTCAGCTACTTATTTTCCTCTTCATAACCAAGTTTTTATTGTCTCTAAAATGGAATAATAATACCTGACCTAATTATATAAGACAAATGAGGTGATGTCTAATGGGTACATTATAATGAAGTATAATGAGGCAATGTACTGATAAAATAAATTATTTTTAGTTCAAGTCTATTATGTACCAGTTTGGGTGTCACTTTCTTTCTATACAAGTACAATTAGCCCACACAATTATAGTCCCTTAGGACAGAAGTTAAATTTCTCATTCCTACAGGTGAGTGAGTACCCCTGCGTTCAGAGAGGATGAGGAATCTGCCTGTCACGTTACTGGTATGTGGCTGACTCTGGACTGGAACTGCAGTTTGCATGACCACCATGCCTAGACCATTCCAAAGCTGAAATGGCACATGGCAGATGCCAGATGTGACTATAAAGATGAACCTCAAAAAGCATGAAATAAAGTTGTAGCATGTTTTCTCTGCTAAACCTTTGTCTACCTGTGAGGTAAGAAGTGTGTTCCATTCTGTGAGAGACCTAAAGAGGGCAGCTTAATTCAAAGTACAGTTTGAAATATGGGCCCTTGGAAAGAAATTATACAGAAACCAAAAAAAAAAATACAGCCCTGTTTTTGGAACGCTACTGTCATTTCTGCCAGAGAGGTGAAAAGGTTGCCTGAGGACAGTTTTTGAAAACTTTTGAAGAAAGATTTGGATTTCAGAATCCCTCTTACAGGTTAGATGAATTTTTTCCCCTCTTCACACTAACTGATATATGTGGCCTAGGTGTGTCTGTCTCTCTTGAAAGATAATTTGGGGAGAAGTTCACTGGACAGGATGCCAGGTATTACTGAGTGACTCCTCTATTGACTCTGTGTTTAGCCCTCCCATTAAGTGTCTGTGCTACAAGCAGATGGACATGATTATTTATATAGCCTGTGCATAGAAAAAAAAAATCATCATCTCTGAAGCTTACTATTCCAGCCTCATCTGACTTTGACCCCAGCTTGTTCCCAGTGGAAAATATCTGGACAGAGGTTAAGGTTGAATAATGTTCCTTAAGAGCCCTTGAAACAAAATGGTAGCCAGGTATGTAAACAACCATGACTTCTTGGATTTTCGGTAAAGAGGCACCTCAATGAAATTTGAGATATCTGTAGGCATCACAGAAATGCCTGGTTTTTCTGAACAAAGGAAACTATAGACAAGTTGCTTGGGCTTAATACTGCAATAATTTAATTAAAGCAAAAAATACTTGTTCATTTTCCTTCTCCATCTAGGAAAACTGGGATATGTTTAATAATGGGGGACGAAACCCACTTAAGGAATCCACAGCTCACTTGTTCCTCAGGGATGTATGGACTGAATTACATTTCCACTTGCACTACTTAATTTGGGAATTGATTGAATGCAGTCAGGTAGAGAGTGTGGCTCCCCACCCCCAACATGTGAATGCAAGAGATAGAAAACATCAACAAAGGGACAATTACTCTCTAGATAGCACCGAGTCATACCATTTCTGCTAAAAGAAAATATATTTCTGTAAGACTCAGGCAAGACCTTAAAACCAAGCATGGCTTTTGACCCAGCAATTTCGCTTCTGGGAAACCATCCTAAGGAAATCATTAAGAAAGTAGATAAAATTATTGGAACCCTACAATTGTCAGCCAATAAAGCCCAGGATAGCTTCTTAGAGGATGGAAGTCATCTGGCCATCCAGCTCTCATGGCTGTTTTCTCTGTCCCAGCCAGTACCAACCACCAGGCTCTGAGTGAAGCCATTTGACACTTTCTAGATGAGGTGGAGCCACTAAATGAAAGTTCTGCGAGTGGTCACTCACAGAACAGAAAAATACCCAGTTGAATCCAGCCTCAATTGCTGACCCACAGAATGACATTGCAAGCCCTCCTGTGCAGTCTTTCATTTACTTTTGGAGATGATCTTATCCCTACAGACTCTGTTGTCTAGGTCACTAAAAATCCCATTAACCAGTGGAGGGTATCCATGGAATGACCCGAGATATAGTAAATGCCACAGGTTACTACACTGGTTTGTAAAAGCTGCCATACCAAAGTACCACAGACTGGGTGGTTTACACAACATAAACTTATCATCTCACAGTTCTAGAAACTAGAAGTCCAAGATCAAGGTGTGGATAAGACTGGCTCCTGCTTAAGGTGAGGACAGAATCTGTTCCAGGTCTCTCTCCTCAGCTTGTTGATGGTCACCTTCTCTCAGTGTGTTTTACAACATCTTCCCTCTATAAATATCTGTCTCTATGTCCAGATGTCCTCTTTTCAAGAACATCGGTCATGTAGGATTAAGGTCCATGCTAACAAGCTCATCTCAACGTGATTTCCTCAATGAAGGCCTTATCTCCCAATGAGACCACAGTCTAATGACCTGGAGGCTGGAACACCAGTGTATTATTTGGAGGAAGATGGGCATAATGCATTTCATGATAACGACGGGTAACTGTCAAGACGTCTACGTGCTAAATACCATTCAGGTGCAACGGGGGAGAAGGGACCAAAGGTCCCCAGAACATAGAAGTTCTGCCTCTTCTGCTTGCTCCTTCATCTCTGTTCCAGAATAACTGGACGCTTGGTACTTGACCATTTCAGAGGCAGATTTCTCTGGCAACAAAAGGAGCCTGATTTTTTTGTATCTCCGTCTTTTAGTGAATAGCTCCAAGCTCCAATGGCAAAGACATGATGTCAGCCTCCTGGGCCAACAGAAAGGATGGATGCTCAAGGGCATCAGGTGCTCAGGTTTCCACTTGTATCACCCCCACCAGCTCGGACTCTCCATCAGTAAGATGGAAGAAGTGACGCCCACCTCCTGTCTCCCCACTGGGGCTGACTAACACCTCCCTTCTAAGAAGGGCTCCAGTACCTTGTCCCCATTTCCATTCTGCTCATTCTGATTTTCCTCCTGGGATTGACATCTGTGCCTTTTCTGTTACTTCCCTATCATGTTTTCTCCAAGACTAGAACTCAGAAGCTCCCTTGAGTGTGAATTTTTGGGGGACAATAATGATGTAACAGCAACAGAAAACACTGAACATTCAGGTTTTTTTTTCTTTTTTCTTTTCTTTTCTTTTTTTTTTTTTTTAGTGCCAAGCCCTGCTCTGAACATTGTCAATGTATTTTTCATTTTCTAAATCTCAGTGTGACACTAGGAAATGGGCACTTGTTTTACCCTCATTATGGAGATTAAAAAAAAAAAAACTAAGTCACAAGAGTTTAAGTGACTTTTAACAATCTCATGACAGTTAAGGGAATGAGCTGAGATTTAAGCCCACTACTACACTACCACACCAAGCTAAAAAAATAAAATAAAATAACAAGAAGAAAGGAAGAAACAGAAAGCAAGGAAAAAGGGGAAAAGCTAATAGAGTCTCGCTCCTCTACAATGACACAGCCATTCATGTCCCATACTCCGTGTGCATTCTCTCTCTTGTATTACCACCTGATGTCTCTTTTGCAAAGAAAAAAAATATACATATTTTACCAGAAAGCAAAGACAGCTCATGGCTTCTGTGGTTTTCCAATTTTTTTTCCCCTTTCAAGATCCACTTTAATGAATACATAAGGACACACAGAGGCCATGGCTCAGGAGCTCCAGCAGACTCATCCTTGGTGGCCTGGGCCCTATGGATATACAGCACCTGCAGTTTGAATCATGTGGATCACAGGTGCCTTCCCAGGAGAGTGGCTTCCTGAGTCTCCCCATTCTCTCAGCCAGGGAGGGCCCAGGTGATGCTTTGCTTCATCAGCTGGGTTTGGTTGCCCTTTTCCTTGTGCAAAAAAACACAACCTGGATCACCTTGGGGTGAAGAGGGTTCCTGGCCATATGAGGAGCAGAACCTTAGGAATCAGGAATTGAAATGCAAGGGGAGTCTCATGGTTTGTTTTCTTCCCAAAGTTTCTAAAATGAGACAGGCATGCAAGGGAAAATAATAAACCTATTAAAAAATGCTGGATCAATCATACCACCCCTTCCCAAGGACCCTGAATCTTTCCTTTTTTTCCCATAGATACCACCAGTTCTGCTTGCTCTATTTACCTGGCAAATATCTTTCCCCAAAGAAGAGGCACAGAGACAGTGACTCGGATTTTCTTTGGTTTGCAAAATTCAGGTGTCTCCCTTATCACTAAATTTCGAACCATCCATCTGCCACCTATCAGTTGCTGAATAAGGGTCCCCTAAATTAAAAGAAAACAAAAGACCTAGTGCACTTCATCACAGCTAACAGCCTCTTTTCTTTCAGACACCAACAATGAGAGGCTGGAATTTTTTTCCTGAGAAAACTACACATGGCTTTTCTCTCTCTGAGACCCCTAGATTAAACCAAGAGGGCAAGATGGACACAGGGCATCCCACATGGAATCTTTGGAATGGGAGAATAGAAAAAGCATGCTGTGGTGAGGGTGACAAGGCACCAGGGGGCAGATCAGGACCAGAAGCTCCCCACAGAAGAGTCTGATGCTCCCTCTCACCCTGGTTAGATTTGTGAAGTTAGTGCAAGGAGGTGACTTAGGTTCAGGCTCTTGGGGCTACCCCAGCCAGTCAGACAGGAAGCCTGCCAGAGAGTTAGCCAGAAGCACTTGGAAGAACTTACCATTTCAGGAACGAAGAGGAGACAAGGCAAACACAAGAATCATTAGACAATGAAATGCAAATATTCTTCCAGGTTGCCCCTGACTCATCCTGCTACACAGTCAGGTATTTGTGAAAGGGTGGAATCTCTGCTTGTACTTTTTTTTTTTTCTTATTCTTTCTGTCTCCTTCATTTTTTCTTGAATTCTGATCTGGGTCTGACTCTGCATGCCACCTCTCCCCGTGAAAAGGATTTCATTTATTCAAGCAAGCAACTGAAGAGTAAATGGAGAGGGAAGGGAGAGATTCCACCATCACGGAGGAGGCTAGACACCAGGAGGCTGCCAGAAGAGAGCAGAGATCAAAGAGAGTGGCTTCTAAGCCCGTCTCCTGCCCCCTCCTCTGTATGAAAATTTAATCCTGCAGTAATAATATTCATTGTATCAATTTACATATACATCATGTTTTATAAGATTCCCCCGAGTAAGGTAATTAACGCGCGATGTTCTTCAATCGTGTGTCTCCTTCTTTCCTTCCTGCTGCCTCTGGGTGTCTGGTATGCTCCTCGTGATCTCTCCAAAATGTGTAATGGATGGGTTCCTGGGGCCCTTGACTGGTGTCACCAAGATCTTGCCTGCTACAATCACAGGAGTCCCTGCCCTGTGTGCCTCTCCTGTTTTAATAGAAAACCCTCCACCATGACAACCCTCCGTTTTTTCTTAGCCTTCTCAGCAGAAGTAGGGGGAGATCTTTTCCAACACAGGCAAACAAACATCCCAGACTTTGCTACATTGATTGAATGAGCTGGTTTTCATTCACCCACTTCTCTTAAGCCAAGTCATCTTAGTGGATGGGGAAGGTGAAGGGGGGGGAGTTGGGGTGATGGGGACAGGTGGGGTGGGGCTTGCACACGAGGATTAAACTGAGTAATGCAAAAACAAATTCAAACAGGAAACACGTATCCAACAGCTGCCCCAAATGCTACAGTTTACAGAGCCCTTCCAAGCATGCGTCATTTTTATTCCTACATCCCTATGAATCAGAACAGTGATGGTTAACCTCATTTGGAGTCAGGATGTGTAAACTCAACTCTGATTTCTCAGCTTCTCGGATGCTGAGGTGTACACTCCAGGGCCCACATGTCCTGGCAGTAGGCTTGATCTTAAATGCATCTATCAAAATTATATATACTAAATTTCCAAGACTTTAAAATGCACCTTTTGTTTTTGACCTCTGAGCATTCCTCCAATTGTAGCCTACCCTACAATCGATGCATTTGTTTAACCTGGCGGTGCTTCTCTCTTCTCCTTTTTTTTTTTCTCTTGAAAGGCTATTATTGAATCAATGGTGTGTCTTACAGTCAGCGGCATCTTAGGATCAAGGAAACCGAGTGCATGCACCAGTGTGAAATGTGAACATGGATGTCTATGCTCGCCTCTCTGCTTATCCCCATGCTGTGAGAACCCCTGTACAACCACATGCACACCAGTACAGCCCTGGGGTCCCAGCACAGACTTTGGTCCAGGCTCCCAGGGCTGGCCTGCTGTCGACCAGGAAAGCCACGTGGCTACACAGTCAATTATTATCCTAAAAGGAAAAGCCACAAATACACAGCAAGCGATGCTAGGAACTCAAGAAAATGGTGCTATTCCCTGGGAGCTCAGAAAGCACTCACTGAGAAATCCAAGACTTTGGTGGTCCTTGTCCCTCTCTGAGTCATATGCGTGCCCAGCCCATATGTTATTTTTTGTTTTGTACCTCCTATTAGGGACACCAAGGCCAGGGACAAAAATGTATGCAAGAGGGGGCCACACTCTGAGAGTGAGGAAAATGCCTCATGGTTCAAGCAGGATTTCTTTACAGATTCCTTAATTTCACCTCCCTGAATTTTACGCTGAATTTTGTCAGTTTATAAATTTGCACTACAGCTTGGCACTGGGAAGGAGCGGGGGGCGGTGGGGGGGACAGATAATCAAACCTACGGGCGTTTTACACACAGACACTGAAAAATAAAGACCATTAGCAAAAAGTATAATTAAATTAAAATGCCAACTTGCCAAAGAAGCTCAGTAAATGGGAAATATATCAAACTGTGATAATACAAATGGGCTATTTCTCAAGGTGTGAGAATGTCAATGGAATAAACTCTGATAATTTGCTGACTTTTTTATGCTAAAGGTAGAGCAATGGCTTAAAAATAAATTACCACAATAATACACACGACTCTGCAGTATGCGTACAATTGTTTAACCATGATAATACCCAAGTCTGGGAGGCCCAAGGTCTGGAAGATTTAGAAACATCACTTAAAACCAAATTTCTCCATTTAAGTGAAGTTGGCCAGTCCCCAAATCTCAGTAGAAATTTTTATTAGTCACTGTATCATGTTCTTAGGTCCATTCAGCCTAATTTATTTTGAATGTGTGTTTGCCAGTTAAGTTTAACATAGCCAGTTAACGATAGCTGAATATTCTCTAAAAGCAATCTCATAATGAGGCCACGGTTCTTTGTAGAATATTGAAAATTACTTTTGGCATGCAAGTTCGTTTTCTTAATTCCTCTTTTAGTGCGCAAATAACCTTTGAAAACCTGCTTCTAGGTGTTTATGTGTCAGGACAGTATCAAAAATTATTCAATTGCCAAATCACATGTCAACACTTCTACTGCAAAGCCTCTAAGAACCCTGATTCTCACTACTCTGCTGCCCTCTGCTGGAAAGTTGGCAAATCCTCATCTTCGTTTCTGTTATCGATTTCAACCAAAGCTTCTACTATAGGATGTTCCAGTTTACACCACACCACAAAGGTAAGTGGCATTTTAAAAGAAGAAAAATATAACTAACAAGAAAACAGGGATCCAAGTGAAATCCCTTGGAGGAACACTTAACAGAGGCACATGTGTCAAATATTTTCAAAGAATTTACCAAAGAGACCCCTGCATCTATGGCTACGCCCAGGGAACAAAAGATGGCGGGTCCTCCAAAGTCCAAGTCCAAGAGCTGGGTTGGGTTACATAGATTGTGTTCACAGGAAGTTAGACTCAGTCTCCCCCTCTTACAGTCACAGGACGTAGGTCAGAGTATCAGAGAAAGAAGAGCGACTTAAAAACTCACCCATTGTGATGCTTCTCACATGGCACAATTCCAAGCAACATAACAAATAATCAAATTCTTAGTTGAGTTAAAGAAAATCCATTACACACATAACGGCACCAGAGTTATGACAATGACAGAAAATTGACAAGCCATTTCATTCCCATCCACCTTCTGGTGGAAGGACAGAAGGCCATATTGAGGACTTGTCACCGGCTCCTGACTACTTGGTGGCAAAGCTGTCACCAGGTCACAGGTCCTCTGCTTCATAATCTCTCTCTCTCTCTAATACAGAGTTACAACAGGGAATTTAAAATTCTGTTTTTAAATTTTATTTCTATCATAGCAGCAGGTCTGGAACACATTGTAATAATTACTTGCAATGGGCATTAACAAGTAACCAATCCAATGAGAGTCAAATTATAAAACTCTGTGATTCAAATTACTTTTTAGAAATTAGAGTGGATCCAAGTATAGTCTTCCACACAATGGTTCAGATACCTACTCTTTTGTGGCTGTCTTGTTGCCTGCAGTCTTGCCATGGTCTGCATCTCACTGCACTCAGGAGAGAGCTATGGTGAGAAAGTACACACCTGCTACTTGAGGTCGCCGGCTGGAATCAGTATGCATCATGCTTACTCACATTCCATTGTTGATAACCAGAAACAGCCACACCTAGGCGCGGGCTGGGTCATAACTTCATTGGAAAAGCTAGCATTCTTTGCCACACTTGTTACAATCAAAACATTTCACTTAAGTCCAATCAATAAAACAGTTTGTCAGAAAGACACAGTGAAGCTGAGGTAGAGAATTCCTAAACTCCATGAAGAAGGTTGTAGCTCTACTCAAAATAGTTTTACTTGTTCCTAGAGAACAAAGATACTCCTTTATTGTATTGATGTCAGGCTGGGTCATGTGTTTTGCTCTTGACCAACAAGTAGAAGCAGAAGTTTCATGTAATTTTGGTAAATAGAAGCTTTCAAAGGCATGGTCCACTGCTCTTGTCTTTTCCTGCCAAAAGAGGCCCATCATGTCTTAGAGAGAAGTTTCTCCTTTAGAAGATTCTAGAATGAAAAAAAATTATGCAGCAAAGCCAGAGCTGCTCCATGATTGTCATGTCACAAGTGAGAAATGAACCTTCACTATTGTAAGTCATTAAGAATTGAGGGTCACTTGTTACTGCAGCACAACCTGACCTAAGTTGACTAATACACTCACATCTCTAGTACCTTCTTACCTCACTAGGGGTTTAAAAAGCATTTCCTCAAAATTCCTAAAAATTGGCAACACAAAACATGGAAAAATAGTGAACCAAATCATTGCTAAGTATGTAATGTAATGGTCTTTATATCCTCAGTTTTTAGAACATTGTCTGTCTCATAATAAGTACTCAAAACCTGCCCATTAAGTAAGTGAATGAAATCAATGTTTCCAAATTAATTACAATATAAAAACAAGAAGTATTTACTGTCATATATGTTTTAAAATGGAACCCTCATGTGGTTTTAAAAGTGGTAATGTAGGAAAGGTAATATCTTCTTTCCTAAGACAAATTACCTTTTCACTACCTGACACTGTATGATGTTGCAGAGTACCTGTAAACTATGTATAATATGTATAAAGTTACAGTGTTTGCTATAAATTCCTTGAAGCTCAATATCAACCTTCTAGGCATCCGAACTGATGCATTTAAAGAAAATCGTTCTCTAGGAGAAAAAAATATGCTAAGTCATTTACAAATTAGCATAAATTAACCAGTGCAGGATTTTGTTTTCTTCAATATATACCTACATATGTACACACACACACACACACACACACACACACACACACACACACTTGCTATTTACTTATCCATTTACATCTTTGGTTTCAAAAATTTCTGCCTTTTAATAAATGATGTATTTCTGAGAGCTTTTTCCCAAAATTTTGTTTGGACTCAGATTTTGGATGCAACGTGGACCACTGAGCTATGAGGTTTGGATCTGTCATATATGTTTTATTGGCAGGGAATTCTGGTTAGATCATTTAAAGCCTGTGCTCCCATTTCTTCGAAAAAAGATAATGAATGTTTCATAAATGGACCCCCAACCCACCTCTGTTAGATGTTATTAATAAAGAAAGAAACAGATTTGAAATTTGGAGGGATGAAATGTGTAGCACAAAGTACTGTGTTTGGAGACTTTCAAGTACCCACGCCTAGATGAACTAAAAGAAACTCTTATGGATATTTATAATGCAGCAATAAAAAGTTAAAATACTTAAATAAATATAAAAATACCTTGCAAAGCAGGTCAGAAACAAAGATAATGAAAGCTTCTAGAATTCTTGTTGATAAACTACTCTTTTTCCCAAAATGAGAACAACAGAAATCTTCTGCTTTTCTACTTAGGCAGCATTATCAAGTTTATTTTAGAGACTGGGTAAAATTCTCTTGGGGGCTAAGGTCAATACTGGAAACTCCCGCACCTTCCCTCGTTAACTGTATCCTTGGCTGTAATGTTACAACCAAAGCTGATGGACACAAAGAGAACCTACCCTGTGCATCAGGAGCAAAATGTTGTCCTCTCACCAAGTAGATGGGTAAAGACATGTCTTCATCTTACAGGGATAGGAGGTGATGCCTCTTCCCTCCCATCAGAATGACTGCTGAACTAGAAAGGATAAAACAAAGAAAGAATCTTAGTGTTCCCCTAAGTTACAAGCCCTGTGGATGGGACAGTTGCCTTCCCTTGTCTCACCCATGACAGCTGGCTTCTGAGGAATGGCCTCTAGGGATGATAAGGTGGCTGGGGTGTGCTGGGGGCCAGTCATGGAGAAACCCCACTGTTTCTCAGGTTTGATAGAAGGAAATTTCAATCAGAGTTAGACTGAAATTGGTTTATACAAGCTTGGGCCTCAGAATTCCCTCTTAGGAAGTGACATTATGATTTCTGGGCTCTGAAGACTCAACACTCAAATTCATACAAGGATCTGCTTCAATTCTACCTGAGACATTCATGGGCAGACTCAGGTCTTCACAGTAAGTGAGCTGTTCTGCAGTACTGCAGTGTTTATGTCAAACCAACCTTGAATGCTGGTGATCTGCACTGGACTTTCCATGAACAGGTGAGGCTACTAGTTGCCAAACAAAAAAAAAAAAAAAAAATGGGGGTGAGCACAGCTCAAATTCTAAGTCTCCCTAAAAAAGTACAATGGTTAGCTAGATACAGCGGATCATGCCTCTGGAGGCTGAGGCAAGAGAATCACAAGTTCAAGGCCAGCCTCAGCAACATAATGAGGCCCTAAGCAACTTAGCAAGATCCTGTCTCAAAGTTAAAAATAATAATAATTTTTAAAAAAAACATTGGGAAGTAGCTCAGTGATAAAGCACTGAGTTCAATTCCCCTGTAGCAAAATAATAAAAATAAAAATTTTAATAATATGGGTAGTTTTATGGGCTAACTTGGTTGGCTATAGTATCTATTTAATCAAACACTAATCTAGGTGTTTCTTGGAAGGTATTTTATAGGTGTGATAACATCTACAATCAGTGATGGATTTACACAATGGAAATTCCCTTTCACAATGTAGGTGGGCCCCACCCAATCACTGAAACACCTTCAGACCAAAAACAGGTTTCTCAGAGTGGAAATTCTGCCAGCCTTAACTCCAGCCTGAGTTTTTAGCCTCCTGACTAGCAGATTTTGAAATTTCTAGCTCCCACTATCACAAGAGCCAATCTTTTAGCTAAACCTCTCACTATTCATACACACACACACACACACACAAAAAAAAAAAATTCTGCAATACTAGTAAATTCTAAGATGGTAAGATATTATTTTAAAATTTCAAATGATATTAACCCCACACCCCCTTCATGAAGTCATGAAAAGTGGTTAAATTCAGAATTGTTAAAGTATTCCCTAATATGTCACTTAAATTCTGGTCCCTTCCCTGAATTCCCATCTAAAAAGAGAAGGCCAGGTGTGGCATTCATTGCTTCAAGGAAGGAAAGCCTAACAGAAACAAAACTAAAGTCTCTACACACTTAGCTTTTGAGTTTCAAAGGCCTCATCTTCATGATCAGAATGGGTTGATGCATGAGATTGAAAGTTCTCAGGGTACAAACAAGGAGAAGAATCAAGCAACCCTTCCCACAGTTCATTCCTGCGGACGACACACTCTGTCCTGGATGAGCAGTTGGAGATGAAGGGAAGATGGAGATGGCAATGTGGATTCCTGTACTCTGAACACATTCCTTTCCAACCTTGTCCAGAGGCTTCCTAGATACATGAGATTCAAGGGTAGAAGGGATTCAAGCCTAGTTTCCAGAGGTAGATGCACAGGGCAGTCAACCTCAGAATGCTTGGTCTTTCATTCCTTGGACACCTATTTGCGAGTCTCTGCTATGTGCCACAAATTGTCCTGGGTGCTGATTGGCCAATAAAGACCAAGTCCTCACCCAATGGGAACTTGTATTCTAATACAGGGCTTCTGGACTTCAGCATTATTGACAGATTGGGCTCTTTCTTGTAGGGGCTCCTTCTGCGCTGCAGGGTACATTGTAGGTATTCGGAAGCATCCTTGACATCTAATCCTAGATGCCTCTGGCTATGGTCAGTGGCTTCCACTAGATGCCTGTAGCATTCCTTCCATTGTTACAAAATATACCTGTTGAAGGTGGACAGGAAGGAGATGGAGAATGATGTAGCCAGTATAATGGAAGAAGGTCTCTGAGGAAGTAATAGGGTCCACCTGCATATCTGTGGGTCCCATCCATAGATTCAACCAACTGAGTATGAAAATACAGTGAGACTTACAGTGTTTGAGTCTATACTCAACACATATAAACTTTTTTTTTCTTGTCATTATTTCCTAAGCAATAGAATGCAAGAAACTATATTCATTGTATTAGGTATTACAAGTAGTCTAATGATGATTTAAAGTATCCTGGTGGATGTGCATAGATTATGAGCAAATATGAGCATCTGTAGGTTTGGGTATCTGCAGGGGTTGGGAGGTGGTCCTGGAATTCAAAGCCCAGGATAGTGAGAGTGACTGTATTTTAAGACTTCTTCAAGTGGAAGAAAGCAGGCCACGAGGACATCTTGGGAAAGAGCTTTCTGGGCAAAAACAACAACAGTAACAAAATCCCTGCACATTCATCATTCAGGTGTGTATGAGGAACAAAAAAAGCAACCAGAGTATCCCAAGTGTGGGGTGCTAGGGAGAGAGTAGAAAAGAAGATGTCGCAGAGGAATCCAAGGACAGACCACATGCACCATGGAAGGACTTGGGACTTCAGTCTGATGGAGAATCAGGACAGGAATCTGAGCAAGAGAACCACAGGACCTGATTTGTTATAGAGGAATTATGGGGGCAGGAGAGGGCTGGGAGGGAGGAATTTGAAAGCCACTAGAACAGTCCACCAGAGATACAAGGGTTGTCAGGTTTCCAGTAAAAAGAAAGGAGGTCGTGAAGTGTGGTTGAGCTCAGAGTGTGTTCTGAAGGGCAAGTGGATAGGATTCATGAGGCTTTGACGTGTGAGGATTTGGACATGACATGTGAGAGGAGGGAAAGGCATCCAGAAGATGCCAAGTGTCTGGATGAATAGTGGTGTCACACTAGGGGAGGGAGTGACACTTGGAGAAAAGCACACGGTTGGGAAGGTAGTAACCATTAGGATTTGATCGTAGTGATTTTGGAAAGCCTATGGGCGCCTATGGGATATTCAAATGGAGAAGTCGGAGGCAGGCAGACTCATGAGCCTAGCCCTTCGGGATTAGGCAGAGCTGGAAGTGGGAATTTGGAAGTCATGGCTGTATGGCAGGATTTAACAGGATGAAATGGCCTATTGACTGACTTCAGATGGAGGACAGATCTAAGGACAGCGGCCTGGAGCACCATAGTGTCCTGAAATGGCCCTGTGGTGTGACTGGGCAGTACACTGCTGGATGGCCTCCTGTCATAAGGGTATGGGAGCAGCGTAGTCACTCTCACTCTCAGAGGAAGACAGAAGTCTGAGAGAGGACAGAGCAGGGACCCAGATGTCCCTGTAGGCTGGGAAACAGATGATTCAGCCTTCACACTCACAGACTGACCAGTATTCTTCCAAACTCTCTGCTGGGACTAACAAGGAAAGACTGAGAAATGGTCACAGATCCAGCGGAGCCCTCGGGGCTGAAACCAATGTGACATTCTAGTTGGGATACTGAAACAGAAAATGGTAATCAATGGATAAACAGGTAAAATATGAAAAAAGAAATCAAGTCTGGAGTTTAGTTAATAGTCATGTGTTTGCAGTGGGTCCCTTAGTCCTGACAAAGGCCCCCTGGTCATGCAAGATGTTAATTAGGAGAAGCCAGTGGAGGATGTACAGGGACCCTTGGCACTTTCTTTGCAACTTTACTATAAATCTAAAATTGTTCCAAATACAATGTTTTGTTTTGTTTCATAAAGAGGGTTCAGAGTTCAAAAACTGAAGAACAAGGCAGACAGGGCTGTCTGAGGCCTGATTAAAAATAGTACCTTTTTAAATACTTAAATACACATCCTGTCCTGGGCATCCAGAAAGGCTCATTACGTGCACTTGCTTTAAGCATCCTCTGGTGATTTTGTTGAACCTGGAACATTTCAGATTTCCACAAAAAGATGGAACTTTTAAGATGCTAACTAACTTTCCCAAGTATATGAAAGTCCAAAGGAGTAGAGTGGGAATTCAAACCCATCTCTGTATGACTCTTACTCTTTTGCAGTGCTTTTGGTTAACCTGCCGGGGAAGATTCTAGAAGCTTTGAGAATCCAATAAAAGCTATGAAATACTTTGGCAGAAGATGCACATGGAGAAAGACTTGTACTCCCCCAATCAAGGAATTCATCTGTATCTAAAGACCTTCCACTGACCTTCAGGTAAAAGCCCCTGTATTATGCTCCATTATATCTGAGACCTCAATTAGACAAGATTAGAACAAATGAGATGGAATATAGAGAATACAGAAAAGTATACTTTAACACTTTTTTTTGGTACTGTTAATTCTTGGTATATTTACCATTTCCATTGTCTTAAGTATAACAGAAACCTGAGGCCTTACTCGGGTTTCTCAACTCATCATCTTGGAAACACGAAGGGGAGAGAAAGCAGCAGAGGTGAGTATAGTAGGGCCTCGCTGGGGTCCCTCCGCCATGGTAATGTCCTAGGCTTGTGATTTTATATTCATTTATATATTCAGTCATGCATTGCGTAACATTTCAGGCTATGTCTGCAACGTATGTCCAGGCCTCTAGAACAATACCTGGCCCAGCACATTATTTGGAGAGAATGTCTTCATTAAACACCTAAGAAGGATCACTAACTTGGCACCTGTATCGAGGACCACATGATGACAGCCCATCTGTGTGCCGAGAACATTCCCTCATCCCTGAGCATCTCCCACCACCACAAGAACACGTGGTCCAGGCCATGGGAAAAATCCTCAGTGACAAATTCAACTGCACTTGGCCCAAAGCCATGGTGTTATTCATGTGCCACTTTTTTGGGCCGCTGCCAAGACTCTGGCTGATGCAGGCGTCACTGAACATGAAGTGTAGGCCCTGCCCACAAAAACCAGAGAGTCCACTGGGGAAGGGAGGAGAACAGACAGGGATATCAATGGGAGGAGGTGGAGGGAGAGAGAAATCTCACTTCCATACCCAGGCACTTATTATTATTATTATCAACTCACAGAATTCCCCATTCTCAGTAGATATTCAAAGTCTTACTCACTTGGTCGCTTTACTTCCCTAAAGACAAAGAAAGATTAAACTTTTACCATTTAAAGAAACCAGAAATCTAATATTATAAATCTGCTCCCCACAGGACAAACCCAGCCCTTCAGAGGAGGTTGGGTCTATCTCGTGTCCATTCCTTTAAAAAAAAAAAAAATGATGTGTTGTGCTTTCCAAATCTGCAGCTCTTGAAGCGTTTCTTGTCTCCTCTGGTTTGTCCTGGTTCCTACTGGGCCTCGCTCTGCTCTTTCCTCACTCCAAGACAGGCCAGTGTGCCACTCTACCTCAGAGAGAGCCAGCCATGTGCCTTTCATAAATAAGGAAGACAAATACTATTAAAGAAAATAGAATCATCAGGAATACCCCTAGAAAATTCTGCTTTCTCAAAGAGACAATGCTTCCTACAGCATCTTCAAAAGGAGGTGGTAAATCCTATCACCTTTCAAGGTAATGCCCTAGGCTTCTGATTTTATATGCATTTATAAAACATATTCAGTCAAGCATTGCATAACGTTTCAGTCAAGGGATGGCTCACATGGTAGTCCCATAAGGTTTATGTTCCCCCTGGTGGTATCACAGGTGTCTTGGATTGTGTAGGTACGCTCTGTGTCCACACATGGTGAATCACCTAGCTGCACATTTCTCAGATCATAGCCCCATCACTAAGTGAGTCATGACCGTATATTTGTGTGTGGGTATGGGTGTGCGGGTGTGTGTTTGTTCTTATTTTTATATATATATATAAGAATTCCTTTGTTGGAGTGACTTCAGATAAAAGATGAGCTGTGGTCTGGTGGAAGGAAGTAGACTATTGCCAAGGTAATTAGACTTTGCCGGTCACAGCCTCCTTCTTGCAGGGCTGTGCACTCATCTATCTGCCCCTTTCTGAGCTAATAATCCCTGAGTGTCTGCCTTTAGTGATCCAAATTAGATTTAGCTAAGTTCCTTGAGGGACCAATCTTTAAGTCAAAGGAAGGAGTCGCTATAATTGTCATTTATGGCAGTTGGCATGCTAGAGCAAGAAAGAGTTTGGGCCCGGAACTTCTTCCCCCCGCCCTTCTTAAACCATATGCCTCAGACCAGACCGCAAGGACCCTGGGATACAAACCAGCCGGGGTTATCTTTTCCCTGTGAGATCAAATTTTACAACCCGGTCCAAAGGATCATTTTTATTTCAAGAAACAGATACTCACTCAAGCTGCCTTTGGCAAAAAGGAATTTATTGGAAGGATGCAGGAAAAATCTCATGAAACTCATTTTTTAAAAAAAAGTCAGCTGACCATCATGGGAACCGGAGAGTCACCGGCCAGCTCTTTCCATATCTTTTTATTTTGGGGACCATTTGACCTCTCTTTGCTGCTTCTCTTTCCAAGCCTGCCCCATCTCTCCCAGGGGCTCTCTTCCTCCTTAAGACTCCTTTTTTTTTCTGTCCCTCTGAACTTTTGCAGATTTTATTCAGCTCTTGCTATTTTTGATTCCAACTCCATATGGCTCACAGCTCTAAGGCCAGCATGGTGGACTGGGTTTTCCATGCCTTTCATGTTTCTGAAAGAAAGACGCTGATGAGCTCAGCTTAGGTCAGGTGATCATCCTAGGCCAATCAGCTTTAGGGTAGAGTGAACTGAAATAAAGATGATGCTCAGACTAAAGCCTTCCATCAGAACTACTAGGAGCATTCTGAAGTGAGGAAAAGCAAGACCTGCCCAAACTTTCCTGATTCCCAGGGTTAGGATCCCATGCACATGCCTTTCCAGAGCAAGAACCAAAAATGAGTTTGGGGCAGCAAGCATTGGCGGTTCCCCACCTGCTGGGGAGCAAATGCACTCTGTCTGCCTTAGGGAATTTCTTCCAGCACTCCCCACCCTACTGGAGAAAGTGTCCTAGATAAACTAATTAAAATGAGGGTTAAAAGAGGGGGGGAAGCTAGGGGTGTCAGGTCCTGGCTCGGTTGGAGAAAGTGCAAGATGGTGGGCCTGGGCTCTGACAAAGCCCATCTCTGGACCTCCAAGCTGAGGCTAGATGAAGAGGAGTTTCCTTCCATGGCAAGCCCCTTCCTTCCCCAGGTGTCTATCATTTTATAAGTCACATTCCTAGCAGGTCACTCAGGTGAGTGCTAGATTTTTAGCATCCTTTCTTCACTCGGCCCAGGCTCCCTCCATGCTTCCTGGGGGGAAACAAGCTGAGATAGTCAGTGGAACTCCTCTCCCCAGTCCCCTTTTCTGTCTGCCCGTCCCAGAGTTCTGTTCGCCAGCCACACTGGGCACCTCCAGCTATGCCTCATTAACCCAGCTAATGTCCAAACAGCACAGGGAGGGCATGGAGTATAAGGTGTCTAAAATGTGATCCGAAAAGAAACACGATCCCACAGGAATTCAGACACATAAATTATGAAACATAATTCATGATTCTCTTCATTCTGTGGCCAAGTTAACAATGAAGAGTTCCTAGCAAAATAGCAATGAAAATCAAAGAGCTTATGGAATGAGTTACCTTGATCATGGCTTAATATCGACTTCTAACAGTAAAGGGTGGAGCATCACAATGTGTCCATACGTGGGTATCCAAGCATTTGTGAGATGGTCAATCTACTGTCTGAGAATCTGCCATGTGCCCGCTCTGGGCTGAGACTGCAAGACTAAGGCTCTGGCTCTTATGAACACAATCTACACTTTTCCAAGAGGTTCAGTTTCTAGAGCAGGTGACTATCCACTTCTCTTTCAGCTCTCACAGCAACTAGTCTGGGGCTTACATCCCACCTTCCCATATCGGCATTCCATTTCATTCTCCTTTCAGGCTGGTGGGGATTTCAGATATGGGTCCAACGTCACCTCCTCCCACGAGTGATTTCCAGAACGCGCAATCCGAGTCACGATTTCAGGGAGCCCTGAGAAAAGCTGACTCAGGACTTTGGCAAACAGTGCTTCAGTCTCGCCAACCCCCAAGAATGCCATCATGGAGAGCCCTGGGGTTTTATAGGTTTGAGCTGTGATCCACACAGCGGCCTGTCTGCATTCCAGCTTCCCAAGAGCCAGAGACTCTTGGCAAAGAGAGGCTTTTGAAATGCACACGTCATGACCCCGCCCCCCACCCATATCCGCATTGGTGCTGAGCACCCTTCCTTGGTGCTCTGGAATAGAGACAATGAATGATCAGTTTCCAGTTACCTCACAAAGTCTGTCCCAGAACACCAAGGCTGCAGCCTCGGGGCCTTCCTCCAATTCTGACCACCAGGGCCTCCCGGTATAGTCCCTCTGCTTGAAATGCTCCTTCCGTCCCCTCTGACCTTCAGCTCACACCTACTTCTCTCACATCTCAGCTCCTCTGGGACTTTCTTGCTGAAGCCTTCCCAAATGTTGGAGTGACTCACTCCTTTTAAAGCTCTCAGAGCACTAAATTCTTCCCCCTCCTCCCACAGTGGGGATTTCCCCTGTATTTGTGCAACCTGAGGATAAGAACCACGATTTTCTTGTTCACTGCTGTCTCCTGTGCCAGCATCCATGCCTAATGCATAGTAGATGCTCAACAAATATTCAGTGAATGAATGCTTGAATAAAGGAACAAAAGGTCAAGTGCTGATTGCTCCAGAGAAGGCACTGACAAGCTCTAGGTCAATGGAAATGTAAAGGGAGACGCAAAGGAGAGCGCCATGTGTAACCTTGTATCTTCTGGTGAGCACATTTTAAAAGTTAAAAAGAAAGTTAAAAATCAATTTACTTACTTACTTATTTATTTTAGTACCTGGGATTGAACACAAGGGGACTTGGGGTCATTTGACCACTGAGCCACATCCCCAGTCACATCCCCAGGACTTTACTTAGAGATAGGGTCTCACTGCATTGCTTAGCACCTCACTTTTGCTGAGGCTGGCTTTGAACTCACGATCCTCCTGCCTCAGCCTCCTGACGCCCTGGGATTATAGGCATGGGCCACCACTTCCAGCTGAATAGTAGAATTTAAATGTCCATATGTCTATGAATGTTTACACATAATATTATCATTTTGACATGTAATCAATATAAAACAATATAGTAGCAGATTTTTTTCATATTAAATCTTTGGTATCTGTTCTGAGTGACTATGCTTCAAATGTTCAGTAGCCACAGGGCCTGATGGCTGGCTGCCATATTGAGCAGAAGAACTGTCCATCTGAACTGATTGACAACCTTTGCCCCAAAGGCAGTGGTGATTCCAAAACCCAGGCGGTGGCTATACCTTTAGAGTTTTCACAGCAAATTAGGTTCTAGGGGCTAAATCTGGCCTGCTAAGTATTTTTATAGAGACTCCAAGGTCACAGGAGTTTGCATTTTTAAATGATTGTGTGGGTGGTATCTAAAAAGAATACTATTTCATGACACATCAAAAGTGATGATATTCAATTATTAGTGTCCATCAATAAAGTTTTATTGAAATAAAGCCACACCTATTCATTTGCATATAGCCTATGGTCCCCTTGTGAGGAAATAACAAAGTTAAGTAGATACCTGTTTCCTTCAAATCTTGAATTATTTACTATCAGGTCCTTTATAGATAAAGCTCAACAACCATTATGTTTAGGGTTGTCAGAGAAAATGTACGATGTGATTAAATTTTTATACCCTATAAATAACAAATAATTCTTAGTATGTATTAAATATGGCATGGAATATTTTTAAACGGTAAACATATGTGTTGTATATATGGAATAAGTTAACCAGATGCCTTGTATTTTTATTTGCAAAGCTGAAAACCCTACCTGGGCTAGAATACAGCCGGTCACTCACAGTGAAGACATATCAATATCTCATTAGCACAGACGAGCAAGAGATGCTGATTTAAACAAAAAAAAATTTTAAAAAAAGGCTTCTCTTCAAATCAGCCATGAACATTTTGAAAACTTTCACTTGAATTTTGAATTCAGTTCAAGGGCACTTGGAATGATAAAGACTGATGAAACAGTTGGGGAAAAATGACTTGAATTTTGTTGTCCTAATGTTTAAGATGAGATCAAATCAGGCCCAAGTTGGAAAAAAAAATCCCCCACAAGAAATTTTCTCACTTTATTTTTTTTCTTTTCTCTTTTCTTTATTTGTTCTTTTTAGTCATATCTAACGGTAGAATGTATTTTGACATATCATGCATACATGGAGTATAACTTCCCATTCTTGTGATTGTACATGATGTGGAGTTACACTGGTCATATATGAACATAGGAAAGCTATGTCCGATTCATTCTACTGTCTATTCTATTCCCATCCCCCTCCCTTCCCTCATTTCCCAGATTTCTTGCTTTAGATTAAAATATTTAGAAATGTATTCTAGATACATGCTTTCAAGTGCATATGCTTAGACTTTATTAGCTTTGAATACGTTTCTTACTCAACTTTGTACTTTTTATGATAGGAATGAGCGTGAGGGACAGAAATTCAATTTATAA
Source organism: Spermophilus citellus (assembly GCF_964194105.1). Taxonomy (NCBI): domain Eukaryota; kingdom Metazoa; phylum Chordata; class Mammalia; order Rodentia; family Sciuridae; genus Spermophilus; species Spermophilus citellus. The sequence goes on from NC_138200.1 coordinate 38,646,300, forward strand.
CATTTACACAAGGAAGAAAGGGGTCCACTTAAAGAGCTTGACTCTCAAATATCCTCCCAGAATAAATTAAACCAGAGTCAAGGATCACCTGCAAAAATTAATTTTGGCTTCTTCATTTCACTGAAAGCCATCTCTGCACATGCTTGGAGAAGCTGAAAAGAAATGTTCCCTTCAGCCGAACATGAGTAGGCTTCTGTAAGGCACAGGTAAGCTCTCCATTACCGTCGGGGCCCTGGGCGTTAATATTTGATGCTCTCCTCATCATCTCTGTTTGTGTAATTTGTCAACGCCCAACAGGTCCTCTGCCAGCTATGCATTAAAACTATTTTCAAAATATGTCATTGTCAGCCCTTGGCACACTCATTACTTATTAAGATAAGAGGCCGGATGAGGCGGGCAGGAGGCGGCTTGCTTACTTAAACACACTTGACTCAACTGCAGGGGAAGCATGTGATCTAGATGGTCATGGGACAGAGACCCTTCATGGGCCTCACCTTCCCTCACTGGGCAGATGGAGAAACTGAGGCTCAGGCAGAGGAAAAGACTTACCAAAGTTGTTGAAGAAGTTCTGTGGCAGAGGTGAAAATAGAACCCACATTTCTACTTAAAAACATTTCTTAATTGTAGGTGGACACAATATCTTTATTTCATTTTTATGTGGTGCTGATGATCAAACCCAGTGCCTCATGTGTGCTAGATGAGCGTTCTACCACTGAGCCACAACTCCAGCCCCAATAGAACCCATATTTCTTAAGCTCTCAGTCAATCTCTCCGAACACCATCACTAAAATATTCTACAGGCAGACATTTTTAAAAATTTTTAAGTATTATCTTAATACTTTATATATTAACGATAAAATTCTAAAATTCTTCCCATACATTATTTCTTTGAATGGTGGGATCATTCATATGGGAAATTAAGATAGTGTTCTCCAACTATTAAATGTATACCTCTTGTGCTACTCAAGATGATTTAAGTTGTCATAGAAATAAACTTTTAAAATCAAATATGATTTTTAGTGCAATATGAAACAGTTGGAGAAGATGTGCATCAAACCCATAGATTAGTAAATGTCACTGCTTAGATCAAAGTTAAAGCATTGAAGGAGTCCAAATAAAAATTAGTTTAAATATAGTTATTATACAACTCGCATTTTCAATATTTTGTGTGTGTATCTTATATTTCATTACTTTTCAGATTCAACTTCAGCAATATTTTTAAAAAGCATTGGCATTCAGGTCCAAAATGTAACCGCTCCCAATGCTCATGATAGCACTGGAGGATACAGACATAGCAGGAATAATAAAGGCATTATGAGAAGGACCACAGTTTAGCTGAGTTATACTAAAAGAAAACATAATTACATAATTTCAGTAATAGTTAAAATGCACAATGTGTAATACATACAATTACGTTACAATTCAAAGTGATAATACTTAAGCAAAATGTCATACATGAAAAACAAAGGTTTAGACATATGGCCTTAGAATGGCTCAGTTTGGGCTGGTGCCTCAGCCTCTGCTTGAGCTCCTCATTTCCAAGGTCCTGGTGCACATCTCCTCCTCCACTCCCTGTGACATCGCTTGCTCTTAGGAAATACAAGCTCACACTGCTTGGTTCAATGTACTTATCACCCCAGAGATCACTGTGTTCAGATCAGAGGACCAGGAGTCTGCTTCACTCAAGCCAGTTAAATGAAATATGAATGTTACAAACTCCAGGCATCATCTAGGAATAGTGAAAAATACCCGAGGCTCCCACGGGTCTTCAAAAGTGCATCTAAATTCCCTCTGTGCCAGGCCAGTCGATACAAGGCCAACCAACATATCGTCTGGGCATTGCCTTTGGTTAGGGAGGGCAACCAACAGAGGCAGCATCAAAGTTTCCATGTTTTCTCTGTATAGATCTCAAGACCAAGAAAAAGAGCAAGAGCTTTAGTGCTTTGCAGATAGTCAGAGCAATAATGGATGATTTGATACTGTATGGAAATAGTGTCACTGGACCCTGCCTTGCCCACAGCCACACAGTCAATTTTAAGTGTGTACATTGTGAGCAGGACCTCAATGCTTGAGTGCTCCACAAAGAAAAGACCCTTTTCTATCTGATTCATATTATATGCAAGCATAAAAGCACACTATAAAAAATATGTCCAAGCCAGCTGGTGCAGTGTCACAGTGGCACACACCTGTTAATCCCAGCTGACTCAGAAGGCAGAACCTGGAGGATCACAAGTTTGAAGCTCACCTGGGCAACTTAGCAAGAATCTGTCTCAAAATAAAAATGAACACATAAAAAGGGCTGGGAATGTAGCTCAGAGATAGAGGCTTTGTCTAGCATGTGTTAGGCCCTGGCTTGGCCCTGGGTTCAATCCCCAGAAACACACGGGAAAAAAAGTATGTGTTCAATGAATGAATACATGTTGAATGCTTGCAAGTGTGTCTTTTAATTATTTCACTAATTAATTATGTAATTAATTAAGCAAACATTCTCAAGGTTTAGGTCAGGACTGCTCATGTCATCTGGCTCAAGCCACTCTAGGACATATTAAAAAAAATGGCCCTCAGGTTGAACCTGTGGTTCTCATCACTTGATTCTTTTGCACTGCTTTCTAGTTTATCAAATGCTGTCCCATGGATCGTCACATGGGACTTGCCCCTATTAAAGCAAGTATGACAGTGCCCACCATTGAACAGCACACTGAATATCAGACAAGTCCTGTATCTTGCTCCAGGTCACTCAGGTAACAGTTGATACAGGCAGGATGAAGAGTTGGGTCTTTGTACTCTAAATCCTGTATTTTTTTCCTGGAAACCAGGGCTCATCCCCTTCCACTTGCTTATAAAATACTTGTGGACATATTAAAATGCAGATGCTGCTCCAGCAACTGGAGATTCTGCAGTTCTAACAAGTCCCTGGTGATGTTAATAGTGCTGGTCTGTGGACCAATGCTGAGTGGAGAGTCTGTAAGCAAAACCAGGCTGTCTCACGTGCCCAGGATGATGGACTTGTAGACCTTGGGGCCTGGAGGAATAGGAACATGATATTTGACCATTGACCTCCTTAGTGATCAAACACAAAGTCAACCCACAAGACCTCTTACTGAGATTGGCCACGCCCACTGCATCATGAGCCTGGCCACGCCCACTGCATCATCAGGAGTCCCAACCCTCAGGATTTCTATCTCCAGAAAGGGAAGCCACTGCCATGGAAAGCATGTGGCATCAAGAGCCAGCTGATTTCAGGTTCACATTGCAGCACTGCCAATTCCTGCTGCCACTTTGGAGGGTTCAGAAGTTCCCTGAGGCTCTGAGCCTGTGGGAAGTTCATTTGGAAAATGGAAGTTGGTGTTGACACCATTTTGAAGAGAGAGTAGACAAGTTTAATGAGATGAGGTCTGCTCATTCCTCAAGAGGATCTTTTCATGTCAACGTGAGTCGCCTTCATTTACCCCATGGCAGGACCCTTCTGAGGTGTGCATAGCACTTGACAAATATTTTTGCAAGGCCTCTGTCTGTTCAGTTCATTTGATTTCTTCCGAATGATTTCCAAAATTTGCAGGCTTCTGTGAGTTGTGTAGTAGTCCCCCTTTATCAATGGTTTCTCTTTCCCAGGTTTCAGACAGCCATGGTCCAAAAATATTAAAAGGAACATTCCAGAAATAAACAATCATAATACTCAAATAACTTTTATCACGGCATATTGTTATAATTTTATAATTGTTGTTGTTACTTTCCTAATGTGCCTAGTTTATAAATTAAATTTTTTAATAGATTTTATTTTTTAAATACATGACAGTGGAATGCATTACAATTCTTATTACACATATAGAGCACTATTTTCATATCTCTGTATATAAAGTATGTTCACACCAATTCATATCTTCATACATGTACTTTGGGTAATGATGTCCATCATATTCCATCATCATTGCTAACCCCTGCCCCCTCCCTTCCCCTCCCACCTCTCTGTCCTGAGTTCGTTTATTCCTCCCATGCTCCCCCTCCCTACCCCACTATAAGTCAGTCTCCTTATATCAGAAAAAACATTTGGCATTTTTTTTTTTTGGAGATTGGCTCTCTTTACTTAGCATTATCTTCTCCAACTGCATTCATTTACCTGAAAATGCCATGATTTTATTCTCTTTTATTGCTGAGTAATATTCTATTGTGTATATACGCCACATTTTTTAATCCATTCATCTACTGAAGGGCATCTAGGTTGGTTCCACAATTTAGCTGTTGTGAATTGTGCTGCTATAAACATTGATGTGGCTGTGTCCCTCTATGCTATTTTTAAGTTTTTTGGGTCTAGACCAAGGAGAGGGATAACTGGGTCAAATGGTGATTCCATTCCCAGTTTTCCAAGGAATCTCCATACTGCTTTCCATATTGGCTGAAATCATACAGATATTTGCCCAGCTGCTGTCTGCTAACACCATCTATTTGTGCTGGTTACAACCAGCTGTGTCAACCATGTACCCATTCCCATGGATACTGCTTCCAATGACACTCTCAAAGGTTGTTAGTGATGGCCACAAATGCAAATCTTGGCCAAAGTATTCGGGAAAAATCTGCAGTGACTCATGTTCTGATTGTACTCATTTTATTGTTTCAAATTTCAAAGGTAAAAAGCAGAAGACATCTCCCAACCACGTCTTCTCTTGGAACTCTGTATATTGTAATTCATGCATTTCTAAAACGTGATCATTGCCCCCTGCCTTCCACATGACTACCTCAGAGAGGGTGGATGCATTTGTTCATTTTGTGTTGCTATAACACAATACCATAGTCAGGGTAAATCATAAAGAAGAGAGGTATTATTGACTCTTGGTTCTGGTCCAAGATCAAGGTGCTGCACCTTAACGGTCTTCTTGCTAGAAGAGTTCCAAAAGGGTGCAGGGCATTACTTGACGAGAGACAACGATCGCAGGATTAAGTTTCTAACCTCTTAATATCACACAATGAAGGTTAAACTCCAACATGAGTTTTGAAGGGGACAAACTTTATTCAAGTCATAGCAGTAGGTAAAGGTCTATGGCCAGAGGAATAAGAATGAGGGGTCCCCTTAGCACAAAACATGGCCGTCCATGGCCATCTCCCATCTGGGGTAGCTGAAGCGTGGCCTGAGCGCACACAGCTTTACCACATCCCTCTGAGGTAGGAAAGGACATGGGAGGATTCTAAGATGATGCTGAGCCAAAGTCTAGGGAGCCCTCAAAGGAGATAAGTGTGGTCACCCTGACACCGGCTGGACAACCTGTGTAGTGGCAGGGGTGTCCAACTTGAGTGTCAAGTTTGGAGGACCACCAGCACTACAGTGGGAACACGAATAGAAAGAATCCCCGCATGGCTCATGAGTGGCCAAGTCCAAGGCTAAGCCTACCACAGACTGTTGGTAGCCCAAGCTGCATCGGTTGTCCTTGAGGTTTTGTGAGAGTCACCCAGAATCAGGGTGTCGGTGCCCTTTTGTTTGCAGGACCTCATGTGATTCTGCCCATGGTGGGAGCCACCTTCCTGGAAGCAGGGCTGTGAATGACCCCACAGGGAGACTTTCACAAGGAGAAGGTCAAGTAGTGCCCCAAAAGGGAGGAACCCTGGCTGGGCCCGTGAGACTCCTGACCTACCTCAGGCAGGTGAGGTACTTAGAAGATTTCCGTCAAGGTGCTCCAAAGCAAGGTGGGTCCAGAAGTCAAGGCTGGGGCAGAGACTCATCTTCTCAATCTCTGATGATCTTGGAGCCAGTGAATAGCAGGAACCAGTTTGAAAGATCAGAGGCTAACTAAAGACCGGAGGCTAAACTCTCATTTTCTTCTGGCATCCAGGGAAGCCCAGAAACCCCAGAAATTTCCGTGCATGGCCTGGAGGTGGAGGGAGCTCCCCCTGTTCTGAACTTCTCCTATCTATTAACAGCAAAGAGGACACGTGGAAACTAAGTGGGTGAGTCCCCACTCAACTGCTGGCTGGGATCAGGAATGAGGTGGAGACCAGGGAGATTGATCAGCAAGGAATAGTAGCACCTGTCCTGCCTAGGTTACCAGCTGACATCTTCCTAGGATGGTCCTCTTGCACTCAGAACCAGAGGGGACATGTATGTGCCTGTGTTCAAGGGCCAGTGTTTATTCAGCATTTGTTATGTGACAGCCACTGTGCCAAGCACTGACGTGACTTCATTTAATTCTCCAAATACCCCTACCACTAGCCTTATTTTACAGATAAGAAACTGGGCCCAGAGAATTGAAGTAACTTCCCCCAAAGTCACACAGCTAATACATGATGTTGTAAGGATCAGAATACGGCTTTGTCTGTTCCTTATTTCTTGTTTAATTACGCAAGTTTGTTCTGTTTTGCTTGTTTTATAAAACACATAAAAAGTAAACATCTTCAATCCTTTAGAGTACCAGAAACCAACTATATTTGGGATATAGTTTCAGAAGACAATGTATACATAGAAGGGAAGAAAAGAAACGGAGAAGCCAAGAGAAGGTAGGGAGAATTGAGTTGTGATAGAGGGTTGTGATTTTGGAGGGATGATCTTGGGAATATTAATAAGAACAAAATAAGATGTCTGTTTCTCTAAGGGAGAATTTCCATGGAAAAACAGACGTTCCCTGGGTGCCTCAACTCAGGCTCCAGACGTTCATGGACGGTGGCTTGGTGGCATGGTCCCCCCTTCCCCTTTCTCTCCATCCTTTTCTCCCTCCTTCACTTCTGTCTTCCCATCTGGGACATATTCTCTTATAAAACAAACCAGCTGGCTTACTTCTCCACTTCTCTATCTTACTTGTGACCACAAACATCACAAGAAGAAAGTCAGGCTCTGAGCAAGTTACTCAAGAGCCTTTCTCTAAAATTCTTGTTTAGCTTTGTCCTAAGATATTGCCTTAGGCCATTGTGAAGGGCAAATGAGGTCCTGTTATCATACAAGCTACATCTGGAAGGGATGTTTATTATTCTTTTCCTATACAATAATATGAAAATGGGTGTTGTCCCAAGATCATTGTTTTCCAAAGTATCATGAAAGATTTATAGAATGGGAAGAGAAACTAGAGTATTTATTCTGTTTTGTTACATACTTGCATACTTTAATTTGCATTTGGTAAAACACATATAGTTACTATGTTGAGAGGAAAACAACTTTTTCTCTACACTCTTAGATGAAGTACCCAAGAGTCTGTGAATTAAAAAGACAAAAATTCTCAGGGGAGAATGTTGATTTATGTACACAGTACACATATATACATGGGAGCACTCAGTGATCACTCATTCAAAGAGGTGGCTAGAATTTTAGGGTTATGTAACTAATTTCATAGGGAAAGGAAGGGAGGGAAAAGTCTTCTATGGAAAAAATAAATAAGTTTCTTGGGGAAAGACAAAATAATTTTTAGGAGGGCAAATGAGTGATAAGAATTGTTGTGATAATGCTTATTTTCCCAGATATGAGAGGTCTTTCCATATCCTTTAGGGTAACAATAATCCTCAGAGAAGGGACTTGAGTTTCATTTGCACTCTCCCTTCTGGAAAGAGATCCATCCCAAACAGGAAATTTATTTTCATCTTATTTTCCAGAAATTGCTACTTTCTATCAGATAAGGGAAGCGCTGAGAAAGATTCCTCCTGCTTTCATTGAATCTCCAATATCTTCTGCTTAAAATATTCATGTCAATTGTGGGGTTCTGAATGGCCCCCAAATATGTCAAGAGATGAAATGATAAAATATGTATTAATTTTAAAGATATGTTAACTATGCCAGGCCTGGTGATGCACACCTGTAATCCCAGCAGCTCTGGAAGCTGAGGTAGGAGGATCATGAGTTCAAAGCCAGCCTCAGCAACTTAGTGAGGTCCTAAACAACTCAGCGAGACCCCATCTCTAAATAAAATGTTAAAAGAACTGGGAATGTGGCTCTGTGGTTAAGTGTCCCCTGGCTTAATTTCTGGGAAAGGATGGAAGGATGGAAGATGGAAGGATGGAAGGAAGGAAGGAAGGAGGGAGGGAGGGAGGGAGGGAGGGAGGGGGGAGGAAGGAAGGGAGGGAAAGAAAGAGAGCAAGGAAGAAAGATTCACTAAATGTTGACTAAGTGCTAGTGCAAGGACACAGCAATGTCAAAGTCATGATATTGGTTCACAAGTTACCAAGTGAGAGATGGCATCTCCAGCCTGTCCTGAAAATGCATGGACAGAACAATTTGCTGAAATACCTTCACTGGCTGCTGGGGCTGCATGAGGTGTATGTTAATTTATGCATCTTATTGCAGCAGATATGGAAGCTGAGCTCTCTCCCTTGCTCTTAGAGGGAAAAGGCAATTACAGTGCTTCCCTCTGACCAGAGAAGGCCCTAGGACTCCTCCTTTCACATCCTACCCATCTCTCAATACTTACTGTTTTCAGTGTCCTGCCTCTGAGCTCCCAATCCTTATTTGATTGTTGAGATGCTCCAGCCCTGAGCCTTGGATTTTGTATATTCCCCACAGAGGGTTACAGGTCTATTTTCCTACTTAGATGGAAAACTCTCGGGGACAAGATCTGGTCTTTATTCTTCATGGCCACTCCCTCTGTGCTGCATCTAATCTAATACACGCTCTCTGCACATACTTTTTGATCAAATAGTTGCAGAAGGCCTGTCAAATAGAATTTGGGCTGGATGCATTTGGAGATTCTGATTTCCACTCAAGTATGAAAACCACTGAAGAGATAGAGTCTGCTTTATCTAAGCCAGCCACAACTGGGTGATGGCAAAGCTGTGACAGATCCAGGATTTGCCAAGGGAGTCTTTGCAAACATTTCAATGGTGTGAACCATGAACATCCTCCTTTTCTTTCCAGCTAATTATGGAAGTGCTGTCTACTCTTTGATGATATATTGAAAGTGATTGTAGCTTTGGACTTCATTAAGCTCTTTCTAACCAGTTCATGTTGTCCAGGGATGACATGTTATGCTTCTAAACTGTGTCACCACAGCTGGGTATAACAAGCAATGCTACTAGCTCCAGCCTTGATGGTGACATCTTGGTTGTTTCATCAAAAGAAATCAGAGAGCATTCAATCTTTAATCCTAAAACTCACACGTGTCTTTGAAACGCAACTATCATATCACAACTCGATATTTATTTCTAAGTTTCCTCTTTTCCTTTTGTTGCTTCTAGAATTTTGCTGACAAGTTTGAGATTTCTTAAAACACAAAAACTATAGCAATAGGACTTCCAACCCATTATAAAAACATATTAAAACCCCACACATACCGAAAGCTTTTTATCTTACTCTGGTTTATACAGAAAATTGATCATCTTCCAAACAGTAGGAAAAATTTCTTCATCGATTTATAATGTCTTTACCCTGTGCATTTTTGGGAAAATTTGCAAGTTTTATGATTGACTTAAGGCTGCAAAAATACTTTTCAGGTGAAACATAGGCATACTAATCAAATACCAAACATCCCATAATTTGACATTTGGAGAAAAAAATATTTAAGCTTATGAGAGATATTAGAAAAGCCACTACCTGTCACTAGACAGTTTTTTCCCCTCTTCCAATCTAGCATTTCCAGACAGTATTCCTAACAAATTGCACTGCCTTACATTTTCCTAGGTTTTTGTGATTTCTAAAGGACTTGCACTTGTCTTATGTTTATGCCTCACATATGGGTATCAAGGTCCTAGTTTGCCCAAGGCTGTCTTAGTTTTAGCACTGAAAGTTTTGGGTCCCAGGAAGCCCATCAGGCCTGGAAAAATTGAGACCATCGGCCACTGTAGAAAAGTAATATATAAATTAGGGAGAAATTAGGGTTGGGGCCCATTGGACAGATAAAGAAAATGAAGACAAGTTGCAGAACTCCCCAAGGTCACAGCATAGATCTTCTCACTCTGGTCAAGTTCTCCACACTAAAGTCAATACTTTCATCTTCAAGTGGGTTTGTGGACTCTGAGCTCTCTGCAGCATGGATTTTATCTTACTCATCTTTGTGCTTCTACCTCTGGGACAGCTCCAGGGTCTGTGTGTGGAAGGGATCAGAGACACTGGGGATAATTAGGCCTCTTTCACCTATGTCCTGTGGTATGATTCACCCAGATCCATGCTAAACACTCCAGGGGGTGGGGGTGGGGAACACCCAGACAAAGAGAAGGACGTTCAGCCAGTTGGGACCTCATCTCACCCCTCTTACCAGTCCAGCTCCTACATTTCCACAGGGTTATCATCACCATAACGTGGATGCTGATTTTAATTCTCCATGTGAAATATGTCATATCCAGCCATCTGCATCTTGAGAATTTCTCTCACATCACACCCACATGTCCATCCTTGTGGCTGAAGTTCTGGTCCAAGTTCTCATTGCCCACCCTCCCTGCACGTCTTCCTACCTTCATGTGCTCTCTTGCCGCAGTCTGGCTGGGCACAATTCAGGAGCCACTTATCAAAAGAAATGAACTTTATTTTTAGTACCACACAGGCCAAACAAAACAGCTCCTCAGGAAAAACCCTCAGAGCCCAACTGCCACCACCGGCTTCTCACAAGCCTCTCCCTCCAAACCACAAGCCTCTCCACCTCCCACAATCCTCCTGCTCTTGAGGCCGATTGGCATGGGCGGAGCCAAAAAAGTCCCCCAATGAGCAGCTCCGTGGTCTGAAAGGGCGGGGAAACAGCCCAATGAGCATCACCGCAGAGGAGCCAATCAGCTAGATGTTGCTGGGGCCGCTGTGAGCCAATCATCAGCTTTGCAGTCTGAAGGGCAGGGAAACAGCCCAATGAGCATCACCGCAGAGGAGCCAATCAGCTAGATGTTGCTGGGGCCGCTGTGAGCCAATCATCAGCCAGCAGCTGGAAGTTTGCTGGCAGCTGGAAGTTTGCTGGGGCCCCTTCAGCTGTGGCTCTCAACACTCTCTATCCCCTGCATAACTCCAGACCCTCTTTTTCAAAACCCACATCCCTTATGTTCCTCTCATTCATGAACTCACAATGGCTCCCAACTGCTCTAACAGGTGGAAATTCCCTAAATATCATCTCCCTACCCAATCTTACTTCCTTCTCTTCCTGAAGTAAGATTTTCATGTAGATTAAGCCTCTGACAATCAGGACTCTTATACTGCCTGTACGTTTGAAGTACTTGTGAAGCATCAGGCGGATATTTGGAACAGTATAGAGAAAACACAGGAAGCAGATCCTGCGCCCCAGGGCCCCTGGCTTCTGAGTGGTGGGTAGATGATACCATCTGAGCACATATGCTCACCTGTGTAACGTCTACACCACAGTTCACAAAGAAGTGGCCCTTGACCTGAACTCAATTTTCATTAGGCCTCAATGAATTTTTTTAATTGACATAGTTTTCAATATTTTCAAATATGGTCTTTCATATTAAAACTACATTTCCAGCTTCTCTTGAGAAGGTCTTAGATTTAGCTACTGGACACTAATCTCCACTCCCAGCAATGAGCAGGGGTTGGTTTGCACAACAGGCTTCTTAATTTGTGCCCTTTGTATAAAGAATGGGGGAAGCAGTGTAGATAAAAGAGGAAGAAACCAGGAAAGGAAGAGAGAGGGAAGGAGAAGAACAGGAAACAGACCCAAGAAGGGTGGGTGACCCAGGCAGGCCTAGCTGTAGCAGGAGGGTCCGCTCTCACAGCTTCATGATGACCTTCCCCATGGTACCCCTTCATACCATGAAGAAATCCTGCATAGGACCAAGAATGTGAAGGAAAGAATCCGGTGTCTTAGTTGGGCCTAGAGTGAAACTCACTAAAAGACAAAAAGAAAGATCAAGATGGTGTCCAAGGTGACATTGAAGCAGAGTCAAAGTCTGAGCACCTGGGACAGCAGAGCTGTCTTGAAACACGCTCCCTTTCCTTCCTCTGTCCCCACCAGGTGAAAGCTTCAGGCCTGTCAGGCACTGATTTGCATATCAGCCCTGCCTTCAACAGTTCCCTCTGTCCTTTATTCTGGTGCATTCCATTTCCTCAATGTCAAAACTAGGACCTTTGCACCAGACGCTGTTTTTTGTTTTTTGTTTTTTTGTTTTTTGTTTTTATCACCTGCTGGCCTAAAAATCAAATCTGTTCAGATAAGGGCAAAATTCAGACCTGCAATGGAAACTGCCACACTGTCTAATTTTCACTTAGGTGCCTCCCCAATGTATCCGTAGTATCCCTTCCTGGGAAGCCGCCTTCTGAGCATCCCGGCTGCGGTGATACCCATGTATCCAGTGGAATATTTCAAGAAGCTCATGCCCTCCCGATCTAGGCTTTCTGTGATGGCTCAGCCTGTTTGGAAATTCCAGAAAAGAGTCAAGAGGGCAAGCGATGGGGACTCCAGACTGTACAGGTGCAACAAGCCGATGCTATCGGACACGCCAAGAGTGAAGAGGTAAAATAAATCCTGCTTCCAGATGAAGTGGAAGGCAAGTGGGCTCTCTAACTCCTGCTCCTCCGCACCAGGCCTTCATTAAATAAACCTCCAGGGGATGATGGATTGCACAAGCAGGACTGCAAACTGAATGTGCTACCCACTACTCTAGATAAACAGAGTCTGCATCACCTATTTTACCCTCTAGATTTTATGGTTTCCCCCATTTTGGATGGCTTCTGACAAGCTCTCTTATTAGCCTAAGAGGAGTAATTTTGATAAACAAGTAAATATTGTTAGATCCTTTTGGGCCACTTGCCTAAAATTGGGATTCACTGGTCCATGTTCCCGCGGAGACGGGAAACGCTGACTGTTGTAATCTACATGTAATAGGTATTATGAGATATAAGAAAAATAGCTCAGGCTGCAGTTGAGTCAGTTTAGGACAGATCATTATAAAATTCCATTATCACTGCTACAAGTTGGACTATTTGTCATCACAGAAGAGATGACAAGCTCAGAAATACTACATTTGTTATTATCAGATGATAAATGATATTCCATTAAAGCCGCAATACATCATCGGCAAAGCTGCGAAGGAGATATCAAACCTATCAGGACTTGACTTATAATTTAATTTTCAAAAGCTGTCAACTAAAATTCCAAAGGCTAAGCATTTTCATTTTTAAAGTTCATCTTATTTATTTTCCTCATCTGTTAGTCTAATTTTGGTGATATGGCAAAAATAACTGATTATGTGCAATGTATAATTCTCTTCTTTTGATTAGGTAATATATCAGGTGTCACTTAGGTATTAAAAATTAAATGACAGATAATAAAACAAGAGAGCCCCATAAAAGACACCTTATTTTGATTTACTCGCATTTTGAAATATAACAGTAAAGGACAGGTCAATATTTGTTAAACACATACACATGCTACATAAAAGCATATTTACCCATTATTAATACGCTTTCATGACATCTTCAAGGAAGCTCAACATGCTTTTCCATTTGGTGTTTATGAAATCTTTTCACACATGAACAACTATTTTTTAGCTCATTCTATAAATCACAATCACATATTCCTTCTATGTGTGCAAGTTCTTCTGTCTTTCCTGTTATTATCATTATTACCAACATTAAGCTCTCAAATGCTGGCTGAGACAGGAACAACTCTTATCTGTTTCTATTGGCGCAAACATAAAGACATATTCTTTTAACTTATACGTGTCCTGTTCACACCCATAGATTTGCAGATATATTATGAAGTATTTGTGGATCTCCTGATACCAGCTACATGAATAGAATGAGCAAATTTGAGTGCTGTCAGGCATCTTTGAGATCATCTTACGGCTCAGAGAAGGGAAGAAACTAGCCCAAATTCACACAGCAATAGAATAAAAATGATGGGAGAAGTTATAATCCTCAACACCTGTTCTAATTTCTTTGGTATAACATCTGCTTTATATATTTATTTGGTATAACACTTGCTTATTTACAGTGTCTTATAAGAAATGGGACTCTTATTGCTTAATATTTGGCTGAGGGTTTGACTAATATTTGATGCATTTTTATCTGTATGTAATATTTTGAGTATATATAATATATATGCTCAAATGCATGCTAATATTTATTAATGGAACAGACATACTGATGGGAGGATGCGTTGGATGGAGGGAGGAGTGGATAGATGGATAATGGCCTTGTTCTCTAGTCCTTTATCTGGAGTTCTGGTTTATGTAAATAAAACCTCCAGAGCCCAACTGAATCCCACCTTTTGAAAACACAAGATGTAAGCGGAACCCATGATTGTGCCCACTGTGGCTCAGGCCTTGCAAAGCATTCCCAGGTACCCAAGAAAAGCAAGGGGGTCTCTGCCCAACATTGAGCTGATCCCGTATACAACTTTAAACCAGCCAGGGTCATGAAGGGGCTGGTGTTCTGAGGCACTTTCCATTTCTTGGGGGTAGCAAGGCCATCCCTGCCTGAGTAGGTAAAGCTATAGTTACACTCACTGGCCTGACAGACACGGGGGGGACCCCAACCCTCTGTGAGACTGCGCTGTTCAAGCAATATGAGAAAGTGGGTAGGAGGGGTAGTCTTCCAAATCCCAAATAAACTCAATTCAGAGGACCATTGCTCCTCCTCCCCCATCCCCCCTCATCCCCTCCTCCTCTTCTTGGGGTAAAATATGCATGATGTAAAAATTTACCATTTTAACCAATTTTAAGAATTCAGTGGCATTCATTACATTCTAAATGTTGTGCATTTAATTATTTCTAAATTTTTTCCACACCTCAAACAGAAATTCTGTACCCATTGAGCAGTAACTCCCCATTCCCCCACCCTCCAAGCCCTGGTGGCCTCTAAGTCATTCTCTGTCTCAATGAATGGGATATTTTGTATAGGCGGGAATCATACAATATCTGTCTTTATGTTCAAAGGACTGTCCCTTTAACTATAAAGGCTTTATGTGTGTGTGTGTATATTTGTATGTATGAATGTTTATATATATACACATTATATACATATGTAAATTTGTCACAGATATATAAAGTGATATGTGAATCTACTATAAAAAAATAAAAGTCCCAACCTTGCCTCGCCCCCTCCCTCTACCACATCCCCATTTTCCAAATCAGCCACAGGTGACAGTGTGCGGTGTGTCCCTCCCTGTGTTTTTCTAGGAGTGAGCTCTTCCATTACACAGTGACATCTAGAACAAGCCCTGGAATCAGAGTACCTGAATGTGTGTGTCCCTGGGAAAGTTATTCAAGCTCCCTAAGTCTCAGTTTCTGCATTTGTGCAATGCATGGGTCGCATCAGTCTCTAGAATTGCAACCCTGAAAGGAGATGAGGGTGTTGGGACCCTCAGCACAGCACCCGGCAAAAGGGTCCTAATTCCTCAAATGGTTGCTGTGCATCACATAGAGCTTTAGTTTTGAAAAGAAAAAAAAAAAAAGGATCCCATTAGTCAGGTTTTTCTACAGCTTGCTTTTCAAAGTTCCTTCCCTATTAGCACACAAACACACTCAGCTCATCCTCCTTAATTGTTACAAAGTGTTAAAGAACCACAGCTTGTTCACAAGTGTGTCCTTCTTTTCATTTTATTTTATGAAAGTCGTGGAGCTTACCGTTCTGGAGCCAGCACTGATTCTAGATGCTCAGCACAACCAGGGCCCCAAAAGGAAGGAGAGCAAGAAGAGGGGTCATTTAATGAACCCTAGTCCCTGTTCCCAGCATTGTGTTTGTGGCTGTATGTGTCTTGATCCTGGTCCCCATTACCCTGGAATTGACCTCAGGGTAGATGGTCCTGTCTCCTACCTACAGAGAACCAGTTCTTGGAGCTCTGGAGAGTTCCACATTCCAAGAGTCATTCACCAGACCATGGACTGGACCTCCGCGGGTCTTGGATTGCTTGTTCCCTTTTGTCAAGTTTTGGTCCAAGGAGTGGAGAAGAGAATGGAGGGAAGATGGCTGGAGAAGGAATTTGAGGCTGCACACGGTGGCCTGTGCCTGTCATCCCAGTGGCTCGGGAGGTTGAGGCAGGAGGGATCATGAGTTCGAAGCCAGCCTCAGCAATGGCAAGGCACTAAGCAACTCGGTGAGACCCTGTCTCTAAATAAAATACAAAATAGGGCTGTGATGTGGTTGAGTAGTTGAGTGCCCCTGAATTCAATTCCTGGTATCAAAAAAAAAAAAAAAAAAAAAAAAAGGAGAGAGAGAGAGAAAGAATAGGAACTTGAGCCATGTGCATGGAGAGATGCCCAATGGGAAAGAGGTCAGGACTTCTCAAAGCCTGTTCCAAAAGACAGATGGGAGAGGATGTATTTCTTCCTCTGGTTTATCTTCCAGTTTCAGGGGTGAAGCTTGGAAGCAGAATATTTTCCTTTTAAGTGAGTGAGATCTTACCACAAACACAACAAATAGAAGCACAGATGAAGGGCCAGGTGCTCGTCAAAGCCACTGGCTCTCTTCCCAGGCCTCTGTGTAGAACAAAGGGCAGGTCCCAACCCCTCTGCTGAGAGACTGCAGTTTCCCAACACTCTAGGCAGGAAGCTGCTCTCTGAATACAAAGAAGGTGAAGCAGGACAGTCCAGTGGCTACAGTGTCCCGGGAAGTGTCCATCTAGAAAGGGAGAGAATCTTCCCATCTACAGGGAGTCTTCACAACCAGGATCCAGGGCCTGCCCCCAGAGAGCAGCTCTCAGAACCAGGTCAGCTGGGTGTTGTCCAGACATTTCAGGACTGGCATTTCAGAATGTAGATATTGATATCTAAATTCAAACCCCTAACATGTAATCCAGTTGCATTGGCCAGACTTATGAGTTTAAAGGCTTTGTCTGTTTCCAATCAAAGTCTAGTGAACAAAGGCACTCTCAGTACTCTGCAATACTTTGTTGGAATATTCCCAGGCTAGAAAAGGGAATTTTTCCAGAAGCCCCTTCTCAAGAGGATTTTGTTGTTGTTGTTTGTTTTGTTTTGTTTTTAATTTCCTAGAACTCCATTTAGGCTCTTATGTCTTAAAAGCTGTTCCTGGTCTTCCCAGCCATAGTTAAGGCCCACAAATTCCAGGATATCTTCATATCAGTCCACAGATCTCTTTTGAGCACTTCCTGCAAGAGCTGTGTCCTGGGCAGGTTCTTGGGGACATCTACCCTTGCTCCATGGTTTTAGTTGTGTTAGAGAGCAGGTGCCATGGGAATAGTGACAGTTTATCTTTTCCTTCTATATCTATTTCTCTTCCCAGAGTCATCCTAAGTGCATAGATGGGGCTCAGGAAATATCTGTGGGTGGTGAGCTAGAGTCAAAAATAACAGAAAAAAATATATATATATTCTCCCCTTGGAAGAAGGAGAACTTTGCCCACTTTCCTTTTCTTTCTTCACTCAATAATGAAGTCCTTCGGCAAATGATCTATCTTTGCATAGGACTCCCAATCCAGCAATGGTAGTTTCGAGAGAGGATTATCCTTTATATGAGCATTATTGGATTTGTTTCCATTCTTATAATCCATGACTTAAAACAGGATATTTTAGTAAAATTTTATAAGTCTATATCTACACAGAGCCTTTTGAAATAGCAAACTTGGAAGCTAGCAAATTTGAGATAAGACAAAAGAAGCAGGGAGAGAATTGAGCAGTCTAAAGTCATATTTACCAAATTTAATTGGAGTTCCTTGTAAAAGGAAAGGTTTCAGTGGTCATATATCACCTAAGTCTTGGGAAATCATGATTAAAGGTTTTTTTTTTGGTATTTCTTCATTGCAAGATTGCTCAGGAGTGTCAATATTGCTAACAGCTTCTAAGAGGGGAAGCTAATATGTAGCATTCCCCCAAGCTTTGGGAAGCCCTCTTCACCTGAATCCATGCTCAATGGAATATCTCTGGGTCTAGTATCCTCCAAACCATACTTGTAGACCTCTACTCATTCATCCATCATTATGCATGTGGGCATGCATTGGATAGAAAGCCCTCCATTAGCCCAAATCTATCCTGACAGGAGAAATAATAGCTCCCCTCATTCCACTCTCACCTCTATCTCTGGAGAGTCCTCTATTGCAATAAAAATGTGTTCAGGAGACCTCTGTACAACAAAAGTACATCTTCTACTGTTTCTTTTGCAGATTGATCTTTATGATGGCATAATCCTATTCCTCAATCATCATTATGACAGCTAAATAGAGTAAATTCATTATTGTGAAGTCATTACATGATAGTCCAGTTAGCATAGAAGATGGTAGTTAAGCCTGCCCCAAATGAAACTGCTGCTCTGAAATCTCAAATGCAAGGATAACATGGGAGAAGGGGGTGGACGAGAATAAAGAGCAAATCAATAAGAAAAATTCTATGGTTTTTCCATTGAGTTTCAAGTAAGTTTGTGTTCCTATGATATTGCCAGGAACAAATTAAAAAATTATGATTTTAGGCTGAATTAATACAAAACGATATACAGAGATTAAATAACTTGTCAGGGATGCGGACAATATCTGGGCAACGTGAGGGGACTGTCCACTTTCTCTTGGCCAGAACACTGATGCAGTGTCCCGTCGTCAGTTATGGGTTCCATATTGTAAGAAGTTAAGTAGCAGTGACCAAAAAAGCAAAGGTAAAAGATCAAGAGTGTGGACAAGAGTAAGCTCTGTCCTATTTAGACAGGTGCAAGGTTGTCATGGGAGCTGCCTTCTGACCTTAGTGCTAAGGACAAGGTCAGTGGGTGGACGTCCTAGACAGATATTGACAGCACATAAAATCATCACTGACTGTCAGAACCTTCAGGAAATAAAATGAACCACTTCGTGCATGCATAAGCATCTCATCACAAGGGACATTTCAACAGAGGCGAGGTAACTCCACAGGCTCCTCATTTTAAATACATCTGAGCAGCAAATGAGGCCATCAGCTATGTGCTAAGGCCCAGTGCAAGACTTTTTCCAGGCCCTAGAACAAAGGCAGACAAACTGAAAATGCTCACCCTGGCTCTTCTTTGGCAGGGCAGGAAATTTGTCCCTGAATCCCCCTCTTCTTTTGTGCCCTGCATCAAAGGAGAGGGCTCTAAGTTTCTATCCCTGCTCGGAGGTTCCTTCGAGGCCATCTGATAGCCTTTTACCAGCCATAATGTCACATAATCAGGAAGTCCTTCCCCATCTTGGAACCCAGGTTTGCAACTCTGTGAAATGATGACGTTGAATGGACATGGCCTGAGATCTTCCTCAACTGCCATTTTAATGACTTATATAGACACACATGAATCAGAGATGGAGGGAACCTTAGGAATCCACTGCTTTAGCTAAAAGCATTTAACCCGAGGAATCCTCTGTTGAAAAATATACATGTTTCATCCATCCTTGGGTGATAGTACCAGAGTTCAGATTAATATTTTGGTACAAGACATGATTCAAGGAAATAGAACAAGGTTGAGAAAAGAAGGATGGAAGGACAGGTTGGGGCCTGCTGAGTTGGACAGTGCCCTGTGAGGAACAAAGGACAGGAAGGGCTCAGTGGGGGAACATTCCCCAGTGGTCCCAACAAGGTCTCCAAGTATACATGAGAGGGAGGGGACAGGAAAGGGGACATTCCCAGTGGCTTTCCTACAGGCAGCTACCTTCTATGATCACCATATCTTCTCTCATTGAGTTCCATTACCCGGTGCCATTACTGTTTGTGTTAAATGCTACTGTTTTTTCCAGGCCTCAGTTTCCCTAGCTGGACTAGACAGTCACTTGTGACCAGTTGCTACTCTCTATAAATCTTGGGTGTGATGTTGAAAGACAATCTGGAATTTAGAGTTCTAAAAGGGAGATGGCCAACTGGATTGTGTTTATTGGTTGGTCCATCTACTTGGATAAAGTAGCTCTGGGCTCCCTTCTCACCCTCTGCTGTTGAGTTGTCAGGGTCCCATTCATTCCCAGGGGTGTATCAGGAACTGACAAGCAAGTAGTTCCCAAACACACAGAGCACTCATAGATGGCTATTGGTCTTTGGGGGCCTGAACTCAGGGCTGGCTGGAAATGTCACGGGTAACACATCCATCAACAGAACTCTATAAGTGAGAAAAAGGGACTGATAGAAGATGCACCTTAGTTTCCTGGCCCTTTGGTGGTCTTCTTAGGGAGATATCATGGTGGGGTCCCAGTGGAATTGGGCTTACTCACACACAACAAAACCTTGCAAGGTCATACCCTTGATGGATTTTCTCCCTTCCCTATCTAGGCCTTCATATCCTCATGGTGCTCCTTGGGATCATCCCCCAAATACCCACATCCCTATAGGTTACTTTTAGAAAGATCACAGCCTCAGACACCCATTGAGCTCTATGTCTGCCCTATTGGCCTCTGCTGGGTGCAGCTACACTGCGAAGTCGTCTCCTTCCATGGGACTTCCGTGGGAAACAATGGTAGGGCCCAAACGGAAGTTGCTGTTGAAAACCATAGCCCTGGGCACGACGTTCATTCCCCCACCCCGTCTCGTGCATTCATCTCTGTCTTCTTTTTCAAATTTGATTTTAAATATTTACAGCATCATACATCTTCCCCACCAGATATTACTAATGAACTGTTATTGTCTGCAAAACCTACCAGATGAGTGATGGCCAACTTAAAAAGAGCATCAATGTTTTATTCGGAAAATAGAAGCTGGAAACAGAAAATGCTTGCACATTTTCAGGCCTTTCATCATTATTGTTGATCCTCCGGTAGAGAGGAAGCACTCTGGCAATTAGCAAAATCAAACCCAAGTGAAGATTTTACATGGCAGCGGTAAAAATCACATAAATATGTAAGTGTTTACATACGTTGAAATCAATAAGTAGGGCACGTTGCAAGAAACTGTGACATTTTCAACGTTCAGATTTCAAGCAAAAAGTGGAATGTGAAATGTCATTCCTGAAGGTGAGAATCTCATTGATAAAGAAGGAACAGCATGTATAGGACTGTCTTGCCAGAGACAAGACCGTGCCTCTGTCATTTCATATCTCTGGGTTGAGGTGCATGGGCATTGACACCAATATCCTAGAGTTGATTGGCTTCCCACCCCCCAGCTGCCCTGTCTTTCTTTGATCTCTTCTTGTTCACAACCCCCAACTGGAGGCTCTCCTTCTGATTCTTGCAGGCAGCCCAGTTGGCAGGCAGCATGGGGCCTCATGGAAAGAGGATCTGGGAGCCACACAAATCACAATTCAGAGCTCAGCGGGCCTTATCAGCCGTGTGACCTGGGCACAGCAGTGACTCTCTCTGAACCTCATTTTTTTTTTCATCTTTTAAGGAGAAAAAGAATACCTAAGGTGATTCAGGCAGCATACTCACAATGGAGCCTGAGAACCTCGAAAGTCCTCAGTGCTGGGAACCCTTCTCCACCCAGTGGCACAATCCGTACCTGCAAAAATGCTCTCTGGTTATGGGAGCGCCTGCATCTTTGTTTAATGTTATTTATTTATTTGTCTATCTGTGTATTTATGTATTTAATTTACTTATTTATTTATTTTGTCAGGCTGGGATTGAATCCAGGGCAACATGCATGCTGGGCAACCACTGAGCTATTCCCCCAGCCCAGAACCTAAAGTTTTAAATGTTTTACCTTTTCAGCTTCTCCAGAGACCCTTCTGCTAAGCTGGAATCAGGCAAAGTGGAGAAAATGCTGAGAAAATGAACTAGTGGAAAAATACCAGGCTGGGAGTCAAGCACCTGGGTTCCCTCCTAGACCCACTACAGGTGGCCCTTGAGATACAAGGGTCTTTAAGAAAGTAGACTTGGCCTAGAAGCCCTGGTCTGGAAACTTGGCTTTACTACTCTCTTACCTGCATATCCTTTCTAGGCCTCAGTTTCCTCATCTGTAAACTAGTGGTGTAAGTCTGTTGTAAGAGTTTTATGAACTAAGCATGGGGTAGTGTTCTGACTCACAGAGAACGAGCAGGAAATGCCCGTTGCTCTCATGCTTAAGCCTTAGTGTTGTCTGCAAAACAGGATGATCTCCGCTTGCTCTGCCCACCTCCCGGGCCTACAGAGAAACTCTTCGTAAGATGATATCATATTGCAGCCTCCAAACCCCATATTCTTGCTGTTTCAGCACCAGATTCTGGGTGAGCCATCTGAAAGGATGCTTCAAATTGGCACTGTTCAGTCACAATGAAGACAAAAACGTTGAGTGGCTCTGTGTAACCTTGTCCAAGTTGAGATCATTGCCCATGTCAGAAAATGACCACCAACCACTGCCCCCCGTGAGCTGATGCCTCCCTCTTCTGTTCTGCTGCAATTTTCTGAAATAAGAGACTCAGTGCTTCCCAAAGGGACATCCTCAGGTAGGCTAGGGTCACAGCAAAGTAGAAACTGGGGAATCCCAGGAGAGGGACAACCCTCCAGGAAGGGATAGGAGAGGCAGATGGGGGATGTGCCCTTCCTTCCTGGTTAAGCTAATTTATAAAGCAGGTTAGATTCAGTTATCCGGCTTGGCGTGTGAGTGGCAGAATCATTTAATGACTTCTCCAGGAGGGATGGGTAAACCTCAGCATACACCTTGACCCTCAATGGCCTGACCGACCCCGAATCTAACTGGCTTTTGAGCATGTCAGGGGACATAAGAGGTTAGATGTTTGCTGACTGCTCTCAGCAACTGAGAGATTTTCCACCTTTCCCTGATCCCTTCTAGAGATGGTATAAGCACTTTTGAGAATGAAAACTTAATCATTTATCTCTGTGTCCGCTAAAACACAGAGCACAGTTTCGGGCACATTTGTATAAATCAAGTGTTTGTTAATTGAAGGGATTAATAAATAGGAGCCGGGTGCGGTGGCACATGTCTGAAATCCCAGCAGCCCAGGACGCTGAGGCAGGAGGATCGTGAGTTCAAAGCCAGCCTCAGTTACAGTGAGGTGCTAAACAATTCAGTGAGACCCTGTCTCTAAAAAAATATATATAAAACAGGACTGGGGATGGGGCTCAGTGGTTGAGTGCCCCTGAGTTCAATCCCTGGTACCTCCCCCTCACCATAAAAAAAGAAAAAAGAAACATATGGAGGAAGTATGGGAGGATAGGTGGATGATGGGTCTTGGGCTCTGTATATCATATACAGATGAAAAGAAATTACAATGAAAGTAGAGCACATGTCCTTGGGGGTATTTCTAGACACAATCATCCTGGATTGCAGATCATGTCCTTGGCTAACTGCAGTGAACCCTGCAATATTTTGCTTCAGAAAGAACAACTCTGTTGGAGCTCCAGAAACCCTCCACTTAGAGGCGCTGCCACACTCTTTCTAACCCATAGATCCATCTGGTTGCCAAGATTCAGAAATATAATCAGATGTGTGTATGGGCAGTGCGGGGCAGGGGGACAAGGGCACAGGATGAGTTGTGAATTCTTTTTTTTTTTTTTTTTTTTTTTTTTTTTTGGTACTGGGGATTGAACTCAGGGGCACTTGAACTCTGAGCCCATCCCCAGCCCAATTTAATATTTTAGAGACAGGGTTTCACTGAGTTGCTTAGTGTCTTACTTTTGCTGGCTTTAACTCATGATCCTCCTGTCTCAGCCTCCCAAGGCGCTGGGATTAACAGGCGTGCACCACCAAGCCTGGCGAGTTGTGAGTTCTCACTCTCCATTCCAAAACATGTGTCCCTTCTCTCCTGACCTGCCATCCTTATCACTATAGAAACAACGGGCCTCTATTTGATTTTCTGGCCAGGCAGGGGTCAGCAAAGCATGTTCCCCTTCAAAAATAGAAAATGGAGGAATGTTTGGGACTTGGAGGAGAGAACATTAAAAGGATGAAACTGGAGAGAGGGATTCTAGCCTCACATGACTTCCCTGTTCCTACTGAGTCTCCAGAAGACCTCAGAACCCCGTTTCCCTCTTTGCTATTCTCATCAAGTTTCGGTTCAGTTGATTTCCATTTGGTGCAAAGGACATTTGGTCATTATAAGCACAACTGTCCCTCTTCATGGGTATCATTCCCAGGATATTGGTGCTGTTCCTTCCTTTGGGAAAACATGAGTAAATTTATCCTCAAAGGTATTTCCCTTCCACACACCATTTGATCTAGCCCTTTCTTTAGAAGCAGTTGCTAAAACCTATTCTACAACTTCTCCCTTCTCAGGGAGCTGGGGAAATGAGTTTACTATCCAAGGATCTAGATTCCTGCAAAGAGAATTATGGAGGTGACCACTGGCATGTTTTCTCACGTGGGAGGTGCACCAGTCCTCTTGCAAATGGGTAACAAGCAGATAAAAGTCCACAGTGGGTCAGGAAGCCAAAGGTTCTCAGGGAGCAACACCATGAACCAGATACCAAGGTAAGTTGATATGAATTTTTTCACAACCCCTTTGGGGTCTAACTCCCATGGGTTCTACAAATCATCAGGGAAATTTTAACTGGGTGGCACTGCACATACAGTTAATTGAGTCATTTGTTCCCAGGATGTCAGCTTTTTGCTACTATTTCTATTCTGAACACTGACTCATACTGTTAATTTAAACTGTGTCTGTAACCGTGGAGATTTCATTACCTTTGGCATTCTTTTTTGTCCCAGAAAATCTAATTTCAGAACAGAGAGAGAAAAGTAAGAAATACTTCCATTCTTCTGCCCTCAAATCCTTCACATACACAAAAGTCTTGGGTCCAGTGGAAGGAATCCCCATTGGTACCATGTCCTACCTTGGTGTTTCATGAAGGAAGGACAGGTAGCTCCAGAGGGGAGATCTGTTGTGCGACTTCTGCCAAGAAAGCTGCTAGAAGAGGTGACTGTGTACCAGCCTTGACTCTGAGTCATGATGCACCACTGTGTAAGAAAAGAGAATCAAGCAATGCCTGTTAGGGCTGGCTTATCAGAGGCACCCATCTGCTTTGACATTCCAGAAAAATCACTTCATGTGAGCCTTTTCGTGAGTGCACTCTACAAAGCATTAGTTTACTCTTTGTTGATTCATTGAACAGATATTTACTGAACACTTGCATTGGTACATGGAGTGGCTAGATGCTTGAGAGGCTATCAATCATACTGGTTGAGGCTGACTATTGTCAGGGAAAAGGAGGTTGGTACCTCCCATGAGGAATTGCTTTGCCTCAAATCGCAAAACAGCATGCCCAACACTCCATGGACTGAAACCTCCAAATCTGAGCTAAAATGAACCTTCTGCCTTTATAGTTTATTACCTCTGGTGTTTTGTTACAGTAACAGAAAGCTGACTAAGAAAATTAACACAGCTCATAATAAAAGAGGAATGAAAATCAGAGTTCCAATTAGCAAAAAATGTCTAGAATGCAGGAATAGTTTTTAGAAAAAAGGCTTGTATCAACATTTACTCTCCAGCAAGAAAGAATTCAATCCTATCTGATAGAATCAGTATTTAAAAGGCAATTCTAAGTACTTCATCACCAAATCAAGGAAAGAATTTGCAGTGAAGAAAGAATTGTTCCACTACATCCACGCAAGGAAAAACATGAAGAAAATGTATTTTCTGTGTCATTTTTGTAGTGGTGGGAGAATTTTCTTCCCCCAAGATGCATTATGACAAACATGTCAGGTTTCTTATTAAGAAACCAAACCCAGGGCTGGGGTTGTGGCTCAGCAGTAGAGCACTCGCCTAGCATAGTTGAGGCATTGTGTTCAATCCTCAGCACCACATAAAAATAAACAAATAAAATAAAGTTATTTTTAAAAAAGAAACCAAAATAGAATAGTCAATATGATTGATGTATGTACATTCCATGTACGTATTATATATCAAAATGCATTCTACTGTCATGTATGACTAAAAATAAATAAATAAAAATTAAAAATAGAAGAAAGAAAATAAAAAGAAACCAAACAGGAAAGTAAAATCATTTTTTTCTGTTTGTCTTTGTGGGAAGTATTAAAAAAACACAGACTCCAGAATGAGAGCACCCTAGGTTTGAATCCCAGTTTCCCATTCTTTACCCAGGTGACTTTGAAAATATTGTTGAACTTCTCCATACCCCAATTCCCACAACTCATCTGTACATTCATAATACTGATACCCTTATCTCAGATAACTGTAAGAATTAGATGGAATGAATTCATGTGCTTGGGGATAGAGTAGGTGTCCATTAAAGGTTAACCTCTAGTTAGAGGGACTAATCTGATAGGACTGGACAGGGTTTTATTGTAGAATTCTGGGAGTGACGTCTATCCACTCACCTTGCCCTGTCATTCAAGGCATGATAAATACAAGGAACAGTGGCTAATTTGCACTATAAGTTCTGCATCAACCCCTCCCAGGTCATAGCTGAATTGTTTAGTCCAGAAAAGTAAATGAGGGCTCTTGCTACCTGTTTCCTCCTTTAACCTCAGGTGGCTAATAATCCCAGGGGAGGAGGGAAACAATAAGAGAGGACCTCCTGACTTGGAGGATGGCTCCTCCCACATGTTCCCCTCCACCAGGGTATGCAAGTGGAATATGGAGCCCTGTACCACCCTTTAGAGCGTGAGCCTATCCACCCGTAACACAAAGGCCTGTGATATTAACTAAGAAGACCTCCCAGTGAACTAACAGCTACACTAATTTCAAAGCACTGTTTAGTAATATTTCAAGATCCCTGTGAAAATTGTAATATCATGTGAAAATACCAAGGACTTCTGAAGGTGAAAAAAAATCACAGGTACCATTAATACTATTATAGTTTGTTATGCAGATTCATAATTGAAGATTAAAAGCAGAATAATTGAAGATAGCAGAGATATCCATCATTTTTTTTGACATTGAAGTTCATTGACTTACTCACTGAAATTCTTTTTTTTCATTTTTTAAAGGTTATAATTTTTTATTTCTTTCATACATGACAACAGTGGAATGCATTACATTATCATCCATTCACAGAACAATTTTTCATAACTATGTATATAAAGTATGTTCATGTCAAATTATGCCATTATACATGAGCTCTCTTATTGACTTTTTTTGCATTACA
The DNA here is from genome assembly GCF_964194105.1 of Spermophilus citellus. NCBI lineage: Eukaryota > Metazoa > Chordata > Mammalia > Rodentia > Sciuridae > Spermophilus > Spermophilus citellus. The sequence goes on from NC_138200.1 coordinate 38,673,046, forward strand.
ATTCTTAATACACCTTTATACCACAATTTATCTATCACATCTCTGTGTAAAGGTATGTTGACACCAAATTCACATCTTCATATATGTATTTTGTATAATGATGACTGCCTCCTTCCACCGTCCTCGCTATTCCCCTTCCCCCTCCCTTTTCCTCCCACCCCTATTCCCTATCTAGAGGTAATCTTTTTCCCATGCTCTCCCTCCCTACCCCACTTTGAGTCAACCCTCTTATATCAGAGAAAACATTTGGCATTTGTTTTTGTGGGATTGGGTATTTTCACTTAGCATAATCTTCTCTAATGCCATCCATTTCCCTGCAAATGCCATGATCTTATTCTTCTTTATTGCTGAGTAATATTCCATTGTATATAAATGCCACTATTTTTAATCCATTCATCCACTGAAGGACATCTAGGTTGGCTCCACAGTTTAGCTATTGTGAATTGTGCTGCTATAAACATTGATGTGGCTGTGTCCCTGTAGTATGCTGTTTTTAGGTCCTTTGGGTATAGTCCGAGAAGAGAAATAGCTGGGTCAAATGGTGGTTCCATTCCAAGCTTTCCAAGGAATCTCCATACTGCTTTTCAAATTGGCTGCACTAATTTGCAGTCCCACCAGCAGTGTATGAGTGTACTGTCCCCCACCCCCCGCATCCTCACCAGCACTTGTTGTTGTTTGTCTTCATAATGGCTGCCATTCTTACTGGAGTGAGATGGTATCTTAGAGTAGTTTTGATTTGCATTTCTCTGATTGCTAGAGATGATGAGCATTTTTTCATATATTTGTTGATTAATTGTATATCCTCTTCTGAGAAGTGTCTGTTCAGGTCCTTGGCCCATTTATTGATTGGATTATTTGTTTGTTTGGTGCTTATCTTGATGAGCTCTTTATATATCCTAGAGATTAGAGCTCTATCTGATGTGTGAGGGGGTAAAAATTTGTTCCCAGGATGTAGGCTCCCTGTTCACCTCGCAGATTATTCCTTTTGCTGAGGAAAAGCTTTTTAGTTTGAATCCATCCCATTTGTTGATTCTTGGTTTTAATTCTTGTGCTATAGATGTCTTATTACGGAATTTGGAGGCTAGCCCCACATGATGGAGATTAGGAACTACTTTTTCTTCTATTAGACACAGAGTCTCTGGTTTAATCCCTATATCCTTGATACATTTTGAGTTAACTTTTGTGCATGGTGAGAGATGGGGATTCAATTTCATTTTGTTGCATATGGATTTCCAGTTTTCCCAGCACCATTTGTTGAAGATCCTATCCTTTCGCCATTGCATGGTTTTAGCACCTTTGTCTAATATAAGATAATTGTAATTTTGTGGGTTAGTCTCTGTGTCCTCTATTCTGTACAATTGGTCTATCAGCCTGTTTTGGTGCCAGTACCATGCTGTTTTTGTTACTATTGCTCTGTAGTATAGTTTACGGTATAGTGATACCACCTGTTTCACTCTTCCTGCTTAGAATTGCTTTAGCTATTCTGGGTCTCTTATTTTTCCAGATGAATTTCATGACTGCTTTTTATATTTCTATGAGGAATGACTTTGGGATTTTGATTTGAATTGCACTGAACCTGTATAGTGCTTTTGGTAGTATGGTCATTTTAATAATATTAATTCTGTCTATCCATGAGCAAGGTAGATCTTTCCATCTTATAAGGTCTTATTCTATTTCTCTCTTTAGGGTTCTGTAGATTTCATTGTATAGATCTTTCACCTCTTTTGTTAAGTTGATTCCCAAGTATTTTATTTTTTTCTGAGGATATTGTGAATGGGGTAGTTTTCCTCATTTCTTTTTCAGAGGATTTGTCACTGATATACAGAAATGCCTTTGATTTATGGGTGTTGATTTTATATCCTGCCACTTTGCTGAATTCATTTACTAGTTCTAGAAGTTTCCTGGTGGAGTTTTTTTGGGTCTTCTAGGTATAGAATCATATCATCAGCAAATAGTGCTCGTTTAAGTTCTTCTTTTCCTATAGTCATTCCTTTAATTTCTTTCATCTATCTAATTGCTCTGGCCAGTGTTTCAAGAACTATGTTGAATAGAAGTGGTGAGAGAGGGCATCCCTGTCTTGTTCCAGATTTTAGAGGGAATGCCTTCAGTTTTTCTCCGTTTAGAATGATGTTGGCCTGAGGCTTAGTGTAGATAGCCTTTACAATGTTGAGATAAGTTCCTGTTATCCCTAGTTTTTCTAGTGTTTTGAATATAAAGGGGTGCTGTATTTTGTCAAATGCTTTTATCTGCATCTATTGATATGATCATATGGTTCTTATCTTTAAGTCTATTGATGTGGTGAATCACATTTATTGATTTCCATATGTTGAACTAACCTTGCATCCCTGGGATGAATCCCACTTGATCATGGTGCACAATCTTTTTGATATATTTTTGTATTTGATTTGCCAAAATTTTATTGAGGATATTTGCATCTATATTCATTAGAGGTATTGGTCTGAAGATTTCTTTCTTTGAGGTGTCTTTGTCTGGTTTTGGAATCAGGGTAATATTGGCCTCAGAGAATGAATTTGGAAGTACTCTCTCTTTTTATATTTCCTGAAATAGATTGAAGAATATTGGTATTAGTTCTTCTTTAAAGGTCTTGTAAAACTTGGCTGTATATCCATCTGGTCCTGGGCTTTTTTTTTTTTGGTTGGTAATATTTTGATGGCTTCTTCTATTTCCTCACTTGATATTGGTCTGTTTAAGTTGTGTATATCTTCCTGACTCAATCTGGGCAGGTCATATGACTTTAGGAATTTATTGATGCCTTCACTATCTTTTTTCTATTTTATTAGAGTATAAGGTTTCAAAATAATTTCTAATTATCTTCTGTATTTCTGTAGTGTCTGTTGTGATATTGCCTTTTTCATCCCATATGCTAGCAATTTGGGTTCTCCCTCTTCTTCTCTTTGTTGGCATGGCTAAGGATATGTCAATTTTATTTATTTTTTCAAAGAACCAACTTTCAGTTTTGTCAGTTTTTTCAATTGTTTCTTTTGTTTTGATTTCATAAATTTCAGCTCTAATTTTAATTATTTCTTGCCTTCTATGATTTTGCTGCTGATTTGTTCTTTTTCTAGGGATTTGAGCTGTAGTGTGAGGTCATTTATTTGTTGGCTTTTTCTTCTTTTAAGGAATGAACTCCATGCAATGAATTTTCCTCTTAGTACTGCTTTCATAGTGTCCCAGAGATTTCAATATATTGTGTCTGTGTTTTCATTTACCTCTAAGAATTTTTAAATTTTCTCCTTGATGTCTTCTATAACCCATTGTTCATTCAGTAGCATATTGTTTATTCTCCATGGGATGTAGGAATTTTTATTCCTTATTTTATTGTTGATTTCCAATTTCATTCCATTATGATCGGATAAAATGCATGGTAGTATCTCTACTCCTTTGTATTTGGTAAAAGATGGCCTGTGGCATAATATATGGTCTGTTTTTGAGAAGGATCCATGTGCTGCTGAGAAAAAAGTGTATCCGCTTGATGTTGGTTAATATATTCTGTATATGACAATTAAATCTAAGTTATTAAACATGTTATTGAGTTCTACAGTTTGTTTATTCAATTTTTGTTTGGAAGATCTGTCCAGGGTGAGAGAGGTGTGTTAAAATCATCCATGATTATTGTGTTGTGGTCTATTTGACTCTTGAGCTTAAGAATGGTTTGTTTGATGAACATAGCTGCACCATTGTTTGGGGCATATATATTAATGATTGTTATATCTTGTTGGTGTATGGTTCCCTTGAGCAGTATGTAGTGTCCTTCTTCATACATTTTGATCAACTTTAGCTTGAATCTACTTTTTTTGATATGAGTATGGACACCCCTGCTTGCTTCCAAGGTCCATGTGAGTGGTATGATTTTTCCCAACCTTTCACCTTCAGTCTGTGTATGTCTTTTCCTACCAAATGAGTCTCCTGTAGACAGCATAGTGTTGGATCTCTTTTTTTTAATACACTCTATTAGCCTATGTCTTTTGATTGGTGAGTTTAAGCCATTAATATTTAGGGTTACTATGAGATACGGTTTGTATTTCTAGACATATTTATTTATTTTTTATTTAACTTGATTTGTTTTTCCTCTTTGATTAGTTTTTCCTTTAGTATACTACCTCCCACTGTAGGTTTTCATTGTTATTTTTCATTTCCTCTTCATGTAATGTTTTGCCAAGGATGTTTTGAAGTACTGGTTTTCTAGCTGCAAATTCTTTTAACTTTTGTTTATCATGGAAGGTTTTTATTTCATCTTCAAACCTGAAGCTTAATTTTGCTGTCTACGGAGAGACTAGGGAAGATGGTGGCGGGAAGTGAGTAAGCCGCTCCGTGCTCCGCGCTACCGCGTCTGAAAAGATGAGGTAAAGATCATTAAAGGAGATCTGTCGACAAAAACCCAGCACCGTGTCAAGAAAGGGGCCTAGGTGGAGTGAATCCGCCATGACTCCAGCCAAGGTGGAGTGAGTCCATCATGACTTCAGCGTGAGCAGTAAGGCTGCAGCCCCAGCTGCCCGGCTCCCTCGGCCCCTTCTCCTTCTCCTCTCCGCCTTTCCGCTTTGCTTCTCCCCAGCTGTCTCTCCTCCCATGCTCAGTCCCTAAATCTAGATCTCAATTTCTTTCCCCCACCCTGCCCGCTCTCCCGCGTGTCCAGTACCCGGCCCGCGCGGCCCCGAGGTGCTGCCTCCCCTCCCCCAGCCCACACCCCCTCCCCGGGGGTCCCGAAGGCCACAGCTGAGCCGCCACCGCGCCGCCGCCACCGCCGCTGCCTCCTCCTCCTGCGGAGCACCATAGAGCAGACTCTTCACCGCGCGAGTGAGCTGCTGAGTTAAATGAAACAGCTGATAAGATGAGTGACAATTTAAAATCTAAGTGATCCAACATGGCGGCAGACGCGGAGAGATCAAGTCTCTAACCCCTTTAGCTGCGTGAGCATAGGGAGAAATAAACTGTCAAAATACTGTTCGCTCAGGACCACTAGGCATTGTTGAGCTGAAGGGGATCCCGGGCGAACAGTCTGCCCCTCTCAGAACACACCGAGCCCGGATTGGGCTGCATTCTAGTTCTGGTTTGCCTGGTTCTAGTGACTCAGCACTAATGATCCCACTGAAATAACTAGTCGGCCCACCTGAACTCACAGAGGTAAAAGCCAACTGAGCACGATAGTCAGACCCAGGGTATCCCTCTGCTGACAACAGAGGTCCCTTGCACCAGCTACCAGGGGAGTTGCTACCTGAGGGCAAACAAATTCGCTGGGGGTCCTCAGCCCCAAGCCCTACAAACTTAGGGTCTGAGGGAGGCAAACAGAAAGGGTTTGCCCAGGCATCCATGGAAACAGGGCTCCCAGGAGCAGCAGACCCAGCGTGTAGCCAGTATTGTGGCGAGCTTCACAGGTGAGCGGGGCCTGGCTTGAGGAACCACAAGAAAAGGCCCTAGGCACTCAGGATTGGAGACCCGCACAGTCTGGGAAGAAGAGCTGAGGAACAGTGATTGGTTCCCACCCATCAAGAAGAGAAGCCTGGCCCAGTTCCCACCTACTGGAAGAGAAGTTAATTGAGCTCTATGACTGCATTTATTATTATTAGTATTATTTTTTAATGATTATTATTGGTATTTTTTTAAATTTTATTTTCACTTTTTGTTGTTGATGTTGTTGTTGCTCTTCAACTTTCTTATTAATGGTTTCAATTTTTTTAATTCTTTTTATTATATTATTATTACTATTATTTTTTAAACTTTAATTTCCATTTGTTTATTATTATTATAATTTTTTTTTTGGTTTTAAATTTTTATTTTTTCGTTTACTCTTTCTTTTCACTTTTTTTCTTTTGTCTTTTCATTTCTCTTCAATTTTCTTATTCCCCCTTTCTTGAATTCTACCTGCCTACACTTACTCTCTTTAGTAAATTCTTCCCTTCCCTTCTAATATCTCTCCTCCCAAGCATCAAATAAATTTATAAGAGTAAACAGTAACTCAGCACTCAAACAGAACAAGAAGTATCATGAGCATAAAAAAGCAAGGAAGAAAAGGAGTACAAACAATGAAGGACAGCCTAAATATTCAGGAGGACCTGGAGTCATCAGAAAAATGGCCATATAAAGAACTCAAGGAACACCTTAGACAGATGGAAAGGAACCTTAAAGATCACATTGAAAATGAATTACATAAACAGATAAAAGAAGAAGTTAAGCATCTTTATCAGGAGATAGAGATTATTAAAAAAATCAAACAATAATTCTAGAAATGAAGGAAACGATAAACCAAATTAAAAACTCAATCGAGAGTATCACTAACAGAGTGGAGCAAGTAGAAGCCAGAACGTCAGATAATGAAGACAAAATATATCATCTTGAAAAGAGTCTAGCCAACTCAGATAGGCTGGTAAAAAATCACGAGAAAAACATCCAAGAGATTTGGGATAACTTAAAAAAACCAAACTTACGAGTCATCGGGATAGAGGAAGGCACAGAGATTCATGCCAAGGGAATGAGTAACTTGCTGAATGAAATAATTACAGAAAACTTTCCAGAAACAAAAAAGGAAACAGATAAATAAAAAAGGAAACAACAAATTGTACATGCATACAGGACACTGAGCACACAAAATCACAGTAGACCAACGCCAAGACACTTTGTTATGAAGATATCCAATATACAGAACAAAGAGAAAATATTAAAAGCTACAAGAGAAAAGAGGCAGATTACATTTAGGGGTAAACCAATAAGGTTAACAATGGATTTTTCATCACAGATGCTGAAAGCAAGAAGATCCTGGAACAACGTATTTCAAACACTGAAAGACAATGGATGCCAACCAAGAATTCTGTATCCAGCAAAATTAAGCTTCAGATATGACAATGAAATAAAAATATTTCACGATAAACAAAAGCTAAAAGAATTTGTAGCCAGAAAACCAGCATTGCAAAGCGTCTTGAGCAAAACTCTACACAAGGAAGAAATGAAAAACAATAACCAAAACCATCAGCAGGAAGTGCCTCGGTAAAGACAGAGGATGGGGGGAAAGCTAATCATGGAGAAACAAACTAAATTAGAAAAAAAAAAGAGATAAATAATCAAACATGGCAGGAAGTACAAACCATATATCAATAGTAACTCTAAACGTTAATGACTTAAACTCTCCAATAAAGCGACATAGGCTGGTAACATGGATTTAAAAAACAAATCCAACAATATGCTGCCTCCAGGAGACACATCTGATTGGAAAAGACATACACAGGCTCAAGGTAAAAGGTTGGGAAAAAATATACCACGTACACGGTCCTCGTAAGCAAGCAGGGGTGGCCATTCTCATATCGAATAAAATCAACTTCAAGACTAAGTTAATCAAAAGGGATAAGGAAGGACATTATATACTATTAAAAGGAACCATTCACTAACAAGACATAACAATTATCAATATTTATGCACCAAATAATGGCGCTGTGACGTTCATAAAACAAACTCTCCTCAAGTTCAAGAATCAAATAGACCACAACACAATAATCATGGGTGACTTCAACACACCTCTCTCACCATTGGACAGACCCTCCAAACAAAAGTTGAATAAAGAAACTATTGACCTCAATATCACAATCAATAACCTAGACTTAACTGACATATATGGAATATATCAACCATCATCAAGTGGATATACTTTTTTCTCAGCAGCACATGGAACCTTCTCAAAAATAGATCATATATTATGCCATAGGGCAACCCACAATAAATATAAAGGGGTAGAGATAATACCATGCACTTTATCAGATCATAATGGAATGAAACTGGAAATCAATGATAAAAGAAGGAAGGAAAAATCCTACATCACATGTACAATGAACAATATGTTACTGAATGATCAATGGGTTACAGAAGACATAAAGGAGGAAATCAAAAAATTCTTAGAGATAAATGAAAATACAGACACAACATATCGGAATCTATGGGACACAATGAAAGCAGTTTTAAGAGGGAAATTCATCGCCTGGAGGTCATTCCTCAAAAAAAGGAAAAAACAACAAATAAATGAGCTCACACTTCATCTCAAAGCCCTAGAAAAGGAAGAGCAAAACAACAGCAAATGTAGCAGAAGGCAAGAATTAACTAAAATCAGAGCTGAAATCAATGAAATTGAAACAAAAGAAACTATTGAAAAAATTAACAAAACAAACAGTTGGTTCTTTGAAAAAATAAATAAGATCAACAGACCCCTAGACATGCTAACGAAGAGAAGAAGAGAGAGAACTCAAATTACTAACATACAGGATGAAAAAGGCAATATTACAACAGATGCTTCAGAAATACAGAAGACAATTAGAAATTATTTTGAAAACCTATATTCCAATAAAATAGAAGATAGTGAAGACATCGATAAATTCCTTAAGTCATATGATTTGCCCAGACTGAGTCAGGAGGATACTCACAACTTAAACAGACCAATATCAATAGATGAAATAGAAGAAGCAATCAAAAGACTTCCAACCAAGAAAAACCCAGGACCGGATGGGTATACAGCGGAGTTTTACAAAGCCTTTAAAGAAGAATTAATACCAATACTTTTCAAGTTATTTTAGGAAATAGAAAAAGAGGGAGCTCTGCCAAATACATTCTATGAGGCCAACATCACCCTGATTCCGAAACCAGACAAAGACACCTCAAAGAAAGAAAACTACAGACCAATATCTCTGATGAACCTAGATGCAAAAATCCTCAATAAAATTCTGGTGAATCGGATACAAAGGCACATCAAAAAAATTGTGCACCATGATCAAGTAGGATTCATCCCTGGGATGCAAGGATGGTTCAATATACGGAAATCAATAAATGTTATTCACCACATCAATAGACTTAAAGATAAGAACCATATGATCATCTCGATAGACGCAGAAAAAGCATTTGACAAAGTACAGCATCCCTTTATGTTCAAAACATTAGAAAAACTAGGGATAACAGGAACTTACCTCGACATTGTAAAAGCTATCAATGCTAAGCCTCAGGCTAGCATCATTCTGAATGGAGAAAAATTGAAGGCATTCCCTCTAAAATCTGGAACAAGACAGGGATGCCCCCTATCACCACTTCTATTCAATATAGTTCTCGAAACACTGGCCAGAGCAATTAGACAGATGAAAGAAATTAAAGGCATAAAAATAGGGAAAGAAGAACTTAAATTATCACTATTTGCGGATGACATGATTCTATACCTAGAAGACCCAAAAGGGTCTACAAAAAAACTACTAGAACTAATAAATGAATTCAGCAAAGTGGCAGGATGTAAAATCAACACACATAAATCAAAGGCATTTCTGTATATCAGCGACAAAACTTCTGAAACGGAAATGAGGAAAAACACTCCATTCACAATATCCTCAAAAAAAATAAAATACTTGGGAATCAACCTAACAAAAGAGGTGAAAGACCTATACAATGAAAACTACAGAACCCTAAAGAGAGAAATAGAAGAGGATCTTAGAAGATGGAAAAATATACCTTGTTCATGGATAGGCAGAACTAACATCATCAAAATGGCGATATTACCAAAAGTTCTCTATAGGTTTAATGCAATGCCAATCAAAATCCCAATGGCATTTCTTATAGAAATAGATAAAGCAATCATGAAATTCATATGGAAAAATAAAAGACCAAGAATAGCAAAAACAATTCTAAGCAGGAAGTGTGAATCAGGTGGTATAGCGATACCAGATTTCAAATTATATTACAGAGCAGTAGTAATAAAAACAGCATGGTACTGGTACCAGAACAGGCAGGTGGACCAATGGTACAGAATAGAGGACACAGAGACTAATCCACAAAGCTACAACTATCTTATATTTGATAAAGGAGCTAAAAACATGCAATGGAGAAAGGATAGCATCTTCAACAAATGGTGTTGGGAAAACTGGAAATCCTTATGCAACAAAATGAAACTGAATCCCCTCCTGTCGCCATGCACAAAAGTCAACTCAAAGTGGATCAAGGAGCTAGATATCAAATCAGAGACTCTCCGTCTGATAGAAGAAAAAGTAGGCTCCGATCTACAGATTGTGGGGTCGGGCTCAAAATTCCTTAATAGGACACCCATAGCACAAGAGTTAATAACAAGAATCAACAAATGGGACTTTCTTAAACTGAAAAGTTTTTTCTCAGCAAGAGAAACAATAAGAGAGGTAAATAGGGAGCCTACATCCTGGGAACAAATTTTTACTCCTCACACTTCAGATAGAGCCCTAATATCCAGAGTATACAAAGAACTCAAAAAATTAGACAATAAGATAACAAATAACCCAATCAACAAATGGGCCAAGGACATGAACAAACACTTCACAGAGAAGGACATACAATCAATCAACAAGTACATGAAAAAATGCTCACCATCTCTAGCAGTCAAGGAAATGCAAATCAAAACCACCCTAAGATACCACCTCACCCCAGTAAGATTGGCAACCATGATGAAGTCAAACAACAATGAGTGCTGGCGAGGATGTGGGGAAAAGGGTACTCTTGTACACTGCTGGTGGGACTGCAAACGGGTGTGGCCAATTTGGAAAGCAGTATGGAGATTCCTGGGAAAGCTGGGAATGGAACCACCATTTGACCCAGCTATTGCCCTTCTCGGACTATTTCCTGAAGACCTTAAAAGAGCACACTACAGGGATACTGCCACATCGATGTTCATAGCAGCACAATTCACAATTGCTAGACTGTGGAATCAACCCAGATGCCCTTCAATAGATGAATGGATAAAAAAAAAATGTGGCATTTATACACCATGGAGTATTACGCAGCACTAAAAAATGACAAAATCACGGAATTTGCAGGGAAATGGATGGCACTAGAGCAGATTATGCTTAGTGAAGCTAGCCAAGCCCTAAAAAACAAATACCAAATGTCTTCTTTGATATAATGAGAGCAACTAAGAACAGAACAGGGAGGAAGAGCAGGAAGAAAAGACTAACATTAAACAGAGTCATGAGGTGGGAGGGAAAGGGAGAAAAAAAGGGAAATCACATGGAAATGGAGGGAGCCCCTCATTGTTATACAAAATTACATATAAGAGGTTATGGGGGAATGGGATAACAAACATGGAGGGAAATGAATTACAGTAGATGGGGTAGAGAGAGAAGATGGGAGGGGAGGGGAAGGGGGATAGTAGAGGTTAGGAAAGGTAGCAGAATACAACAGTCACTAATATGGCAGTATGTAAAAATGTGGTGTGCAACCGATGTGATTCTGCAATCTGTATTTGGGGTAAAAATGGGAGTTCATAACCCACTTGATTCTAATGTATGAAATATGATATGTCAAGAGCTTTGTAATGTTGTGAACAACCAATAAAAAAAATTTGCTGTCTACAAGATTCTTGGTTGGAACCCATTTTCTTTCAGTGTTTGAAATATGTTGTTCCAGATGTTCTAGCTTTTAGAGTCTGTGTTGAACGATCAGCCATTATCCTAATTTGTTTACCCCTAAATGTAATCCATTTCCTTTCTCTTGTGGCTTTTAATATTCTCTCCTTGTTCTGTATGTTGGGCATTTTCATTATAATGTGTCTTGGTGTGGATCTCTTGTGATTTTGCACACTCAGCATCCTGTAGGCTTCTAGGATTTGGATTTCTGTTTTATTCTTCATGTCTGGAAAGTTTTCTAACATTATTTCATTGAACAAATTGATCATTCCTTTGGTTTGGGCCTCTATACCTTCCTCTATCCCAATAACTCTTAAATTTGGTCTCTTTTTGCTATCCTATATTTCTTGGATGTTCTGTTCGTGGTTTCTTATCAGTCTTCTGGTGCTGTCTGTGTTCTTTTTGAGATGATATACTTTGTCTTTATTGTCTGATGTCCTGTCTTCTAAGTGTTCTACTCTCCTGGTGATACTCTCATTTTAGTTTTTAATTTGGTTTTTCATTTCTTTCATTTCTAGGATTACTGTTTGTTTGTGTGTTTGTTGTTTGTTTTGGGGGGTTTTGTTTGTTTGTTTTGTATAACTTCTATCTCCCCGTAGAATTGATCTTTTGCTTCTTGGATTTGTTTATGTAATTCATTGTCAAAGTGATCTTTCATTGTCTGCATTTGTTGTCTAAAGTCTTCCCTGAGACTCCAGATCATCTGAACCATGTAAATCCTGAAATCTTTATCTGACATTCTTTCTGCTGTAGCTGTTATCTCCTCCAATGTTGTATTGTCCTGCATTGTCCTTTCTTTCCTTGTCTTTTCATGTTGCTTACATTTCTTTCCAGCTCTGTGTGACTGTTGTGTTATTGTTTTTCCCCTATAGATTTATATTTCTCTTGTATAGTTCTGAGATCTCTCCTTTGTGATGGGAGGCAGTGTTAACAGATCCCAATATCTACTATACATCATCTTTGGCAAGCTTTTGTTATTAATACATTTATAGTTATTCTCTATGTGTAGAGATGTTGGATTCAAACATAATTTAAAATATAGTCATTAGTTTCATAAAAGGTATTCAGTTTCTGGTGGCGTATAGAGAACTGAGGGTCGGGCATAGGACGTTATGTTAAGGGGAAAAGATGTGAGGGTATGGGGTTAATATATCTTAGCAAGTTTGGAGGAGATCTCTAATGAAGGGGATTATTAGCAGGAGAATAGACAGGAGGCATTTTAGGGTAGACAAGTATGTGGGAGGACAATATAAAGCATAGAAACAAACACCTATTTGCATTTAGTAAATTACACGCAGTAGAAATAGTAACACTTGGAGGGTGAGAGAGGAAGAGAAGGAGGAAGAAAAATTTAAAAAGAAGAAGAAAAAAGGGGAATAAAGAGATTGAGAGAAAGGAATGAAAAGAAAAACAAAGAAAAAAAGATAAAAAGACAAAAAGAAAGAAGGAAAAAGAAGAAGAAAAGCACTCTTAGAATTCTGTTTTCCTCTCTTCCAGTAGGTGACGTTGTGCATTCCAGGTTGAGTCTCTGCCCTCAGGGTGAGGAAAGCAATCCCTGTGAGGCAGCTCTCCCTTACCTGCGTGGTGCCTCTCCAATCCTGGTCTCTTTGGGTTGCTCCTGGTCTCTATCCCCCCTCCTCTCTCCTGCCCACCAGGCCCCAAGTGAAGTATCTCTTGTCCTCAGCCCTGGGTTGGTTCACTCTGGGCTGGGCGTGTGGTGCCCTTGCCGCCCTGTGCTCCTGATCAACTGAGCGCTATCTCTGTGTTGGGTAGTCACCAAGTCATCACATCTGGGGGAGGGGGAGTTGAGAACCACACACCTGTTCAGACGCCCATCACGCTGTCAGCTACACCCGCCAAAAGTTGCTGAGAGAGATTTTCCAAGATGGCAACCACCTGTTTCCAGCGCTGGGGTTTCCGGTGAAGTGGAGGGAGCTGGGCTGTTCCTATGCTATGTCCAGAACTCGGTACTCGGCCCTTGTTCTGCACTGTCACTGGTTGCAGTCTGGCATGCTCCAGCCCTGAAGGATCAGTAACCCTGTGTCTCCACGCTGCCAGACAGCCGCCATGCTCAATCTCCATGTGTGGCGGGTTCCAGTGCCGTGCTGCTGGCCCGCTTTCATGGCAAAGAGAGACTCCCCCCTCACTGAAATTCTACCCACATATCCCCTCTCCCACCACCACCACCCACCATAGGTGAAAAGATCCCTAAACTACAGACTGAGCCTCTTAATGGAAGAAGGAAGCTCACAGAGCATCACTAATAGACAGTATTCATTAGGTCTTCACTGTGAGTACCACACCCGCTAAGTGCTGTAAGTCATTTCTTTACAGAACAGTTTTAGTGAGATACAACTCCAAATCATACGGCTCATCCATTTAAAGCATATAGTTCAGAGGGTTTAGTATACTCAGAAACCTGTGGCCATCACCACAATTTGAAGACATTTTCATCATCCAAGTGAAACTTTATATCCATGAACAACAGTCACTCCCCATTGCCTTCTAATTCCCCAAACCCAGGCACCACTCATCTCCTCTACAAATATACCCCTATTCTGGATGTTTCATATACATATATAATTGGACAATATGTGGTTTTTTTGTGACAGTCTGTATCACTTAGCACAATGTTTCCAAGGCTCATTCATATTGTAGCATTATTAGTTCTTCCTTACTTCTTTCCTTTGGCTGAATAATATTCCATTATGTGAACAGAACACATGTTTCTCAGATATTCATCAGTTGATGCATGGATCTGGGATGTTTCCATGTTTGGGTCAATATAAATAATGATGCTATGAACGTTGGTGGACAAGTCTTTGTGTGGACATGTTTTTGTTTTCCTTGGGTACACACCTGGGAGTGGGATGGCCAGGTCATATGCTAACTCTATGTTTAACTTTTTAAATAACTGGCAGAGGGGCTTCACCATTTCCACCTGTGATGTGTATGAGTTCCAACTTCTCCACAACCTCCTCAATGGTTGCTATTACCTGTCTTTTTACAGTCATCCCCGTGGGAGAGAAATAGTATCTTTGTCATTTAGCTCAGCACTCTCTTGCTGGCTGACAATGCTGAGTCTCTTTTCATGTGTTCATTAGCCATTTGAACATCTCTGGAAAAACATCTATTTGGGTCTTTGCCTGGTCTTAAATCAGGTTTTATTCTTTTTGAATTTTTCTTAATTTTAATTTGTTATATATGACAACAGAATGCATTACAATTCATATTACACATATAGAACACAAGTGTTCATATGTCTGATTGTACACAAAGTAGACTCACATCCTTCACATCTTCATACATATGCTTAGGGTAGTGAGGACAATCACATTCCACCATCTTTTCTACCCCTATCCCCCACCCTAACCCTCCCTCCCTTTTTCCCCTTTGCCTCATCTATAGTTCATTTAACTCTCCCATCCCCACCCCCCAGCATCCTTAAATCTGAAAAATCATTTGGCTTTTTTTTTTTTTTTGAGGGGAGGGATTGGCTAATTTCACTGAGCATTATCTTCTCCAACTCCATCCATTTACCTGCAAATGCCAAGATTTTAACCTCTTTTATTGCTGAGTAATATTCCATTGTGTATATATACCACAATTTCTTTATCCATTCATCTACTGAAGGCATCTAGGTTGGTTCCACAGTTTAGCTATTGTGCATTGTGCTGCTATAAATATTGATGTGGCTGTGTCCCTGTAGTATGCTGTTTTTAAGTCCTTTGGGTATAGACAGAGGTGTGGGATAGCTGGGTCAGATGGTGGTTCCATTCCCAGTTTTCCAAGGATTCTCCATACTGTTTTCCATATTGGCTGCACCAATTTTCAGTCCTACCAGCAATGTATGAGTGTACCTTTTCCCCCACATCCTCACCAACACTTATCATTGTTTATATTTCTTAATGGATCTCATTCTGACTGGAGTGAGAAATCTTAGAGTAGTTTTGACTTGCATTTCTCTAATTGCTAGAGATGTTGAACATTTTTTCATATATTTGTTGATTGATTGTATATCTTCTTCTGAGAAGTGTCTGTTCATGTCCTTGGTCCATTTATTGATTGGGTAATTTGGGTTTTTTTTTTTTTTGGTGTTAAGATTTTTTAGTTCTTTATATATTCTAGAGATTTGTGCTCTATCTGATGTGTGAGGGGTTAAAAATTTGCTCCCAAGATGTAGGCTCTCTATTCACCTCATAGATTGTTTCTTTTGCTGAGAAGCTTTTTAGTCTGAATCCATCCCATTTATTGATTCTTGATATTAATTTTTGTGTTTATATAGGAGTCTTATTAAGGAAGTTGGGGCCGAATCTAACATGATGAATATTTGGGCCTACTTTTCCTTCTAATATATGCAATGTCTCTGGTTTAATTCTTAGGTCCTTTATTTACTTTGAATTGAGTTTTGTGCATGGTGACAGGAGTTTAATTTCATTTTGTTGCATATGGATTTCCAGTTTTCCAAGCACCATATCTTTTCTCCAATGTACATTTTTGGTGCATTTTTCTAATATAAGATAACTGTAATTTTGTGGGTTAGTCTCTGTGTCCTCTATTCTGTACCATTGGTCTATCATCCTGTTTTGGTGCCAATACCATGCTGTTTTGTTACTACTGCTCTGTAGTATAGTTTAAGTTCTGCTATAATGATGCCACCTGCTTCACTCTTCCTGCTAAGGATTGCTTTTGCTATTCTGGGTCTCTTATTTTTCCAGATGAATTTCATGACTGTTTTTTCTATTTGTATGAGGAATGTCATTGGGATTTTGATTTGAATTGCATTAAATCTGTAAGGTGCTTTGGTGATATGGTCATTTTGGCAATATTAATTCTGCCTATCCAAGTCCAAGGTAGATCTTTCCATCTTCTGAGGTCTTCTTTAATTTCTTTCTTTAGAGTTCTGTAGTTTTAATTGTAGGAATCTTTCACCTCTTTTGTTAAGTTGATTCCTAAGTATTTTATTTTATTTTTTATGCTATTGTAAATGGGGTATTTTTCCTCATTTCCCTTTCAGAGGATTTGTCACTGGTACAGAAATGCCTTTGATTTATGGGTGTTGATTTTGTATCTTGCTACTTTGCTGAATTCATTTACTAGTTCTAGAAGTTTTCTGGTGGGATTTTTTGGGTCTTCTAGGTATAGAATCATATTGTCTGCAGATAGTGCTAATTTGAGTTCTTATTACCTATCCATATGCCTTTCTTTTATCTGTCTAATTGCTCTGGCCAGTGTTTCAAGAACTATGTTAAACAGAAGTGGTGAAAGAGGTCATCCCTGTCTTGTTTTTAGAGAGAATGCTTTTAATTTTTCTCCATTTAGAATGATGTTGGCCTGGGGCTTAGCATAGGTAGCTTTTATGATGTATGTATATAAAAGTGTAAAATGAGATTTTTTTTCAGTGGGACAGAACCCAGGGGTGCTTTCCTATCAAGCTACATACCCAGGCTTTTTTATTTGTAATTTTGAGACAGGGTCTCACTAAGCTGCCTCCTCAGACACTGAGATTACAGACATAAGCCACCGCACTCAAGTTTTGATATATGTAAACATTGTAAAATGATTATCACAAGCTAATTAATATGTTACCTTATATGTGCGGTTACTGTGTGTGTGTGTTGTCAGGGGGTGGGGTGAGAACACTAAAAGCTTATACTCTTGGCAAATTTCAAGTACACATACATTATAATTTACAATGATTACCCATTCATTAGTCCTATAAGACTTATTCATCTTGTAACTGAAAGTTGTTATTCTTCAACCAGGGTGTCCTAGTTTTCTCTATCCCCAACCCCTGGTACCCACCATTTTACTCTGATCCTATAATTTCAAAATTTTTTAGATTCCACATATAAGTAAGATCATGAAATAATATTCTTTCTGTGTCTGGCTTATTTCACTTAACATAACAACCTCCAAGTTCATTGTTCATCCTTGTTATTACAAATGGTAGGATTTCATTCTCTTTCAAGACTGAATAATTTTCCATTATTTATATTTTCTAAAAAATTTGCTTAAGAGTCTTTTAGAGGTTTCCATGTATGGATGAACCTGTTTTCTCTTGCTACTTTCAAAATTCTTTGTCATTGGTTTTTGATAGTTCAATTATAATCTATCTCAATGAAGACCTGTTTGGTTTTAGAAATTTGTTTAGAAACTTTGAGTTTCCCATACCAAGATTTTCATTTCTAGCCCCACAAGGAGAAAGTTACTTTAAACGAGCTTTCACCTCCTTTCTTTCTCTTTCTCTCTTCCCTCCTTTATAACTCATGTAATACACATATTTATTCTCTTGATTGTTTCCCATAAATCCCATAGTCTTCCTTCATTCCTTTTCATTCTCTTGTTTTCTCTTCTGACTGGATGGTTTCAATCTATCTTTGAGTTCACAGATGCTTCTGCTTGATCAAGTCTGGGTTGATGCTCTTCATTGCCATTTTCACTTCATTCATTATATTTTTCCACTTTCAGAATTTCAGTTTGGTCCCTTTTTTAAAATTTAATTTCTTTCTTTTTATGGAGGAAATATTGAGGAATTCATGTGTTCCTGTATTGTTTTATTCATTATGCTGAGATGTGTATTTTTTTGTCTAATAACTTAATGAGCTTCCTTGAAACAAATATTTTTCATCCTTTGTCAGGTGATCTAGAGATAAACATTTCTTTAGGGCCAGTTACTAGTTATTGTATTCCTTTGACATCATTTTCCTGGTTTTCCATGTTCCTTGAAATCTTGTGTTTCTATCTTCCCATTTGAAGTAGTGGTCATCTCTTGCCATTTCCACTAACTAGCTTTATGAGAGAAACATCTTCACTAAACAACCCAACTTGTTATTCTGAGACTCTCTCAGTGATTTTCTATGGATGTGCCAGTTGCATATTGTTTTAGTCAGCTATTTCATAGCCATGACTATAAGACTATTTGAGGGCTCATGGTTTCAGTGGTCTTAGTCCAAAGAAGGCTAGCTCCATTCCTCTGGGCTGAAGGTGAGGCTGAACATTATGGTGGGAGACTGCAACAGAGGGGAGAAGCTCACATCATGATCAGAAGCAGAGAGAGCAAGACTCCATCCTCCAGACACAAATATATACTCCAAAGCCATACTCCAATTCCCACTTCTTCTAACTAAAACCTACCACTTCACTCTATCATTTCTCCACTGAACCTTCTTGCATTGTCTCACATGTGAGCTTTTGGGGACACCTCATAACTAAACTGTAACATATATCTTGTTCCCTTTTGGGGAGGTAAGGGAGTTGTTATGATTTTGTGCCTTCTCTTGATCCTGCACAGCCATAGAAGTTAATAAGAGTCCCCCTTTTGTTTCCCCTAGATCATTGCCCTGACATACTCAGTTTGTATGCTCCTCTCAGAGTCAAGCTGGCTGGTTGTGTGTGCTCACAAACTTTGGGAATAACTGTGAACCAGTTGAGCCAGTTGAAGTCAGCAATCAAGATGTCCACAGAGGTTCATGGGCATGTTTCCAGATAGAGTCCAAAATATGAATAGTAGGCTCCACAGCCCTTTGTAGAGTTCTCATCACTCATTTCTATGGGTCTCTGCCTCTCTTCCCACCTTCTAAATTCTTCCATCCTTTAGCCATGCCAATCACCTAGTATGGGCAAGCAAATAATGGACCTTTGGGACAATGTACTACATAGCTGGAGAAGCCAGGTGATTACTCACTAGGCTGTCACTTTTTCCCATGGGAGAAATTACAGGCCAAAAGGGTCCCTCTTGGCACTGACCTGTGCTATCTTGAGTGAGGAGCAACACAGATAAAGTTAAACTGTTCTTCTTATATTCTGTTCTTGAAATTTTTGCTTCAGTAGTATAATGGTACTTCTCTGCTGGACTGCTGAACTCTTACAAAGGTGTTCTGACATGTAAGTAGTTACAAAAACTTATGTTTCTCTATAGAAATGATGGTAGAAATCTCCTATTCCTGGGCTGATGTTCTCCATTGCTATTTTTCTTTTCCTTCATTGTACTTTTCAATTTTCAGAATTTCAGTTTGGTCCTTATTTTTACTTAATTTGTTTCTTTTTATGAAAGAAATATTGAGGAATTCATGTGTTCTTGTATTGTTTTATTCATTGTGCTGAGATGTTTATTTTTTTGTTGTCTAATAACTTAATGAGCTTTTCTGAAACTATTATTTATCACTTTGCTGAGGTCACTTGGCCATTGGAAGCCATTTTTATCTGGGCAACAATCCTGAGAGGTAAGCATCATTATTGTTCTTATGTTGAGCAGACAGGGGAGTGATCTGTCTTAGATCAAGCAGTCAGAGAGAGGTGAATCTGGGGTTAGAAACCTGCATGTGCCACTACAGCAGTAAGCATCCAGCAATAGCTTCAGTCCCAGCCACTCATCTAATCAACAGACTCAGGCATGATTGTTTTCACAACAGAATCTTTTCATGTGATATGTAGGTAGGATAATTCAGCCTATCAATTTTTCAAGCTCTTTAATATTCTAGAAATAGGCAAATATTGTTGAGACCTTAAGGTGCTTAAGAATGTTCTTTGGAGAACTAAAACCTCATAAGTGTCTTGCCTTTTATTTGCCAACCACAGAGTTAGCCCTTGACTGCATTTAGCATTTCAATGCCAATAGAAATAAAAGTCCAAAGAATTTCAGCAGCAGAAAGCATCCCCTCTCCAACCAGGTGCCTACCCCCAAGTTAATGATACATAAATCTTTATTTATTTTTATTTTTTTTTATTGGTTGTTCACAACATTACAAAGCTCTTGACATATCATATTTCATACATTAGATTGAAGTGGGTTATGAACCCCCAATTTTACCCCAAATGCAGATTGCAGAATCACGTCGGTTACACATCCACAATTTTACATAATGCCCTATTAGTAATTGTTGTATTCTGCTACCTTTCCTATCCATAAATCTTTAAACTATGCTTTCAAGGACTACTCTTCTTGACTTACTATTTGAAAAATCAAAATATTGTAAAGTTTCAAAGGCTGCTCTTCTGATAACAAGCAAATGGATTAATGGATTGTTTTTCAAAAAACTGTTTGTTTTGTTTGGGTTGAGATCTAAGGGTTATTTTACATCCCTGAGAAATTTCAAGTTGCCCTCCAAGCTTGTATCTGACATGTAACCAATTTTTGAGTCTGGCTAGGCTTATCCAGGATATAACAACAGATTGTTCGTTGTCAGAGAAAAGATTTTTGCCCCTAGAATTATATATGAATATCTCTCAGAACATTTAGAGGAGAAATGATCTAGGAGAATGGGCCATGTGCTTATTCACAAATGTCAGAGCCCTCTCCCTTTCCAGCTGACTGATGGGCTTCTCTGAAAGTTGAAAATAGTAGGTGACTTATTGTAAGTTCTCATCATTCTTGGAGTGAGGTTCAACAGGAGTCATAAAAAATATCAATATATTTTTATATTACCCTAATACTAAATTCCCAAAGCTCCATGGCATTTCTGTTTATGTTTTCAAATTATTATTAATGGTCTACATGCCTTCATTTCCTACCAAGTTTGAACTTATTATTTTTTTTTTTCATCATTGAATCATAATTACCCATCCTCACATTGCATTAGTTTATCTTATCAGCTCTTATCACACATAGGAGATAAAAGGGTTTGAAAAGACTGTTAGCAAAACGAGCAAGATTAGTTGTGCTTATTTTAGGATGAAAGGGAGATAATAAATGTATTATATTGAGTCATTTTCAAGAGGACCTTTGCACAGAATCAATCAGGAGACACTGGACTGTCAGATATGTTATGAGATTTAGGGATACAGCAGAGTGTTTAATCACGGTCAGTAGTGGTAATCAATTTTGTTTTCATTTTAGCTCTAGGTGGAAAATTTTTGCCAGAGATGAATCAGTTTGACTTGATTTGTCCCAGGAAAAGCCAGTGTCTGGGAGGTTCTAGAAACTTCACACACTTATCTCCTAGAACCTATTGAAGGATTCCACTGAGGGTCTCTCTTGATCTTCTAACCTCTGAAAAAGAAAGGACCAAGTCTATTTTTGGTTACTGTTACATCCTGCTCCACAATACATGTTTAACAAATATTTGTTCAATCTGAGAATGTGAACCTGGACAAAAATACGAGGAACTGAACTGCTGGTCCAGAGGTAACAAGATAAGCACTCTCTGTTTCAACAACGTCTGTGAAGGAAATTCGTACTTGGGTTCTGGAAGCATTTCCTTTTCTTCAATTCAATGGAAAGAATAAATACCCCCATGAATTCCCAGTACATAGGAGACCAAGAATTTCCCTCCCAAAGGTGATTTCCCTAGTGTGTTTTCCAGATTCCCACAGGCATCACGTTGGATAAGACCCTTCAGTGGCATGGCTTCAAGAGATCTGATTGTGGAATTACCTAAGATATGCCAATATCAAGTCCCTGTCCCATTATGGAGGTGGGTGTGTAGTCTTAGACAACTTGGCTCTTCAACCTCCCCCAGGGAAGATTATAGGGATTGAGTAGGAGTATTTCAAGGTGTTGGCCACATGAAAGCAGAGTGCAAAGGGTGATCTCCAGTCCTCTACATTTTCTGTCAATGCAGATACCTTCTGGGACATCATCCCTGTTCTGCTCTTTGGCTGCTGCTGCACATAGGTCTCCATTTTCCCTTTGACTTATGATGCTTTCACGTTGGGTAGTCCCCAGGCTATATCTTGACACATACTCAACATTGTGGGATTTATTTTGCGTCTTCCACGACTTTGGAGCATGACCATCTCTGCAAGCCTGTTTCAGAGCCTTCTCTTAGTTCTCTGAATTCTCCCCTCTGCATCCTCCTTGACCCTCACCCCCAACCCTGACCCAAGGGAGTTTTTCTACTCTGTGTAGAGACTATCTCACAATGTTTTATCCCAGCTTCTTTTCTATGCCTTGTTTCTCCCTTACCCCAAACGCTTAATCCTGAAACATAAATATCTGGAAAAGATTCACTCTGTTCTTCTTTCCACTCTTCCATTCCCTTTTGTTAAAGCCCCTTTTGGAGCAGAGAAAATATTGCTCCTTGAATTAGGTTTGTGATGGGGGACAGAATAGAAGGAAATTGTGGTAGATGTGTTTTGTGTAGTAATTGTTTTCATCATGTCTTCTGGTCCTTTGAAACATGACTTTGCAACTCCTTCAGTAAGAAGTGGAGTCCATTCCCCTACCCTTCAACTCTGGACTGGCCCTATGTCTTACTATGACCAACAGAATGTAAAGGTATTGATATTGTGTGACTCTTAAGACTAGGCCTCAAAAGTCCTTGCAACTTTCATTTTTATCCTCTTGGAATAAAGTACCATGAGATGAGGAATCCCAGGATAACCTCTCTGAAGAAGAAAGGACATATGAAGAGAAAGGCTCAGAGGCCAACAGGACCAATTCCCTGATATGGGGTGAGATCAACTTGGACTTCAGTACAGCTGAAGGACCAAATCACAGGAGACACATGACTGACCCCAGGCAAGAGCTGCAGAAAATCCCACCCTGGGCCCAGCCCAATTGCTGATTCACAAACATTCAGTTGTGCAGCAATTCATTATGAGGCAAGACAATTCTCAATGACATAAACACTGGGAAGAAAAACAAATGGGTAAAGTTCTGATGTGTTTCCTCTGGTATAGGCATACCTTAAGTTTAATTTCTAGGGATTTCAGCATCTTCTAATGTCTATACTTTCAGACTGTTTGCCAGGAAATTGTAAAGCATTTAGAATCGCAGTTCCTCCAAGAACCCTAGGGAAAAAGTCAGAGGGTGAGATGACCAGGATGACCTCTTAGCATGAGTCCCAGGAGGAATGTAGGGACTGATGATCAACTCAGCAAGAATTTGTTGTTATGCCTACTACATGCACATGCCCATCACTCAGAGACACCAAAATAAACCTATATGTCAACAAAGTTTACAATCTACAGCATGGGAAAAAAATTAAAATAGCATATTCAAACAAATTTTCCTTTAAAACCAGAGTTACAGCTTCTAAGCTAATTGTACATATGTGCCCCATTTTGAGAATGTGTTTTAGAGACTGTCTGGCAGCCTAAGTACTGTCTCTCTTATCACCTTTAACATATTACTATAGCTACCAGAGAAAGAGCTATCAGCATGAAGCATTTATGATACATTAAGTATCCCCAATAATTTATGTTCCATGGAACGTCTATTGATTTTGAAAACTCTTATGCAATCTGTTTGTTAGGTCTGGGCTTGCTGGGTGATATTGATCAAGTAGATTCCTTTGTAAAAAGCCACATTGATTAGTTTCCTGACAAGCTGTTAAGGCTCCCTGAAAAGCTGTCACTGATGATACTTGCAGTCTACAAGAGTGGGGCTCACCACTTGTGAAGGGAGACTGAATGGAAGATAGATGCATGCATGCCACATTCTCTGTGATAGGTAAACACCAGGGATCCATCCCCTGGCTCTTTTTTTTTCCATGGGGATAAAATTAGTCTCCTGGCACTGAGCACTCTCCACTGTCCTTGATCAGCACCTGCACTGGAAAAGCCTCCTGAAATACACAAGGAGGGAGACAGGTCTGGTCATTTTTAGCAGCCTTGTTCAAGTACACCACTGACTGAGCCATTTGCAACCCCACAGAAGGGCCACTGCCAAAAATGAAAAAAAAAAAAAAAACACCACAAACAGATCCCCAAATCTGGATGGAAGACAATAAATATGCTCTGTCATGAAAAATACAATGTGAACAAGAGAGGAGTTAGAACAATGGGCCTCCGTGTTCTCTGACAAAAGAACACCCAATCACAAGAACAAAGGACACAGGGCAACTCCCATTTCTTTACAACTAAAATTAATTAATAGCTTATGCACCCAAAAGAGAACAAAAAGGCACATTTAAACATTGCCTCTTATGAGAGCTAAGCAGGAGTCCCTAGAGCTGGGGCAGGGAGGGAGGAGGTGGTGACATTGCTAGTACCAGAATGTGACAGTGGCTAGATAGAGCAGCTTCTCCAAAAGCATGTGTTTAATTCCTTTGAAATGTCTTCAGAAGAGTTTCATCAGTGAGTAGTTTGGCTGACAGCTAGACTACCTGTAAGCTTCTCTGGGAAACCCCAGATAAAAGAAGTCTCTCTGTATTACAGGAGGAGAGACACTGGAGTGACTTGCTGTCCCTTGGGTCCACGTGATATGCTCTTTAATTTGGTCAAGGTAATTAGCCCTTTAACTTTATGTTAGAATAATTTGGGTTGCTCATTAAATAATAACGAGCAAGGTCCTGATTCCATTGCTCACTGGCAATATGACCTTGGGCAAGTTGGGTATCCTTACGCCAGAGAATATATGTACACTGATCAGTTACCTGCAGACAATAAGATTAATGTTGGTTGTTAATATGTTCTAATAATGGGCATTGTTTTAGTCAGCTTTTTCACTGCCGTGACCGAAAGATCTGACAAAAACAATTTTAAAGGAGGAAAAGTTTACTTGGGACTCATGGATTCTGAGGTCTCAGTCCATAGATGGGCAGCTCCATTGCTCTGGGCCCAAGATGAGGCAGAACATTATGACTGAAGGGAATTGAGGGAGAAAGCAGCTTAGGACATGACACCAGGAGGGAGAGGGAGAGGAAGAGGGAGGGGGAGGGGGAGAGGGAGAGGGAGAGAGAACTTTCTGCTTACCAAAGACAAAACATATACCCCAAAGGCACACCCCCATGACCCACCTTCTCTAGCCACAACTTACCTACTTACAGTGACCACCCCATCAATCCCTATCCGCAGTTCTGTACTGATTAGATTAACGATCTCATAACCCAATCATTTCACCTCTAAACTTTCTTGCATTGTCTAACATTAGAGCGTTTGGGAGACACCTCATATCGTCGTGGTGACAGGTTTGTGCTCTTGATGCTGCCCACCAAAACATGAAGGGCATTCCCTTCATGTTTTATTAATGCAATGACTCTATAAAGAGGGGGTGATTTTATAACCAAAAATGGGAAAAAAGAGAAAATACCAGATTGACATCCACGTGAAGAACAGAAAGTGATACAAAAATAGATTATTTTCCTGTTATTGACCAGAACTGATGAGTTAGTGGCTGGTTTTGTCAAAGGCTAGTTGACTGTCATAATAGAGGAGACCCTGGGAATACTGACTTCTCACCCACTAGGCAGAAGCCTGAAAATTCTTTTCTCTGGGTCTGTGGAGTGTTCCCTGACACCAGCCATCCTGAACTCTGTCTGCCCCTGGCTACTCACACACCAGAGGCAAAAAGACCAAAAGGAAAACGTGATTTCCTGCCAGAACCTCACAAAAGAAGAATGTAAATTATTTCTTTCCCAAAAAGAAGATAATCAAATAGAAGTGAGATCATTTATAGCATTTTGAACTTGCAGATAATATGAAGTATTTTTATCACCCAACTCCAAAATACCGCCTACTCTCCTGAGAGAGATATACTCAAGAGACGGTCCTGTCCCCACTTGTTGACAGAGGAATCTTAAACTAGTAGGCATTTATTTGAGGTTACAAAGATGATTTTGGGAGGCTTAACTCAAACCTGGATC
Source organism: Spermophilus citellus (assembly GCF_964194105.1). Classification (NCBI taxonomy): domain Eukaryota; kingdom Metazoa; phylum Chordata; class Mammalia; order Rodentia; family Sciuridae; genus Spermophilus; species Spermophilus citellus. Next base: position 38,698,976 of record NC_138200.1, read on the forward strand.
CTACAGTCTACAAATCTAATTCTTTTTTAATCCACAAAATGTATACAATTAATTCAAATTAATAGGAGATAGGTTAAAATTTTGCTATAAAACTATATGATTGGAGACATCTGAACCCTCTGAGGGCAAAATGATGGGTGAGCCATCAGGGAAGTGAGTGCAGGTGGGACACCATCTCAGGAAAACCAAGTCAAATCACCATAATCCAGAACAAATAGCTCGAGGATTCTCCTGCCACCAAGTCTGACACAGACCCTGCTTCCTCCCTGGATTATCCCAGTTCTCCCAGAGGCTGATGGTACAAAGGACACCACACAGGATACCTCTGTTTGCATGTGTGGCTCCTGAAGAACTTGGTGCTAAGTTTTATGAGGACGGAAATACTTCTACTCATTTACTTGTTTTATTCTTAAAAAAAAAAAATTTGTCATATGTAATCATATTTTGTTTTTTTTCTTACTGAAGTCTCTCTACATTAAAAATACATAAACAATATGAGTGATTTAGGATTGTTATTCTCATTTGGTGCCTTTCTCATGATAATACAGTGGTTTTTTTAGATTTTTTAAAATTTATTCTAATTTGTTATGGATGACAGAAGAATGCATTTCATTCCAATTTACACATATATAGCACAATTTTTCATATCTCTTGTACACAACATAGTCACACCATTTGTGTCTTCATACATGTACTTAGAGTAATGATGTCCGTCTCATTCCACTGTTTTCCTATCCCCATGCCCCCACCCATCCCCTACCTCCCCTTTGCCCTATCTAGAGTTTGTTGGTCAGCAAATTGAAGTTTAATTTATCCCTTTTAGGAAACATTAAATATTCCATAATGGAATTATACAAACTTTTTTCAATCTTTCTCTTATCGATGGACAGCCACTTGTTTTGGTTTTGTCCTGATTAGCCTGGACACCCCCCGCCCCCCCGCCGCAAAAAAAATGTGGTAAATATCTTATAAAAAGTCCATGGGCTATTATTTCAGATTACAGATTCCTATAAGAAGAATTTCTGGGGAAAAAAATAACTATGTATTTGTTAAATTTGAAGCATTTTGTCATATTATAAAAGTAAAATCCAGGAAGATTAAAGATTTAAATTTTAAACACAAAGTAATGAAATCCTAACCTTGCCACCAGTCACAAGCCTCTATTGTAAATCTTAAGTAAATGTGACTCCATATCAAAACCAAGATGAAAATTCTACCTTTGACCTAAGCTTAAAGTTTCAGATAAATTTAATTATAGCAAGAAAGGTAAAAGACCCCCACCGCTCTACCCCTCAAAAAAAAAAAAAAATCAGGCATTCTACTTTGATTATGACCCAGATGAACACCAAGATCTAATGAACTGTCAACGTTTCAGATGAAGGTTGGATTTTTCATTTAGACTTATTCTCTGCCTAATATTGCTCTAGTCCTGTAAATCAGCATCAGATCCTCATGTGGTGATCAGGCTCCCAAGGAGAGTGTTTAAGAAACAGTCAATAGTCTTCTTTGGTTATCTACAAGGGCTTCATTACTTTGAGTGAGATTTCTAAAATGAGGAAGAACAAGCTGTTCTAATTTAGAGGAGAAAGTCTGAGATGGGGGGTGGGGGGTGGAGAAAAATAGAGAAAAGGAGACCAAGCCCTGGGGAAAGACTGAGAAAGATCTAAAAATATTTAATGAAAAAAACATATTCTGTTTTGCTGTGGACTTCCTTATTGTCCCTGAAAACAGTCAGAAGAGTCTACATTATTTGCTGTTCTCCAGCATCTGACCTTTATTTGGAAAAGAAGAAGGGAGGTGGCCATAGGAATATGAAGAAGTCCTAACTGTCTGGTCTCTGGGTGGCTGGAAACTTCTCCAGGGAGACTCGGACACACATGGCCCCAGTTTGAAGGGCTGTTCGAAAGTTAAATCAAAAACAAAATCGCATCCAATCTTAACCCCTTAAACCTCTCAATCGATCATGGTTTAACAAAGCATCGAAAGAAAGGAAATTTTTGACCAACTGATCAAAGCCGTGCTCAGAACGGGACCACTGATGGAGTATTGACCTCTGCAGGTGGTGTAATTGCATCTCATTGGCAAATCATTACTGGTTTATCTTAGCGATAGAAAGCAGAGATTGAAATTAGAGGGGAGCTTGCTTCTCTGGGTCAAGTGAGTAACTAGCAAACAGAGTCTCTGGCCTTTTGGTGGTGGTGTGGCTCTGGGCGGGGGAGGGAAGCCCCTGCTAGGAGAATAGGGCTGGGTTTAGCTGGCTTCCCTGGAGCTGCAGGAGATGACCGTATCCTCACCCTCTCCCAGTCCTCATCTTCCTCTCCCTCCTCTATGTTTTCTTTTTCTTTTACTCAGTGGATACAGGATAGTGGTTAGGAGTTCGGGTTCAAGCTGTACAAAATATGTCACCACTTACCGTCACTTTTCGTCTTCACACGAACTCAATGACATGGATGTTATTTGCTTCTTCACTCTAGAGATGTGGAAAAGAAGGCTTAGTTAGGAGTGGTCAAAAGTCAAAACTGACAAAATAAAAATAAATATATATAGAAGTTCTACTAGACCTTATAAGCTTTGCATGTGAGGACGCACCCTCATCCTTACATGCAAAACAAATATTCAACTTTACAGGCTGCTTCTTATGGGGATTTGCAAGCATTTTCTGTAAAGGACAAGAGAGCAAATATTTTAGGCTTTGGGGGTTAGGCGTTCTCTGTTGTAACTTTTCAGCTTTGCTGATGTAGTCAAAAGCGGCCACAATGGTATGGTTGCATTCCAATAAAACTTTATTTGCAAAATCAGGTGATAGGCAGATTTGAGCCATGGGTAGTCTGCGGCCCCCTGTTCCAGAATATGGACTTCGGAGGTTCAGCATTATTCTTGACAGGTGTTATAGGGACATAGAGTAAAGTCGCCAATAAGTACAATTTGATTCCAGAATCCAAGAAGGTAAAAACTGTCAGTAGGAATCATCCCCTTCCCCTCTGAAAAATATTAGCTGTTTCTAATAAATAAAATTGATCACAGCTTAAATACCTCGAAAGTGCATGCCTGGACACGTTATCTATTTTTATCAAAGGACAGCTGGGAATTTTGTGATCATTTTGCAATTCAATTTCTATTTGTTTGACCAATAGAACAATAAATGCTTAACTTTCCAAATATTGAAATCTTGACCAAGTGACGAACATCTCCTACCCAGAAAGACTGGAATTTTTTTCAATTGAGCAGGTATCCTAAATATATTCATGCTAGCAAACACAGGAACATTGAATTTTAAAACAGCTTCACCAAACTGGAAGAATCAGTAACAGTGATGTTATTTGTATTGCTCCCGCAAAAAAAAAAGCATCCTTGAAATCCATAGGCACTGCACACAATATGTATGAATATCCACAGTTTTTTTTCCTATTGTTTTCCTAGGAGAGCCGTAGTCACAGAGATCTTAAATTTCTCTTACATGACCACAGAAGAATAGCCTAGAACACTAGCCATCCAACTTTCCTTTCTGTCCTATATGCCCTCAACACATATTTTCAAAAATTTATAAGAATATGCTTGGTCCAAAGAAGAAGAAAATATAAAAAATCAGAGTTCCTGTCTTTTGTAACTTTGAAAATCTAGTTGAAGAGATAAAGCATAAAGATGCAAAAATTAGAAAACTACATGTGGCCTGCTGGTCTTCGACCAGGGAGAACAGTTGTGAAAATAGTTCTGAGTACTTTTAATGGAACAGAAATGCCAGACAAGCTTTTAGAAATATTACTAGTATAAAAAGGGTATAACATAAATACGCTTTTATTTTGGTCAAATGTAATAATGATTACTCGCATTTACACATCACTTCATAATCTTCTAAAACACTTTAACATATTACTTATATATATCTTCCGTCCATGAAATAGACATGGCAAGCAGTATTACCCTCATTTTATAGACCAGAAAACCAAGGCTGAGAAAGGGTATTTTGCCCCAGGTCACACAGCCAGCTAATGGCATTACTGTAACCAAAGTGCATCTCCTAAATCCTGACTCTTGGTTTTTCCCATTAGACAAAACCCCTTCTCCTCATAATGCATATGAAACATTTATGGATGCAACTGAAGTTCCAATGACCTGTGCTTGTGCCCGACTCCAGGCTGAGCAGAACAGAAACTCTCTCAAGCTGGCTTACATCAAAGAAAGAAGGAATGTACACAAAGGGACAATTTAGAGCACAGAGGTCACAAGTGCAGACAGTTTTCATGGAAATTTAAGAATTCTCAGTGATAGAGGCAGCTTCCTCTTTATCTCGGGACGATGTCACTCATCTCTGCTTCTCAGTCTCCTCTATCACCCAACAGCCCCTATGCTTTACTCAGCTTTTGCATCTCTGTGACCAACGAGAACAACATAGTGGAGGAAAAGCCTATTGAGGACTCAGGGTTTTGCAGGTCTTAGTGTATAAACAGCCAACGCCATGGCTCTGGTCTCAAGTTGAAGCAGCATATCATGGGGAAAGGGCTCATTAGAGGAAAACTGCTCCTCTCATGTCAGGGAGGAAGATGAGAGAGAGGGAATGGGGAAAAGGACCACAGGAGAAGCACTCTTCTAGGACATGTCCCCAGGAACCCAACACTTCCAACCACATTTCACCTGCCTACTGTTTCAACCCAGTCAGTCCATCCAAACTAGGATGGACTAATTAGGTCACAGTTCTCACCATCCAATCTCTTTACCTCCAAATATTCATGCATTAACACAGAAGCCTGGGGATCACCTCGTATCCAAACCATAACACCCTATGTGCAAGTATCCAAACCCAGTTAACAGTTATGGTCCTGAGTCTATAGGCTCAACTCTACCAGAACCTCTTTTCTGTCCATCACTGCCTTTATCTCTCCAAGTTCAATTACTACAAGAGAAAATGGGTCCTCAGTCAAATCTTTCACAGTTAAAGGATGGACACAAAATTATTCCATGTGTCTTTATAAGGCTGTGCGGCATTTACAAATTGACCTACTTGTTTATTGTATGAAGTAAATGAAACATTCCAAGTAGAGAAATTAAAACAACAGTACCCATAGCCTGATGCATAGTAAAAGGCAGATAAATAATAGTTTTTCCAGTTGAATTGCATCAAATATTCATTTTATTTGCGCAAATCTAACCATATACATTGGGAGAAGGGGAAAAGAGATGGAGAAAATGTTTCAACACTGCAGACATGCAGCACAGTATTTACTCAAAGTCTGTTGCCTGGAGTCTATTGCCTGCGTGCGATGAAGGGCAGGACTCTGCCATTGCCTCCTTGGGTTTTGGTCTCTTTATGCCTTTGAATATGGGGACCTCGCCACACTGTGTGCTTTGCCCACAATGTGGCCAACAGTCTAGTCTAACACTGAAGGAAAACGACTTCACTAGAAGTCTCTAATGAGACACCTTCTGCAGGCTTTCAGAAATAACATTAGGCAGTTGACAATGTTAGTTTTAAATAATTTTCTAAAACTTCACTTTAAATAATTTTCATATAAAATATGCATGTCACAAAATGTATCACCTCAACTATTTTAAGTGTACGGTTGAGTGGCATTAAGTGACTTCATACTGTGCAGCTATCATCACCATCCATCTCCAGAACCTTTTTATTTTTCTCAAAAAGAAACTCTTGTCTTGATGAAACACTAACTCATTGTCCCCCTCCCCTAGCCTGTTAACAACCTCCATTCTACTTTCTGTCTCTATGAGCTTAGCCATTGTAGATGCCTCGTATAAGTGAAACCATGCAATGTCTGCCATTTTGTGTCTGGTTTATTTCACTTACCCCAGTATCTTCGAGGTTCATCATGTTTTAGATGTGTCAGAGGCTGAATAAAATTCCATTTTCTGTGTACACCACATATTGTATCCACCATTTTGTTAATATATTTTGGGTCGTTTTCCCCCTTCTGACTGTTGTCATTACTGTTTTGAACATTGGTGCGCAAATCTATGTTTGGACTCCTCCTTTCAATTCTTTTGAACATACACCCAGAAATAGAATTTCTGGATCACATAGTAATTCTGTCTTTAACTTTTAAGGTACCAACAAATATTTCCCTCCACTGGCTGCAACCATTTCACATTTCCACCACCGATACTAAAAGTTTGCTCCTTGGCCCTAGTGCCAGTCCAATAACAAGGACAATGTTTTGAGAAAAGGAGGAGGGGAGTTTTATTGCTTTGCCAGCCAAGGAGAAAGGCAAAGACTTACATCATGGAGGCTCCCATTCTAGCTATCAGAGAAACAGAAAGCTTTAAAAGGGGGATATAAGGGCTGTTAACCAGGTATCATTTTCAGTAAGTCTAATTAATGTTCGACTTTCATCCTTGAAAGAGCCATTGCTTCCTGTTTCCAGGCCCAGAGTTTCTTTACTGAGCAGAAACGAAGACAAATTGATCTAGCACTGAAAGAATGTTAATCTTGGTTTTCCTGAGATTGGAGAGAGGAAGAGAGAAAACAGGAAGAAAATATATATATATATAAAGTTTTAAATGTACCACCAGTGGTAAATCATCAGGATGTCTATTGAGAGCCTAAAGTGTACCCTGTTATATGAAAAGGGCCCCTCTTACAGCAGTGAAGTTCCAATCTTCCAGTATCTCCATGGCCTTACAGCTCTTGTTATCTTCATTCCTTTTGATAATATCCATCCTAATGAATGTGAAGTGGTTGAAAGGTCTTTTGAGCCTAATCCTTGATAAGAAACAATTTTTCTCCATCACAAAGATAAAGCTGATGAGGAGTAGGATGTGTTCGAGGAACTTATATCATCAGGGAATAGCTGTCTCCAGAATACATGGTACCCACTATTTCTGGGTGTCATCAAGTCATGTGGCCTGTACTGTCCAAAGAGAATCACATCCACCTGGAAAAGAAAAAAAAAAAACATGGTTCCCCTCATATCCAAAATGGTAGAGTACTCACTTTTTTTTTTCCTCCTGCAACCAAAACCACACTATCACTCCTCTATTTCCCCATTGGTGGTGATATTTTTTGGGGAAAGCTATTATTCAGTTGTAAGTCTGCCATATAAAGACAAGATGCCCAATTAAATTTGAATTTCAGAAAAATAAATAAATAGATCTTGAGGACATGTACATTCTAGTATAAGCCATTCTTTGGCTTCTTGACTCTGGCAGCCCTTCCTGCTGCCAAAGGAACTCTGGCCTATTTCTGGAGTTTCTGGAGGGAGATGGAGCAACCTCTGAGCTCCTGGAATTCACAAACACTTCCATTGAGGTGCCAGGTGGTAAATGGGTACTACTGTCTGACATATTTCCCATTTCACAGGGGCCTGGGCTCCCTAAAATTACTGCAAGCACCCCTGAGAGACTTGTGCTAGAACTGAAGCATCCCAGGAACCCTCAGCAGGCCTTGGCAGATTTTGATGTGTGAAGGGGAACAATGACAGATGTGGAGGCAGCCTCCATCAGAGAAGGAAGGACTTGTTCATCACTATCAGGCAATAGACAGGGATGTTGCTGAACCACTTTGACACTCATCTTCATCTTCCTCAATAGGAAGAGTGAGAAGTAATTAAGGGTGGAAAATTAGGGCTCATGTAGGTACAAAGGTTGGATCTGTGGCCACCTGTGTCGTTCTTCACCTCTTCCACACCCTCTCCATTTCTCCATCCCTGTGTTGGCTCATCCCTATTGAATGGCAAAGAATGAATCTCTTATCTTTAAACATTTCCTAGTGTCTATAACATAGATGTTTAAAATAGGAGTGTATTTCATGAAACCAAGGAAGGAACAAACAAAAAAGAAGTCCAGGGCTTCTTGTCATCTCTGTGCAGGGTGCCTACAAGTCTGAGGGAGTTAATGCCCATGAGCAACCTTTGCTCACTGGGGCTAAAGCTGATTGGGATTCATTTCTCAGGGCTCCTCAGAATGTCTCCAAGGAACACAGCTCCCATTGCCCAACCTAGAGATCAGCTTGAAGAACACTTTTAAGATTTTTCCTCTTTTCCTTCTGCTCTGGCAGGACCTCATTCCTGTTTTGAGACCATTTCCCAAAATAAACCAACTGCATGGAAACTACACTCCCTGTCTCTGTCTTTAGTTTTGGTGGGTTTTTGAGGGAGAGAGAAGGGATGGCATGTAAGACATCCATCAATCGTTTGCCTGGTTTTCTCCTCTGGGTACCCGTCTCTGTGGGTATGTCATCTGTGCCCCTGGGCTGACCACCACTAAACTCTGATGATTTCCAAATCTAGAACTGTAGCAAAGACCTGCTTGCTGAGTGTCAACCAAGTCAACTTAGGTTTTGCATAAGCAATTAGACTTGAGTGTGTGGAAAGGTGAATCCTCCTTCTCACCATTCATCCTTTCTACCATTTTATAAGCCTCTATGCAAGGTGGCATCATAAAACTTAGTATTCAAAATGCAAAGATTTTGGATCGACATTCTTCCAGTGTATTAACCACTACTGTTCCCAGAAGTGAATTCAAGCTAGAGAAAGTTGATTTTAATTGCAATCAACAGAGTAAATCCAATGCACCAGTACCAGGGAGAAACAGGAGGGGCAAATCTGAGACAGATTTGGGGTACTAAATATTCTTGCAAATGTAGCAGGACAAATAAGATAAAGGACCAGAGTAATTACATAATTTTTTCAGGCTCACATAGAAAGATTTTGGTTGGGATAAGCTGGAAAATGATGATGGCTGTCTAGTCTGATACACTTTCTATTACACAAGTCATTTTGTCCTGATTTTTTTTTTTAGAATTCTTTCCTTAAAATTGTAGAAGTTTCAGAAAGTTCAGAATATATCTATCCTTTTGGAGTAGCAACAGTTGGATAAAGAAAATGTGGTACATATACACAATGAAATATTACTCAGCTGCAAAGAAGAATGAAATCATTGCATTTGCTGATAAATGAATGGAACTGGAGAATACCATGCTAAGCAAAACAAGCCAGTCCCCCCCCCCCACAAATCAAAGACAGAATGTTCTCTCTGATATATGGATGCATCTACGGCCATACAACCCTGAACACACCGGATCTCATCTGATATGTGGATGCTAAGCTACAACAAGGGAGGGGAAGATTGTAAATTCACTGGACTATACAAGGTGGGATGAAGGGACGGAGGGGATGGAAATAGAAAAGACTATAGAATGAATCAGATATAACTTTCCTATCCTTATATGTGAATACACGACCAATGTAACTCCACATAATACATAACCACAATAGTGGGCTCCTAATTGGAAAAAGTTATACTTATTCTATATATGTAAAATATATCAAAATATATTCTACTGTCATGTCTATCTAGAAAAAAACAAAATTTTAAAAAGAATAATGGTTCAATTAAAAAGCAAAAAGCCTCAGCAACTTAGCGAGATCCTTTTTATAAATAAAATATTAAAAGAGTCGGGGGTGTGTCTCAGTGGTTAAGCACTGGTTTCAATCCCAATATATGTGTGTGTGTGTGTGTGTGTGTGTGTGTGTGTGTGAGTGAGAGAGAGAGAGAGAGAGAAGGTATAAAAGAAAACAATGTAACATGATATGTGTGATCTTTTGTATAAATTATGAGTCTCCCTTTTGCCTTGAATTTCATAAGATAAGTCTGGAATACACACAAGGCACCAAGAATGGTGGGTTCCTTGTGATGTTGGAGTAGGGAGTGGCAGGGGGACTGAGCATAATGAGAACGAAATTAAGAGAATGACATTTCCCTGTTTGGAATTCTATAATGGGTTTTTTGGGTTTTCACACATGTGAGTGAACTTTATTACACATTAAATCTGCAAATACTACTTCCTTCCTCTATACCACAGCCGTGATGAAGGTCTTTACAAGCACACTCTAAACGTGTTCTAAAATTTTGACTTGAGACTAATTCTAATTTGCTTTCCCTTTGTGTTTCATAGGATTAATTGTAAAAGCACAAAAATAAATCATAAGGTTTTTAAAGGTGGTGTCGAAACAGTCTCTGTATTTGTTTTCTATAACAGTTCTAAAAGTTTCCACAAACTCAGAACAACACAAATGTGTCACCTTCCTGTGCTGCTGGTCAACACAGGTCCTGTTGAGAGCCACAGCCAAAGGGGCCCCAGCAAACTTCCAGCTGCCTGCTGATGATTGGCTCACAGCGGCCCCAGCAACATCTAGCTGATTGGCTCCTCTGCGGTGATGTTCATTGATCTGTTCTCTGTACTCCAACTGGGCAAGCAGCATTTGGTTAATGTAATCTGGATTACTCAATAACTCCACTATTGGCTTCAAGACTTTCGTCGTGAGAATTTCTGCGAGCATTATACGTAAGCTGAGAGACTGGACATCCTTTGATGGGAGTAGACAGAACACCAGAACCCGAGAACATGTTTGTAAAAATCTTACTTCTTCATCTGAGTTCCTTAAGCATGCATGCAACACAAAAGGCCTTGGCTGTTCTTCATGTCTGGTATTAGCAGCTTTCAGGTCACAGAAATGAGTGAGTAAAGTTCTTACAACATCATTGCAGACAACTTTAACCACATCCACGTGACTCAATCTGTGTCGCAGCTGTCTGGCAATTTCCCAAAAGTCTTCCAAAAGCAGATTGTAAAGCTGCCCCTCATCTCTGCTGAGATTTCCATACCAGGAGAGAATGTAATCTCTGTAACTGTAGTCAAACACTTCTTTCAGAGCTTTATCCATATTATGAGAAATTACTACTCTTCTAGGTCTCATTTGAGTTTCCACACACACAACTCCGCAGCGGGCAGCCGGGGGCAGCGGCCAGCCGGCTCCAGGCGCCGACGAAGTCGGGCGGCGAGGCGCGAAGGCTCCAGCCAACGACGGCGAAGAGGGTCCCCAGCAGGAAGGCGGCCGGCCGCCGCGCAGCTCAGGTACAGGCTGAGCCGGAGCAGGACGGTGCACGGCCCCGCGCCTCCCGCCGCCTCCCAGCAGCCGGGCCCCAAGAAGGAGAGAGCCACGGCGGCGAATGCGGCCACGGCCACCGGCACCCGCCAGCAACCGCCGCCGGGACCCCTGGGCGCCGCCGCCGCCGCCGCCGCCGCCGCCTGGGCGTTCTCCAGCAACTCTGGCTGCTGCCCGCCCGCGCAGCCCGGGGCAGGATGGCCGCTGCCCCCGGCTGCCCGCTGCGGAGTTGTGTGTGTGGAAACTCAAATGAGACCTAGAAGAGTAGTAATTTCTCATAATATGGATAAAGCTCTGAAAGAAGTGTTTGACTACAGTTACAGAGATTACATTCTCTCCTGGTATGGAAATCTCAGCAGAGATGAGGGGCAGCTTTACAATCTGCTTTTGGAAGACTTTTGGGAAATTGCCAGACAGCTGCGACACAGATTGAGTCACGTGGATGTGGTTAAAGTTGTCTGCAATGATGTTGTAAGAACTTTACTCACTCATTTCTGTGACCTGAAAGCTGCTAATACCAGACATGAAGAACAGCCAAGGCCTTTTGTGTTGCATGCATGCTTAAGGAACTCAGATGAAGAAGTAAGATTTTTACAAACATGTTCTCGGGTTCTGGTGTTCTGTCTACTCCCATCAAAGGATGTCCAGTCTCTCAGCTTACGTATAATGCTCGCAGAAATTCTCACGACGAAAGTCTTGAAGCCAATAGTGGAGTTATTGAGTAATCCAGATTACATTAACCAAATGCTGCTTGCCCAGTTGGAGTACAGAGAACAGATCAATGAACATCACCGCAGAGGAGCCAATCAGCTAGATGTTGCTGGGGCCGCTGTGAGCCAATCATCAGCAGGCAGCTGGAAGTTTGCTGGGGCCCCTTTGGCTGTGGCTCTCAACATCTCCCCCTCTCTGTTTAAACCACTTGGCTAAAATCGAGGTGCCAAAAGGGATGCACTCATTTTTGGAGGCCCCCCGGGGATGGTCTCATTTCTTGTCTCCTCCCTCTTCTAGAGTCTGCCTAGGACCCCTTCTTGAATCTGCAAACAAACAAGGGTGGATGGTCATTGTCATATCACATCATCCTGACCTGTTCCCATTTCATCTCTCTTTCTCTAATTTTCTTTCCTGCCTCCTCTTCCATTTTGAAGACCCATGATTACTTTGAACCCCGTTGGATGATTCAGGATGATTCTTATGTGAATGCCAACACATCAGCAACCTTACCTCCATCTGTAACCTCAATTCCCCTTCACCCTGTGAGTAACATACTCCCTGGATGCCAGGATGGGGACAGGGCATCTTGGGACCCTCTGTCTATTTACTGTTTAAGCAACTTGAAGAATGGAAGCCTGGCTGCTTTGAGTCCTGTATCCTTTTATGGGATGTTAATGGGTGACTCACAAAAGTTGCAGTGTTCTCTCGCCAACTATGAGGAACTGGTTTAAAACCCATAACACGTTTCTTTACTGTAGGATTTCAAGAATTTTTAATACAATGTTGGGTATGGTGAATTTCCAAGCACTTACTTCCTGAATAGATTTGACATGGAATTCTTAATAGGATCCCAAACTATTGGTACTTTCTGAAGCTTTCAAAATGAAAGCTACAGCCTGTAAAGATTTTTTTTTTCTTTTAATACATGATTGTATTCTCTATGCTGATGTTGTAGCGAATGTTTGAATCTTCATTTATAAGTAAGATGGAGCATTATTTTTATTTCATTTTGGTCATTTTTCAAAGAAGTAAGATTTGCCTTTTCCTCATATTCTATCATCATTTGGATAATGTATTTGGATAATGTTTAACAGTTTTAAAAGAGTGTTCAATGAAACCACCTTGGTATCTTTTTTAAAATTTTAGTTATTTTTATATAACTTTTAAAAATGAACAGACCAAAATGAATTAAACTATATCCCATACATGTATGGTCATATCAAAATGAACCCCACTATTATGTATAACTAGAATTCACTAATAAAAACACTTAAAAATGAATAGACCTCTTTTTTAGAGCAGTTTTACATGTACAGAGAAATTGAGGAGAAAGTACTTGGGCTTCCCATCGGCCCCTCTTTCCCATTCCACGTCCACACACCGTTTTCCTTATTGCAAACATCTCATGTATTGTGATTTTGTTTTTTAGAATTGAGGAGCCAATACTGATGCATTCCTTTTAACTAATTCGATAGTTTGTATTAGGGTTCACTTTGGGTACTATATACTTTATGGATTCTGATAAACATAAAACAGCATGTATGCACCAATATAAAATCATGCAGAACAGTTTCACTGCCCTAAAAATCCCAAATTCCACCTATTCAATCCCTTCTTCCCTCTCTTGCCCTCCACAACCCAAGCCCCTGGCAAAAACATTGATATTTTTACTGTAGTTATGCCATTTCCAGAATGTTCCAGAGATGGAATCATGTAGTATTTAACCTTTACAGGCTGACTTCCTTCACTTATTCTACATGTCTTGTCATAGCTTGCTAACTCATTTATTCCTTCATTCTTTTCTTTTTTTCTTTTGCATGATAAAATAGTATTGTATGGGCTTGCTATCATTTGTTTATTCATTTCCTTGAAGGATATCTTAGTTGCTGCCATGTTTGGTCAATTATGAATAAAGCTATGTAAACATATGTAAACAGGTTTTTATGTGAACATGAATTTTCAATTTGTTTGGATAAATACTAATGGCAGTTGCTGATTATATGGCAGGACTATGTTTATTTATTAAGAAACTGCCTAACTGTCTTCCAAAGTGGTTGCATCACTTTGCATTCCCACCAGGAATTAAGAGAGTCCTGTCGCTCTATATCCTTGCCAGCATTTGGTACTATCAGTATTCTGGATTTTAGCCATTGTAACAGGTGCACAGTAATATAACTCATTGCTGGTTTAGTTTGCAATTCCACACTTAAATGTGATGTTAAGACTTTCTTTGTATGTTTATTTTCCATCTGCACATCTTCTTTAGTGAGGTAACTGTTCAGCTCTTTCACCCATTTAAATTGGGTTTTTTTGTTATTGTGAGTTTTCAGAGATAGATTGTCATATTTTGGATACCAGTCCTATAGCAGACATATGCTTTGCAAATATTTTATCCATTACTATGATTTATCTTTTCATTTTCTTGACAGTGTCTTCTGCAGGGACTTTTTAATTTTAAGTCCAACTCATTATTTTGATCTAAAACATCAATGCCAACCCAAAGTCATCTGGATTTTCTCTTCTGTTATCTTCTAGGAGCTTCATAATTTTGCATTTACATTTAGGTACATAATCTATTTTTGACTGATTTTTGTGGCAAGCATAAGGCCTGTTTGTAGCTGTTTTTTTTTTCCTCATTGTTTCAGCTCCATCTATTGAAAAGACTTTTCTTTATCCATTGACTTGCCTTTGTTCCTTGGTCAAAAATTAATTGACTATACATATTCCTGTGGGTTGTTTCTGGGTTATCTATTCTGTTCCGTTGATTCCTTCTCTCTCTCTCTCTCTCTCTCTCTCTCTCTCTCTCTCTCTCTCTCAATACCACACTGTCTTAATTACCATAACTTTATGCTAAGTCTTGAAGATGGGTAGTGTCAATTCAGATTTTGTTCTTCTCTTTCAATACTGTGCTTGTTATTGTGGGCATTTTACCTTTTCATAGAATGATATGAAATTAATAATCTAACACTGCATCACAAGGCCCCATAAATAGAAGGAAAAAACACCCAAATCAGTAGAAGCTGGGAAAAAATTAAAATCAGAGTCAAAAGCAATGAAATTGAGAATTGAAAAAAAAAAGAGCAATACAAAAGATCTATGAAATGAAGAGCTGATTTTTTTAAAGGCTAAACAAAATTAATAAATTCTTGGCCAAACTAACCAAAAGAAAGAGGAAGCACTCAAATTAACAAAATCAGAAATGAAAAAGGAAAAATTACCACAGAGAGTACTGAAGCCCAGGAGATCATCAGAAACTATATTGAAAATTTATATTATAATAAACTAGAAAATATTGAAGATATTGACAAATTCATAGAGACATATGACCTATTCAAATTGAAGTATGAGTTTATTGAAAACTTAAACAGATCAATATCAACTAATGAAATTGAAGCAGCTATAAAAAAATCTTCCAACATAAGAAAGCCTAGGACCAGGCAGATCCTCAGCAGAATTCTAACACACTTTTAAAGAAGAACTAACACCAATCCTCAAATTATTCCATGAAATAGAAAAGGAGAGAACACTGTCAAACTCATTCTACAAAATTAGTATCACCCCAGTACCAAAAACAGACAAGGACACATAGAGGTATAAAAATTTCAAGCCAATATACTTGATGAATATAAATGTAAAAGTTCTCAATAAAATATTGGAAAATCACGTACAAAATCACATTAAAAATATGGGGCACCATGATCTAGCGGGTTTTATCTCAGGGATGTAAGGTTAGTTCAACATTCAGAAGTCAAGATATGTAATTCACCACATAAGAACCATATAATAATCTTAGTAGATACCAAAAAAAAAATGACAAAGTACAACATTATTTCATGTCTAAACACTAGAAAAACTAGAGATAGAAGGAACTTACCTCATCAGTGTAAAGGCCATATATATGACAAACCCAAGGCCACAAATATACTGAATGAAGAAAAACTGAAAGCATTTCCTCTAAAAACAGGAACAAGATAAGGATGCCCTATTCAACACAGTCCTTGAAACTCTAGCTAGAAAATTTAGGCAAGAGAAGAAAATTAAAGGGATATAAATAGGGAAAAATAATAGCTCAAATTACCTCTGTTCACTGATGATATGATGCTATATTTAGAAGACCCAAGAAACCTCCATCAGAAGACTTGAAGAGCTGATAAATGAATTTATCAAAGTAGCAGGAAAGATCAACATTCATAGGTCAATTGCTTTTCTATACTCCAATAATGAATCTGTGACAAAGAAATTAGGAAAACTATCTCATTCACAGTAACCTCAAAAAAGTAAAATGCTTGGGAATCAATCTAACAAAAGAGGTCAATGACATTTACAATGAAAACCAAAGAAAGAAATTGAAGAAGACCTTTGAGGATGGACAGACCTCCCTTGTTTTCAGACAGGCAGAATTAATATTGTCAGAATGTTCATACCACAAAAAGTGCTGTACAGATTCAAAGCAATCTCTATCAAAACATTAATGACATTCTTCACTGAACTAGAAGTAGTGCTGGAATTCATCTGGAAAGCATAAAGAACTCAGAATAGCCAAAACAATCCTTAGCTAGGAAAACAAGGCTGGAGTCATCACAACACTGGACCTCAAAGTATACTGCAGAGTTATAGTAACAAAAACAGCATGGCACTGGGACCAAAACAGACATAAAGACCAAAGGAACAGAGCAGAAGACACAGAGACAAACCCACATAAATACAGTTATCTGATATTAGACAAAAGTGCTAGAAACATACTTTGGAGAAAAGAAGGCCTTTTTAGGAAATGATATTGCAGAAAACTGGAAATCAACATGTAGAAGAATGAAATATGACCCCTTTCTCTCACCCTGCACAAAAGCCAAATAAAAGTGGATCAGAAAAGGCCTAGGCATTAGACCAGAAGCTTTGCAACTGCTAGAAAAAATTGTAGGCCCAACACTTCAGCAGGGCAGCACAGGAACTGACTGCCTTAATAATACTCCTAAAGGGTAAGAAATAAAAGATTAATAAGCCAGATGCCACCAAACTAAAGAGCTTCTGCAAATGAAATAAGAACATGAAGATAAAGCCTACAAAATTGTAGATCTTTGCCACTTGCTCGTCAGATAGAGCATTAATATATGTATGTGTGTGTGTGTGTGTGTGTGTGTGTGTGTGTGTGTAATGAACTTTCATCTTAGAACTGCTTTCTTAGTGTCCCAAAGATTTCAATACATTATATCTGCGTTCTCATTCACTTCTAAAATTTTTTTAATCTCCTCAATGTTTTCTGTAACCCATTGCTCATTCAGTAGCATATTATTTAGTCTCCAGGTGTTGGAGTGGATTTTATTTCTTATTTTATTATTGATTTCTAATTTCATTCCATTATGATCTGATAGAATGCAGGGTAGTATCTCTACTTATTTATATTTGCTAAGAGTTGCTTTGTGGCATAGTATATGATTTATTTTAGAGAAGGATCACGTGCTGCTGAGAAGAAAGTGTATTCTCTCATTGAAGGATGAAATATTCTATATATGTCAGTTAAGTCTAAGTTATTGATTGTATTATTCAGTTCTATAGTTTCTTTGTTCAGCTTTTGTTTGGAAGATCTATCTAGTGATGAAAGAGGTGTGTTAAAGTCACCCAAAATTATTATGTTGTGTTTCATATGACTCTTGACCTTGAGAAGAGTTTGTTTGATGAATGTAGATGCTCCATTGTTTGGAGAATATATATTTATAATTATTAAGTCTTGTTGGTGTATGGTTCCCTTGAGCAGTATGTAGTGTCCTTCTTTAGCCTTTTTGATTGACTTTAGTTTGAAGTCTGCTTTATTTGATATGAGGATAGAAACTCCTGCTTGCTTCCACAGTCCATGTGAGTGGTATGATTTTCCCAACCCTTCACCTTCAGTCTGTTGTCTGTGGATGTCTTTTTCTATGAGATGAGTCTCTTGGAAGCAGCATATTGTTGGGTCTTTTTCTTTTTTTTTCTTTTTCTTTTTTTTTTTTTTTTGGATCCAATCTGCTAGTCTATGTCTTTTGATTAGTGAGTTCAGGCCATTAATATTCAGGGTTATTATTGAGACATGATTTGTATTCCCAGCCATTTTTGTTTATCTTTGGTATTTAACGTGACTTAGTTTCTTCTCTGATTACTTTTTCCTTTAGTGTAATCCCTTCCTCCCATGATTTTCATTATTGTTTTTCATTTCCTCTTCATGGAACATTTTGCTGAGGATGTTCTGTAGTGCAGGCTTTTTAGTTGTAATTTTTTTTTATTTTGTTTATCTTGGAAGGTTTTGATTTCATCATCAAATCTAAAGCTTAGTTTTGCTGGATATAAGATTCTTGGTTGGCATCCATTTTCTTTCAGAGCTTGGTATGTGTTGTTCCAAGATCTTCTGGCTTTGGGGGTCTGGATTGAAAAAATCTGCTGAGATAAGAATTGGTCTCCCCTGATATGTGATCTGATTCCTCTCTCTTGCAGCTTTTAAAATTTTATCCTTATTCTGTATGTTACACATTTTCACTATAATGTGCCTTGGTTGTAATCTGTTGTAATTTTGCACATTTGGTGTCCTGTAAGGGGGAAAATTGCATCCAAATACAGGAAAGATCAGTAGAGTAGATGAAGGGGACTGAGGGAAAGGAGGGATAAGGAAAGGGGAAAACAGTGGAATGAATCAATCAAACTTTCATATATACACACGTGAATATAGTACAATGAATTCTAGCATCAATTTATCCACAGACACTTATTTAAAAAAAACCATAAATAAATAAATTGAAGAAAGATTAGTAGAGTAGAGGGAAGGGAACTGGGAGAGGGAGGGGAACTGGGGAAGTTCTGGGGACTGAATGAGAGCAAATTCTAATTCATACATTTGTGATTATGTCACAGTGTATCCTAAAGTTTTATATAAGTAAAAAGAATTAGTAAAAGAAAAAATTTACTAATACCACACCTTCTTGATTACTATAGCTTTATGGTAAGTCTTAAAAATAGGTAGGGTCTGTGTTCAGATTTTGCCCCTCTCCTCAAAACCATGCTGGCTATAGTGGGTCTTTTGCCTTTTCATATAAATTTTCGATTCTGTTTGTTAATATCCATAAAATCACATAATGTTATTCAAATTGAGTCTGTACTAATTATATATAGATGTGTGTGTATGTATATGTGTATATATATATATATATGTATATATATATATATATATATATATATAGAGAGAGAGAGAGAGAGAGAGAGAGAGAGAGGTGTATTTGGGGGAACACTAACATCCTGACAGTACTGAGGCTTCCTACTCATGTATGGAATTACTCTTCATTTATTTAAATTTTCATTGGTTTCCTTCATCAGAGAATTGCAGTTTTCCCTTATATAAATCTCATATATTTTTTATTAGACTTATAGTTGTTTCACCTTTTTGAGTGCCACTATAAATGGTACTATGTTTTTAATTTCAAATCTCAAGTGTTATTTGTTGATATGTAGAAAAGAAATTGACTTTCATATCTTAGCATTCTGTCCCACAGTCTTGCTGTAATTGCTTAATAGAACCAGTAATTTTTTGATGTTGATTCTTTGGAGTCTTCTTCATAGACAATCATTGCATCTGTGAATGAAATTTTTTTGTCTTTTTTTTTTAATCTAACCTGCCATGATTGTATTTCCTTTTCTTGTTGTATTGCATTAGCTAGGGTTTCCAGGGTAAAGCTGAATAAGAGTAGTGATAGTCAGCATCTTTGCCTTTCTCTTGCTCTTAGAACAACATTTTCTGACTTCTCACCATTAAGTCTGATATTAACTGTAGGTTTTTGTTAGATTTCTTTGTCAAGTTAAGGAAGTTTCCCTCTGTTCTTAATTCATTGAGAGTTTTTATAAATGTTAGATTTTATAAAATGGTTTTCCCCATCTATTAATATGATCATATAATTTTTCATTATTAGCCTATTGATGTGATGATTATATTAATTGATTTCTATCTATTTTGATGGGAAATATTGGTCTTTAGTTTTCTTTTCTGGTAATGCTTGATTTTGGTATTAGGGTAATGCTGGATGCTCAGAATGCATTGGGAAGTATTACATCTGTTTCTATTTTCTGTAAGAGACTGTAAAGAATTGGTACCGATGTGTCTTATGTATTTGTTCAAACTCACCAGTAACCCATCTGAACGTGGTGCTTTCTGTTTTGGAAGGTCATCAGTTATTGGTTCAATTTGTTTAGCTGATACAGGTTTATTCAGATCATCTATTTCTTTCTGTTAGTTTCACAGGTTGTGTAATTCAAGCAGTTGTTCTGTTTTATCCAGGTTATCAAATTTTTATACATAACATTGTTCATAATACTGTTTACATTTCTTTGCTGGTTATTGAAACAGTATGGATATTTATCTTGACTGAGCCTATTTTAAGAATTCATGCTCTTTGGAATTTTCCACTCAATCTGGATTTTGAAATTCATTGACAAGTTTCCACAAATAAATTCCTTCTTCTTCTAATCTAATTTCTTAACTTTTATAGTTATGTCTTCTGTTTTATTCTAAAGGTGTCTATTTCTTCTTGTGTATTTTCTCCTAGACTGTCAGGGAAGAGGGCACAATTTTGATGCTCTGAGGAAATTTTTGGTTTATTATTGGACTTTGGTTGTCCATCTCAACAAGATCAACATTTTTCATCCCTTTCTCTTACTTTCATTTGGAATGTTTTAGTGTTATCTTTAGTTTCTTAAGTCAAATATTTAATTCATTTCAATTCTTAAAAATCTTTCTTGCTTAATAACTAAAACATCCATAATGATAATACATAGTTTAATAAATGATTTGTAAAGTTGGGTTTGAGTTTTTCCAAGGTCTCCATACTTTACAATTTGTTTTTTTTTATATGACCCTATGATAAGTATTAAAAAACTGTTTTGGTCATAAGAAATGAGTATTTTCCACAGACAATAAAGTTTTGTGTTTATTTATTAAATGTGTTAGTAGCTTCCATCTTTTAATTTGATTCCTCTTAATTTTTACTACATTTAAAACCTGACTCTCTTTACTTTTCTAGAATCACCTTTTAGACACTTCCTTAGGAAAGCTAAGCCCAGATCTTCCAGGTCTGAGACCAATCAGTTCATATTTGCAAAGTATCCCCAGCTCCTTCTCAGAAGCAAGAATGTGGGGCTGTTCTTACAGTCACCAGAAGTCCCCCTCGGATAAAGGGTTCCCTACATAAATGCATTGCTGGGACACACTGAGTTCTCTGGAGTGGAACTTGATCTCTACACAATATCAACAGCTTTTCTCTATGTTTCCTAGGAATAAAATCCACGTAGGTGACAGTGCAACCATCTCACACCAAGATCAATAAACAACAAACAGGCCACCTGTCATCCAGATTCACTCTTCACCATCCTCCAGGGCATTCCCACCATGCCCTCCAGTCGGCTTCAAGGCCCACTGAATTCAGTCCAGGACCCTTGTAAGTGCCTCTTAACGGATGGTTCTGTTTTCCACCTCTGGCTCTTCCCATCACCCAGTCCCAGCAACCTCTACCCTAAAACATTACTCTGAGGACAGCACTTCCTTCAACCTCCCTACTCTCAGATGTCAGAGTTTGCTGACAATAGGACCAGCCCTCCTTTTTAGCCTTCCTACCTTCTCTTTTCCATTAACCTTCATATATTCCCAGATTGACAAACCACAAACTGCATATTTATTTCTTTTTTTATCACCTTCCCATCACTAACTATGTTCAAGCTTAATATCATTTGTTTTCTGTTATCATTTAGAGATGAGGTGTTCCCCAAAAGCTCGGGTGTGAGACCATGCAAGAAAGTTTAGAGGTGAAATGATTGGATTATGGAAGTCTTAATCTAATCTCTGCATTAATCCACTGATATGGATTAACTGGGTGGTAACTGTAGACAGGTTGTGACTGGGGGAAAGAGGTCACTTGGGGGGTATGCATTGGGGTTCATATTTTGTCCCTGATGAGAGGAGCTCTTTCTTGGCTTCCTGGTTACCATGCCCTGAGCGGCTCTCCTTCACCATGCACATCTGCCCTGATGTTCTGACTCACCTCCTCTGAAACTGTGAGCTCCAAATAAACTTTTCCTCCTTTAAAATTTTTCTTCTCATGTCTTTTGGCCACAACAGCAGCAGCAAAAAAAAAAAAAAGAAAGAAAGAAAAAAAGAAAAACAACAACAACAAAACCTGTCTAAAACTTTTCTAACTGGGAAATTTGGGAATAAAATAATTTTTGCCTTGCCCGAAGCCATTATCCATCGGTAGCTTGGGATATACTAGGCATTGTGGTGAATGCTTACTCTAAAACAAATCTTCATAACATTTCTATTATACAGATATATTTTCTATCCCTGGCCACAAAACACTGGGATACATAGCCACTTATAGTAGCTAATACTGATTCCAAAGCACACTTAATTAAGAGCTGTACTATCTTCTCTGCTAATTACCCTAGGACCAGAAGACTTCTTACAGCCTAGACCAATTAGTCACATAAAGTGGATGCTCATTATGTGAATGAACAGTGGTTGAATGACTGAAGGATTGTGGAAATTTCTCTCTTAAAAAGCTTTAGAAATAATGAATTACTATGCAAATATTATGAGTCATCCATAAAAATCACCATTAGTAAGTTGCCTTTATCTTGAATGAGACCTTTTTATTCACTTAATTCTATGCCTTGAATTATTATATGAGATGAAAACGTCAATGTGCTTTGTTGTCAGTTGTTTTTCTGCAAAGCTAAGCAGAACCTCTCATTCCATCATGTGAACATCTTTGACCCACTGCAAATATTGACAGCAAGTAAACATCATACTGAAATTAACCTTGTATTCAGCATATTATTGAAAAACCACACATTTAAGATCAAAGATTATAAAGGAGGTGTATGTGTGTGTGTGTGTGCGTTCAATATTTTCAAACATTTAGTTTTGCTGCATTTTGCAGCGTGGGCTAAACTCTGGAGGGCCTCTGACCTGGTACAATCTCCAACCACACACAAGCAGCAGATGTCAGTATTGTGCAACTTTCAGGCTGACCGCTGGAGGAGGCAAACTCATCTTTATCACCTAGAGACAGAATCCATAGTCATTTATACATACAAACCTAACACTCACAGGTGCTAGGTAAACCTTGGAGGCTCACTGCTGCACACACGCACACATACACATGCATGCACACGCATGTACACACATAACTGTAATTTGAGAAAGTAGGCAGCAACTTCTAATGATGCAGCTGTGAATCAAGAGCTGGACTGAACAAGCCCGGATGCATAGTGGAACCCACTGCATTTGTTGATGGCCCAGAAAGAGATGAGGACACCCAGAAAGCCCCAAGTGTTCTGAGTCAGAGCTGAGGAAGGTTGGACTAAATCATTGTCATCTGATGTACTTCATGGTTGCAAGCCACATGGTCAGATGGTCAAGCTCCTAGCATGTCCTCAAGACCCCACATAATCAGGGCCCTGCCCACTCGTACATCAGCATCAGTAGTCAGCTCTTCTCTTCTGTCTGTACCCCAGCTATTGAGTTCTTTCTACATGAACCACGATGCTTCTCTTAGCTCACAGATTCTATTCTTGCTGTGCCTACTTATAGTCCTGTTGGCAAATGCTCCTTCAGATGTCAGCTCACATGCCCCTTTACCATGAGAGAACTGTTATCATAGCTCAGGTCTTTCTTTTATGGTCTCATAGTACCCTTTAATTTCCCTTTCTAGATTTATCACAGATGGCAATTATATATTGTCTGATTATTTACCCTGTGTACACTCCAACTGAGGTTCAAATTCCATAAGGGTGGAGAATGTGGCTGTTTTGCCCATTAATATTTCCCTAGGACCTAGCATGCTGATGTCTCAGGGAGCATAGTGAATAAATACACGTTCAAGGGATGAATGCGTGATTATGAACATGTACAAGAACACTCTTCTTTGTACAAGAACAAAGTAGGGTGAAAGTGGGAAGTGGTAGAGAATATCTCCTCTGTAAGTGTAACAAAAACTATGGTTCTAGAATTCTGACAAGAACTCAGCAGGCTGGGAGTAGTGCAGAAATGCAATCTGACCTTGGCCTACGTGGTAGCAAGGAGGGCTGGATCCTCCAAGTATCAAGAGACTTCTGTCTAATACTTCTGCATGCAAATAATATGCAATTGTTTCTTATCAGTAAAGAAAGAAGTAGATACTGAAAATATGAGGAATACCAGCATTTCTTCAAAATAGCTTATTTAAAATACATTATGAGAAAGAGAAGAAATTATATAGAAAGATGGAGAGAGAGAACTGAGTGGAATTTATTCTTCAGGGGAGTATATGTATGTCCAAAGCAGGGGGAAATCTAGCATTTTTTATTTCTTCCACTAGATGGGGCCATCAGAATGAATTCGACCACAAAGGGGTAAGCACTAGTGAATGTATTTTCCATGTTAAGCAGCCTGATTCCGTCAGATGAGAAAAATGGAGCCGGTTTTGAACTTGTTTATGCAACTGAATAGCATTTCCTGAAAACATCAGTCCTGCGGCAGACAATAGTTAGTCCAGAAGAGAGAGCCTCGGGTACATGGGAGAAGCTGCGGCGCATGCCCACTCCCCAGTGAGGTCAAAGGGAGGCTGCCCAGCTTCCAGAGCCCTTCGAATTCCAGCCCCGTGGAATTACAAGGGTCTCCAGCTCTCGGGAACAGCTGCTGCACAATTGAGCAAATTTACCATGCAGAAACTCTGCCTCACATTAGGAGGAAATTCTAGATGAGATATAATGATGCCTATTTTGAACCAAATTATTTTAATATGATCAATCACAATGAGTAAATTCTGCCTCCTAATATCTGCTGCTTACAGTCTGCAGTGATTTCATGCAGTGGAATATTCCACGAGGCATTAAGTCAGGCCCTACATAAAATAATTATGACACTCGAGTTTTATTATTCTACCTAAGACCTATTTTCACAGAACCCTTCTTGCTTCTATCTGGCTATAGATCTGTTAGCAGATCATTATAAATTTATCTCTGGAAAGAACTTGGGCGAAATGGGCTTGACGGTAGTTTCTACATTAAATTAGCACTCTTTAGAAGGATAATTAATATTTGTGTGGTATTTTTATAATCATGATCTCATTTGACTCTCCCAACAGCCTTGTAGGCTAAATATTATTTTGTATCATCAATTGCTCACAAGTATGCAATATGGAATATTTACTTATTCAAGTATGCACAGGAGGAAACTGCTGGAGATAGGCATGGATATAGGTCTTCAGGCTGCAGTTCTCAAACTCCAAGGGCAGGAGTGGTGAAAGATAGAAAAGGAAGAAAGGACTTATCCAGGGAGCTTATCCCTGTACTTATACCAGGGCTTATTCATGTACTTGTATCAGGGCCAAATACACACGTAAATGAGCCAGGAAGCCCATTCAAACTAGCTTGAACAATCCAAATAAAATATTAGCTCACATAAGAAAAATTCAGAAGTCTAGGTTGCTCGGAGGATGTCATCATGGACCAAGTCCTTAAAGTCTTGGGTTCATCTACCAGCATCACCCAGTAGCTTCAATGGTTCCAAACGCTCTCCCTGTGGTAACAAAATAAATCTGAGCAGCTCCAGATTTCACATGGTCCCTCTGCACCATATTGTTCATGAGAAAATGGTGCCTCTCCTGAAAATTTCCTCACCTGTGTCTCACCCTCTCATCACCTCACACTGGGTCATGGGTTCGTTTTAATCTCAGCTGAGAGTATAGGTGTGGTTTATAGGTTTAATCTAATCCCCATCTCAACACTGAAGCCAATCTCATCTAAATCCTTGTTCATAAGAATAGTGAATGGTCTATATTGTCCATAAGGAAAGTCAAAAGAAAAAAAAATAGTTTCTAGGAAATCATAAGAGAAATCTGCTTTTTCTAGACTTTAACAAATTATAATGTGTTACCTTTTTTAATTCATAAAAATTCCAGATCAAACTTGTTCAATGTATAATCATAAAAGAGTAATAAACCACTGGGAAAATATTCTGAAGAAGGTCTTAGGCATTAACTTTAGAAAATTTAAAAGCCAAAAGTACAGGCATTGCATGAGTGATACCTGGTGACTAAAAAGCAGGGGATTGCCTAGCACCCCCCGGAGAGCCCAGACTTCTACAGCAGGTAAGTGTTGAGAGGCCACAAGTGGGAAAAAATACCAAGAACTTAAAATACCCATTTGGTTTGGAAACCTGCTAGGTCCTTTGTATAAACATCGATGAGGAAAAGGGTTATCCAATTAAACCTCTGAGCATATTCTGCCTCCCCAACCACTTATTTCTCCAAGCCACAATTTCCTCATTAGTACAAGTGTTTGGGGTGGTAAGACCTACTTTCCTCGAAGGATTTTGTTAAAATGAAAGGCAATAACATGCATAAAAAGCTTTGTTAAAGTAAATATCCACAAATGCAAGAATTACACGGCCTACGTTTCTCTTTGTAGTTTTAAGTTTCTATGTAAGGAAGACACAATAGCCAAAAGCCAGATTCTACATTGGTTTTTCCAAAATGGGTGAGTGTCAGTTTACATGCACCCCTCTCCCATTATCTCTACTCCACCAATCTTAAATCTCTCAGAAGTTCGACTAATACATTCCACACAGTGCACACTGAAATTTTTGCACATCCTAAATTGTATATATGAATCCAAATGCCTGTTTTCAGCATTGGGTAATTGGCTCCATTTGCAGAGGAAACCATTAAGAATTTTTCAGTCAAAAATCTAAAATCTAAAATACATATATATATATATATATATATATATATATATATATATATATATTATGAGCTAAAAATTCTGAAATGTAATCCCTATCATTGCCTAATAGTGCTGGATTCAAGAGAAAACACAAACTCATTTCCTTTGTGATGCCATTTGTGACATACACATGGATATTATTAGGAAGCCCTACCTCGAAAACAGTGAGTGTACAGTAGATAGAAACATTTTCTTGGATGTGGCTTGTTGAGTATCAGCCCATAGAGCAAATATTAGTGTTTTTTTCTGAATAAAACATGCAATTTTATAGAAATGGCAGTCACTAGCTATTAGAGTTGGATATAAAGGAATTATACAAGGAGCAAACTCAGAAGACATATAATTCTTAGTGCACAAGAATATTTTCTCTCACTTTTAACCTCAATGGTAATCACTTTTCTCTTATAAAAATAATTGGCTCTGATTATTTTCTTAGTAGCTGAAGTTATACTATAAGATACTCCTTTTGTGTACCTATAATGTTTCTGGGCTCTCAGGGAAAAAAAAAAAATGATGTGAAGATTTCCTCCTTTTCCCTTCCCAGGCATGAAAAATCTTTAGTTAACTACATCAGAGTCAGGCTGTCATTCCTATCATCTCAGTTCCACTAGTGAACTCTGCTACCAGTATCCTGTGATAGCAAAATATGAAATTCAAAAATGAAAGACGTTTTCATATTTAACATGACATGGAATCAGGCACTTCGCTAAGTGCTGGGGATACAAACAAATGTGAGTCCCTACCTTCAAGTTGTTAACCTTTGCTCTCAAAGGTAGCTCAAACTAAAAAGAATTTTCCAAACTCATAATCACATGCTTAAGTCCTAACTCTTAGAAATATCCTTTTCTTAAGCATGGACGTTTCAGGAACTCCTTGTCTACATCTCTCTTTCTCTAACATTCTTCTGTTTAGTAGCATCATGAATCTTCTTGCCAAAGAATCATTTTAAATTTAAATTTTATCAACTGTTTTTCAGCAACTTTTAACTCCTGAGAAGTGTACGGAAAGGTTCTTCTCTTTAGAGACCCCATTTGTTTCTCTTGACACTTAAAAGTACAACTTGAAAGGATTTGCTTATAATAATTACAAAATAAAAAGCTGAATAATAATAATAACAATAGCCTATTTTATGTAGAAAGATTATATCATAAATACTATTTTAAGCACTTTACAAATATTGACTCTTTTACTTTCTCTTGAACCTTAGGAAGTGAGTCTATTATTATCTCGAATTTTACAGATGAATTAGGAGAAGAAATGGGCCTAAAGTTACCCAGAGGGTAAATGTCAGAGCCCAAATTTTTAACCTTTAGTGAACTACATCACATGTCTCTTTGTCTCCATATTCTGGGCCCAAATCAAAAATACTTCTACAGAGTAAGGATTTGTAATCATGATTAGAAAAGCCAAGAAATACGATCTCATTCAAATCTGTTCAGGAATATAATTATATTCCTTATGTGAAGTTGTAACCCATGATCTTCATGGTTTTGAATACCACTAATTTTGGTGTGGAGGGTGGAGGATCACTTATCTATGTATGAGCCAATTTCTACCATGAGACCTTAGGTAGCTATAACCTGCCTAGTTAATTAGCAGTCTTATTCAACTTTCTGAATCGCATACAACCGTTTCAATGAATTAGTTAAGCAACTACCGAGCAAGGACAGACATGGAAAACAGGACTTTTTTTGACATAAACCCAGATGATTTTTAGGTTTAAATTATGTCATTGTATTAATTTAGAAAAATGAGACTGTGTTGGTACACACTTTTGAGACATAAATGACAGGAAACCCCAGCTTAAAGAAACTTAGGGGAGAAGGGACAACGCCTGCCATCTTAGGAACTGTAGGAACCACTGATTCCAGTGCCACCAATTCTCCCTGTGTCCCCAGCTCTGATTCTCTGATGTCAGCTCCACTGTTCTCCTGCAAGCCAGCTTGTTCAACACAGGACATGCCTGCCTAAGCTTCCATTACTGGAAAAGTCTTGATTCTATCTCCTATTTCCTATTCAAAACATTCTATTTCCTATTCAAAACGTTCAATGGCTGACATTGGTTCTGATGTCCAACCCTGTATCAATCAAGGCTGGTCAGGGGAATAGGGCCTGGTGAGCACATTGCCACAGGAAACCAGTGTTTGTAGTTGAGAGCACAGGAGTAGCCAAAATAAAAAGGGAAGGCTATTTCTAGGGAAAAGAATACGGCAGCAGTTCCGGGCAGGTAGAAGAATGTCCACACAAAAGGACAGAGTCAAGAAAGGCACATGTCTGTACCTGATCAGCTGTAGGATAAGAGGAGTCCAAAATTCCCTGAGTCTCAGGTTTATTTACTCTATCCTAATAGTCATCCTGTTTATTTCACCCAACAGTTGAAGGAATTGCCTGAAACCTTACGTGCATGTGTGTAGCAACTTGAAAAATATTACAAAATTTCAAGGTATGACTGTTGGTATTACTATCTATATAGGTAACTAAATTTCCCATTTTTCACACTGATGCCTGGAGTCAGACTGACACAGCGAGTCGTTTGAACAAATTGAAGCTCATCTAACACCACAGGCTGTGAGTGTACTTCTTCTCAAGCCATATTGCAGTCCAGCTGTGCACAGATATTATGCCAAGTTCATCAAGAGATAGTTGAGCTTCTCAGGGAGCAGGAGCAGAGGAAGGCAGAATGAGGCTCGGATGGAAGGTAGTAACTCAAGCAAGAAACTCTGGTTAGTCTACTTTGCAGAGTTCTTCCTTCTACCCCTGACCCCAGCTCTTATTCAGTGTTATATCAATAAATTAGTGTCCACGTGGATAAAGATCACTGTTAATAGATCCATAATGTGTCACTCTAATCAGCAAAAAAAGAGGGTAAACGATAAAATAAATCAATAGTATGATATCCATCCTAAGCCAACACTAGATATCAGGATTTGGTCACTGTTTGGGTACCAGATTCAGTACTAATGAGTGATGAGTGACTGACTCATGGCTGAAGCTTGTCAATCCCAGGTTACCTTTCTCTTTATAATACCAGAGTGACAATTGCCAAATTAAGCACAACATACTATTTATATCATATGCTATATCTCCGGAAGCATGTTTGCATGTACCATTTATCTAAAACAATGCCCATAGGGTCTAATAGAGATACTGCTGAACTTGGGAAACTTAAGTACTCACCACTTAACCAGCGCAGTGGTCCTATGAACATCTTGAACTCCATTTCTTCATCTGTAAATTATAAACAATTATATCTTTCTCAACTGTTGAGCAAGAGGCTTAAATACAATGAGTTATGAGAAATTCTCTCAAATACATAGAACATAAACACAAAGAATTTGTTTCATAAGGCTTTAAGGAGAATCCCAGTAGAAGATGCAAGGAAAATTGAGAATTTCCATGTTTGCACTTAATGAAACTGGAATTCACAAAGCAACTTGAGCAAATTCACCTACAGGAAGTAGAATGGGATAGGTCTTGGGGTTCTAATTCCATGTTACTCTGGTGAGTTAGTAAGGAGTTATTATGGATGGATATCAATAGTTTTTCCTGAAATACAACTTTTGCTCTCCTATCATTTAAGCTAGGACAGGAAAATGTAATTGCCATAGTTTGAATCTTGAATGTGTCCCAAAGGGCTGCACAATGAAAACTTGGACCCCAGCCTGTGGCGCTATTGGAAGGATCTAGTGGAAGGAAGTTTGGTCATTAGGGACAGTGCCCTTAAGGGAGCTCTTGGGAGCCTGGCCCCTTCCTGTTACTCTTGGCTACCCGGCCAGCAGGAGGTGAGCAGCTGTGCTCTACCACATGCTCCCTGTCATGATGCTCTGCTTTGCCAAGGCCTCCCAAAGTCAATGGAGTCAACAGACTCTGCATGCACTGAAACATCTGAAACCATGACAAAGTTTTTTTTTCTTATTAAGTTTATTTATCTCAGCTTTTTGTCATAGTGATGGAAATCTGACTCACACAGTAACTGAAGACAAAGAAATGAGCCAACTGAACTATTCTGAACTATTCTGCCTAATGCCTAGGATGGTACGTATAACGATGGTGATATTTCTGAAAGCAGCACATACTCTAAGCAACTTACATACACTAACTAACTTAATCTTGGGAATAACCCTGTGAAGTGGATGTGAATATAGTCTCTGTTTTGCAGACGATGAATGAGAGGTGCATAGGGGCTAAGTACCCAGCTCAAAATCACTTAGCAAGTGATAGAGTACTCAATACAGGCAAATTAGCTACCAGGTCTCTAATCCCAATCATCCTGCTATGCCACCTCCCTGGGATGCTAAGCTTAGTGCACTATTTGATTGTGCCTTTTAAACACTCAAACAAGGGAGAGATGCCTTTTACCCAAGGTTGTGAGTTGTCTCTCACATATTTCCAGAGATCCTCCCACCAGTTCTTGACCTCCTATTGCTCAGCATTGATCTCAAGTGCTCACCTTATCAGCATTGACCTCTGAGGTTTAAAATCATCTTGAAGGTTGCAAAGCTAAGCACTTGCTCTTCTGGGCAGCCTCACTTCCTGTCTGCTTTGTCAGTTTTGGGAATGTGTAGGTACACTCCAAGGCCCCTGTGGGGACTCGCCATACTCAGCACCATCTTTGTCTCTTCAATGGTAAAGAATACTTCTCCACAAACAAGGATAGTTTTGGAAGTTGTCTGCTCCCTAAATGACAGAGAAGAAAAAAAAAGGAAGTCACATTGAAAGTTATTTTAAATTATACACATATAAAATGAGAAAGAAAAACTACTTAATTCAATGATACTAGACGGTGCTATACATTAGAACCACCTGATAAAACTTGAAAATTAACTACCAATACTTGGCCCACTTCAAATGAGTTAAACCAGAATATGTGAGGACAGGACTTTGATTTAAATACTGCATGCATTTTCCATACTTGGCAAGTGAACTTGAGATGGGAACAGCTCTTTTTTGGTCTCAGTTCCTTAGGAGCTTTCATTGTAAGATGCTGGCTGTGCCAAGTGTAATTCAAAATACATATTTGCTTATCAATTTACAATTGGATTATGTCATGTTAAACCCATCCTAACCTGAAAATATCATAAGTCCAAAATGCACTTACTACACTTAGCTGATTGAATACCATAGCTTAGCAACACTCTACACCATAGAGTATTGGTCTTTTCCCCTGGTCACTGGGAGCTGCCACTGACCAGCCTCATGAGAGACCATCAGTCCTGCATCACATGAGCCCAGGAAAAGATTAAAACTCAAATTTCATCAGCACAGTGGTGCTCGCCTGTAATCCCAGAGGCTTGGGAGGCTGAGGCAGGAGTATCACAAGTTCAGCAACTTAGCAAAATTCTAAGCAACTTAGCAATACCTGTCTCAAAATAAAATATAAAAAGGGATGGGGATGTGGCTCAGTGGTTGAGCACCCCTAGGTTCAATCCCTAGTACCAAAAAAAAAAAAACCTCTCAAATTTCAAAGTATATTTCTACTGAATATCTATCGCTTTTGCACCATCATAAAGTTGAAAAAGCATAAATCAGTAACTGTAAAAGTATACATAAAGTACAAAATCATTACATGATATGACTTTTGTGCATATTATAAATTTATAAATGCAACTGAGTATTGAGGGATTTTGTACCAGCAGTGCAGTGGATACAAGTTACAGCTCTGGAGACACACTAGGCTTTACCTCTACCTGGAATTAGCTTAAGGGTAAATAGAGGAAATGCAGCCAGCCCACCACCTTAAACACAGTGAGCAGCAGGGCAGGCCTCAGCACATTCAAGGCAGGGATAGCTGCTACAGAAGAGCACCAACCTGTGTCTCATCTGTACATGGAGAACGAGCAGCCTCCATTGGCTGCCAATTTTTTTACCTTTCTGTTCCCATATGTCACCTCCCAGATCATCACTGCCCCCTTCCAGGATCAGGGTCTCTAGTGGGATTTTCCCAGCATACCAGGTAGACCAGCAGTCCACCCTTACTTTATCTCTCTCTAGTTTGAAGAAGCCAGGGCTGGAAGAAGACATATAGGCTCTTGACTCACTGTCCCACATATCCTGCCAAGCAAGAGCATACCTATGGATCTGCCATAGTTTGAAGAGTGATGTTGACCATATGAGATCTTCATCTTATGAGCTGATGTTAAACCGAATTCCCAAGGGAGCTGCAATTTTGTCATTAAAATTAGAAATGCAGTTTTCCAGGCTTCCACTTGTAGGCAGGTGAAGAGAGGCTCTCCTTGAATTGGACAGTAGCAACAAGACCATTCACAGATGCATGAGGGATCTCTACCACTGGTCTGTGGAGCAAATGAAATTGCTTATCTTGTTCCTGATTATACAGAGGCATGGAGAGAAGGCTAGTCAAGAGTTCTGGAAGAAAAGGTGAGACTGGATTAAGCAATGCCAGCACTATGCTGAGTAGGTGATTTGGTAGCACTGTGTTTTGGGAACAAGACCTAAACTGGCCATGCCAAACAGGATTCCTAAGACTCTTTCCCTAGGATGGCAATGTTCTTGCCCCAGGTTCCTCCCTATCAAAGGGCAAGAGAAGGTCCTGGACCCCTCATTCTCTACATTCGCTGCTTCTCTGCAAGAGGCCCCTCATAAATTTCAGTTGTCAACATGAAATCAATCTCACTATGGGCAAACGGGTATTTCATTGTCCCAATGTTTGCACTTGGCTAAACCATACCCAAGGGCCAGACAACTTCTCTTTATTTACTTATTTATCTTTTCTAAAATGAACACAAGGTATCTACTAAGAGTCTAAGGCAAAATTTTCATAAAAGCTATAAAGTACAAAAGTCCTCTTTTAAGAGAAGGGAGGAGGGCTGAGCCTGTAGAACAAAGCCCCCCTTTGAAGAATAGCGGTTCTCATTTGGAGCCTTCTCCCACTCCCAGTTCCAAATCTGCATCATTAAACCATGAACGAGGGAAAAGTAATAATTGTTAGCAAGCTGAGTATTTCTTAATGATTTTATGTCTTATACCTAAAGCAAATAAGCCAAATGCTTACTCAAAGCCTGAGAAGGGGGGCGGTAAGGGTGGGATGTGGTTTTGCAATTTTTTTTTCGTTTTTCTATAGTCTTTCTTCTTCCACTGAAAGTGTCTATAAAATTTTTAAAGGAAAGTAGGTTGCTAAAATGTACTTAATTTGCCATGATAGATTGAGTCCATGCTTCAGTGACTGTAATTGAATCTGTGACCTATTTCTTTAGTAAAGTAGAAATCGTCTCTGGGGTTTTTGTCACCACCATCTTTTAATGAAATTCAAAAAGACTGTCAAAATGTCTACACTTTTTCTACTGGTTGTTAATGTTATTACTTTACAATTTGTTACTTTTTAATTAATCTTAATAAATGTGTACACACTCTACCTGGCCGTTGGAAATGCTAGACATTGATTTTTCACTGTCATAAGGCAAAGCAAAATTAACAGGACAGAAAGGGGACAGCAGCCAAGAAAGGTCTCAATATATTTTGGTTCCACTTAAAAAAAATAAAATACTTTAAGGTCTGAGTTTAGAGAATGTGCCCCAGGAAGAGCGGGTCAGGGAGCATCAGCAACAAAAGTCTGAAGGGCTAAAGGGCTGCCACCACTAACTGCTCCGAGTTTGCTGAAGGGCTGGGAACATGGCAAGCCGACAGCCTGGGGGAGCAATATTTTATTGACAAAATGTAAGAGAAAATATGTTCGGCTGCTTTTAAGCAGTGGTGTAGGAGGGTGTTACAGAACCAGATGGTCTAAGTTAGTCTTTCGTTTGCCAGGATGCTGGGGAAACACTGCCTAATCTGCCACTTACATGGCGTGACCACACTGCTGACGGGTGGTAGGTGTGGTTTCCAAAGGCAGTTGTTCCTCCAGAGCCCAAAGGGCCAGAGTCTGGGGGCAAGTGCCAAGGTCCACCTCCCAACCCTGTTCAGGATGCTGCCAACCGGGAAGTTTCCCAGTGGTTCTAGAACATGGCCTTAATTGCAGCATCGGCACAGCTAAACCCACTGAATTTGAAATCCAGTGTGAGAACTGGAGATGTGAGACTCAGTTATTCTGTGGCTCACCCAAGTCTGTGAACCATTAGGCTAAGGAGAAGAATTGGGATGACTAGAACGTGGAGGTGGGAGTACTGGGTGGAAAAGACTGATTTCAGATCAGATTGCAAATAGTCACAGGTACTCTTATTACCTAAATATGCTCAGAGTTGTTTTTATTTTTTTAATCTCTTTGCCTATGATATTCCTCTGGACAGAATGTATCATCTCCCCCTCCCTCTTCACCTCTCCCCAATCTCTAATTTTTTAAATCTTGGCCATATTCCAAGGTTACTTGGAGTGTCTTTTATCCTAACTCAATTGGGAGCATTTGGTCTTTACTCATTAAAACTCAAGCCTACGACTTTTCTTATAGCATGTATATTTAGCTTTGTGTGCCTAGAAAGCAAACCCTATGAGGGCAGGTGTCCTGCCTGGCCACTGGTCTACCCACATAATGCCTATTATGATGCAAGGAACAGCGAAGATCCTTAAAACACAGGGATTTTTATTCAGTGGAAAATGTGGACAACAGCCAGTTAATGTATATTAGTTTGGTAAACACTCCAGTACTTCCCTTTGTTAATGAAAGTAGATCTCCAATCAGGGGCCACAAATATATTGCACTGTCAGGAGTTTCGAGATACACAATTAATCATTCCTTTCTAGAAACATAGTGAGAAAGAAGCTAGGTCTTGTGCTAAGTGCTCATGGTTTAGAGAGAAAATAGTCTGTGCCCTTGAAATTAACATATTTCTGATGGGAAGATGTTGTGGTTTGGATATGAGTTGTTCCCCTGAAAGCTTATGTGTGAGACAATGAAGGACTGTTCGGAGGTGAAATTCTTAGATTATGAGAGTTGTAACCTAATCAGGACATTAATCCATTCAGTGGACTAATGGGTAGTAACTGTAGGGAGTAGGGTGTGGCTGGATGAAGTAGGTAACTGGGGGGTGCCCTGGGGGATGATATTATCCCCGCCTCCTTGCATTCAAGCTCTCTCTGTTTCCTGGCTGTCAAGAACTGAGTGGCACTCCTCTGCCATACCTTTTTTCCATGATGATCTGTCTCACCTCTGGCCAGAGCAATGGAGTTGGCCAACCAAGGACTGAACCTCTGAAACCATGATGCAGAATAAACTTTTTCTCCTCTACGTGGTTCTTTTCAGGTATTTGGCTCACAGTGACATAAAGCTAACTAATACAGAAAGAGGGCACACAGTCAAACCATTTCGATGTTTCATGGTAAGTAGAGAGCTGTGCAGAAAGATGAATGTGAGCACAGAGCACAGCCTTCCTTGTAGCTCACTGTGGAGATGCAAGGAAAGCATGCTGGAAAAAGCATCTGAGTTAAGTCTTGAAGCATGAAGAGGTATAGCCAGGTGAGGAGGGCAGAGAAGGGTGTGTAAGAAAAGAGGTGCCTGGGTGACCACAAGTTAGAGTATAAGTTTCTAGCTAGAGACAGGCAGAAGGTGAGGTTATATCACTGATCAGGAGACCAGATCTCCGGGAGGGCTTTGTAGTCCAGGATCAGGAATTTGGATTTATTCCAAAGATCTTGAAAGATAATAGTAGTTGTTAGATTCACATTTTAAATAGATCATTTCAGCTCCGATGGTGAGGAGGATTCAAGGGGGTGGGCCTAGATGGTGATGAGAGATGAGCCCTGAGCATTTGTAGATTTCCCCAGGGGACACAGACTGAGATTTACTCTCCAACCAATTAGACCAGGGAGATCATTCTCATTAAGAGCAAAACTTGAGCAGAGTACAGTTCTCAGTGAGACACAACAAGCCTTGCTCCTGGTAAATGAAGTGGTGGTTTGGATGGAAATAAGTTCATCTTGTCTGAGTGGCCACACTGCCCCCCTCGTTTGATTGATTAGGATTTCCATCCTGGGTACTTAAACCTAATAGGCCATACCAGCTCCAACGGGCAATCATTGATCATTATCAAACTCTCTCCAAACCTCTGGACAGACTAGAAATCATAGCTGTTCTCTCTTTCTTGGTCTGGCCATCTACATTTTTATAATTCCCTAGTACATTTCACTTGATCAGCCAAATAATTCCCATTTTTACATTCTTTCCTAGCCTACATGCTGGAAAGAAGGAGGCTTTATGACAGCTTGCCCCTCGTGCTGAGATTTAAACAACATGTGCTAATAATCACAACATTGTTATTATGACCAAATCATTGAAGGTTCTGAAGGGCAGTTTGTTCCCACAATCAGGACCCCAAGGTCCTAGGTTTGCGAAGAGGAAAAAGAGGAATCTTGAAGAATCTCATCACTCAGTGAGAAACTAATGCTTAGTAACATATCTAAGATAATGGAGTTCAAAAAATATTCACTCCCTTTATTGTCTCATCATGATCAGGAGGATCGTGATTTGGGAGTACAGGTGTCATGGCCAGGAGCTCAGGCTCACCTTGATCAAGGTCACTTTATTGATATGGCTCTAGAATTTGAATTGAACTTACAAAGTGGTCCTCCTGCCTTGGTGTACTCCCCGCATCATATTGAAGCAACATGCTTTGACTTAGGATGATCTGAGAAAGGCCCATGTGATTGAAGGATGCTGCAAAAAATGTTTAAGAGAGAAGGTTTTGCACTGGTACCACGACCCACCCCTTTTGGAGTCCCTACCCCCAAGTGGTCACTTTCCAGAGATAAGATAAGGACAAAAGTTCCAAGCAAATTAACTTCATATTTATTCAGTGTGAAACCCCATCGCCTACTCCAACTTCTAGTCCAACTTCAAGGCCTTGCACAAATTTGTAAATATTCTCTCACTGTTAGAGCTTTCAATCACTTTCCCTCAGAACCCATCAAAAGTGATGGCGGATGACCCCAAATTTAACGACATCCTGTCACTTGCTGTGTACTATGAGTCCTGCTTCATCAATAATGCTGAACCCTTGGCTATCCAAAAAAAATGAATCCAGCAAAGTGGTTGAGTTTTCCAGATACTTAAGGGGTTTCTTCCTTATGCCCAAGTTTGTTTTTTTTTTTTTCAAAGAGTTTAAACAGTTTGGCAAGGAATATATTTGTGGCATATCACATGTGTCTCTGTCTTTTTAAGCACAATGTGTTAAGTACATCTCTGTCATCCATGACTGCCTTGGGCCTTGTTACTGGATGTGCCTGTACAAGCCCTCCTGGTCTGGAGACTTTTGTCTTTTATCTGTTTTTCAAATCTCTTCTTGCAGAAGCTTTCAGGCATTGGGGTGCCAGCCGTGGAAATTTATCACCATACCACCACTTCCTGCTTCTAAAAAAAGGCTATGAGCTTGGGAATCCAAGAATCATAATTGTTAAACTTGATGTACAAAGTTCCAGTCACAAGATATTCAGTAAGGACTAGCGTTACTACTCTATGTGGGCTGATCCAAGATTTAATTCATGTCTCTTGACGATTTCTTAAAGAGATCTTCTGGATAGCTGAATCCTAGATAGATAAGAGAAGTGTACCTGGAGTTGATAAAATCTACCAGATAACACTTTGATGTTTTCACAGGGTCAAGCTCAGTACTCCATCAAGCCATGGCAAACACTGGACAAATGACTTGTTGATTACACTGTCTATACTGTAGCTACTATTTCTATTGCCTTTAGAATTTCGTGAGTGGTAAAATGTGAACTCAAAATAATTAA
This sequence comes from Spermophilus citellus, assembly GCF_964194105.1. Classification (NCBI taxonomy): domain Eukaryota; kingdom Metazoa; phylum Chordata; class Mammalia; order Rodentia; family Sciuridae; genus Spermophilus; species Spermophilus citellus. The sequence continues at coordinate 38,737,030 of NC_138200.1, forward strand.
AATATATTCCATCTATTTTTTTGTTCATGTAATTTTTCATCTTTAAAAGCAAATTTAAACACCTTTTGAAATATGGTTAGGTGTAAGCCAAGTGGTGTGGTCCAACTCCACTGGTATAAATAATGCCACAACATCCAAAAAATTGATGGGTTGAATAACTTCAGCATTAACTGCTTTCATAAATGAAAATGATCTTTATTGAACTTAAAAAAAATCTCTGAAAGAATGTGCACTTACACTTATTATTTCTCTTGTTCACCCCACAGAACTACTGAGACAGACTAGCATAGAGAAATGAAAATAGCAAGCCAGATTTGCTCCAGGTAGACAATATCTGTACCCATTACCTTATTCCAATTCTCAGTAAAGAACATGTTAGGGAATATCAAGAAATAACCATAGAAAAGAAAAATAAGTGGGAGAATATTTTTTCTGTGTCCTGTTTTTACTTATCACATTATTTTGTCAAATGTAGAGCATTAGCTAGTTTTGGAAATTCTGAAACCCAGATGATCCACCGTGATGAGGGCAATGGAGATTTCTACTTTGGAAAGATATTGCCCACATTTCTCTCAACCTGTTTTTTTAGCTTTTTAGAATCAATCAGATACCAGGAATCTACAAGGTTGACCATCCAAAGGCTATAATCTACAGTCTTAATGATTTCATGGTTAGAAGTCATTAAGTCATATTTTTGCCCCCAATGTACAGAATGAGTCTCAAAGGTGGCATTCAGCATCTTTTCCTACTGAGATCTCATTATACTGTGTAATTTGAGTAAACAATAAGACTATTGAATTAAATTCCTCCTTTTAAATTAGCCTTAGTACAGAAAGGGAGGATACAGGATGCTTATTCTTAAAGAGATCAAGTAATTAATTTAGTAACTTCTATGAAATATGGAAGGAAATCATGCAAATGAATTTGCAAACAGAACAGCAAGCCCTCAGATATGTGTATTTATGGGAAAATGAGATAATAAGCCTGAGTCAGTACAATAGTCTCATGGGATTTCTCCACCATGATAAGACTGATATATGCTGGTGATTGAGGGGCTGAATAAAATTTCAGTCAAAGGTTGATTAACTGGAACCCAACACTGCTAAATATTGGCTTTTAAAAAATCTCTTAGAAAATACACGTGTTCAATTACCACTTTAGTCCTCTCTCATGATTAAGAAAAACTGTGTTGATGACCACAGTACTCCCCTTCTAAGTCCATATAGAATTTTGAGGTTTTCAACTTGCTTCATGATCCAGAGATACTGCAAGAGGCTAAGTCAGAAATGTCATTGTTTTGAAAAACAACTGTCAAGATGAAAGTATTTGGAGGTGAAGCTTTCATGAATTAGAAAATATAACCCACACAAATAACCCAAGCCCTGAGCATATGCAAATAGTCAAGGCTTAATCAAGGTTTATCATAGTATCTATTATTTAGCATATGGGCTAAATACACTAAGAATATCACGCTTATATTTTTTCCTTCAAATTTACATACACATGCTCCCAAATGTTTCCAGCATTAACAATAATATCAGGGAATATTATTTGCGGGAGGAAATATCTACACATTGCTCCCAGGGAAGCTCTGGTTTTTTTCCATAATCATTTGAAATTAAAGACGTATCAGGATCAAGCTTTACTTTAGGAGAGGGTTTGTCAATGATGACTCTTGATATTTTGGATTTGCTAATTCTTTGTTATGGCAGTGGCTGTTTTGTGCACTATAAAAGATCCCTGACCTCTACCCATGAGGTGCCCCTAACATGTCTATAGATAGATGTCACTAACATGTGCCTAGACTTTGCCAAAGGCTCCATGGAGGCACCGAAATCCCTGACACTAAATAGTGATTTTTAAACACGGCATAGTAAAGCAGAGACCCAGGGCACAATAATACAGATGTCCAATGTATACAGAGACTGATAACTTATGGGGTACAAAAGGAAGACAAGAAAAAGAGAAATGAAAAGACATTTTAGCCAGACCCAGTAGCACGCACCTTAATCCCAGTGGTGGCTCGGAGGCTAAGGCAGGAGGATCTTGAATTCAAAGCCAGCCTCAGAAACTTAACAAGGTACTAAGCAACTCATTGAAACCCGGTCTCTAAATAAAATACAAAATAGGACTGGGGATGTGGCTCAGTGGTCGAGTGCCCCTGAGTTCAATCCCAGCTTACTCCCCCCACCACACACACACACACAAAGACATTTTAAGATTACCAAATTAAAGAAAAGAAATGCCTGATTGAGATTAAAAAGGATTGTCCATATTCTGGAAACACACCAGGACATAGTTTGGTAATGAACTCAAATTAGCCTTAATACAGAGAGGATATAGGATGCTGGTTCTTACAGAGATCAAGTAAATAATTTTGTAAGTTCTACACACTGCTGGAGGACATCATGCAAATGAATTTGCAAATAAAACAGTAAACTCTCAAATATGTGTATTTGTGGAAAAGGGTTTTTTGTTGGTTTTTTGTTTGTTGGTTTGTTTTGTTTTTTGTTTTTTTAAAAGTCAAGGCAGGAAAAGGTAAAGAGGTAGGAAAAACAGAAAGGAAAAAAAACACAGACTCAGACTGAACCAAACACACACCAAAAGACTGTACAAAAAGTTCTGTGATTTGGGATGAGTCACTGTTCTTAATCTTGGTCAAAAGGTAGGGCCTGTGACGCAGGAGCCTCCATCTTGCTTAGATTTCAGACCAAAAACTCAGGTAGTTCTCTGGCCAATGCTGCTCTTTATTATTCCTAGTGGGTACCCCCCACAAGTGGATTCATTTATTCAAAGTTTTTAAATGTCTATTATTTGCTAGAAGCATGGCAATTACCCAGCTCTCCTGCCAACAATGTTTTTATTTACAGTGAGAAATATCCACCTTCACCTCCAATACATTTTCATCTTTACTGAGCTCTTTATTTCACTAAGATCGACCAGCCGGTGGTGGTTCATCGGGCATTCCTGTTCCTTCTAATGTCTTTGCCTCTTAAATGCTCTTGTCCATCTTCCTACCATTTTGTCCATTTTGTTCCTTTTCTAAGTTGCCCTGTAGTTGCTCTTTGTGAACTGTTGGCTGGGTTGAGAGAATGGGCTTCTCCAGTGTGAATTTTATCTTTGGAATTTGTGTCTGGTGTTTTGCTGAACCAAAGGTTTTCATTTGAACGTGGTCAAATTTGTCAGACTTTTCCTTTAAAGCCTCTGGATATCTCATCTTCCTCGGAAAGGTCCTTCTATCGCTCTGGGATTATGATATTCTTCTACTTCTAGCACTAGTATGGTTGAACCTCAGCTGATGACAAGAACTCAAATGCTTCTGACCCAGTGATCAGAACCCAGGGAGAAGGTTGACATTTTTTTTAAAAGGGCTAAAGATGTAAAACACAGAGATTCTACAGGCTGAGCAGCAGAAAAATTCATGTGGCCATTTTTGTTCAGCATACCTATAAATTGCAAGGATACAGAAACACACAGAAAGACCCATGCTTCTTTTAATGGTATGTTATGCATGCTTGTGTTGATGTGTATGCACTCCAAGACACATGTATGCACTCATCCTCTAGTATCTGTGGGGGATTTTTTTCTAATACCCCTGAAGATATTCAAAACAGTGGATATTAAAGTCCCTTCTATAAAATAGCATGATATTTGCATATAACTTACACATCTTCCCATATATCCTAAGTCATCTCTAGATTACTTACAATACCTAATACAATGTAAATACTATGTAAATAATCATTGTACTGCATTGTTTTGGAAATAGTAACAGGAAAAAAGTCTGTAGATGTTCTATACAGATACAATTTTTAAAAATATTTTTGATCTATGATTGGATGAATCTGATGCAGAATGGATACATAAGGCTAACTACATTTGCAAAACTTAATGGCTTCAATAGGTTTTCTGCATGCCCAGGAAGAGAAGAAACTCTTATGGAACCCAACTTCTTTCCAATTTGGCACACTTTTAAGGTACGAAATACCCACACCCAATTATTTTCTTGATTCTGAAACTCTGTCACCATTCTCTCAATTCTTTCCTTCCATCCTCATTGGTCTAGACAAAGCCCAGAATGGAAACTTTTCTCAACTTCTCCCATGATATCAAGCCCCTTCTCTCTCTCTCTCTCTCTCTCTCTCTCTCTCTCTCTCTCTCTCAGGTTAAGTTCCTCTCCACAAGAATTCGGTTGTCTGATTTTAGTAAGCTCAGGCCCCCAGTTTGTACTCTGTCCCCCAAGCCTCGCCCACCCCTGAGAGACCAGGAGTTGTGGTGATACGTAGTCTAAGGTACTCTATCAGCACGTATACAGTGGGAACAGGATTTATGTTGTCCTACTTTAAGGCTCTGTACGCTGATGGACATAGTTCTTAGCAATTATAACAAAATGGCTAAGATTATGTAGGATGTGTTTATAGGCTTTGCAGTGCTAAGGATTTCTCACCTGTTTCCTCATCCGCTCCTCACAACAAGCTTATAAAGTAGGTAAAATTCTTATAGTGTTGCTCTCCATTTTACAGAATAAATTAATAAAAGCCCTAATAGAAATGTGTCAAAAAAATTCTTAAAAAAGGGAGGGTATCTATTTTATACATTGTAAAGCAATGCCATGATAAATAGTTAATTGTGGCAAAGTTGGCAGCCACGAGCAATGGCGCAGTGAGAACACAGACTGTTGTCTGGAATGTTTCAAAATGTAAATGATTAATAATGTTTGTTTCCTGCCAAATACCTTAGAGAAAACAGCCTCCCACCATGAAGGAGATGAGGTGCTCAGCGAGAGAAAGGAGCAGGGAATGGAGAGAAACGAAGGACTAACCGCCCAACACTTGGAAAGGGAGGAATTTCTGAAAGAGGGTCTGGGGGCTGCCAAATTCCTTCTAAGATGGGGCTCACCCTACAGCATCCCTGTGATTTTCTAAGGCAATGACCAGACCTATTCTATCTATCCTTGAACAAGTCGCATCTAACAGAGTGTCTACCCTAGGTACCAGAGTAAAGAAGGGGAGGAGAGCTGATCCTCATTCTTTAGATTTTTCACATGAACTAGAAATAATTACTGAGGCATAGAAACCTTTAAAATCTATTTAACTCCCTAGAATTATGCATGTTTTATGGATGTTATTGCACAGCCATCCCTACATATCCCTGTGGATTAGTTCTAGGACCTTTGTGGGTACCAAGATCTACAGATGCTCAAGTCCTCTAAAATGGTAGTGTATTTACATATAAACTACACGCATCTCCCCACATACTTTAAGCCATCCTTAGTTTACTTATAATACCTAATACAATGTAAATGAGAGGCAAATAGTTTATACCGTATCATTTGGAGAATAAAAACAAGAGAAAATGTCTGTACATGTTCAGCACAGGTGCAATTATTTTTTTCCAGTATTTTCAATCTTTATTTGGTTGACTCTGCTGATGCAGAAGCCCCAGACACAGGTTTGACTGTAGTAGACTCTCTTTCCTACAAGAAAAGCCGTTATAACTCTCTAAACCTGGTTTGTTTGCTGATTTTGAAAGGCAGCAGAAAAGGCTAAGGAGACGACCATGTATCCTTGTTTACATCTGGCCTGGGACTTTCATTTTATGTCACAGTGTAGCAACTCATCACCAATTTAATAGGTTCACATAGCATGATGGGATTATCTCTCATAGCTTCTGAGGTTCAAGAGCCCAACATGTTTTAGCTGAGTCTCCAAGAATCTGAAAACAAGATATTGGTCTTCTGCATCTTCATCTGGAGGCTTAACCAGAGGAATGCCCACCTCCAAATTACTTTAGAATTATGGTAAATATTTATTTTCTAATAAGTATAGGTCTCAGGTCCCCATTTTCTTGCTAGGTGCTGGTTGGGGACTGCTCATAGCAGCTAGAAGGTGTTCTTAACGTCTTGCCTTTCTGGCTCTCTCCATAAGAGTTTACAAAATGGCTTTTGGATCTTTTAAGACCAGTAGGAGAATTCATTTCTTCTCTCATCAAGGGCCTGGTTTTTTAAGGCTTCCCTGATTAGGCCAGGCCCAGCCATGATAATATTATTTGCGACTGACTCAAAACCAACTAACCTGAGACCTTAATTATCTGCAGAATCCCTTCCCCTTTGCCTTAGCACATGACCCAAGCATAGGAGTAAAAAAGTGCAAACACCAGAGGGCAGGAATCATGAAGTCTTCCTGCCATACCTGCGGATCATGGCTCAGTCAGGAATTAGAGGCTGTGCCCTGACAGGGCAACCAAAATCCTGATGAACACAAGGAGAAGCGTAGAGATAGAAGAAAGGAGGTGGCCTGGAAGGGTAGGGTATTTCATCTTGTATCGTTGACAGAGTCTGATTCACTGATACAGTCTGCATACGGATTCTGAGAGTTCTGTGCTTGACTAGCAATGTCTAGCCACATTATGAACTTGGGGCTAATTGGAAGTCTATTGAACCAGAAGTGGGCATCCCCGACTTAGACTGTACATCCCCCTAAATCTCAATAAACATTAAACAGAGGTAAAGTGTTTAGGAATATCCAATAAATAGGGAATAGATGAGCTTCATAAGATAGTTTTTTGTGTGTGTGTATGCATGCTTCCTGTACCGCAAAATGTCTTTTTTCCCCTACTTTAAAAACCTTCCCCAAGGAAGTTGTTCACTGAAGTCCTCAATTTATAAATTAGGGAGTACCAGGTAAATGTACAAATAGACCTTAAGGAATCATGGATTCATAAAACAGGAACCCCTCTACGTCTGGAAATGGTTTTGCAAAACTAAAGAGTTTACCCATTCACCATTATACCCCTCCCCCAACTGATATGTGTCTCATTTCCAAATGCTGCTCAGAATCCACAGAAAGTGTTGTCCCCATTAAAAAAAAGGTTGACTGAGTGCCTTTCTGAAGAGTTGGCTGAGTCAACATCCCATATAGCAGAGGGCAAAGTTCAGGGTCATGTCTCTCTCTAGGGTCCACCACCCCTGCCCATTTGGATTTGATCAAGGCTTCCAAGCATTGTAATACAGGGAACATGCACAGGGCCTTGTCAGAGCCATCTCTGCTTTCACATTCCTCCGGGCTTGGCAAGAAGAAGTCACCTCCTTTTCACAACCTCATGGCATTTTTTCACTTCTTGAAAATGCCCTCATGTTTGTCACTTGTACAATAAACAAAAGCAAGAAAGCAAATCCATCTGCAGAGCAGTGCTATATGAAGCCAAATTAAAATGCTAATGGGTAAGCACAACCCAGAGAAAAACTGCACACTGCTGAGAGTCAGAAGTACACAGATTCCGTGCAGAGAGGCTGCATGCACCAGTCTTCACTTCCCTGCCCTGTGTAGACAGCTTAAGAAGTACAGAAGTGCAACCCAAGCCCCCATGCCTCCTAGGCCCGGATTCTACCCCTTTCAACTCTTTGGCTTGGCTTTTCTTGAAATGAGGCTTTGAGAAGTCTGAAGAAATGGCCCCTGGCAATGCTTTCTCACAGAAAATATCCCTTTTCTTTTCTTCCCCCTCCAACCATTTATGTGATGGAACTCCTTTGATATAGACAATAAGATGCAATTACCCCCCAGGGCTGAGCAAGGAGAGAACACACCACCAAGATGAACAGTGGAGCAAAACTAAGACACCTACCCTGAAAAACACCAGGCAGAATGGCATGCCTCTGATTTTTCCCATCGCTATTGAGCCAAGTTATTTAGTCTGTAGATGTCAGATGCATTAGGGCAGTTCTTCTAATCGCCATGCTATCCCTTGGGTATAAAACGTAGGAACAATATACTGTGAATCAATTTCAAAGATCTTTGGGAGGAAACTGAATTGGATCCAATGCATTCAAGGATGAATAACATCCCTGAAATTTGGAAACAAAACATGGTTCCATTAAGAAGCTGCTACAGAAATGAAGTCAAATAAGATATGTAAGAAATTCTAAGTATCACTCTTCACAGAATGACTTGAGAGGTGTGTTCAAGGCAAAGGGATTAATTCTCTACTGATATTCCAAAAGCCTCTAGAATGGAACAGACAAGCAAACACACAAAAGTATACATTGTACCATTGTGCGTTTATTGAGTCCAAGCCAAAAGTGTGCACTGATTCTTTGGTTGCCATGGCAGAGGGAATGGTTTCTGGGTTATGACAGTAGCTGCCATATGTTCAGCTTCAAGTCAACTGATTCCATCACCGACAGAGGAGAGAGCAGAGAGATCTGTGCAGCTCCATCTATCCCAAAGTTCCAGATGGTACTGAGTTTTCGTCTGGGCCTCTGTTCTGGGCCTGACCCTGAATATGTGTCATCGCCTTGACTATTAAGCTAACACATTTGCAAGGGACTTACACAGAAGCCACCACCCAGGTGCCTGATGAGCACCTAACCCAAATGCAGCCCTCTGTAAGTTGAGACATGTCTTATGTAGTGATTTTGAAAAGGTGTACTGTCCAACAGGGACACCTTCTTTACGAGGGCAGCCAGAGCCACCATTCCTAGAGAGCTAGACCTGGAGACATACAGAGGGAATGTGTGAATCTGGAATGACAAAGAAAACCAAGGTGTGTTCAGTTGTAGGAGGGAAATCCTGATGAGTTCTAGAGTTTGATGATGTCTGACCCACTGGGAACAACATCACAGGTGAGGAGATGGGCAACTTCTTGCCCAGATTCTCTCTCACCATAAAGAATTCTGGGCTGTTTAATGGTCTGACTTCATGTGACAATATGTATGTGGTTATGTTGCCAATTAGGACTTTGAGACATAGATAGAAGAGGCATAAGGGGTTTATTCAATGAAATGGAAGTACCCTCCAAAGTACATGGAGCAGGTCACTCCTGGAGAGGAATAGGCCTACCATGTGGTGGGTTTTTATATTTTGCCTGGGAATCTCCCTTCTCATATGTGAAGTATTTAGGGCAGTAACGGTGATTTCCAGTCATGGCTTAATGCACCTGTGCCAATTTTGCCATGTTGGAAATTTTTCTTGCATAGACCTTGTCTGTTTTCTCCAGATTTTCCGAACACAAGAAGGTGGTCATTGGGTGATGTAATAGCCAACTGAGAGCCAATATGAGTTTCCTTTCCCATCTCCCTTGTTCTTGCCTATATAGCTACCTATTCTATCATATAGATGTATGTGTGTGTGTGTTATTCACTCTTTAGTAAATTGTATTTCCCAATGTAAACAAGTAAAGTTTAAAGAAAATTGAATATCCAACAGGGGCCTTCAGTAGAAAGACACAATAGTTTGTTTTTGCGAGGACTTTAGCCAAAAGTGTGCAATATAACTCCAACAAACCTCAGAAGCCAGCTGGAAATCTATTTTCTGTTCGTCTATTTCAAACCTTCTCAGAGCTCTTGCATTGTCTAGCGAATGACGCTTTGGAGTAATGAGTTTCATGGAGACACAGGTAAAGAAAAATTGTACAGGGACCCAAAGAAAAGTTCAGACAGCTACGGTTGCTTATCGCCTCCTTTCTCTGCAAGGGGGCAGGAACTCGGGAGGAGATCCTCATCAAACTGTGTGTTTCCTCTGATGAGCTCTTGTTATGATAATTATTATCACTCCGGAGATGTTGATAATTATATTTAGACAGTTTTTAAAGCAATATTGTATAATATTTTCCCCCATTTAACACCAGCATCAGAGCTGATGAATACTCTGTCAGATGCAATGCAGGCCTGCTAGTTTGTCCACAAAGTGTTCCCATCAACCGTGTAAGTGAGTTTTATAATGTATACATTATATTAGGGGGAAAACACACTCTTTTGGAAAGGACCGATTCTTGGCGCATAATCAGTTCCCATTGAATTTAAATGACTTTTGGTCCTACACCGATGCTGATAAAATACTTTCAAATGTACAGAATATTAACCAAATGTTTATATTAAACAACTCCTTTCAGGTGAAAATGCGCTCGGCGAAGCGTAGCTCCCTGGAGCAAGTTAGTGAATATTAATGTTCAACAGATCATAAGGAGTCCTGCGATGGAGGAAGCCAAGGGAGAGATAACACAGCAAGGTTGGTGGAGGGGTCCTGCCAGGGGAAGGAACAATCACATCAGGCGTAATGTCATTGAGATGGAAATGGAGTTTGAAATACATGAATTCTCTGGGCTGCCAGGAGTTAGGAGGCAGATCCAGGTTGGGGAGCAGGAACTGGTTCTGGTCTCCGTTCCAGCCTCTACCACACTGTGGAGGTGGCTGGCCTCAGACCTGCCTGGGACCCCCAGCGGGGAGATTTACAGGATATGTCTCATAATGAATACCAGCCAATTGCCAGTTAATCATGAGCCACGATTTCGAGTAAGTGAAGGCTGCTTATCACAAGAAGCATTTGGACTTATATTAAGAATTACAGTATTTCAAACCTGCCAAAGCACACTGGCTATTTCCAATTATCACTGTTTATCTGCAGGTTTCAGGAAATATATAAACAGGCAGCTCACAATACACATGCACGTATTTCATGATGAAGACAGCTTTTATTAACCGGACTGGAGGTCAAAGTGAAGATTCTTTGCATATTCGTGGTAGGAACAAAGACCAGACTGGGGAACAGTCCAGCCCCGTGTAGGACATTAAAGGGATATGGGTCAGGTGATCTCCCTCTAGACTTCTGTTTCTCCATCCATAAAATGAAACTTGAACATTTCAGGTAATCAGTATTAAGTGTTTTAAGCCATTTGGAAAGTCATGTTATGTAAGCATCCAACATGATTTTTTTTTAATCCAGTGTTAATGCTTTAGAATTCAGCACATAATCAATTTTTTGATGTGGTGATTGTCTAATTATAGTTTTAGTAGCTACCTTTTAAATTAGTAAGGCTAAATCTTCTCAGATTCAGTCCAGTCCAGAATGAATAAGGGTGGAGGAAACAGAGGATACTATTCCCATTTTACAGAATGAGGAATTTCAGGCCTGAAACATCTCTCCCTGGAAGGCTTTGCGTTCATCTCCTGGCTTCAGGGACAGATGACTTCTAAATTTTCTTGAGAGTTGAAGCTCTAAATTTCAAACACTTTTTCCAAGAAAGTAGAATATAGAATTGTCTCTCATATTTAATACCAATCTCTTTTCTAATGACATCTTACATTTCTGAAGACTCATAAACTTGCAGACTCAAACCACATAGGGGACTGTCCCCAGTAGCTTGTTGCTGATAAAGTGGTTGCTGGGGCCCTGGAGACAGTAAATGACTGGCTCAGAATCAACACAGCTAATGCCTGAGCCAGAATTACAACCACATTCAAGTGTCTTCCCTAGCATGTTCAAGTCCCCTTGGGCTTACTGTCAATAGGGGGTTCATCAGTCACCCACCATGCCTTCACTCTCTTCTTGGTCACAAGGCAGACATGGGGCAGCTTTCAATAATACTGATGAAAAATGTGAGAGTTGTGGGCTGGGAATATAGCCCGTTGGTAGAGTGCTTGCCTCACATGCACAAGGCCCTGAGTTCAAACAAAAAAAAGTGAGGATTGCAGTAAGTTTCCTCTTTCTTCTCCAGAAGTTTACAGGATGATTGAGAAGAAACATTAACTGCTCCATAATTAAATCACTATATGAGACAATACAAACACTGTTTCCAAGCCAAATTAAAAAAAAAAAAAGATTCCCAATGAACGTTTTGAAAAACAATCTCATAAGAGGGGCCGTGCTTAAGCAAGTAAGTAAATAAAGATTTCATGACCAAATAAGTTTGGGGTTTGCTGCACATTATAAAGACAAGAGACACAAATATATTAAGTGATATGAGCCATCCCACAGTAAAGGAACCGACTGAATTCTTTCCAATAAACCTTTCCAGTCTTATGTCTTGTAGATGCATTTGGCCCTTAGATCTTCAAGACTTTCAATGGACTTGGTCTTTTCTCACCTCATCTCTTGGATCCTCAAGTCCAGCCACACTTGTAACAACTCCAGGATCACACACTTCACATCCTAGTCACCTTTCAACTCCTGACTCCTAATATAGTGTCTGGTATATGGTTCCATGCATCTGTTTGGTGAATTAATATATAATCTTGGCACTGTGATGGAGGAAAAGATTACTACGCCATGTTCTCTGCTCTCTAAGACAGACTTCTTGAGTTTAATGTTTATGTGAATCCACCTGGAGACATTGTTAAAACGAACTCCTGAGAGAGTAGATCTGGGGCAGGACCTGATATTCTGATTTTCTTACAATCATCCAGGTGAAACCAATGCCACTGGCCCTAGGGTCAGACATTAGAGTCACAGGAGCTAGATGCTCTGAAGCAAGGAAGAGGCAGACACCATGAAGGAGATGTGATACTTGTTCATCACAGATCAAGAGCACGGTGCTTTGGGAAGAGCAGGGAGGACACGATTTATTCTCCCTGAGCAGCCAGGGAGGTGGCGGAGGAGTGTCCTGGGGGAGGGGTTGTTCGGGATGAACTTAGAAAACAGAGTAGCATTTTTGGTCGAGGAAGAAAGGACATGTGGGTTGGGCAAAAGATCTAACAAAGCACACTGTACCACATGTTCAGAGAACCATGAGGCAGGAACAAATTGTACTTATGGTTACAGGTGGGTGTGGGGAGAATAGCAGAAGTGAAATACAGAGTGGACATCAGACTGGACTGTGAGGTGTTCTGAAAGTCCAAATGTTCATAGTGGGAATCCAGAATTCATAAGCTAATGAGAGATGGTCTGAGTGGGTGGATGAAGGCCTTCATGCTATGCTTTCAAGAAGCCATGCAGCTAACATGGACCCTGTCTATTCCCGGATTCAGCCTTATTTCTGATTAATGGGATGTCAAAGGGGTTCTCCAAATCCCATGATTGATAAGGCATCACCCATTCCTTTCACTGGTTAGAAATGATGATACTTTTAAAAAAAAAAAAAGCACTTAACATTTCCAGGGTTCTTTTATAGGCATCTGCACAAACCTATGAAGCTATAAACTTTATTTAGCAGTTATAGACAGACTACTCCTGCTTACAGTAGTGTTCTTCCATTCTGTTTCAGATCTCAGTCCAGCTGTTCTGAAGGATTTTATTTTAGAAACTGAAAAATCAGGGCTATTAATAGAGTCAGGCAGCTAATTTAAATCTGATAATGTGCTGACACTTGGCTGCACACTTCAGCACAGATGCCCCTATGTACTATGTGTATTTATTTCTGTACAAATGTGTACATGCATATGTATAAATAACACCAAATACTATGAAGTTGACACCTAATATTACACAGGTCCACCTGGGAGTTATCCTCTGCCTTATAAATAGGGCACTCTATGATATGTAAAAATCATTCAAACCTGCAAGCTCTATGGTCAGTGGAATTAAAATATCAGGGGATTACAAATATACATGACCCTTCACCTAGGTGGAAGAGACACCCATCAAAACCCACAAATTCTAGCAAAACTTTTATTTTCCTCATATACTTTATATTACAGCCAGGCTACCCACTACTGTCTATACAGGCTACCTACTACTGTCTATACATATCCTACAATTTCTCTCTTCTTCCCTGTATGGATTAGGTAACACTAGGGGGATTTGGAATTAGCTTTGGGACCCAGTGGCAGATATGACCTTTTCTAACACCTTGATTTGGAGCAAATCACTCACTAAACTAAGCCTGTGCCCCCTATCTTTACAAAAGAGATGGTCACTGTACTTACATCAGGGGACTTCTAGGCAGATCAAATGAGATAATACAAGTGAACATTTAGCACAAAGTAGAAATCTAATCCATGGTGATAAAAATCAGGCCAGTGGTTGCCTAGAGTAAAAGGTCACTGGGTATTTCTCGGATAGAGAAATGTCATATAGGAATAAATATGTTGTATATTGTAAGAGGGGTTTTGGTTAGACCAATGTATTTTCCTTACCTAATGTATGGGAATGATTATTACTAATTTCCTCATTAGGAGAGAACTCTTTCACCTTTAAGTCATTCTTTTTTTCTCTCTTTTGTTGATTTTATTATTTTTTTTAAGTACACGACAGCAGTGGAATGCATTACAATTCTTATTACACATATAGAGCACAATTTTTCATATCTCTATATTTATGCCTTTATACATGTACTTTAGTTTTTTGCATTACAATTCTTATTACACATATATACCACAATTTTTCATATCTTTGTTTGTATATAAAATATGTTGACACCCAATTCAAGTCTTCATACATGTACTTTGTTTAATGATGTCCATCACATTCCACCATCCTTGCTAATCCCCTTCCCCCACCCTTTTCCTTCCACCCCTCTTCCCTATTTAGAATTCATCTAATCCTCCCATGCTCCCCCTCCCTACCCCACTATGAGTCAGCCTCCTTATATCAGAGAAAACATTTGGCATTTGTTTTGGGGGATTGGCTAACTTCACTTAGCATTATCTTCTCCAACACCATCCATTTACCTGCAAATGCCATGATTTTGTTCTTTTTTAATGTTGAGTAAAATTCCATTGTGTATATATGCCACATTTTTTTTATCCATTCATCCATTGAAGGACATCTAGGTTGGCACCACAGTTTAGCTATTGTAAATTGTGCTGCTATAAACATTGATGTCGCTGTTTCCCTGTAGTATGCTATTTTTAAGTCCTTTGGGTGTAGTCCGAGGAGAGGAATAGCTGGGTCAAATGGTGGTTCCATTCCCAGAATCTCAAACTGCTTTCCAAATTGGCTGCCCCAATTTGCAGTCCCACCAGCAATGTATGAGTGTACCTTTTCCCCCACATCCTTGACAACACTTGTTGTTTGTTTTCTTAATAGCTGCCATTCCAACTGGAGTGAGATGATATCTTAGAGTAGTTTTGAATTGCATTTCTCTGATTGCTAGAGATGATGAGCATTTTTTCATATATTTTTTGATTGATAGTATATCCTCTCTGAGAAGTGTCTGTTCAGGTTCTTGGCCCATTTATTGATTGGGTTATTTGTTTTTTTGGTGTTTAGCTTTTTGAGTTCTTGAAGTCATTTTTATTTTATACTTCTAAGATACTTAGTCTTCCTGGCTTGAAGGTCTAGCTCTTTGTATATCTCTCTCACCCCCATTAATCAGCAGCCCTCTGACAAGGCCTCACTGAATGATCTTGAAATCCTGCAAAGTGTCTAGTAGAGATTCATGCATTCTTCATTTTTTCCTTAAGTCTTTGTGGAAAGCGTGAATTCAATGTGACCCCACCTGTGGGACACACAGACTGCCTTGATGTTACACCAGAAACTCAGTATATCCAAAGTGCTCTTCAAGATTTTCATAATCAAGGTTTCCTCATGGTTTGGGCTATTGCTTCCATGTATGTTGAGTCTGTTACCTTAATTCAATCACAAAATTCTAGACTACTTTTTATAACTTACACATGCACACCTGTTTACTGTACGTGTGGGTTATGTGTGCACGTGAAATAGATTGTACAGCAGGTGTGGGGAGCAGGTTATGAAGAGGTAGGACTGATGCCAGAGCATGGCCAAGATCTGAAAATTAATCCATTCTGTTCTTACACATCCTTCAGATGCTCTGTCACCAGAAGACTTACCCTGGCTCCTCTTCACGAGGTCTAGCATCCTGCCTTTCCCAACACCTTGTCTCTTCTCTGGTCTTTCCTTCTCCCTCTCAGGAGCAGATGGAAATCTCTTTATTTGTCCCAAGTAGAGAAATTCAGCCATTATCTGTTCCTTCTTAAATCTTAGCCAACTCCCTCCCATCCTTTCAGAGTCTCATCTTGAATCTAAGCTCTTATTAATGCTATTTTTCCTACACCAGCACCTTCCTCCCCTAAGACTAATTCTGGTGGTAGTAATGAAGATATTTTCACCTGTTATAGAATACTAAATAAAAACAGTGAGAAAAATGAGATGAAAGGAAAGACTGAGGACTCCTTTAGCACAGATGGCAATAAGGAAAAGACAGCTGAGGTGTCCGCCCACTGAACAGTGCACATTACTGGCTACTGTCAGGAACATGTCACCGAAACCACCACCTTGAAGGGAAAACATGGGACGCCTGGAGCCAAAAGAAGTTAGGTTGTTACGTTGACCTTTGAGGTTGTGAGAGTAAAACACCAAAACTAATTACTTTCATCTTGCAATAAAAAGATTCACTCTGAAAACTTTATAAAAATGACTGAGACTTCAGCTGTATTCCAGGAAAGAAAAGAGGAAGATTGTGTTTGACAGAAAGGATTTTTCTAGAACAGGTAAGAAGGAAGGTTTAGTCACCTCCAAAGGATTTTTAAATTGGATTTAGTAGTATGAAGAGTATGTTGGTTGTTATGGTTTGGATGTAGAATGTCCACAAAGTCTTATGTGTTCAGAGGTAGAACCTTTTGGAAATGATCAGATCCTGAGGGCTCTGACCTCTTCAGTGGATTAATCCAACTCATTGTTGATTGGACAGCTGGGAGGTGGGTCCTCACTGGAGGAAGTAGGTCATTGGGGACATCTGTAACATGCCCTGGAAGGGTACATCATCTCTCCAGTTCTTTTTCTGCCCACCCCCTGCTCTCCCTCTCTCTCCCTCTCTCTCACATGGAGAGTTATGTGCCCTTAATTCCCAAGCCATACCTCAAGAGGAATTGATCAGAACCTGTGGCTTGGGAATTAAGGGCACATAACTCTCCAGGTGATTCTAATGTGCTGTTCGGGTTGAGAATCATTAGTCTTTGAGTTTATTTAATTTTCTGACAACATTCTACTTTTACATAGTAGCAAGAACATGGTACATGTTCAATGTTATGTGCTGAATTAAAGAGTTAGTAAATTAAATTCAATGGAATGACCCAGGTTAGAGTAGACAGATGTATTTGCTAGCCTTTAATAGAAGTAAATGCTTTTGCACCCACTCAGTTTTAGGAAGAGAGGAGAGAATTCTCCAGTGAGCGTGCCTTCATGATCAGTTGTTAGGCAGCTTTTTGTTGCGGGGGGTGGGGCAGAGAAAGAAGAACTGGAGAGATGATGTACCCTTCCAGAGCATGTCACAAATGTCCCTGGTATCCCTCTCCAAAAAAGAATTAGACAACCTTTGAGTGGGCCTGTTAGATAATGCTCCAGCATGACATTAAAAAGCTATGTAGTTATCTTTTAACTTATTTCCAAGTTTTTTTTCTCCTTAATCCTGGGTAACATTAAAAAAAAAAAATCTACTTACAGCTAAGGTTCTGTTTCCCAGGAATTGAACTCAGGGTCACTGAACCACTCAGCCACATCCCCAGCCGTATTTTGTATTTTACTTAGAGATAGGGTTTCACTGAGTTGCTTAGCACCTTGCTGTTGCTAGAGCTGGCTTTGAACTCATGATCCTTCTGCCTCAGGCTTCCAAGTGGCTGGGATTACAGGCATGTGCCACGGTAACAAGCAGGTTGTCTAATTCACATTGTAAACATCTAATATCAATGAAGTAGATCATTGTCCAATAATTATAAAAATACCATTGTTCCCCAGTAGAGATGCTAATAATTTCTGTCCAGTTCCAAGACTGTAGGTTTTTTTAACCATTAACCAGTTTTGTGTCTGACCTAGCAATTTTATTCTAGCCTTCTTTGAGGACTGATATCTACTTAGTCTTTCTAATTCTCTTTGAAGCAGTTTGAATTCATCCTGCTGGTTCCTTCATTAAACGGATCAAACCAGCCTTTGGCAATACTCACTATATATTTGTATCAGATTCAAGTTTCAACTTTTGAAAATTATACTTTGACACCAGGTGATACCAATGTGCATCCAAGATTAAGATTCACTGCTACAGAGAGAAGCCAAAATCCTCGGAGCTTTCCAAGGGGAAACCACCGTTTTCTCCATTCCCAAGAAGAAAAATATAGTTATTCTCGTGTGCTTTTATGAGTCACACCTGATAATAATAAAAATTAACATTTATTGAGTGTTTACTAGTGCCAAGTACTATTCTAAGAGTTTCACATGCATTATTAACTACTTTAATCATTGCACAATCCTATAAGATAGATGCTCTCATATTTATCCCAGTTGTATAGATGAGAGGATCAAAGCACAGGAAGTTCAAGCAATTCATCTATAGTCACACAGTGGGTAAAGGACAGAGCTTTAGAGGAACTGCCTAGGACCTTCATGTCTTGATGTCACTCTTCAGGAATTGGGGACATCCACCTTGAAATATTTTTAAAAAATCAAGTCAAGTCAAAATTTCATAGTCTTACAATTGATTTTTGGCAAGACCATTGCAAATTCTCTTATTGTTTTCCAGCCCCCCTATTAGGAAACATCATAACTAGCACTGGTAACTAACATCTCATTATGAGAAATTTGTAGGTAAGTCAGAATGTAGACCCAATGGAATCCTTGATTGGCATCCAAAAATAGACACTCAGCATTGTATAGAAATTTGAAACCCTTGTCATGTAGTTCTATGGATTCCCAACATGCAAAAATAAAAACATAAAAATAAAAAGGGACATATTTTACATTTCCTCCTAATTTAAACTCATACCCAAATCGACATTTGGGCAGGTCCATCAAAAAGCACTTGGTGAGAAGTCATCTGTGCACTAAGTGCTTTTTATACCATGAGCAAAGGTCTGAATTGTAAGTAATATTGGCAAGAACAAGCTATAAGTTAAGATGCAAATCCAAATCGAGTGTGCGGTGTTCTGGCTTCAAGCCTGGTAATTGAATTTCCAGTTTATTATCCTTAATGTTTTTTAATGTGAGTTTGCAATTCAAGGCAAAATGGAAAGCTGCTCCTCCAAATCTTTCCCCTGAAGCGCTTCCAGGAACAATTTCTTTTCAGAGTCAAGAAATGGGTTTTGGGTTAGGAGTGCACTTTAACTTTTTCTAACTCTAGAAAAGTCTGTTCCAGGGAGGCCCTTCACAATGGGCTGCTGAAGGATATGAAGCTCAAGACCAGGGGATTCTAGAGTCCAAACCCAGCAGTGAAGCTTCTTATAGAAATGGGAAAGCTAAATACTATGAGCTGGCTAAAAAGCCATGTGTCAGATGGGAGTTCCAAGAAATGTGGCCTTAACATTCAGGGCCATAGATAGTAAATGAGGAATGTGTTTCAAATGAAACCATAGGCTCCAACATATTTGGTTTATACCTCAAGTCTAAGCCTTGGCTGTAATAGCTAGACCATACTGGACACACACTATCATATTTCTTTTTCCTAAAACTAGCCCAAACAAAGCTGAGAACTAAATCGCTTGAAATAGGTTTCTTAATGAACAAAGGGGTTTAAAGGTGGTAGCTATCTTACTGTGATAATAACGATGATAATAATACTAACAAAAACCATAACTATAAACATAACTTAATGAGGGTTTGCTATGTAACAAGCTGTATGCAACTTTATGCATTATTTATTGTGTATTATTATGCATTATTTATTATATAAGTTAACTCTCATAATTGTCTTAAAAGCTAGGTTATTGCTCCCAATTTCATATAGGGAAACATAGGTTCAGAGAGTACAAGTAATTTTCCCAGGGAGCTATAACTAAAGTAAGGGTGTGGCTAGGATGCAAATCCAAATCTGTTTGTTTCAAAGCATGTGCTCTCTATGACAGGATAAGGGCAGAAGATCCAGCCATATCTTCCTTTCTAATGGACTAATTGTTTTGTAGTTGTACATGGACAGAATGCCTTTGTTTATTTTTATGTGGCGCTAAGGATCGAACCCAGTGCCTCACACACATGCTAGGCAAGCGCTCGGCCACTGATCTCCAGCCTCAGCTAAGGACTGAACTTTTTTTTTCATTCTTTAAACATTTTCTAAATATTGTGTGTTGCATTATATCAAGAAGAGAATGAAGAAGAAACAAAAAATGTGTTGTAAGCCCATTGTCCTGACATGTACCTACCATTAAAATGCAAGTGTAGAGTAGTGTAAGATGAAAAACAAGCTTTCTCCAAGCTTTGTCCTCAACAGCAACCACTTGCATATTTTTGATATAGCCTACTAAGCAAAAGTACTCTGTATTGATCTGTGATATGGACACAATATTATCATATACATTGTGATGTGCATGTGTGTATTTCTGCCCACTTCATGGAACAACCCCAAATGCACTGACCCTTGCTTTTTTCATGTATTATATCTTGATGTTCTTAATCTATAATTTTCAACAATCACTTAATATTCCATTAATCTTTTTGACTAGCTCCAAAGATGTTCCCTTAGATTATAACATTTTTTTAATTATTAAAAACTCTAACCCAATGAACATTTTTATAATGTGTTTTGCTGACGGAGGAGGCATTTCTTAAAGAAGGTATCCAGATATTTCCTCTCAAGAGGCTGCATTCACTCACTGTCCCATGAGCAGACCATGAGGAGAACACTGTGTACCACTGACTTTCATGACCATGTCACTGGATTCCCCCACCAGCTTGACAAAGGAGGGAGAGTATGAATGCCAGGCTTTCTTCTAGCCGTGAGTCAAGGCTAGACTCAGATGTTCTCATTCCAAGTACAGAACCCTTTCTTTGAACAAATTATGCTTTAAAGCTGCAAATATAAATAAAAGGTCAGTACCCTTTGTTGTTCCCTCTGACAGAAGAAGAGAATAAATGCAACTGGGGCTTTGTGGTTCAGAGCTCTGGGATAAGGGCTTTAACCAAGTTTGGAACCCACTAAAATACCACTTATTTTGTTTGGGATTGAGCCATGACCTTCTATTGTTCAAAGGCATTTTCCTTTGTAATAATTCCATGGAAAGAAAAACGACTTGAAAGTTATATTTATTAAAAAGCCCAAAGGCATTTGAACATCAATTTACATTTTTCTTTTTTATAGAAAAAAAGTAAAGTGTAAATGAATGTCAAACATGTGGCAAACACTTTTTTTTTTAAAAGATGCACGTGGGCTTTAAAAACTAATGAAAATCCTCTAGAAGGAACACATTCTGCAATATAGTAAATTTAAGTAAAGTAGGACATTTAAGCAGGTCAGCATGGCAAGTTGAGGTTTGTGGAATCCTGCAGAGAAAACAGGAGATCTTCTGCCTTTTTACACAAGATTTCAAAGGGAGTGTATTAGCTCTCTGGACCCCCAGCATCTACCACTATGTGGATACATGACTTCAGGACGTGTGGGATACTCCCAAGTTAAGGAATCCTCTACCATTACTCCTCCTCATTTAATGAACACCTATTCTGCACTGGGAATTAGATATGTGAGGATAAAGAAGAGACCCACCTTGTCCTATATGGAAGTTGAATTTCTACTGAGCACATTAGATATGGAAAAAGACAACATCTATGGACAGGGATCACATTGTCAGGGTAATACAAAGACAGATATTTACCCTCCCTGGGGTGGGAGAAGATTGAGGGAAGACTTCCCAGGGGCGATCCCATCAGACACAAGAATAAAAAGAAAAATAGCTAAACAGAGTTTGTTAAGGACATTGTGGTACAGAGAGCATCATGTGCAAGGGCAGGGGTATGGGAAGCTTGGTTTGCAGGGAAAGCTGGAAGTTGCATGTGGCTGGAAGGTAGAAAGGACTGTGGAGGGAACACTAGTAAGTGAGAAAACTGGAAAGGCAAGCAGGTGCTAGGTCATGTTATGGTGCACGCAGATACTCAGCAACTTGGGAGGCAGAAACAGGAGGATTACAAGTTCAAAGCCAGCCTCATCAACTTAGCAAAGCCCTAAGCAACTTAGTAAGATCCTGTCTCAAAATAAAACATTAAAAAAAAGGCTGGGGATGTAGCTCAGTGGTAAACTACTCCTGGATTCCATCTGTAATACGTCCCCTGCAAAAAGTTAAATAATGCATAAAGGATTTTAAGAACAGTTTTGTTTTAGAAAGACTATTTTGCATCGTGGGTGAAAAATAGATTTAAGAAGAATGGTACTGGGGACAAGGAAATCAGTTAGGATGTTGTTGAAATTCCATGAGAAGGGCTGGGGATGTGGCTCAAGCGGTAATACGCTCACCTGGCATGCACGGGGTGCTGAGTTCGATCCTCAGCACCACATAAAAATAAAATAAAGATGCTGTGTGTTGAGAGCCACAACCAAGTCAAGATGGTGCCTGGCATTTTGCCAGAAGGAGTGGTTGAGAAGTAATGCCAGTGAGCCATTAAGATGATTTTTGTGCCCAGCCAGACTGCGACAGTTGTGTCCACCGAAAACTGAAAAATAAATATTAAAAAACTCTCTCTCTCTCTTAAGAAAAAAGAAATTCCATGAGAAATGATAAAATCCCAGATGAAGAGATTGCAGTGGGGTAAAGAGAAAAGGATACATTAAAAAGATAAATTCAGTGATTACCTACATGTGGTCAAAGGTAAAGGAAGAGTCCTGGTGTCCCCAGAGTTTTTGACTCTGGCCTGAAAATTCAACCTCAGGCTTGGTGGATGCTTTGATGACAGTTGAATAAGAGGCACTGCAGCTGGTCCAAGAGGGCGCTGGCTCAAATTCATTAAATGTGCTTCCAAACATGAATAGAAGGCAATGGAAATAAGACATAGTATAATGACTGTCCTGTAAAATGTAAAGGAATTTGATAATCTTTTAAGATCAAGTGTTAAGAACTCCCAAACGATTCTACAATGTAAAAGGAATTTCTCACAAAAACTAAATAAGACAATATGACACCCTGGAGAAGACATGAGGAAATGGAAACTCATACTTACAGCTGGTAGTAATGAATATTGGACCTATCCAGAGAGTTGGGTTTTTTTATGTAAGCCCCAAAGGAATACTGCACACCCACGTACGAGAATAGTTCACAGAATCATTGCAGCTTTAAAAAAAAATCAGACACCTTCAGATAGAGCCCTAATATCCAGAGTATACAAAGAACTCAAAAAATTAGACAATAAGATAACAAATAACCCAATCAACAAATGGGCCAAGGACCTGAACAGACACTTCTCAGAGGAGGATATACAATCAATCAACAAGTACATGAAAAAATGCTCTCCATCTCTAGCAGTCAGAGAAATGCAAATCAAAACCACCCTAAGATACCATCTCACTCCAGTAAGATTGGCAGCCACTATGAAGTCAAACAACAACAAGTGCTGGCGAGGATGTGGAGAAAAGGGTACACTTGTACATTGTTGGTGGGACTGCAAATTGGTGCGGCCAATTTGGAAAGCAGTATGGAGATTCCTGGGAAAGCTGGGAATGGAACCACCATTTGACCCTGCTATTGCCCTTCTCGGACTATTCCCTGAAGACCTTAAAAGAGCATGCTACAGGGATACTGCCACATCGATGTTCATAGCAGCACAATTCACAATAGCTAGACTGTGGAACCAACCCAGATGTCCTTCAATAGATGAATGGATAAAAAAATGTGAAATCTATACACAATGGAGTACTATGCAGCAATAAAAAATGACAAAATCATAGAATTTGCAGGGAAATGGATGGCACTAGAGCAGATTATGCTTAGTGAAGCTAGCCAATCCATAAAAAACAAATACCAAATGTCTTCTTTGATATAATGAGAGCAACTATGAACAGAGTAGGGAGGAAGAGCAGGAAGAAAAGATTAACTTTAAACAGAGACATGAGATGGGAGGGAAAGAGAGAGAAAAGGGAAATTGCATGGAAATGAAGGGAGACCTCATTGCTATACAAAATTACATATAAGAGGTTGTGAGGGGAATGGGAAAATTAACAAGGAGAGAAATGAATTACAGTAGATGGGGTAGAGAGAGAAGATGTGAGGGAAGGGGAGGGGGCATAGTAGGGGATAGGAAAGGTAGAGAATACAACAATTACTAATAGGGCATTATGTAAAATTGTGGATGTGTAACCGATGTGATTCTGCAATCTGCATTTGGGGTAAAATTGGGGGTTCATAACCCACTTCAATCTAATGTATGAAATATGATATGTCAAGAGCTTTGTAATATTGTGAACAACCAATAAAAAAAAGAATGATAAAAAAAATCAGACACCATTTAAATGTCTATCAAAAGGTGAGTAAAGAAATTGAATGCTATTCTGCTATTTAAAAGAATCAGGTAGGTATAAATTTATAAAAACAGATAAAACTCAAAAACACAATTTTAAGTTTAAAATTCAATGAATAATATTGACAGAGGACATTCAAAACACCCATTGTGTTTTCATGGATACATATATTACTAGATAATACATTAAGAGTACCTACATAAAATCATGCCTAGGGACACCTACTTCAGAAAGTGAAAGAGGGATAGAAAATGGCTTCAAAAATAACTGGATCGTTAAAAGGTTTTCTTAGTTTCTCAGTCTTTGCACTGTTGATATTTGGGGCCAGATGTCTTTGAGAAGTAGAACTGCCCTATGCATAATAGAATATTTAGCAGCTTCCTGGCCTCTACTCATTAGATGCTAGTAGCATCTACTCAAGTCATGACCATCAAAAATTCTCTTGACATTTCCAAAGTGTCCTCTGGGGGACACAATCACCTTGGCTCAGAACCACTGGCTTAGTAGGTTGGCATTCCTCACACTTTTGTAATAGTGTTCTTGTTGGAGATATTTTATAATATAAATATGGAGGGGAGTAGAAAGAACATCTGTGCTACTATGCTGATAAGCCACCAGATGTGCTGCCATTCAGATATTAAGATGAATAAAATAGAACCTTTTTCCCCAAGAACTCCATGTCTGGCCAAGCAATGTCCTATGGAATGAGGATCCTAGAACAATAAAGACCTAAAAAAAAATTTAAAAATTAAAAAAAAGATGTAGGGCAGGTCTAGGGCCAAATTTAAGAGCAAATCTCACGTCAAAGATAAAGGTGTTTCTCTAAAGTAAGGTCTTCCCTCCCAGAACTCCATCTGAAACACAGTAAACATGCAACAAGGAATAGTTAGTTATTTTAGCACCTGTCATTGTGTCCACTATTGTTTGCAGGTACATAATGAATCATGTAAGGTAGTGTTGGTGGTACCCTCTCTACCCTCTCCATATACCAAGGAACTAATCACCAATTATGGAGTTTCCAGGATTAGTTACCAATGATGAGGGAATATGTAGAAATCGAGGATGTCTAAGGACTCTACAGAGTCATAGTATCTATGTGTCACTAGTAGGATTTGAAGATATCATCTGATGTTTAGCTCAGTTCATTTACATATAAGTTAAACATTAGCATGGTTTTGTATCATCTTGAAAGGAACATGACCCCAAATTTACTTTTACTGACCTCCCTTTCCAACACAATTCATGATTTCCCAAGGATTGTCTCGGTCTAATGGATTAATTTAATTCACAGAAATTGTTTCCAGAGTTCTTTCCATTTTTGAAACACAGAGTATCACAATGGACTCAAGGAAAAGTCCATAAAAACAAGCTGTATTGCTGCTAAATAATCACATTCAGTGGGCTTTATCTGGGCTGAGCATGACTTTAATTTGCTTATAAAAATATGAACATTTGGGCTTGGGATGTGGCTCAAGCGGTAGCGCACTTGCCTGGCATGCGTGGGGTGCTGGGTTCGATCCTCAGCACCACATAAAAAAATAAAATAAAAATGTTGTATCCGCTGAAAACTAAGAAATAAATATTTAAAAAATCTCTCTCTCTTTAAAAATTATGAACATTCATTTAATATATTTCTAAAAATGAATAAGGCAATGGAGAAGAAACACCTTAATGACTATTTACATAACATTTTAAAAATTCCAATCTGGTTTATTATTTAGTGTACTGTAAATCACAATTAATTACAAATATTGGGTACTTATGTTATGTGCATAATTAGTTTTTAATCTTTACTACTTTAACACAGTTGAGGTGCAAGGAAAGACTTCTAAGTGCTACCTGACTATATTAATAGACTGTTGAGAGGTAAATTATTGTAATGCATATGATTTTGTTCCCACAGAGCTCTCAGACAGCTCTCTTGTGGTACTTAATAATCCAATACCAACACAGATAGAAATGGTTTAACAAGTACTCACCCAAAACGAAAATTAGTATCCACCAAGAAGTGATATGATTTTTAAAGAAACATAACTTCTCAAGTTACTGTATTGGAGCAAATGGTTTTCAAAGGTTAAATTCACTCAAGTATACAAAACCAAATTTCTACTTCTATTAAATAGGTGGTAACTATAATTCAGTAACCTGTCAGATAATAATTGCAGAAGCCCAAATCATAGTGCTTTGTGGACAGAGGGGGCTTGCAAGGTTGAGATGAACCCCTTCATTTTGTAGATGAGATAATAGGAGACTTCCAGAGAAGTTGTATCTTATCCAGATGCCATTCATAGTGAAGTTTGCTAGTCTCAGTCTAGAGAATTTTTTAAAAATTCTCTCTCTTTGATGCTTTGTCTCATATGGACTCTCCAAATGTCCATCTGAGCCTTCCTACTGTACTTCTGAGAGACAAAATTTAAAATTAAAAAAAGAAAGTCATGTGGTAGGATACACCAACCTACAAATGGATGGACAAGAAAAGGTCTGTCTTTAAAGCCTGTGCCAAGTATTTCATTGTTAAAATTATTCTTTGATGTTCTTACAGGGACTTTTATTTACTTCTTTAGATCCCCATTTATAGATATTATGCTAAAGAGTGTATTCCCCTAAAGGGAAGAATTTGAATCATCAGTTACCACCTTAGTAGAAATACCAACAGAAGAAGAGGAGAATTGTCACCAACCAGTGACCACTGAAGCAGGATGTTTGACTACATGAGGAGGAAAGTGACTTGAGTGATGTCATGTTGCTGGAGGCACAGGGTAGACAAGGCCCGCACTTGTTAAAAGTGCTGCATAGATCACTTAAGAATCAGCTAAGGGTTGAGCTGTGACACTTCTAAGTTCCCTTCTAACTCTGAGATTCCATGACTCCTTGAAGGCAAACTGAACAAAGTAGATGTTAGAAGGAAAGTGAAACAATATGGAAGACAAATTCTCCTTATTCTGCATTTTTGTTTAAAGAAAAATTACCTTAGGAGAGAAGACTTGAGACTTGAGTTCCTACCACATTCTATCCAGTGGTTTTCAGAAATGAGACGTAATGTGTTCTGATTCCTAAGAGTTTGGAGAGACTTCTAGGCTTTGAACACCTTAAAAAAAGATCCGAGATTAGAAGTTTGCTTTCTAGTTCCCTCACCTCTGAAAGGAAGAATTAAAATGAAGGATGTGTTGCATCAACTGATGGTAGAATGTAGTAGAAGCATTCATAAGAAGACACTGAAAACTAATGCATAATTTTTCTATTTATTAAACCCTCAGTCCAAAGGGGTATTCTTTTAGTGTTTTAGAATGCTACATAGATATACTATGTGCTCATTAAACATATGCCTGTATTAATTAGTTAATATATTTATAAATTTTAAACAACAGAACTAAAACTCATAGGTAGAGAAGCTCCATCATCTCTATAATCTAGATACCCCTAGTGGCCATCAAATGAATTGCTGGTATAGTGCTCAGCAATTCCCACCATGAATTTTAAGCAGGAGTGAAAAATCAGTATTGTGGTACCTGAAGCTGATAATATTTGAGGAAGATTTTTTTTCTTTTTGATGCTGGGGATTGATAGCCACGTTGAGGAAATGAATGAACAACTACAAATGCAAAAAGAGACGCAGAAATCACAGATAGAACCCATGAAAGTGAGGGTTTCCCAAAGTACAGGCTTCATCAGCATCTCCATAAAGTCCCCTCCTGGTGGCAGGTGTGTCAGGATGCTGACTCACCTCTCACTGCAACTTGCAGACCTGAAATGGGAGAAGCTCCCAGACTAGCCCCTGTTCATCTGTGGGTCTATTTGCACCAAATTGCTCACACATGGTACTTTCCTAGAGTGGAACACTATGGAAAAAGTGGGGAAAGGACTTTTCCGAGGATCATAATGCCCAATCTGCTTTTTGTCACTGCAAACACATTATCTTATATTACTTTAAGCTAGAACTGGAGGGGATGTCAGACACGCTTCATGTTTTCTAACTCTCCAAGGAACTTTAAATCTTTTACCCAATTTGTACCTCCAAACAACTCTGGAAGGTAAAATAGGTTTTATTATCCTTGTTTGACAGAGAGAGCAAACTGAGAAATATTATTTTTGTCATTTTTAAACGAATGGACCTTTCTTTCTCTCTCCCTTTCTGAATCTCCTGCCCCTGATCTCCACCTCCACCAGGAAAAACAATGAGGTGTTCATAGTCCCCCAGTATTATTTTTAATGTGACAGCCATGCTTGTGTCATGCTAACTATAGGAGCAAGCTCTCATACACAGAAGGAATCCCTGTGCCATTCGGGGTCTTTTTTAGTCAAGATTCTATAAGCACCAGGCATCTAAATACAAATATTTAGTATGTTTAATAGGTTTTATTTTCTGAACACATCATTTACAAAATGCTCACTTATCAAGAGTGCTGTATCAGGTGTCATGGGAATGCTACAGAAGGATATTTCTAATTTGCTCAATGACAATTCTTGTCCCCCCAAAGCCTATCATGAATGAATAAAAAGATGATGATCATTCTGTGCTGAAAAGTTAAGGGTATCTTTTCATCGTGGCACACACCTTAATACCAGTGGCTTGGGAGGCTGACGCAAAAAGATCAAAGGTTCAAAACTACCCTCATTCATTTAGTCAGGCCCTAAGCAACTTAGCAAGACCCTGTCTCAAAAGAAAAAAAGAAAAAAGGCTGAGGATGTGGCTCAGTAGTTAAGCACCCTTGGGTTCAATCTCTGGTACCAAACAAACAAACAAACAAAAGTTATATATACCCCATCTGAGCATTAATAGTACCTGAAGATGTGCTTTCTAGAAAGATTTGTGAGGCAAGTAAGTTTAGGATTCTAACTAATAGGGTTGGCATGGAGAGTTTTTGCCCTATTTATTTAAATTAAATGTCATTTGGTCCAGAGCAGTAGACAACTCGAGATTACAAAATAGTATGAATGATGAACATAGTTTTTAATTCTCCTCAAGAAGCACAGACATTGGTCTATATTGGTGTGCTCTTGTTGATTTGTCAAATTAATGAATGATTACAATGCATAGATAAACAACTACAGAGGACATCCCTTGTTATTGGTAGATTCTGGTTTCACAGCTCCCTTTTCTAACTTACCAGAAGCTGTTACTCCTCACGATATTATTCACACAAGCTGGCTCACATGTGAAAATCTCATCAAGCCACGTGGAAGCCAACACCCACCACCTTTGGACTCTCAAAACTTTCACCTATATTGTTTTGTTATCTCCTTTGAGAGTGAATATTCTTGTTCTCATTTTATAGGTAAATAAATAAAGTTTATTTATCTTAGTGAAGTTAAGCGGCCTGACTACCTGAGAAAATGATAGCATTCAAGTCCCACTGAGAATGTCATCTTCAGCCCAGTGGCAGTGGTGTCATGGTATGTGATGCTCAGAAGAGAAGCTTCCTCCGAAGTAAGAAGAAAGGAAAACCCTGAGAAGTCTGCAATGTCACCATGGACAAGGAAGAAGGAAGTGGCAAGAAGGTGTGTCGCATTTTGCCAATTCTCACGGAGAATGATATTTAAGTTACTCTATTTAAATATCATTCTCAAACTCCCTGGTCTCTTATGGGGAAGGAAAGAACACCTTGATCCTCAGAACTGCACCAAAAGCACACCATAGTCCTCAACATGGAGACATTCATCAAACTGACCGAGCCACATGGCCTTTCCTTTAACAGATGGCCAAGATCCTGATACTCTAATGGAAATAGCAGCAACAACAACAAAACCCACAAAATGTTTGGCTTCTGTGATCAAGAGTTGGATCTAAGACATGTAAATTCCCTATCAGGTGCATCCTTACCTCCCCAGTAGAACCAAAGGAATGTAATGAAATAGCACGCTTCCCCGTGGGCGATCTCTCCCCGGACCTTACTTGAAAATCAAATTTGAATGCCGTGTCTTCTCATGCATCTTCAAGATTTATTCATGAGTCACAGATGAATGCTCTATGTGTTGTATTTATGTGAACAAACACACATAAAAAAATAAAAAAGAATCAGTTCCATTATCTAGATAGATGTGTGTTTGTCAGCATCTGAGAGAATCTCCATCCTGGATGGTATAAGTATTCAGCCACTCTTTTAAAAACATCAGTCAGGCATTGTAAGACATATAACCACAGCATAAGCAATGACCTTTAGATGTGTCTCCACTCCTATTATCTACACACTGTGAAATAGAAACAAGCTGATATTGGAAATCTCTGTAATATTGGTTTAGAAGCTATTTATTTCAGATGTACTGTGCTTGGTGCACCAACCATAATTTTATTAACAATAGCAATATATTGAGACATTATTCAAAGGAATCTTAACAGGTATTCATTTGATTTTCCTCACTCCCCTACCATCACCAACACACCACACACACACACATACTCAAACACACATATACACAGAGAGAGAGAGAAACATGAAGCATTTATTCCCCATCTAACAAAGGGACCCCATGGTCACTTAAAATATTTATAACATTTTTTATTAAATTTCTAAAAGCATATAAGGTGTGCAGTACATTTGAGGAGCATAGCTTTCATAGGAGCTATACTCCACAAGCCATGTCATCTTTCAAATGACTGCCGCATTGATTAATTTACTCTTCCCTTCCCTAAAGGACAAATGGCTCTTAGAACAAAATAGGTTTTATTTTGGGCATACATTTTCCCTGGGATTTTTCTTCAGATGTAGGTCACATTACATGGGTATTCCAGCCCCACCTCATTCCTGCTGCTATTCCTGTCAACACTGAATGACTCTCAAGGCTGGAAAAACTGGTAGCAGAAACATTGTGAATGATATTCATGAAAAAAAAACTCGTGACAATTTGAGATATGAACTTTTGAAATTAATCAAGCTTGTGTCCGGTGATGTTTTTATATCATTCACCTTGAAAACAAACAAACAAAAAATCCATCACCCATGAAAGTGCTCTGCCTTCCCCATAGAAATCATGAGATGATTTCCCCACTACCTGCCTGAACATTTTACAATGCACATGTGTGAGTCGTCATCCATCCTCCCAGCGAAAGCCGTACTGCAGTCAAAATGAGTTCCATTTCCTGCACCATGCATAAGCCTACAAAACGATGATCTCATTTCATCAACACTTAGGCTCCTGTTGCTGCTGTAACAAATTACCACAAGTCTAGTTGTAAGGTTCTTGCTTAGCATCTGGACAGCCATCTTAAGTGACAGCCACTAGTTTAAGAAAAATTTTGCTTTCCTGCCCAAGGGCATTTCTGAGAAAGGCAAACCATTCTCTCATACCAACCCAACCCTTAACCCGCATTAGGACCTGCCCGGCTCTAATCTCTGAGCCTGCCCCATAAAATTCCCAAACCCCAAGCCTGTTTTGCCTCTCTCCATCTATGGAGAGATGTGCCTTTATTTTTCAGTTCTAACAAATAAACTCTCATGTGTATCTCTGCCTGAACTCTGTCTTTCATTTCTCACTCTCCTGTCTCCCAATTCCTCATTTTCCTTTCACTAATGGCTTTAAAAAATGAAAATGTATTGTCTTATGGTTCTAGAGGTAGTAAGTCTGAAGTGATTGTCACAGAAATAAAACCAAAGTGTTACCAGGGCTGGTGTCTCCTGGAGGTTACGGGGAGGATCAGCTTCTCGCCTTTCTCAGCTTCTAGTGGCCACCTGTGCTCCTTGGTTTGTGTCCCTTTCCTCCATCTTAACAACACATTATTCTAGGCCCTGTTTCTGTCATCATATGATGAAGTCAAATCTCCCTCTGCCTCTTTCTTATTATAAATACACAGTGATGACATTTATAGTCCACTCAAATAAACTATGTCTCCCCATTTTAAGGTCTTAGGCTCCAGGAATTAGGTCCTAGCTATACTAGAAGACCATTATTTGGCCAACCACATCAACTAATTAAGTTGCTCATCAAAATAAGAGGAAAATAAGCCAGGCGCCATAGCACACGCCTGTAATCCCAGGACTCAGGTGACTGAGGCAGGAGGATCCTGAGTTCAAAACCAGCCTCAAGGCACTAAGCAACTGAGACCCTGGCTCTAAATTTAAAAAAAAATGTATAAAATTGGGCTGGGGATAGGGCTCATTGGTCAAGTGGCCCTGAGTTCAACCCTTGGTACACCACCACCTGCCCTCGCCAAAAAAAAAAAAAAAAAAAAAAAGCAGAAAATAGAATTGACTTTCCTTTTAAAATTAGGCATTGCTCAGCAACAGGGCATACACAACAAAAGTTGTAACTTGAAAAAATGCAAATCTAACCTGTAACATCAAGTTCAGTAATAAATATGATATTTTAAGCAGCTTCTTGGAAATGAATAAGGATTAATGTTGTAAAATTAAGAACTTGGAAGCAGAGCCTAGGTACCAATCAGGTTTTGAGTTGTAAGTAAGAGAATCCAACTTTGCTAATTTAATGAGAAAAATTTACTTATGGAACAATAAATCAAAGGGAGGTTGGACAATTTAGTTTAATTTTTTTGGACAGAGGCCAAGAAAGGCTAGACATAGAAGGCAAGGTTCAATTTATACTTTGATTCATGTTTCTAAATATGTGCAAAAGATATTTAGGTTTTCCTCAAATGAAAAATGAATAGCATAACAGTATTCAATGTGTAAAGTTATCATGAGCATTAAGAGAGATATTATTCTATAGGAAGGACTTAAACAGTGTCGGACACAGACTGTTAAAAATAGATTGGACTATCTTATATTTGATAAAGGAGCTAAAAACATGCAATGGAGAAAGGATAGCATCTTCAACAAATGGTGTTGGGAAAACTGGAAATCCATATGCAACAAAATGAAACTGAATCCCCTCCTCTCGCCATGCACAAAAGTCAACTCAAAGTGGATCAAGGAGCTAGATATCAAATCAGAGACTCTCCATCTGATAGAAGAAAAAGTTGGCTCCGATCTACAGATTGTGGGGACGGGCTCAAAATTCCTTAATAGGACACCCATAGCACAAGAGTTAATAACAAGAATCAACAAATGGGACTTTCTTAAACTGAAAAGTTTTTTCTCAGCAAGAGAAACAATAAGAGAGGTAAATAGGGAGCCTACATCCTGGGAACAAATTTTTACTCCTCACACTTCAGATAGAGCCCTAATATCCAGAGTATACAAAGAACTCAAAAAATTAGACAATAAGAAAACAAATAACCCAAACAACAAATGGGCCAAGGACATGAACAAACACTTCACAGAGGAGGACATACAATCAATCAACAAGTACATGAAAAAATGCTCACCATCTCTAGCAGTCAAGGAAATGCAAATCAAAACCACCCTAAGATACCACCTCACCCCAGTAAGATTGGCAGCCATGATGAAGTCAAACAACAACGAGTGCTGGCGAGGATGTGGGGAAAAGGGTACTCTTGTACACTGCTGGTGGGACTGCAAACGGGTGCGGCCAATTTGGAAAGCAGTATGGAGATTCCTGGGAAAGCTGGGAATGGAACCACCATTTGACCCTGCTATTGCCCTTCTTGGACTATTCCCTGAAGACCTTAAAAGAGCATGCTACAGGGATACTGCCACATCGATGTTCATAGCAGCACAATTCACAATTGCTAGACTGGGGAATCAACCCAGATGCCCTTCAATAGATGAATGGATAAAAAAAATGTGGCATTTATACACCATGGAGTATTACACAGCACTAAAAAATGACAAAATCACGGAATTTGCAGGGAAATGGATGGCACTAGAGCAGATTATGCTTAGTGAAGCTAGCCAATCCCTAAAAAACAAATACCAAATGTCTTCTTTGATATAATGAGAGCAACTAAGAA
Organism: Spermophilus citellus; assembly: GCF_964194105.1. Lineage (NCBI taxonomy): Eukaryota > Metazoa > Chordata > Mammalia > Rodentia > Sciuridae > Spermophilus > Spermophilus citellus. Next base: position 38,770,706 of record NC_138200.1, read on the forward strand.
CAGAACAGGGAGGAAGAGCAGGAAGAAAAGATTAACATTAAACAGAGACATGAGGCGGGAGGGAAAGGGAGAAAAAAAGGGAAATCACATGGAAATGGAGGGAGACCCTCATTGTTATACAAAATTACATATAAGAGGTTATGAGGGGAATGGGATAACAAACATGGAGGTAAATGAATTACAGTAGATGGGGTAGAGAGAGAAGATGGGAGGGGAGGGGAGGGGGGATAGTAGAGGATAGGAAAGGTAGCAGAATACAACAGTCACTAATATGGCAGTATGTAAAAATGTGATGTGTAACCGATGTGATTCTGCAATCTGTATTTGGGGTAAAAATGGGAGTTCATAACCCACTTGATTCTAATGTATGAAATATGATTTGTCAAGAGCTTTGTAATGTTGTGAACGACCAATAAAAAAAATAGATTGGAAAAACATCACACATTATTCATGCAAATTCAGTCCTGGATTATTTCTCAACTGTCCCCACATCTCTGCCTCTCTTTCCCAAGATTCAAACTCATGACGAGGATCATCTGACTTCATTATTCACTAGTTTTCAGAGAATGTAAACAAGAAAAAAAAAAGTCTTCCTTTGCTTCCACAGGGAAAGCAGAGCTGTTTTCCTAGTCTAGTTTGTGCTGTTGTAACAGAATACCTGAGCCTGGGTGATTTAGAAGCACAGGTTTTTTTGACTCTTGACTCACAGTCCTAGAGATTGACAGTCCCAGGGCCTGGTACCAGCATTTTGTGTAGTGTCCCCCTAAAGAAAAAGATTATTTGGACATGAAGTTTAAAAGAAGGCAAAGACAAATGTCCCCTGGGGCCTATGTTGACAGAGTCAAGACAAAATCAACTCTAGAATAAGAGTGGCCAATTAAAAGTAACCCATGACCAGGAGCCACATCCTGTGGAACAATCCAATGGTCACTTGACCATTCTTCCCCCAACACATTCTCCTATTATCTTAGTGGCCTCAGTTATTTTCTTAATTCTCATTTACTTGGTTTCCCTTGATATAAATCTAATTCCCAATTTTATTTCTTGGTATATATTTTTAAAAACCTAAAACACAAGAAAAGCTATTGATGTGATTTATGAAACTCCATTTGTTATACGTGTACATTGGGTATTTATAATTTGGATAAATACTATTTTATTGGACGCTTTTCAAATTTAAAGATGGAGCACATGGCGGGGGGAGTTGGAAAATGATAATGATCAAAGAAAAATCTACCTTCATTTGAAATTAATATTTTACTAAAATTTTTAAATTTGATGGAGAGCAAAGGTAGAGAAAAAATTAATAGCATTTCCTTCTGGTGGCAAAAACACAGGTGTTTATTACATTTTTTCATTTAAGATTTTTCATTTCTCAAAAATTATTATACCAAGTTAAGGCATAACAAAATAGTAAAAAGCTTCAAACTGTGTGTTAAATGTCTGAGTAGTTAGTAATATGTATAAATCCATGAAGTGGAGAGGAGAAAGAATTTTTTCCAGTTGTAAGAAACAATTTAATAAAAAGTAGATTTGATTCATTGTATTTGGTCCAATGAAAAAAATCACAAAAATATAAAAAAAGGCAATACAGCATGTTAGAAGGAAAAGGTTTGAAGAATAATCACTCCTGTCTGACATCGCAACAGTCCTTCATTGCACTTTAACGCAAAGGCCAAGGATTTAAGAGAAACGTGGATTTTTCCTAATACACTAACATTGAAAGCTCCTAGGCCCAAATACAGTGAGAACCAACCCTGGTCAATGAAGACTTTCTATTCAAAGCAGACAAGGGAGAAAAGCAAAGCAAAAAAAACCTTAGAACCATGAATCAAAAAACCTGTGCTTCTTCTAAATCACCCAGGCTCAGGTATTCTGTTACAACAGCACAAACTAGACTAGGAAAACAGCTCTGCTTTCCCTGTGGAAGCAAAGGAAGACTTTTTTTTTCTTTGTTTACATTCTCTGAAAACTAGTGAATAATGAAGTCAGATGATCCTCGTCATGAGTTTGAATCTTAGGAAAGAGAGGCAGAGACTCTGGAACAGTGTAATGCAAAGCATGCATTAAACATTGCCACCAACACAGCTGAGAGCTAGAACTCTCAAAGTGACAAATGCTCTTGGGTTACAAGTTAGGAAAGGAAGGCCCAAAGAGAGTGGTGACCTGAATTACATATCGGTACCTGGTAGCATAGACCTGGAGCCTGGGTCTTCTGACCTGCCTGACCAATGAATAGAAACACCATTAACATTGTCATATGAAGGGCTTTCACAACTGGCCCCAACCTCCCACCATACATCCTATGCTAAAGTTTACATCATCTGGGAGAACAATATTTCTCATTCCTTTGTACCTATGCATGGAGGTTCCCTGTGTTTTGCAAAGAAGGTTAATAGAACTCTTTCTTGCCTAAAACCTGAGCCCCTTCCTTTGATTCTTACCACCCCCAATCAAGCTGTATGCTCCTGTAATATCCAGTACCTCCCTTGTTGTAGCACTCACCACATGCTTTGTTTTCTCTCTCTCCACTGGACTATGAATTAAGGATTTGTTGCTAATACAATTTCAGTCTATTGAATTGTGGATCTGACACCTTCTTAGACCTTCGAAGAGTTGGATAATGGAAAGAGAATAACCTCAGTGATGATCCCTCGGGTGCTCCCAGCTCTGACATTCCACCATTATAAATCTCACCTTTCTTTCCTGCTCTGGCTGAGGTTTTCCCTTGGGAAGACTTTTCCCTCATTAACTCAGTTTCCAACACTTGATTGTAACATAAACATTCCAATAATTTGGCTCCACTTCCTTTCCTGGGAGAGCCTATCTCTTCAGCTGGATTGTTAGTTCCTGGAGGGCAGGAACCACATTGGCAGTTACTGTGCCTTTCAGCCTATCACACAAAAGTATTCAAAAACACATGTAGATAATAATTCTGTTACCAAAACAACTTTCTATAGTAGCCCTGTTATTGCTAGTACCAGGTTAACAGATAATAAGGAATCAAATGTTATGTGTGTGTGAGAGACAGAGACAGACATACAGACAGACTGACTGACTCTGGGGGCCAAATGTGGAAGAGGAAAAAAAAAAACAGTCTACCCCATACTGAATACATCTTACCAAATACCTGGGAAATTAATTGAATCACAGAGGGTAGTCATGTGGTCTTAAAACCCAAGATTTAATAACCTAATAGTTTACTATTTTGCTACCTTAAAATGCAGAAATAATAAAATAATCTGCACATTTTCTTCATACAGTTAAAAGCTTAAGTTCCAGTAGCTATATGACATTAGTTTGCCTTTACCCAATAAACATTTATTTTTATAACACAGAATTTTGAACATCATAAAATTTCTCTTCAGTGTCATTTCCATATTCTTTCTGTTAAAATCACACACCTAAATTATTGAAATTGAAAAATGCACAGGGACTTAATGACTGTCACACACATCCACACAGGTACACACATGCTTTTTACTAGGAAAACTTTACAGAGATGAAGGAGATGTACATGTATAACAAGTTGGCCTTCTTTGTACCTGGAAAGAGGGGACAAAGACAGCCATCAGTCTCACTTTCACCCCCTTTCTTGTGCCTTCCTCTCCACCAAATGCATGCATGCCCAGGCCCACTCAAAGATGGCCACTGCACTCACTCTCCTGTGGGCACCACTGGTCGAAGGTCCTGTGGAATTCATTCTGGTCTCTAGGATGTATCCAAAAAGATTCCAAACCATATGAAAATTTTCCTACTTTCTAGAGGGTGGAATGTGACCCTGAAACTTCAGAAACACAATCATTTATCAATTCTAGAATATAAAATTCTATCTATTCACCTTATAAAAATCAATGGGTTTTGGGGGCTGGAGATGTGGCTCAAGTGGTAGCACTCTCGCCTGGCATGTGTGGGGCGCTGGGTTCAATCCTCAGCACCACATAAAAATAAAATAAAGATGTTGTGTCCACCAAAAACTCAAAAATAAATATTAAAAAATTCTCTCTCTAAGAAAAAATCAATGGGTTTTAGAAATTAAATATGTCTCTTTGTAACCTAGAACATGTTAAAGTTTTGGAAAGTATTTTGGTGGTTTCCTCAACACCATTCTTGCATAGGGCTTCTTTCTTTCAAATCCTACAATCTATTAATGAAGAGAGGTAGACATAATCGGGGACCCTGGACTGTGTTCTGACCCTGTGGTATTCTCACTTCTCCATTCATACAAGTATCTCCAGTGAGCATGTTTATTACATGAAGTAATAATAGTACAAAATACTTATTTTTTTCAGAACTTAATGTGTTCCATAAAATCTGTTGGCATCTCTACCCTTTCCCCCATCTGAATTCTTTGGATGTTACTTATGTATATTTTGTCCTCCGGGAACTAACAGACTAGTTGAAGAAACAGGCACTTATAGGAAAGGAAGTAGTGCCATATTATTGGAATGTTTATGTTGCAATCAAGTATTGGAATCTGAGTTACGTATATTATGTATATTTCGTATATACATAAGTATATTTACTTATGTTCATTCTGATGTTGCCTCATATCCTGTTTTAGTCAGCTTTTTCACTGCTGTGACCAAAAGATCTGACAAGAACAATTAGAGGAGGAAAAGTTACTCTGGGGGCTCACAGTTTCAAAGGTCTTAGTCCACAGATGGCTGATTCTGTTGCTCTGGGCCCGAGCTGAGGCAGAACTTCATGGCAGAAAAGTGTGGTGGAGGAAAGCAGCTCAGGATATGGCTTGCCAGAGACAAAGTACAAACCCCAAAGGCACACCCCAGTGACCCACCTCCTCCAGCCACACATTACCTACCGACAACTCCCACCCAGTTAATCCTTTCAAGTGGATGGATTCACTGATTAGGTTAAGACTTTTATGATCCAATATTCACCTCTAAACTTTCAAGCATTGTCTCACACATAGGTTCTGAGGGGACACATCATATTTAAACCACAACATATCCCAAGGGATAAAGAATTAGTACAGATGACACATCCTGATGTTAAATAAAATAGTAAGTCACAGTAGGTGGTAGAGGTCATGGTTATCTCCATTAGTAAGCTGTTGAAGAATGTGTGAAGACAGACATGAATGAACCAAGTGTTTAGACCTGCTTCCATTCATGTGGCTGTGTCTACTAATGACAGGGAATAGCTGAGCATAAAGTGTCATCAGCCCCAGTGTGCTCCTCCCCTTTCAGGGTGGCCCCAAACCTTTCTTTCAAGTCAGTGAGACCTATTAACAGCAGTCATCTAGCAGTCATGGGGATCTGGGGCTTGGATTGGCTGTTTAAATGATAAGAGTCTCAGGACTGAACAAACCACAGTATGGCCACTTGGGTTCCTGTAGGGATGGCCTCAGTGTCCACTTTTCCTCCCAGAGGTTTCTTCCTGCCTTACTGACAGGCAGTTTCAAGAGCCCTGGCTGGAGGTCACTGAGCTCTCACCCTCGCTGGCTGCAGAGATGATCAGAAGGGGGGGGGGGGTCCCAGGGGCCGCCCATGCTCTTTGGACACACTTTGGACACATCTCAGCCTTAATGTTTTCCTGACATCCTAGTATGAGCAGACCCTGAAAAGCAGATGTCAGAGTAGATACTGTGAGGAGACAAAGAAATGAGAATAGTTTCACCAAAGGTAATGAAACATCACATAATGTCTACATTTTACCTTTGAGTGCATTCCTAGAAAACTGAGTTTAATGAAAACCCAGGACATTTTTGAAAATTGTATGCTAACAACTTTGTGTGGATTTTCATACAAGCACCGTTTATATAGGTTATATGAGTTATATAAAATGTTTTAAAAATGGAAAAAGAAACAAAAATGTGTATGTGTGTGTGGCCAAGCTTAAAAATACAATGATTAAATATAAAAAAGGTAACTGTTTGCTAGAAGCTTCATGTGGCACCAGGCTAGTGGGCTTTGTAGGTAAGCTCACGGGAGGTATGCTTCATGCTGGAAGGGAACAGAATAAGAAATGTGGTCTTGAGTTTTATGAATTTGTGAATCTCATATGCAAGAGAATGTCACCTGTACCCATTGCTTGTCCCGTTGCCTCCAGTTGCTTCTCATTGGGTCTGTAGCTTCATATCCATACAGCCTTGCTTCTTTGGTAACAGTGCTACACAGAAGGAGTCATGGACTGGCAAAAATTAGACTCGCTGTCCTGGTGCCCTGTGTTAACTGCCTCGGCATCAGAGCCCCGAAGGCTGCCAGCTGTCTGTCTCTTTGCTGCTCCATAGTTCCTATGTCCTAGAGAAGGATAAAGGAAACAGAACCCGAGATGGCATGGAATTAGTTCTATGATCAAGGTGGGGAAAATCTAGGACAGTTGAACAAATCTCTTTACTGTAGAACTTCTTAGAAAATAATCCCACTAGGAAGGGGGTAGAATTTATACTTTCCCACCTTAACTGATTCCACAGCTATTTTTTTATTGGATGATCCTGCAGGTATAGTATTCTGTGAAACACACTTTGAGGAGTGTTGTGTTAATAAAAAAATGAATTAATTATAAGTTTATCAGGTTAAGCAAAGGTAACAGAATATAAAAGGAAAGAAAAGAGGCTTTCATCCACCATTTAAGCTGTTTCTTTTCTTTTCTTATTCTTTTTAGATATACATGGGAGCAGGGTGTATTTTGACATATTATACATACGTGGAATACCATTCTTGTGGTTGAACATGAATACACTGCTCATGTATTCATATATGAACATCAGAAAGTTATGTCCAATTCATTCCACTGTCTTTCCTATCCCATCCTCCTTCCCTTCCTGCCATTCAACCCTATCCAATCTGGTGAAGCTCCACTCCCCCCGCCACCCTCCATATTGTGAGTCAGTATCTTACGCACATCACAGAGAATATTTAGCCTTTGGTTTTTGGGAGATTGACTTATTTCACTTAGCATGATATTCTTCAGTTCCATTCATATACCAGCAAATGGCATAATTTCATTCTATTTTATGGCTGAGTAATATTCCATTGTGTATATATACCACAGTTTCTTTATCCATTCATCTATTGAAGGGCACCTAGGTTGGCTCTGCAGCTTAACTATTAAGAATTGAGCCACTACATTCAAGCTGTTTCTGAACACACTTGTACTGAGTGATACACCAACTGGACAATACTTCAGTAGACAAGGAAAGACTATCCCCACGGAATCACTTTATCTGATAACATCTCTGCTGATTTATGGCCCCAGTCTTTCTCCCTTTGGGAGGATCTACAAACTCTGGTCTAATTGAGAATTTGTCAGCCAACTTAGGACTCTGGGGCTCTGCTAGAGTCAGCACCAATGGCTCAGTTCCTGGAATGAACTAAAACTTCCCTATATGTGATCGGTGACTCTGTGATTGGATGGATGATGGAATTGCTTTCCATCTGCACATCCTCATCAGATTTTTATTTTAATAAAAGTCCTGTTCATTGGGTTCATTTAGCTCCTACCTGCTCCTCATTTAAAAAATTACTGGTATTCTCTTAACACAGTACCTTAGGGAATTATACTGAGAAGAAAACAAAAAGACTCAGAAAATTCAACTTTGATCATTGATGGCACCCCCAAAACTGCTCACAGTTTCACCTTAAGTCCTCCAGAGATCAACAGTACCTTTGTGGGATTCCCAGAGCCCAACTACCCTAAAGCTCTGCCCAATGCAAGTGTGTTAACAGCATCTGTGATGATAGGTGCTCAAACCAGATCAGCACCCTATAAAAATCAACAATGCTCAATGCAAAGAAACAGCCTATTGTGAAAATAAATAGCAAAGTGCAAGATATCTCTTCTTAATAAGAAATAGAACCTAAAATAAGTAAATCTTAGGTAGTCTTTGAACTTGGAATTCTCTTTGAAATTGTACTATAGTTTGTGCCTCTACCCATAACTTGTGCTTCCTATGGATAACTGAATTCACACCAATTGAGGTTTAATACCCTTCATAGTGTTATTTGAATTTCTTAAACTATACTTACCATGGAAATTTCTAGATAGAGCTTAGAATGATTTTCTTATCCGATTAAGGAAGAATCTACAAACACCATAGTGTTTGGCTGCAAATCTTGCAAAATGGAAAAAACAAACACTGTTCTGAAGGAACAGAGATAAAGAAAAATGGAAAACAAACTTCAAAATGTGTCACAGGGAATAAATTTCTACCAAGAAATATGCTCTTTTCTAAACTTCATATTTATAACTTGGGAAACACATTTTATTTCAAGCAGAAGCAATATAGCAAATACATTTTACAAGGAAACACATAAACTTATACACACCAACTTTTAAACTTGATGGGAGCTATTCCAGAGTGTGGTGTAAAGAGGGTAACTGGCAAAATATAGGTTTGGGGAGGTATTAACTGGCCTATATGGGTCTTCTGTTTGGGAAAAAGAGAATCTGAAAACGAGATCATTATATGATTTTCTGATCATGGGTTTTAGTGGCCAGTGTTATTCTTACATCTTTATAAAATGTTTAGGAAGTTTTTCCTATTATCAAGCAAGGTGCTGATGTCTATCCACATACATCTGCCTCAGTCTGGCTGTTAAAACCCTCTGAAATTCAGTCTCATCCAACTAATCAAACTCAACAGCTCATCACCCACCCTTTCCACAAATTTGAACCTCCCCTCCACGGAATCAAGACTTTCCCTGCCATCATAGGCCAGCAAACTTCTGTTCATATTATTCAATGCAAGGAACAAGAAAAACACAACCCAGATAAATATTTATTGTGTCATGGGACCGACAAATTCAGAATTGAGGCTTCAGGTGTGGTTTGATCCAGAGATCTCTTCCACTCTTTTTCTCTGGTTCCCTTGACTAATGATCCACCCTGTTCATTGGCATCCTTCTCCCATGGCTTCTCCCATGCAGGAGCTTTTGGCCTCACATCTGCTCACTCTCCTGACCACAGAGAGGAGACCTAAGTCCCACCCTTTCAAGTTAGAGCCCTTCCCTAAATTAATCTCCAAAGCTAGGAGAACCCAAGGGAAGCTGGACATGGTGTTCACAGAGTGCCTTTCATGGGGTAATTCTCTTACCTGGTGGACAGCCTAATATCTAGTTGTCTGACCTTGATATGAGAAATGTTCTCATACTGCAGATACCCTTGTGGCTCTCGTCTGACCCTTGTCCAGTGTATGCCTCCCTGACTGATCCTGTTGGCTCTGAAAGCCCCCAACCTTGTGACTCATGGAAAACCCAAACCAGCCTTTGGGTTTTCCATGAGTCATGGATTCTTCAGATGGAAGGCACAAATTCAACACACCATCACAACAAGCTTCAAGTTCAATGATTTTGCTCATAGACTTGGGGCAGAGAAGAGCCTATGAGTCAGGAAAGCAGTCCTCATCCTGCATCCCTAGGCCATGAGAAACAGGAATGAGAGTCAGCCACAGACAGAAGGGGAAATGTGAGCTAGCAGTATTTATAAGGCAACAGGATATGGGTCGTTTTGAGCTCATGGGCAAATGCAGTTGGTTAATTTGAAGGAAGCAGTGTGGAAGCAAGGAGCCCAGTCTGTTCCTCAGGAGAAAGGTCACTACATTCCCATCTGGCCACCAGCTTGAGCCTGCCATTTGGGTGTAATGTTCTGCTAATGCCCAGGCAGTAGCCACTGCTGTCCTACTCCTGTTACAACTGGGAACAGGTTGGCAAACGAAAATATGAGCTGACAAACAGAACTTCTCCAACAGATTTTGTTGCTGCATTGACCCAAATTCCCAGGCTACCCATCACCTAATGCATAGAAGATTTGGCAAGATGGCGTAGTTGAAACCTTACCCCTGGATTTTGTTTTTCTCCCATATTTTCAAGTTCCCACTATTGCTCCATGAAGGCAGCAGTAATGTTTCCACACTTATTGCTTCTGGAAGGGGAGGCAGACACCAGGAAGAAAACAAGAACAAGAAAGGCAGTTGTCCTTTGACCACTTCAGAAGGTACTGGATGGCATTGGAAGGGATTGGAGGAAATAGCATTGGAAAGGTTTCATCTGCCATCTCTAACAAAAGAATCATTCCCTAGGTTGAACATAGAGATGGGAAACAGGAAAAAGAGATGAAGAAGAGACATCGGTGGGGTCACAGGGAAAGGATTAACACAGAAGGGCCACAGCAACAGATCATCTCGCAGAGGAGCCCACTGCCATGGGACATTCACCTAGGGAGCTGAGTGGGCAGCCCATGAGTTTCCTGGTCTCAGCCCAATGATTTCCTTCCGGGAGCTCTGCCTCTGGGACTCTGCCTGTCCTTCTTTTCCCCAGCTTCCGGGGAAGACTTACTTTGCAAGTAGTCAGTTATTTCTCCCTGAGCACTAGTAGACCTTTACACATGTACATGGTCTCAAGTAGATCATCCTCTGCAAAGTGTCCAGGGTGAAGATGCCAAAGTCTAGGCATCTAAGGACTGATAGTGATGGTAATGGCAAAACTAAAGCCCCATAAACATTGCCCTTGGAGAAGAAGGGGATGGATGTGGGGTGGGGACTGCTTATCAACAGGACCATGGTTAAAACAAACCAGGAAAATCCAATGTGCTGCTGTTATTGTTCATTGCATGGTCCTTCACATGGATCTATTTTATTTTCCTCCTTGCCCATCATCCTTTCTGCAGGGAGAGAGCTGAGCCAGACAGAGGGATTATCGATGAGCCTTTTCTCTCCCCAAAGCTTTCCTTATTGAGCCACTTTTTCCTGAGTTGGGGATATGCAAATGAGAATTTTTAAAAAGGTGTCATGCCTTTGACTATATCAGGTGCCACACCCACCCATTCATTCTAGTCTATTCGACACTGTACTAAGTTTGCCCTCTACAAAGTACTTACCATGGTGCTAAGTGCCAGCAATAGAAAGATGAGTGATACCTTATCTTTGTCCTGAGAAAATTCCTGAGTGATAGATACATAAACAAATAATTACAGTAAAGAATATTAAGTGCTAAAATAAAGCTCTTTAGGTGCTACTAAGGAATTGCAACAGAGGAAGAGAGTAACTACAGGGGAGATGTTCTGTGCTCCATCAGCCTTCATAATGCACATGGGTAGGCATACAAAGCTCACTAATTAATAGACTAAATCTTGTGGAGCATCACTAGGCACAGGCCTGGAAGATATTGTCAGAGATCACTGACTTCAAACTTCCATAAATCTGGAACATCTAATCTTAGCATCTAGCAACAGGAAAAATGGGAAGCCATTGATCAGTCCAATCCCTTCTCAAAATTCTAGAAAGTAGAAAAGTATAGCGCAAAGTCAATCCCCATGTAAAAAAGCAAGAGGGCTTGGTGTCTTTATGAAATCTTCATGTTATACTGATATTTTGGATCTTGAATGTACCTAAATGACTTATATGTGGGAAGCTATTCCCATGTAGTAATATTCATAGGTAAGGCCTTCTGGAAGGGTGACTGCATCATGAGGGATCTGACCTTATCAGTGGCTCAGTTTATTGATGAATTCATAAGTAGATGAATTATTGGGAGGTGGTGAAGACTGTAGGAGGTGGGGTCTAGCAACTTTCCTGCAACACACCCTTCTGCCATGACTTTCTGCCTCAACATGGACCCAAAACAATGGAGCCAGATGACCATGAGCCAATATTAAATATTTCCAAACTTAAGTTATGTTTTGTTTCAGTGAAGGGAAGTTAATGAACACGTGTACGAGACGTTATTTAACTTTGATTCTACCTTCTTTCCTCCTGAGTAATGAGCAGCTAGCCTTACTTTTTAAATCCAAATTATACTGAAGGCAAGATGAACTAACTACAGCATGGCCAGGTACCAGATCGTTCCGACACCAAGGGAGGAACAAAGGCTGTTCACTTTTCATAATGTATTTTTTAAGACAAATTCAACCAAACACAATGTTGTCCTTTCAGATCTCCAAAGAGTTCCCAGGATACATCTCTGATTTAAGGTAATCATAATGGCATGCAACAGTTTTGCACCTTCCAGTTAATGAAATGCTGAGAGAAAAGTCAGATGACTACAATTGGGATGACTACAATTATAGTATCTGCTGAGCTTAAGAAATAAATCAAAGCCCTTTGGAAGCCACGGTCTTCCTCCTGCTCACTAAGGCGGAATTTACTGTGGGAACCTTGGACAGGGAAAATTGCAGAGATGAGGGGGTGGATGGACAGACATGTGCACATGGCCAGGGAAGTTGGATGTTTTGCTCTATTGCATAGAAAGCCAATTCCATAAAAAAGATTATAAGGAAACTGAGGCCAAGAAGAACACAGCCAGCCGAGGCAGGTGCTTAATGTAGAACCCTGGCCCCTCTGCCTCTCTCCTCTATACAGCCTTCCTGGTCTAAGACCTGGACTACCTCCATGCCTCTCTGCAGAGACCATTTGTCTCCCTCAAAAGTCTTACAAACAAAAGGTGCTTTTAGAAGAAAAAGAAGAAAAAGTCACATTCGCAAGCTGCATTTTTAAAAAAATTATTATTATTCCTTTAACACCATCCATTTTTAGCATTCCTGTGTTTTGCCCTCTGGTAGGTTGGGGGTTGATAGAGAGATCTGTGAGTGAAGATGGCCGATTTACAAACCATCCTACTGGGTGCCTAATAAAATGCAAATTGAGACGTGGGGAGCAGAGAAGTTCTCTGTCCTTCCCTTTACAAATAAAGTGTTACAGTCCCACTTGCGGGGATCAGGAGCTCCATGCTGGGGCTGCATCTGCTCTTTCTGACAGCTCCCCAAAGAACCCTGCTTCTCCTTTTTTTTGCAAGCCAGCAAGCTGTTCTTGGATAGTACAAAAAGAAACCTGCTGCAAGGAGAGAGAAAAAAAGTCTCTCTGACAAGTGAGAAGAAATTTAAAATCTCCTGGAAAAAAAAATAGAAGTTGAAATGTATGATAGCAAAACACAAGTTTATGTTCTCAAAAAAGGACCCCCTTTTTAGTAAAGGAGAGGAAGGGTTGCGATCCATTGGTTAGCAGACAGAGTGTGTGGATGCTAGGGAATTGACCAGAGGACAGCAGAGAACCAGAGAACACGTGTCCTGCAAAATGGACAGCCAGGGCTTGGACGTAGCCAACTGGTGCCTGCAGACACACAACTCCAGCACTGGTGGATACTACCGCTTTTAAAGGGATGTTAGAAAAAATTAATAAGGAGATGTTAGAATTATTGATTTTATGTTAAAAAATCCCAATTTTCAAAGTGATTATTTCTTTGCCAACTAAATTGAATAGGATTCTTGGGCTACTCCTTTCAACTCCACATTGGAAGAATGCTGGGACCACCTAGAACATCTGAGCTTGCTTCGCAAAGAAGGAGCCTTTGAAAAGAAACAGAAGACCCCAAAGGATGATCGAGAAGATAACTGGAGCAGTGGAATCATGGCAGCCTGGGCTGTGAAATCCTTGAAAATGGGGAGGGAGATTAAAAGCTATTTCTCATTTACTCGATGTCTACCCTGTGCCAGCCCCAGGTGTCTTCAAAATTATTCTTGTATCCCATTTGGGTGAAGGATCCTCACCAACATGCAGATGAGCAATCAAAGGAGCAGAATGGCAACAAGTAAGTGATGAAGAATGGGTCTGGGTATCCTTTCCAACAGGGTCTAGTTGAAACCCATCAGAATTCCAAAAATGTCATTTTCGCTAGGCATGGTGGCATACACCTATACCTCAGCTTGGGAGGCTGAGGCAGGAGGATCACGAGTTCAAAGCCAACCTCAGCAATTTAGTGAGACCCTGAGCAACTGAGCAAGACCTTGTCTCTAAATAAAATAGATAAAAGTCTGGGGGTGTGACTCAGTGCTTAAGTACCCCTGGGTTCAATCCCCAGTACCAAAAAAACCAAAATAATAATAGTAATAATAATGTCATTTCATAAATGATGAATAAATACTAGGCAGAAACCTGTCCTGGAGAGAGGGAGAGAGGAATGGAGGGAGGGAAGAGGCAAACTGTTTTATTTAAATACTCGCATAAGAAATCTCTTACTAGCATGTTACTAACACCAAAGTTTAGGTAATGTCAACCATTTTTGTAAATTCTAAGGGGGAGGACTTATTTTGTAAAACCAAAGCTACATTTGATTATGACTGTTCATCTCTCTCTGATTTGCAGTCTTATTATCCACTGGGCAAAACCAGAGAAAAATCTTAAATTAGGACACAACTAACCAACTAATCTAATGCCCTTTTATGCAAAACTGATTTGCCTCCTTCCAAATTCCTCTGTGGGCTTTGCCCATATCAGGCATTTCCTGTGTTCCTGATTCATTATAAGCCTTTCAAAAAGCAACTAGGATGAGGCTTTGGAAGAGAGGGCTAAGATAAAGAGGTCTCCAGCCATCCCTTATGTGGGCTGGAGTTCAGGAAACTGGGCATGCTTACCAAGAGACCTCAGTAAGGAGGGCTTGAATTTCAGGGGAAAGACATCTATTGATATTTTCAAATATTTGAGGTTGGTCCAATTGAAAGATCTTAAAATTTCATTTATTACCATGGTCCAAATGTCACCAAAGACTGCTGTCATTTCAACACATAGAGGTCTTGAGACAGGTTGGGCACATGTGAGCTGTAACTGGGTTCCATGAATGTAGGGTTGGCTACCGTTCCTGTTGCAGGAAGTTTCCAACTAAGACTTGGAAGGTCTACAAAATAGGAGACCCCAGCTCAGTAGGTTAGACAATAAGGCCATAGGCATTTCAAAACTCTTATTATCTGTTCCAGAGAGTTGTTAAATTTTCATTATGAAATGTGAATATGTACATTTAAAGAAAGGTAATAAAAAGAAACATTCATTTACCAACTGTCTTGCTAAAGAAATAAAATGCTACCAGTGCCTTAGAGACTTCCTGTACGCTCTTTTTTTAAAACATATGCCTTTCTCTCCCAGAAGCAATGAATGTCGTGTTTTTCACATCCATCCTTTGTTGTTCTTAAAGTTTTTCCGTGTATGTATGGTTCCTAAAAATATATTATTTCATTGTGCCTCACTTTGAACCTCATATAAATAAACTTCATAGAAAACAGCATGTATCCTTCTGTCTTGCTTTTTTTTTGAAACAAAATATATTTTAGATATTTGTCATGTTGAAGTATTCGTCCACAGTTCATTCATTTTCATTTTCATTGAATGATTGCAGCACAATTCATTCATCCTTTCCACTGTTGAGGAATATGTCTCACTTTCAGTGTTTCAATTTTCACTTCCGTTTTTCAATGCTGCTCTGAATTTTATTGTACATGTGCAAGTGTATCTCTAGGATTCATATTCAGGAGAATGTAAATGGCTGGTGTGATGGTTAATTTTAAGCATCAACTGAACTTAGACTGAAATATCAGCTCTTACTGTGTCTTAGTCTGCCAGCTTTTGGAAAGAAACTGGCACCATTGATTCTCCTGGTTCAGGATGGTTTCCATAAACATCTGCTAGGTGCCGGGACCATGATAGGTTCTCCAGAGCACAGCAGAGACAAGGAGCTCCCAGCCCTGGTGGAGGCCACTTTGATGTCACCTGCCTCCAGTTTTTCATTCCTTCTATGGTGCCTTTCCTACCTATCCCTACCCTTCATGAGTTGCTCCTTCCTCCTGTTCATAAAACACCCCTGCTCTCTTGTCCAGTTACTCTAACCCAACAAGATTATCCAATGTCAGTCTCTGTTTCTCCCTATACAAATCTCATTGCTCTGAACAAAGGCAGTCAGTTTTCCTAAGGAAAGACACCATTTTTCACATGCTAACTCTCCTCTACCAGTCAGCAAAGAATAGAGAAAAAGAAAGTGGGTACTCAATAGACACCTGCTGATTGACTTGGAGGAGGGGGACATTGAGATAGGCCTTGTGGGAAGAATTGAATTTCATATTTCCACTTTAAGGAATGGGGACAGTCCTGACTCATATTGCACTCTGAGAAAAAAAATCAATATCCTGTAAAATAGGGCAATTGTCATTGTAACTAAGAATACTGTAGGCATCCATTGATTGTTTGCATGCTTGTTATCCACTTTGTGGATTATCTGTGGCCAAACGGACATCCTCAGATAGTTGTCCCCCCACCCCCGCCCCGGGCTGCAACCTTCTGTTTGGCTACATTACTGGTCGGTACCCAGGGAATTCTGACTTACTTAAACAACAGCTTGAAGAAAAATATAATTAGGAAGATAAATCTATTGTGAAACTACCACATAATGGTTATTCAATACCAAATGACAATGGCATTATCATCTGTTGTTCCAGCTGAGACATGACTCTGCTGACCTCATGACCACGAACAGTCAGAATTTTATAAGAAATGTGAAGATATATAATTTTTTTAAATAAACATATTATTGCCTTAACATACCCTAAGACCCAATGTTTCCACTTATACACATTTACCCCAGTGAAATGAAAACTCACTTTCACATAAAGATCCTTACATGATTTTATAGTGATATTCATCATAACAGGCCAAATGCTCTTTGATTGATCAATGGATAAACAAACTGTGGTACACCTGCCTAATGACATCATCATTAACAATAAAAGGAACCAACTTTGGATACCTTCTTCAACACAGATGAAATTCCAGTGTACTATGTTAAGGCAAAGGAGTCAGAAAGACTGTACTCTATACAATGTCATCTGCATGACACTCTGACAAGGCAAACTATAGGGACAGAAAACAGATCAGTGGACATCTGGGGCTGGGGGTTGGAGAGAAGTAAAGCAAAAGGAAGTATTTAGGAGTGATGTAAACCCTCAAATAGGATGTTTAGATTATGGTGCTGATGGATTCATAACTATGAGGATTTCTCTAAATATATCACACTGTCTCTTAAGGCGGATGAGTTTGGCTGAGGAGGTAGCTCAGTGGTAGAGCACTTGCCTCAAAGGTTCAAGGTCCTGTGTTCCATCACCAGCAGAGAAAAAGAAAAAAAAAAAGAAAAAGATGATTGTACTGTATGTAAATTATACTTCAATAAACCCTACTGAAAATAAGTTTACCACTTCCTAAATCTCAGTTGTTCCTTCCACAGAGCCCCTGAATAACAGCCCAGAAGCATTGATAAATCCTCTTCAGGGTCAGGGTACAACAAACTCTGCCACCTCCAATTTCCAGCTATGCCCCAAGAGATTTTCAAGTTACTTACTAAGGTTCATTGGCAAGCCTTTAGGAGGAATAATCTAGAAAGAGTTTCATTTTTAATGCACTTTTATTTTAGTAACTTGAAAAAAAATTAATTCAGGCTTTTCATTTGCATCAGGCATTGAGTTTGATAAAGTAGCTTAAATTAGCAGAAGAATTGCACACCTGTGCCAAATTTTCATATCAACCACCTCAACGAGTCTGAGTCAGGCAGGCAAGAATTCACATCCCAAAATGATCTCTCGTTTCATCATGCACATTGGAATGAAGGAAACAAACCATGTTAAAGGAAACAAAAAATAAAAATAAAATCAAAGAGGCTGCATTTATGGTTCTCAGCTTACATCTGATTATGCAGCAACTCCCAGAAGACAAATGTGTGTCAAGTTGGCCATGAATATGCATAAAACCAATCCTAATTTTCCTCTCTTGTGTCTAGCCAAGGAAAGGATAGGTCATTCCAGAAATTTAGCAACAGGACCCATGTTCTGGTATCAGTATACTTTATGGATGAAGTTCCAACCTAGTTGGGAGCATCCATGAGGTGCCAGGACCTGGAATGGACACAACCCAATGCATAGTATTCTTTTTTAACGAATTAATTGATATTTTAAATTTTTGTTTTATTTAATTTAATTAATTTATTTATTTAGGTACCAGGGATTGAATTCAGGAGCACTCGACCACTGAGCCACATTCCCAGCCCTTTTTTGCATTTTATTTAGAGACAGGGTCTCACTGAGTTGCTTAATGCCTCGCTTTTGCCAAGGCTTGGCTTTGAACTCGCAATCCTCCTGCCTCAGGCTCCCGAGCCACTGGGATTACAGGCATGTGCCACAGGACCTGGTTTATTTTAATTTTGAACATGATAAATATCAATAGATATAACCCACATAAACAAGACTCCCCAGGGTCCTCAATGATTTCTAAGAGTGAAAACAAATCCTGAGACCAAAAAATTTGAGAACACCCTCTCGCCTTCTTAATCAGTTAAGGTAATTCGATTTTCCATAGACATATAATCACCTTCCTGTCTTCCCTAGAAGGTGGGGGTGGTGGTTTAATCTAGTTCTGAGAAACTGGCCATCATCTGCTGGGGATGTCCAGAAGGATTGTCCTTCCTGAGAACTGCTTAGTTTTGCCCACCATTGCTTTTGCTCCATGGTGAAAAAGGTAAATAATGTCACAGTAATTTATTTATGAAAATAGCTTATTTCTTACAGACTCCCCAAGATTTTGTGGACCATACTTTGAGGACAAGAGAACTGCTTTCAGTGCTGCTATACCAAAACATGATGCTTGGGCCTTGTGCAGCCATTCTACCATGAACTGAAGACTCCCTGAATTTGGCAGGAAGAACATATCAAAGGATGTCTTCTGGAACATCATTGAGCTCTGATAATGCCTACTTTAAGATTTCTTATAAATCAAACAGTAAGTCTTTTCACTTATTTAAGCCACCTTAGACAGATTTCAAAAGTATTCCCAACTAATACTTTTACCTGTAGGTATATTATGTTAATTCATTAAGACAGGTAAAGGTACTTAAAACAGTGTTTGATTTCATAGTGAGTACTCAATAAGTATGAATAAATTTTTTTGTGTGTGTTGGTGCTGGGGATTGAACCCAGGGCCTTGTGCATTTGAGGCAAGCAGTCTACCAACTGAGCTATATCCCCAGGCCAGTATGAGTGATTTTTATAGGTTCATTGTGAAGATCAAATAAGATAATGTATGTGCAGTTTCACCACCTTCTAACTTGCATGGAAAACTATTGGTGAGAAATCTTTTTCAATGATACTCATGAGAAACTGCCTCTCAGCACACACCTGAGCACAGAGTGTCTTGCTATTCTTTGTTTAGTTGAAATAGTGACTAACAGGAAAATTTAACTGCTATTATTGTAGCAAGAAGGAAATCAATGTTTCTTGATGGCAGAGGAGAATCTTTGAAGAATTCACATTACATTTTATTTGTACTTGTCATATTCCAAAAAAGCAAGAAGCTTCCAAAAGAAAATTACCTATAATTTCCATGAACATGCAATTGTTTTCTATCTGTACACTGTTATTTTGAGGTGCCACTTCAATGATTAGACACGCAGCTTACATACAGAGACAGAATGCTAACCACAGGAATATCCAGAAAACAAACAGTCAGAAATTTGAAATGATTATAAAAGTATTCCCAGATACCTAAAACCAATAAAGAGGGAAAAAAAGGTGAGTGGCAGGTACCCATATAAATATTAGTTCAAGTGAAAAAAAAAGTGCTGACTAATCTCAGTCCCCAGACTCAAAATATGAGTGATGTGGCTGTCTGGTACCCAAGCCACCACCATGTCTAAAGGTTGTCCTAGTAAAAGTAAAGTATCTAGAAGAACAGACTCATAAGTCTTATTTTACACTGGACAGACTATGCCTGAATGATACATTCCAGAAATCTCTTTTTACACAAAATGTTACAAGCTCAAGAGTATTTATAGTATTCATAGTACTTGCTACTTGCATTTTTCTAGGTCACGTGTTTTTTTTTTTTTAATGGTAATATGTTGATCCCTTGCCCCATGAGTGTTTTCACCAGAACCAACATGGTAAGGGCACAATGTATCCGACCAGAATTTAGGCTGATTTGCCTTCAAAAGCTGGTTTTGCCATTCACTAGCATCTTTAGTACACAAATTTGTGTTTAATTTTAGGAGATTAATTTATACTCCCCTCATGCCCCAAGCCAACCCAAAGACCCTCTCTTCTAAGAGCCAGTCCAATTACACCCATTCAGTGACCAATTGTCCTGGTTTGTCCAGAAATGAGGAAATCCCAGGACATGGTTGTTCCAGTGCTAAAACTGGAGAAATCCCATGAAGGCTAAGATCATGTAGTCACTGTACTCCTGAGGAGCCTCAAGAAGCATCAGTACCGTACTACTCTTATAGAAATATTTTCCTTTTTTTTGTTTTCATTGGTATCCCTGTGGCAAACCCTTAAAATGATAAAGAAAAGAATAAGGGGTGGTATATTGGAATCTGTCTGCAGCTAATTTGACAGAAGCCTCCCACAAAGAAAGAATAAATATTGTTAGTTATCTATACAAGAAGTTAGGTGGTTGGGGCCTTGGGACAATAGTCAGGAAGGAAAAGGTCTGGATGTGGTGGCTACCTGGGGCTGGGCCTTCAATGGTCTCTGGGGCTCAAAAATAGAAAGTCCTTAGGAGAGTCTACCAGGGCACCCCAGTAGAAGCAAAAGCTTGGGAGTCAGACAGGCTCAGGTTCAAAATTCAACTCTGCCATCCACACACAATATGCCTTGTACATGTCACCAATTCAAACCATAACCCCTTCACTGAAAGTTGTTTTATCTTGCACAAAATTACTTAACGTCTCTGAGCCTCGATTACCAACTCATTATATTGAAACCAGTACTTGCACCTACCTTAAAGAAAAGCAGATCCCAATCAGTGGGATAATGCATTTAAAGGAGTTTCATGGTATTTAGCACATACTGAGCACTCAGAAAATATTAGGGGATTTTAAATTAAGAAAAAAATACTGGTTCTTCTTAGTTATACATGACAGTTGAATCCATTTTGATAAAACTATATAAGCATGGGATAGATCTTGTTCTAATTAAGGCCCCATTAATGTGAGGAATTTTTGGATAAACCTGAGCAGTAAAAATTTGAAATATTTTATAAGCATGAATATTTCATTGTTCTTCAACTTTTGAAAATGACTAAAACATTAGCAAATATATTAGTAAATATTATTTGATCAAATATCTAACTTCGTAGTACATGCTGTTACCTGATCATTCTTGGTGTGTGAGAGAGAGAGAGAGAGAGAGAGGAGGGAGTGTGGGGGGAGGAGAGAGGTAAAGTGTACTGAATAGCTTCCATCCACAAAGTATTGTCTGTCTTATGCACTGTGTCATTGCTTCCCCAAACATAGTCACCTATGATGTATAGCAACGCACAGTACTTAACGGATCAAGAGATTTGATATGGGCTTTTAGTAATAAATCCATGGCCCAAGAAGGGGGAATTTTCTTACAACCTTTTCTCCCCAAAGAGCTATTAATAAAAAATAACTCAGAGGATATATTTCTACTAAACCAAGATTCCTGGGACGTAAACCCTTACTTGAGGCATGCTGAGCCCTTTATCCCCACTGAAAAAGTCTGGAATGATTGATGAATCCTGCCAAGAGACTGTCACACATTTCGCCTTGTGCCATTATGTACATTTCATCCGTAGTAAACTTTAATGTGGCTATGTTTCAAGCTCTACCTGGAAAGACACAAGTTTAAAGAAGGCCTTTCAACTTAATAGCCTGCAATTTGAGTCCCCATTCTGTATCCAGTGTAAGGTCACTTAGTGGGAATGAGCAGAGACATGTATCTGTCATCATATCTGATGCACCCACCCATACCCAAGCATGTAGACTCCTCCAGTAAAACTTGGGCTCCAAAGGAGAAAGTCTAGAAATCTAATGTCAACAGAAGTGTCCCCTGATTGATGATTAATTTGGGAGCCATATACAAAGAGGAAATTCAAAGGAAATGTTGAACTCCCCTGAACCAAAGTTACAGCTAGTAATCATTTCACAGTCTGCAGAGAATATAATGAACCAGCAAGACTTCATACATCAGACTGGGGCTAGCCTTGCACATAGTATTGCTCTCTTCTTCTGAAGCTGGAGAGGGGATTTTGAGTTTATGCCAAAGGACCAATACAGATAGAAGAATTAAAATTTAATAAAAAATTTTGCACTTGGAGCTCCCAGATCTCAGTCAATTCCCAACAACACCTTTCTGGTATTTTAAATTTCTTTTTAATAAAACAAACAAAAGAATTCTTTTTTCCTGGAAAATCTGATCTTGAGAAGGGTGCATGGGTACATATTTAATGTTTATTCAAAGTATCAATAAAACTAAAAGCATACTTGTGTCAGTTACTGACAAGTCTATCTCATATCTTCACAAAAACCAGGAATAAAGCTCCCCGCCTCTGTCTTCTAGTTCACCTTGCCAACGTGTAAGAAGTGTCTGAATTACAGCTGCCCCTACTGTTTCAATTGCCAATCTTGCTTAGGACACTGGCAGGCATGGGTGCTGTTAATTGAGTCCACCCTGAATAATGCACTGGTAGCCTGGGGGCAGAGCAGAAGGGGACACATTTATGTTTCCTCTAGTGATTCCGTTGAGATCAGTTCCAGCCACAAAAGAAAATACTAATAATCTATGTCTCCAGAAGCAAAAGGCGACAGCCAGGAGTGGCCTCACTTTTTCCCGGATTTGAATATACAATTTCCCCTGAGGCAAAAAAAGAAATTGCTCCCTAGCCAGACAGGACACCCTGGCAAATCCATGGGAAATGATTTTTCTCTTTCAGAATCTACATATTACCAAGGGAAATATTTTCTTCCCAAGGCCCAGACCTAGAATGATTTGGAAAAAGAGTGTGTGTCATAGTTGGCCATGTCTTAAAAATTAAATTAAAAAGTTAGCATTTTATTAAAAGTAAATTTTAAATAAAAATTTGGAAAACTCCAGAAACCAACTGGAGAACTTGTCTGTAGCTAAAATGTGTCCTTCTGATGTGCAAAACCTGTGCATGCGCGCGCGCTCTCTCTCTCTCTCTCTCTCTCTCTCTCTCTCTCTCTTATCAAGGAGCAACTCAGGTTTTCTCCTTTCCATGAAAAACCATCCTTAAAAACAATACAATGCCTGCCTTCTATGAATTCAGGAGAGGTTGGAGCCTTTGAGAAGGAAGGAAGCAGACGTGAAAGTCAGATATGTCATTTGGAGAACATTCCATTTGTTCTGCCCAGTTCAATCATCCGTGCAGTTGAAGGGGCAAGGCATGCTTTGCCCCATGATAAAATGTGAAATGAATTCGTGCATTTATAAATAAATGATCTGACTTTAATTGGAATTTCTAAGCCCTCTCTGGGTAGTAGCTTTCTTGTTAACAAGCTATAACATTTGACACCAATGATATAGGAGCCTCACAAGAGAAATTGCTAGTCTGTTTCTAAACTCTTTATTTAGTAATAGAAACTGAAAACTTTCTTCTAATACCTACGTCTCTGGACTGACATTCAGAAAAGCTTAAAGTTTTTGAGCACAGGCAAAGCTGAAAATGAAAACCAAAACATTCTCAAGAAAGAAAAAAAGTAGATTTTTAAAGGATATGTAACTTTGGAGAAATTTCTATTTTCTAAAGTTGTGTGTGTGTGGGGGGGGTAATGTTCAGAAAGAGCATAGACATGTTATAGTAGCAGAAAGTGAGAAAGTGAGAAAAAAATAAACAAAACACCCACATTGATGGAAGCATATTAAAAGGATACAGGGGTCAACCGAAGGAGCTCCCAAGAGCCAAAGCTGGAACAATTTGGAGAGCAAAATAAAGTAGTATTAAATTATAATCCAAAATAGAAAATAAATGCCCATGTATCTATACTGATGTAATTAAATGTTGAGTAAACAAATTAAAAAATGTGAAAGAGAAAAAGGTCCTGGTCAAAAGATTTCCAAATAGAGAGTAGTTCCAATGTGGAATTTCCAATCTTTTAACTTCCTGAATTATTACTGAAAGTCAATCCAGTAGCCACCCAATCTATTGGGGGGAAAATGACTTTTATTAATAAAGCTCCATTGCATAGACCCACCCCATTTTAATCCTTGGGCATGGAAGCAATTCAAAGATGAGGGTATTTTGCCAAACGTATCTTGGCTCTTTGTGGGTAGCATGGAATGGACCTGCATATTACACTATAAATCTCTACTACTAAGCAAATCTATTTATTATTTAGTCCTCAAACATGTATATTCATTCAAAAAGCATTCATGACACCTTTGTATCCCAATAAATGATTCTAGGCCCTGAAGACAAGGCCGGCTACCCCTCATGGATCTCTCATCTGAGGTGGAAAGCAGGCAAATGAGTAAGTCCATCCATTCCCCGTTCTTCCCACCAGCCACTAACCACCATCCCTCCACTGGCCACCAGGTTACAAGCTTTCTTGCCTTCAGATTCCTGCACCTGTCGACAATTATGCATGGCCATTGCTTGGATCTCAAGAATGAGATTTTGTGCTTTCTTTATTGAGCCAAAATTTATTCTCACAGCAAACTAAGGCAAGAAAGGACTATTTAAATTTAAATTCATATTTTAAATTCATTATTTTTACAGAGGAAGAAATTGAAGGTTGGTGACATTAAATGACCAATATAGCCAGAAAATGGCAATCTCAAACCAATTGTCTCCTATTCTTTCTACCATTCCTAGAACCTAGAACATCCACTATAATGTTAAATATATGGAAATCCAATGTTTTCCAATGTTTGTATGTGTCAGCCTACGCATTCTTGACCTCATTCTGACTTTTCATATACATATTCATAGAGTCCACCTCTAAAGAACTCCAGGGAAGCATACTAGTTCATATTCTACCTAAGCATCCAAGTATTGTTCAGTTCACACCCCAAAGAAATCTGACTACTGTCTGCCCATGAGCAAAGATGTGAAGATGTAGAAAGTGAACAAAGGATAAGAATAAGAGAAGTTTCAGGCCACAAACAAAGTCTCCTGAATTTTTTTTCCCCTTTAAAATATTGTGACACGGTCTCCATGGCAGAAGTTATTTTCCCTAAGATCCTAGTAATTCAATTATTTCACCATGTTTTACTGCAGCAAGCAAATGTAGCACCTAACAAGAAAAAACATGGTGACATGCTCAGAAAAAAAATATCACCTTGCAATGCTTTAATCAATTACAGCATTGATGGCTGGCATAGTTGGCAGGGCCCTGGCACCTCCGACCTCCCGGCCTCTGTTAATACTTGATGCTATTTTATCTCAGAATCTAATTTGGGTTTGTCAGTAATTAAAATGCATGAAGCTCAGTCCACTATTAACCTCAGGTCTGCCCTTCTGGATCCTGAATCACTCTTGTGAAAAGCTTTTCACCTTAACAAAATGTCAATGACTACTTTGGATATTTAGCTGTGTATAGACTTGGCAATAGGAAGACGAGGTGTCACATTTCATAATCCCATTATACAGATGGAGATGCAGAAAAAGGCATTCACTAATAACTATTTTATGAATGCCCACACAGCCATTCCCTTCTTCCAGAAAAATACACACTCTGTAGGAAGTTAATAGTTCACTTAAAGCATATCTAAATAATACATTCATGTGCACTGAAAGTGATATTTGTAAAGATTGTGATATTATGAAATGAAATTGAGGAAATAAACTGTAGTTGTCTCTCCTTTATCTCTGGCTTCACTTTCTATAGTTTTCATTTTCTGTGATCAACCACAGTCTAAAAATAGTAAATGGAAAATTCCAGAAGTGAACAATTCATGAATTTTAAACTGTGCACCATTCTGAGGAGCATGATGAAATCTTGCACTGTCTCACTCCATTCTGTCCAGGCTGCGAATTATCCTTTTGTGCAGCATATCCAGTGTGTATAAGCTACCTACACTTTAGTCATGTAGCAGCCATCTTGGACATCAGATTGAATGTCGTGATATCTCAGTATTTGTTTTCTATAAGATTTTATTTTATTTAATAGCCAGGTGTAAGAGGAGTGGTGTTGGTGATTTTGTTACACTATATTATTATAACTGTTCTATTTTATTAGTTGTTATTATTGTTAATCTCTTACTATACCTAATTTAAAAATTAGATTCTGTCTTAAGTATATATGTATGTGGGGGAGGAACATAGTATTTAATAGGGTTTGATATTATCTATGCATTCAGACACCCACTAAGTGTCTTGGAATTAATCCCCCATGGATAAGGAAGGAACTACTATGTGTGTGTGTGTTTGTGTATGTGTGTCTGTCTCTGTGTGTGTACATACGTATACATACATACACAGAGTAATAATACACCATGTTGAAAAGAAAAAAAAAGACTAGAAGAAAACATACAAATAGTAATATCTCAGGATGTTATTTTTTTCTATTTCTTCAATTATTTTCTAATGGTACTGTTTTGCACCATGAGAAAAAAACAAAACCTGCAAAAGTATTTATTACGTTTTTAAAAAAGGAGATAATAACTAAATCTTTGGAGATGATCCCAGCCTCCTGGGTTCATTTCTGGCTAGTGCATGGGAAGAATCCAGCCTCAGTGCAACCTTGCCTCCTTCAGCTTACTAGTGAAGAGGCGAGCGGCCCATAACTCTGGTAACAGTTCAGATGACCTACTTCTACTCTTTGCATTCCACCTGGGGTCTTGCACAGAAAATACAGCTGTTGCCTGGCTTCCTGTTTGCTACCAGATTGCTGAGAGACTTTGCTCAGCACACTTCTCCCGAGGCACTTATTGCACAAGTGATACCCACGATGGAGCCTATAAATTTATACGACTTATCAAGGAAATGTTTTTGCACAAAGCTTTAAGAGGCAATATTAATTAAATACGTCTTTTCACATGGGATCATATAATATCTATTGCTGAAGTAATTAAGAATGAAGACATACACTCATTAGATGTGTACTGCAACGATGGAAATGCTCTGAAATTATTAACTGCCCCTATTTTTACCACCTCCAGTCACTTAGAGAAAATGCCATCAGCTGAGATATCACGGGGCTGAGGTGTGAGTGAGAATAATATTCTATGTGGAATCTCTTTGACTAGCCAGCTCTGAAAGTCCTCATTCATGAACATCATTTGTTTCTTAATTTAGGTGACCATGCTTGGCTTTGCTGCTTCTTATTCAGGTTTCACAGATCTCCCCAGCCAGGTGCCCGTCATCAACATTTTTGGTTTGGGGACTAAGCTAGCTATCCAGAGATCTTCAGTGTGTAGCTTGATGCCTGCTCATCACAATCCCTAGAAGTGACTCACTTTGGAAGACAAGCAGAAACAAGACGGGTCCCTGCTGGACCAGCCAACTCAAAAGTTCTCTCTTCCTCCTGTGGGTTTCCCTCTCACACTCTGAGCTGAGGAATGTTCCCCTGGGTTCCTAACACCATGATTACCTTTGACTCTAAGAATGCAGAGAGTGAGTTTCCTCTTCTCTGTCCTAGAGGTCCAAATGTGCATGAGGAGAGAGAAGCATCTCAAGGCTCTGGCACACAGTGCTTTTAATTCCCCTTCCCCCAAGATGAAATCACATTGTTCTTTCATTTAGAACGATAATAATAAGAACTATTGTTAAAAGTGTCTTCACTGTGTACAAAACAGTGAATTTAAAAATAAGAGTGGCTATATCAGAAGAGTGTTACTTCTCCTTATAAACTTTGTAAATCTATTTAACTTTGGAAACTGTGTCATTGAGTGACACAGTTAAATAAAAGCTCAAAAAAGGGAAGGGAGGAACTAAAGGAGAGTGGGAGAAATGAGAAAAAGAGAATAAAAGAAAAAGAGAGTTAGATGTTTAAGTATTGTAATATAAATTTAGGGGTGGTCATCTAACACCCTGAGATGCAAATTGAAAATCTCCGCTTCCAAACTAGCAGAGGAAACCAGAGAGAAACTAAGAAATTCTATCAATCTTACTAAAGATGGGTGAGAGGAGCTCAGAAAATACAAGTCGAACTGAAAACCAGAAAGACAGTAGAAATCATTTTTTAAAATTCAGTAGTATTGATTTAAGGAAACATCAGATTGGACAAACAAAACTCAACTGTTTCCTGCTTAGAGAAACAAACTGAAGGAAAATGATATTAAAAGATGGAGACTACGAAGATGATAAAACAATTATAAACAACATGAAAAGCTAATAAAGTGATAGCTCCACAATAAAACATTAAAATAAAAGATACCTAATAAAGATAAAGATGAACGTTACATAATGAAAGAAAAATAACCACCAAGAGAACACTAAAATCATATACATCTAACATACATATCTTAAAAATATAAAGCAAAAAAGCCTTTATTTCATAAGATGGGAGATATTAACATAATTCCCTTAGAAACTAATAGATCAAATGGCCAAAAACATAAAAATCAAAACAAGAATTATGTAAATTATAAATAACACACCTAATGAACAGGTAATAGTTACATAGTTCTTATTTCTTTTTTTTATTATGAAAGTTAATTTTATTTACTAAATCATCTTAAAACACTTTCAATTGACAAACACATAGGGAGATAAAGTGAAAGTTAATACAAATATTGCATAGTTCCTATTTCAAGTGAATTCACTCAATATTTATTGACAAGTCTATTTATTATAGGAAAAAAAACAATACCCAAGAAATAAGATTGTGTTTTATTTTCAAGAATATTTGATTTATATGCATATATGTATTAAACATGTAAAATACATACCCTAAATAAACCATGGATTAAGGAAATTACAATATAATAATTAAATTTTCAAAACAATAACAATTATACTTTTTTTTTGTGGGGATTGAATTTAGGGGCACTCAACCGCTGAGCCACATCCCCAGCCCTATTTTATATTTTATTTAGAGACAGGGTCTCACTGAGTTGCTTAGTGCTTTGCTTTTTGCTGAGGCTGGCTTTGAACCCGCAATTCTCCTGTCTCAGCCTCCTGAGCCCCTGAGATTAGAGGTGTGCACCACTGTGCCCCACCCCAACAATAACAATTATAAACATTATATAAGAAAAACTTCGAGAATATATAGTAAATATTCCAACAACGGACGTTTTATCTATCTATCTATCTGGTATTCTATATCACTTCTATAAATCAAAATAGACAAACAATGTAATAGAAAAAGGATAAAAACACTTGTATAAGTTTATAAAATTAGATGTGTAAATGATCAATACTTATGAAAATGTGATCTATTTTACTAGTAATTAGAGAAATGCAAATTAAAACCACAATTAGATACATCACACATGCAGAATGCCTAAAACCTAAAAGAAAATTCCCAACTGTTGGTAAGAATGGACTGCAGGTGGGAAAGTTAATTGACACAATAACTTTAGAAAACTACATGGCAATAGTGACTGGAGTTGAACATTTTCACACTCTGATCAAGTAATCCTTTTCCCATGTCATATGCTACAGAAATGCACACATGTGTTCATAAGACATGCACGAGAGTTTTCATGGCAACTCTTGGTCAAAAACAAAACTAACCCAGTGCCTGTCACTAGACCTGGACAAACAACAGGATCCTAGACAGCAAGAAGAACAAATAATACATCAGGAAGCAATGTGGATGCATCTCACAAATTGTTTAATAAAATAAGCCAGGAACAAAAGACTACCTGATCTATGTTCCCATTTATCTAAAGCTAAAAAAAAAAAAAAAAAAAGAATCCCAGTCCAAACTAATCAATGATGTTAGAAGTCAGGGTACTAATTATTCTTGGCTAGATAACCACCAGGAGAGTGTTCAAGGGGCTTCTAAGGTTCAGAGAACTTACTACACAGGTACAACGAATCAGAGTAAATTCATAGAATTTCACACTTATTATTATGCAGTTTTTCCTTAATTCATGTTATACACCTACAAATGTTTACTTTAAAAAGTTTGAGATGCACCAGGGGTGGTGGCACATGACTGTAGTTACAGCATCTTGGGAGGCTGAGTCAGACCAGCCGCAGCAATATAGTGAGAACCTGTCTCAAAAAAAAAAAAAAAAAAAAAAAAACTAACATAAAAATGGGGCTAGGGTTAGGCACCCCTGAGTTCAATTTCCAGTATAAGAAAAATAAGTATGGGATGCAACTAAAATGCTACTATTTTAAATACATGTACAAAACGAAATAAGAAAAATAAGAGATTGAATTCCTCCCCAGGAGCTACATTGAAGTCCGAAGCCCTAGCTAGCATAAATGTGACCTTACTTGGAGATAGGGTCTTTGCAGATGTCATCAAGTTGAGGCAAGGTTATACTGGAGTGGAGTGGACCCTAAATCCAATCTGTCTGGTGTCCCTGTAAGAAGACAGAGACATGGAAAACAGGCCACATGAAGAGGAAGACAGAGATTGGAGGGGGCCACAACGCAGGGAACACCTGGAACTGTCAGAAGAAGCACGGAAGGATCCTCCCCTAGAAGGGTCAGAGGTGGTGTAGCCCTACCAAATCCCGAATCTGAACTTATAACCTCCAGAACTGGGAGAGAATAAATTTTTGGTTTGTTAACCACCCAGTTTGTGGTACTTTATGATGGAACCCTTAGGAAAAAGACACAGTAATGAATTCACTAAATGAAGTGGAAAAGTAACTACAAAACCCAAAGGAAGTATTAAATTAAAATAATGATGAAATAATAAAAAAGTCAACAATCAACAAAACATATAACAATGTTCCTAATAAGTAATAAATATGAACTATAATTAATGAGAGGAGAATAATCAGACAAAGTCAGAAACAATGGCAAAAATAAAAGCTGAAGCTATTGGGAAGGGACTTAAATTTTTAAAAATTATAATAAGATATTAAGAGAAAAGCCACTCACAACAATATTGGAAATTTAAAAGGCTACCAATCAAAAGATAGTTTTTTTTTACATTTTAAAAAGGTTTAAACTTTTTAGTTTTACAATAGCCTCAGATTTATAAAATACTGAAAAATTGTGCAGCCTTCCAGTATAATTTTTACCCAGGTTTCCTCAAATGTTAAATATCTTTCAAATGTCAACAGGGCATTGGGCAAAAACAGAAAATTCAGATAATCTGCAACATCATTAACTAATCTAAAGACCTAATTGGAATTTCACCAATGGCCCTACAAACATCCTTTGGACCGGGATTTATTTCATACTCATCTATTACATTTCCTTGTTAGGTCTCCCTTACTCTGCTCCATTCTGAAAGGTTTTAATCCCGTAGTCCTTGGTTATTGACGATTGATATTTTAGAGGAGTTATTTTGTAAAATATTCCTTAGAGTTTACCTGCTGCTTCTTAACGATTAAATTCAAGTTATGCATCTTTGCTAACCATATCACAGCAGTTATAATGTCAGCACATCTCATTTCTGGTGATGTTCATTTTCAGCATTTGGTTAAGATGATTAAGATAGTTTCTCCACTGTTGTATTACTTGTACCCCTTTGCAGCCAATGACTATCTTGTAGAGAAACCCATCAAAACATTGCAAATATCTTGTTTAGTATCATAATTTCTCCCATGAATGTTAATATTTGCTGACGATTCTTTTTTCCCCCACATTTTTCCAAACTGTGATTTTATGTTGCATTATTCACTTTTCATTTTTATTTTATTCATTGAAATGTATTAATTTATTAAGTGAAATCTTCCTTGAGAAAAAGTTATCTTTTCTCCTCCACTTATTTATTTAATAAATCATATAATAATTCATTCATATCAGCATGGTCTTGGATATTGGTTTTATTCTATCATTATCACCCAGTACCATTGTTATTTAGTTACCCAAATTTTTCCCCATGTGCTATTCAGAGCTCCTTGAAGAGTCTCCGTGTAATTTAAGTATGGTCCATCAGTGTTTTGGTAAATCTTCACTTCATGGCACCAGGACATGTTCTTATACTTTGCCCAGCTGATCTGAGCAATGGACCATTTGTCCATGAAGCCCTGGATACTTTTGTTGAAAAATAGATTTAGTAACCAAGACTTTGAAATAAATAAGTAACACTATCCATTTTATGCCAATATTTTTTAAAGTTACCTGAAATAGATAATCTTTTAGGGCAAAAAAATTAATCAAGGTTAACTCAAGAAGACATCTAAATAAGCGAATCATCATCACATAAATTTAATCTGGTGGAAAAACCAAATCTCTTCCCTAGAAGGACACCAAGCCCTCTCCAACATCCCACACTTGTTTTCCCATTTACAATGAAAAGATCAGTCCTGCTTTACAGTATCAGAGGCTAGCAGTAAGGATATATTACCCTAATTAACCTTTTTCTTTGCATCTATTTATTTTTATTTGGCAACAACTTCATTAAATAAAAATTCATATGCCACACAATTCACCCACTTGAAGCATACAGTCTAATGATATTTTGTTGTACTGAATTGTGCATCTATCACCACAATCAATCTTGGAATATTTTCATCACTCCACGCTCCCCCCCCACAAAAAAAAAAAACCTCCATACCCTTTAACAGTTACTCCCCTCCTGCTCAACTCCAGGCAACAACTGATCTACTTTCTGTGTATCCATTTGCCTGTTCCGGATACTTCACATAAATGGAATCATTCAACATGTGGTCATTTGTGACTGGCTTCTTTCACCTAGCATAATGTTTTCAAGATTCATCCAGAGCATTCTTGTGTAAATGTTTGTGATGTTTGTGTAGACATATGTTTTCATTTAGCTTGCGCATAAACCTATGCATTAGTCAGCCTTTCATGGCTGTGACCAAAATATCTGACAAGAACAACTTAAAGGAGGAAAGATTTATTTTGGCTCATGGTTTCAAAGGCGCCAGTCCATGGTTGACTAGCTTCAAGGGGGAAACATCATGGTGGAGGGTGTGGTGGAGGAAAGTTGCTCAGCTCATGACAGCCAGAAAGCAGAGAGAGAGAGAGAGAGAGAGAGAGAGAGAGAGAGAGAGAGAGAGAGAGAGATCAAGAGGCTGGGAGTCAGATACAGACCCCAAAGCCAAGTCACCAGTGACCTACTTCCTCCATCCATGTCCTAGTTCTTTCAAATTATTAATCCATCAAATGATGAGGTTACAGTTCTCAAGATACACTTGCCCCATCTCTGAACCCTGCTGCATTGATGACCATGCTTTCAACACATGGACTTTGGAGGGGGACATTTTGGACCCAAACTATAACAACCTAGAAATGTAACCGTGAGATCATGTGTTCTCTGACATTTTGAGGAACTACCAGATAGCTTTCCAATGTGGCTCTACCATTCCTTTTTCATTCCCACTAATACTGTAGGAGAGTTCCAATTTCCCTACATCCTTGCCAATAATTGTCATGATCTGTCTTTTTTATTATGCCACCCCAGTAGATGTGAGGTGGTACCTCACTGTGGTTTTAATTTGCATTGCCTAATGGCTAATAATGTCAAAGTTGGTTTCCATATGTTTATTGGTCATTTGTTTATCGTTTATTGACAGATTTCTATTCAGATCCTTTGCTCATTTTTAAATTGGGTTATTTGTTTTTCTATTATTAAGTTGGAAAGTTTGTATATGTTCTAGATACAGAGTCTAGGAATGTATATAAGATGTGTATACACTTATTTCCCATTTTCTAGTTTGTTTCCTACCTTTTGACAGCATCCTTTAAACTCATCGTTTTCTTTCCTTCTTTGTTTTAGGGACATTGATTCTTTGTTGTTGTTGTTGATGATGTTGATGTTGCTGTTTTGTCTTGTTCTGTTTTGTCATGATGAGGAACAACCCAAGGCCTGAAGCACAATTTTGAGGAAATTCAATTTATTTCTATTTAATTTTATTGCTTGTGCTATCATTCCTTACCTAAGAAACCATTGCCTAATTCAGGGTAAGATTTACTCTTACATTTTTAAAGTGTTTTAAAGTTCTTGTTCTTACATTTATGTTTTTGAGTACCTTTTTGTATATGATGGGAAGTAGGAAGTGAGGTTTGTTCTTTCTTTTGCATCCTGCTACCCCTGCACCATTTGTGTGAGTGACTATTCTTTCCTCCACTGGAATGATTTGACATTCCTTGAGAATCTCATTTTAGTCTAAACATGAGGATTTGTTTCTGGAGTCTCAATTTTTTCAATTGATCCATATATCTATCCTTATGTAAGTATCATGGTGCCTCTCAGGCAAAAAATAAAGAATGGATTATTAGAACTGAAGAAAAACAAGATTCTTGTTATAAAGTTGTAAAGATCTTGTTATAAATTTGTAAAGAACTTGACCTAATTGTGTTTTGTGGGAAACAGAAATTATATATTTGGCGATGGAGATTTCTAAGCAAAATATTGAAGGCATGACATGGATACTTCTGTGTGCTTATAGTAAATGATGAGAAGAGAGGTAAATTGAAGAAGCATCAAAAAGGAACCAGAATTTGAGGACTTGGGAAATTTTCAACCTATTCATATTGTGAACAATGAGAAAATACTTGTTTGGAAGAGAACATTACAAGGATGTCTACACAAATATTTGATGAGTAGATCAGCAGGGATATGAGACATGAATTTAATCAGTTGCCTCAGTAGAAGCCAAGAAAAGAGATGCAATTTTACCAGCAGAAATCCTGCCAGCTGGGACTAATGGAGACATCAAGAACACAATGAGATCAAGGAAGACTGACTTCTTGGAACCTGCAGGATAGAACCATGGAGCTGTCCAGTTGCAAGAAAAGCTAGTTCAGAGATCATGAGTGTTCCCACTCCCTCCTCAGGTGCAATTTCAAAGTTGCTTCCTCCCTGTTTCAAAGGGTGTGACCCCTGTCCAGAAGAGCCATGGAGACAAGAGCACTGCCTCAGTGATCCTCGAAGTCAAGGTCATTCTGTAGAGCAGTAGAAGTGATATTGCTGTCCCAGAGGGCCTGGAGGGCAGGGCACCAGATCAAAGAAGACCATTCTTGAGCTTTGAGATCCAATGACAGTTGCCTTGCTAGATTTTGGACTCAGTTAGTACCCATCAGATGCATGTGTTTGTAATTTTTATATTTTCCTGATTTCTTGGCTCTTTTATCATTATTCTCTTTTTCTCTAATAACATTGCTTGAAACTATTTTGCCAAGTAATAGTATAGCCAGCTTTCCTATGGGTGCTATTTGTATGATATATCTTTTTTATATCTTTTTCCCATCATTTCTCTTTCAGTGTATTTGTCTCATTGAATCTGAAGTGTACCTCCTCTCGACCGTGACCCCTGCAGATGAGACAAACTGGGTTTAAACAGGCTGGCTGCAACATTAAGCTAAGAAGAAGGCGCGAAAAATCACACAACACAAATAATTTTGGAATCAAGGGCTCGATGGCTCCTTGACCTTAAGCTTCACACTTTCACACTGTAAAGAGAGCACGTGCCCACTTTTTATTTATTTTATAGTGGGGACATCAGAGAGAGATAAGGTTTTAAGGGTGGAGTCTTGCTTTGTGACGTCTTGTGGGCAGCAGCTTGATTGACATCTTGGCAAGTCACCCCCATCTCAGGTGGTGTGTGGGATCTTAGGCAGAGGGGGAGGCGCACCTGCATCATGTGATCAATCCCTGAGAGGGAGCTCACAGTGCCACCCCTTTCCCCTTAGGAGGCTACTATGCACAACACAATCCACACACAGCCCATGGATGGCTGGTGAAGTCTTCAGTATACAGCACATAATTCAACCTTGTTTTTTTTTTTTTCCTCCAGTCTGATAATCTGTATCTTCAATAGATAGTTTAATCCACTCAAATTTAATGTAATTATATAGTCTACCATTTAGGTTTTTTTTCCTATATTTCTCATGCTTTTTTGAACCCTTTATCTCTCTTGTACTGCTTTCTTTTATGTTAAGTGAACTTTTTGGTATAACAATTTAATTCTCTTAATCATTTTGTACTACTTTTTAGATATTTCCAGAGTCATTTCTTTAGGACTTATCATATACATTTTTAACATATAAGAACCTACTTCAGATTTATGCAAGTAACTTAATTCTAGTGAGATTAAAAATATTGAAAATGTACAATATATCAGTATTCCTACTTTCCCTTTTGTACTATGTTACTATTTACATTACTTCAAATATGTGACTAGTCCAATACTACATTGTTGTAATTATTATTTTGTATAATTTTTATCTTTCAGAGAAACTGAAGTAATAAAGAGATTTTTTGTTATATTAAACTTCTTATTTATAATTTCTGTCTCTTTTCATTTGTTCTTGTGCATTAGAGCTACCATCTGTTATCATTCCCTTACCTCCAACACAGCTTTCCTTCCACCTAACTCCTCTGTGCTATTAATGATAATAGTAAATGTATGTTAAAGGCCAACATATAATTACAGTCATGTATCATATAACAATGAGGATACATTCTGAGAAATGAGTTGTTAGGCAGTTGCATCATTGTGAGAACATTGTAGAGGGTGCCCACACAAATTTAGACTGTGAAGCCTACTATGGACTTAAGTTTTTTGGTATAGCCCATTTGTAACTAGGCTACAAACCTGTACAGCAGGTTACTATGTCAACTACTTTAGGCAGTTGTAACACCATTGTAAATATTTGACTATTTAAAAATATCTAAACATAGAAAAAGTAGAGTAAAACTTTGATGGAAAAGTTTTTGTTGTTGTTGTTTTTTAATGTTACATCTATATAGGTCATTTTTCATGAGTAGAACTTGCAAGACTGGAAGTTGCTGTGGGTGAGTGAATGTGAAGTCCTTTGCATGACTGTACACTGCTGTAAACTTTATAAATGCTAAATTTATTAAATTTTTTCTTCAATAATAAATTAACCTTAGCTTCCTTCAATTGTGTTATTTTACAAACTTTAATATTTTTAACTGTTTTACTCTTAACACTCCTAAGAAGTCATCGTATGTAATCTTATGAAAACATTATCATACATATGGTCCTTTTTTTATTCATGTGTGATTATATGTGCATATTGTTCTATATCGTTGCATTCTAAGTCATTGAGTTCCTTTTGAACATGGTAAATCAGTTTTCTCTTGCTGCTTATGTGATTCTCTTGGTCTTTGGATTTTATATTCACATTATGATATGTCTATGTGGATCTTTTTACATTTATCCCAGTGTATTTTGTTGAGTTTCTTGGATGTGTCAATTAATTTTTTTCATGGAGAAAATTTCAGCCATTATTTCTCCAAGTACTTTTCCACCTGTTTTTTTTTTCTCTTTTCTAATAATCTTACGCATGTATTGATATACTCTGATCTCTATTTTTTATTTGTAATTTTCTCTTTATGTTCTTTAGATTACATCATTTCTACTGACCAGTGTTCAAACTTACTAATTCTTTTCTTTTGTCAGTTCAAATCTACTGTTGAGTCTCACTTATGATCTTTTTTATTTCAGTTATTGTATTTTTCAACTTGAATTTCTACTTGGCTCCTTTAAAAATGTCTACCTCATTATCAATATTCTCTATTTTATGATATGTTAGCATCATACTTCACTCCTTTAATCATGTTTTCTGGTAGTTATTTGAATATATTTAAAATAACTTCTTTTTAATATTTCTGTTCAATCTGACATCTGGTTCTTTCCACAGGCTTTCCCTTTTCTAGTTTATGAATCATATTTCTTTTTTTTTTTGAAATGGTACATTTAGATATTCAGTAATAATACTGGGTACTAGCGCCCTGCCCTGGGGGCCTGTTTCTATTGTTTGCTTACTGATTCGTTTTATTGGTGAATGGCTGGACTACTATAGTGAAGTCCATTCTTTTTACCACTCCTGTAGTGGTAAGCCTCTGAAGTTGTTCCCCAGGGAACATAGAACTAATTCCGCCCGCCACCCTGGGATGACAGTGACTTCTTCAGGTTTCCATTGCACTCCCCCTTTCCTGATCACACCTGGAAGTAAGGTCCACTAATTGCCAGATGGTTGCTCTATTCTTTGTCATTGCCCTAGAACATAAATTTTTCTCTGTCTAATCCAATGATTTTGGATCCCTTGCTATGGATGTTTGAGTTTGATATTGGAGGTTTGCTCTGACCCCGGGAGGGCTCTTGTTAGCTGTCTCTTTCCCTAATTCTCTCTGGTAAATTAGCTAGACTAGTATTTTGATTGTTGCTTTCACCTCTCAAACCTCCACTGATTTTGAGAGCACATTTAGTCTTGAACTTCTCTCAAATGCCATTGCAAATAAAGTTAGCTCTCTTAAGGAGAACTCTGAAGCTCTTAAGGCCTGCTTCTGCTACTGGGTAAAATCTGTGAGCCACAAACTTCAGAACAGGAAGCAGGGTTGGGGGCCTGCTTAGGACAGTAGTCTAAGGTCTGCTTGGCCTTTCCTGACACGGAAACTCAACCCCAGGGATGAGCTGAGGTGAATG
This sequence comes from Spermophilus citellus, assembly GCF_964194105.1. Taxonomy (NCBI): domain Eukaryota; kingdom Metazoa; phylum Chordata; class Mammalia; order Rodentia; family Sciuridae; genus Spermophilus; species Spermophilus citellus. The sequence continues at coordinate 38,808,725 of NC_138200.1, forward strand.
TGACAGGGGCCTCTATTCTCAGAAAGCCTCTGCCCTATGAATAGTGGAGAGAGTCTAAAATTACAACGTATGTACATTCTTCAGCACAATCAGTTTAAAGCTATATTCATTTCTGTTATTAATTTATTTATTCTAATTTGTTATATATGACAGCAGAATGCATTTCAATTCATAGTACACATATAGAGCACAATTTTTCAATATGTCAGTAATTCTTGGCTAAGGAAGTAACATCTGTATTGGTTATTGTTTCTTTATTCATCATTTATTTATTCACTTATATTTATTTTTACCACAGACCATACCTTGGTCTTCTGCTGCAAACCTCTGCTAGACTCACCTGGAATTTGACCTCTGCAGCATGAAGCTGGTGAAGATGAGAAATGCCAGCATCCTGCTCTTTCCAGAAAGACTTAGCTCTGGGAATAAGGAGTCCTGTGTCCTTGACTGAACCTGTCTTGTATGGAGTTTTGCTCATGACAAGCTGGGAAGGAAGAGGGAAGAAGTGGGTCATGGCTCAAATACTACAGATTCTCACTATTCTTTCCAAGTTTTAATAGGTTTTCTTGAATTTGTTTTTAATTTGCTGTTATTCCCAGGAAAATTTCTAGAAATCTTAAATAGCTGATTTAAAAAAAAATAAGTAAACAAAGTCAGGTTAGGGCTTATTTTTCAGGAATAAGTGAGAAAAAGTCAGTTATGGACCAATCTTAAAGAAAACTACCAATGAAATTTTAACAAAATGAATTAGGCAGTTTATCTTAAGAATAATAATCAATCCTTCCTAAGCATAGTGAATTATGCTAGGAATTCAAGGATGTTCTAATATCAGATATATTCATTTTAAAAGAAAAAAGTTGCAAAATAATACACAATATAGGGTACCATTTATAAACATTTTAAAAGAACAAAAGTTCTGTGTTTTTATAAATGTTGTATGTACATGGTAAATGTAGTACAGTAGAGCAAATAGAGTATACTTGTGATATTTCATGATAATGTTTATGTATCTGAAGGGAAGGAAGGAGAATGAGATTGTAGAAGTGGCATAGGTGACTTCAATATGCTTTGATGAATGTCTAAAAAATATAAACAACACTTTTCTCTATGTTTATGTTAAAATTATAAATAATAAGAAGATTGTAAGTGAATGAGTAGATAGATAATACAATGAAAGATGAGTATAAGTAATTCAATATGCCCCTACAATTGCAAAATTTATAGTTTTCAAATATGGAGCACACATAATAATAATCCAAGAAGGTTTAGTCTGCCATTTTTATTTTATAAACAGCTAAGAAAAATTAGAGTTTAAATCCTTCTTATAACTGCTTAGCCATATGACTTTGAGTAAGATGTTTTTTTTTCTGAACTTTAATTTCCACATATATAAAATGGGAATAAGAAAATTTACCTTCCGAACTTTTTGTGATAATGAAATTATTTAATATATGTAAATCGCTCATGTAACTTCCTGGTTTATAATAGATGTTCAGCAAATCCAAACCTTGTCTCTACTCTTCCCTTGCACATGTGTAAAAAACAAAACAAAAAACAATATCATGGAAAAGTCCTACCTGGTGGACAAATTCAGAGCCAAAAATCAGACTTCTACCCTAGTGCTCTATTAGAACTGAAATGTCCCCTCTGGAATCTCCAATATTCCTGTGGACCCTTGTCTCCTTGAACCACTTGCCTCCTTCATAGGAATCAGTTTGGAGCCACACGGTCTGGATTTCAATTCCAGCTCTGCTGCTTATCAGCTACATGAACTTGAACAGCTCATTTCACCTTTTTGTGCCTCCAATTAAAAAAATGTGCTAATGATCCCTACCTTTATGGGTTATCATTACAAGAAGCAGAAACGGCATAAACAGAGCACTTGGCACATAGAACATAATATAATTCCTAGGAATGAATATTATTATCATGGTTGTTTTTCTGATTAGTATCGGTGGATAAGAGCATCTTTCTTATACATATCAAAAAATCAATACTGATATATATTCTATTCAGCACTATATCATCTCCATTAAAAGACCATTTATAAAATGTTCCCATAACATTGGTTATAATCACAGAGCCACAGACTGTGTTTTCAAATAGACATGCAACATTAATCTCTCCTTAATGGATATTTCCTCCTCCTGTTTTAGGTTCTACTCTAGATTAGGGAAGAATTTAATGTCCAGTGGCCAGTGGATCCTAATAAACACATAGCTTTTACTAGAACCAGCTGTCTAAAGTCAACTCCAAAAAAAGGAGCATTACCCAAGTCAGACTTATCGACCTAAGAGAGATTTATTTCAGACTGTTTCACAGAACAGCAACAAGCATTGGCTCTAAACCTGTCTCAACTTTGCTCCAATTGCCCTCTGAATTATTGACAGACCTAATTAACCCAGCAATTGCTTAGTGATAATTACTATCTTTTCTTAGGCAACAGATCTGCCCCTCAAATCCAGAGTTGCTAAGAAACATAAAGAGGTAACAAAATAATCACATTCAAACCCCAAACTCCAATTTATAGCAAACACCCTGTCAATGAAATCCTTCTATCCCTCAGAAAGCGCCTGTCAATTTTTAATAAGAATTAACTTTTAATTTCAGTTTTCTTTTTTAAAGCTGAAGGTTAGAAATGTACCAGACGCTGATAAATCAGTCACTAAGGAATTATTGCTATGGGGTCATGGAAAGCTTTAAAAAGACCCTCAGAAATGCACAGATAAATCTTTTGATGAAATACATCCAATCTTTAGAGACATTTTTAGCAAACACAAATGTTTATCCCAAAGCACTTTCAGTGCTGTCAGTACAAGCTTGGCATGTTTATAATGCAGTTTGCATCAAGCTCAAGTCCAAAATCTAGCAGTTTTCAGAGAAGACACCCAGAAACCGTATTGTCTGCATTATTCACAATGCTGGAAGCAAGATCAATAGCTGCAGTTCACCAACGAAGCTCCAAAGCCCAGCAAGGAGTCATTTTTGACACAGTGAATTTAGCGAGAATGATGTGCTCCTTTGCAGAACCTGAAGGGCAGCATTCTCCAGTTAACAAAGACGATAATGAAGTAGCAGAGTTTGGGCCAGAATACCACCTGGGAACCATTCTCACTGGGAAAGAGCTGTGTGGAAATACAGTGTTCAAAAGGAGAAAAATCACAATGGAGTTATTGCATGTACCAGGGTCGCAGTGGAGGAAAAGTGTTCATGACAGAGCATCAAGACTCAGACGGGGGCACACCCACCCCCTCCCATTCTCTTCTACCAGTGCTTCTGGAGACCACCAAGTCTCACACAATCTGAGGTCCTGAGGACTCCAGTTCTGTCATAAGGAAGGTGCGGCCCACTGAATTCTTCTTGGAGAAAAAGGACTAGATGAGGAGTTATCATGGATAACCAGGCATGACTGGGTGAGTTGTGTACAAGCAGTCACCAGTGGACCCCTGGATATGGCTCCAGGTGTTGTGGAAATCTCAAACAAAGCTAGTTCCAGAGCAGCCAGATCATGGGTTAAATATCTCTGAGCGGTAACAGTGTCTCTTAACCACATTAGGAAGTGATTCCTCAGGAAATTTGAAAGCGAAGGAGTTAAGTGAAATAACTTAACCAATATTATGGGTAAACCATCAAAAGTTATTGCTATTGAGTAATGTCCTGCCTTTCAAATTTTACTGCATACATCTAGCACCTAGGAATCTTGTTAACATGTAGATTCTGACACCATCGGTCTGAGATATGATTAACTCAACTACTGACTCAAGCATAGACATAATGCAATTATTAGCAACCATAGCAAAAAACAATCATTTCTTGATTACCTGCCACATGGTAAGCATCATACTGCTTTATATCAGTGATCTTACAATGGTCCATGAAAGGTGGGTAACCTTACACCCATCTTATTAATAACTCAAGTCCTTTGAACAATAGTAGTTAAAGTGCTGTTCCAGGACAAGTAGCATTATTAGTATCACCATCAAACCGAGTGGAAATACAAATCCTCAGGTCCAACTCCAGACCACTGAATTAAAACTCAGCTGGCACCCAGCAATCTATGTTTTAACAAGGCTTTCAGGTGATTCCTTCTATAGGCAAAGTTTGAGAACACTTCCCTGGGACAAAGGTTTTTGAAACCCTTGACTACACATGAAAACTACACAGATAGCTTTTAAAACTACTACTACTATACACACACACACACACACACACACACACACACACACACACACATACCCCACCCTTACATATTCTGATTTAATTGATTTTGGATGAAACCTTGGTATCTGATTTTTAAATATATCTCAAGTAGATAAAATGTAGAGCAAGAATCGGCATCATTGCGCTGGAAGCTAATTTTCCCAAGGTCCCCCAAGAATAATGAAAAGAAGAGTGCTAAGATTCAAACTCAGATCTGAGCCAAATGTGTGTTCTGCCCATATGCCCTTCTTGTTCAAAGTGTGATCCAGGACAGGTAACATCTGCATCAGCTGGGAGCTTACTGCAAATGCAGAATCTCAGCTCATATCTCAGACCTATGGTGTCAGAATCTACATGTTAACAAGATTCCTAGGTGATAGACGTATGCAGTAAAATTTGAAAGGCAGGACATTATTCAATAGCAATTATAGCACATAATAATCAGTGTTGATCTATTAACTGTCATTGTCAGTATGGCAGAGATTATGTTAAGATATTGACCAAGAATCCTTTCTGACCCAATACCTTTCCACCACTTCCTGTACCCATTACTCTTCTCATTCCATTCATCAACAGAAATAGCTGTTAGATGGGTGGAGGTGGAGGTTTACATAACCTAACGAAGAAGTGAACTGGATTTCTGAACCTGTTTTCAAGGTATAGTAAAGGCAAAAGAAAGGAAAATGAAACAAACAAACAAACAAAAAATATTGAAACTCATTACTTTTCAGCTACATAAGCCAGAAGACAAAATACCTTTGAACTCCAGGACCAAGTCTGAAGATTCCAGCTAGAAAATTCATGCTATAAATGATAGATAGGGGAGGAATTCATGATGAGGAAACAGCCATTCTCCACTGCAAAGGAGTTAAGAATTTTTCAAGCAGGGGAATGAGAAATAAATTGGGTTACAGCCGTACAATGCAATACTCTATGGCACTGAAAATGAATAATAGAGCTACGGATAGCCACATGAGTGAATTTCACAACTCTAATGTAGAGGAGAGAGAAAAGCAAATTGCAGGAGACATAGTTCAAAAATTTTAAATATGCAAATAACACAGATATCATGTAGATTTATGGTTAAAGAATAATCCAAATATGTAAAAATGAGAATATTTAATTCTGTATAACATTTGCCTCTGAAAAAGAGGGGATACAATTGAGGAGGGGCATACAAGGAGATTTTAAGTACTACTAATATCCTATTTCTCAAGCAGGGAGGTAGGTGCATGGGTATATCTTATAGTATTCTTAATGTATTTTGTGTGTCCAAAAATGCTCAAGTTTTTTTTTTTTTTAAGAAGAAAATAATTCTCACTTATTCCACTTTTTAGGGGAGGGGATTGACACTCTCCTGCTTAATATGAAACTACAACAGTTTATTTTCATATTGTTATTGAGAAGAAAAGCCCTCTTCCACATTCCAAATGCCTTATTCATTTATTTCTGTGCAAAGTTATATTAGACAGATCAGATTGCACAGATGTATGTCAACATACACCCACCAGGGGTGTGAAAATTGCAAAGACTGATGGAATGCCTGAAAGAGTAAATTCTAACTCCTATCTTGGAGGTGTTTTTGTGAATTTTCTACCTGGTCTATTAATGCCTCAGATTAGGAAATGAAACAGAATGATTGTCAAAATGAGTTTATCAGACTTAAAGCTGCATCAATAACAAAATCCATGTAAGTGCTTACTCTCTGTCAAGCATTGCTCTAATCTTATTGAATTAGAACATGGATTAATATTATGGACTCATAGTAGTCCTATGAGATAGTCGTTATTATTGTTTCCTTTTATGGACACTGAAAGACTCTACGTTTGTCCAAAGTCATAAAGCCAGCAAAAGTTAGAGCCAGTATCCAAACTAGGTCATCTGTTTCCAGAGCTCACATTTAAAAAAGTTACCTTCCAGAATTTACCATCATAGATTTGAACTCAATGAAATGAAGGCCTTTCTAACAAGTGCAACTTCTCTCATATGATAGGAACTACATTATGTGGCAGAGAACTCCATAATTCTAGAAAAACTATTTTAAAATTATGACTGAAAAGTAACCTCACTGGCTAGAAGGTTCTTCTAATTCCTTGAAAATAGTAGGGTGACCTCTGGATCAGCAATGTCACCTGGACACTTATTAGAAATGCAGGTTCTGAGACCCCACCCAGACCTGCTAAAGTAGAGTCCACATTTTAGCCAGCTCCCCAGGGGAGATGAGTGTTCTAGAAAAAAGTTTTCAATCATCAGCTTGCAGGTTACTGGACCCATCCCAAACATGCTAAGTGAGAATCACTAGAGCTGGATATGTCTATAAAATTTTATGTGTCAATTTGAATGGGTTAATAGATGCTCAGATAACTAATAAAACATTATTTCCTATGTTGGTGAAGGTGTTTCCAGAAGATATTAGCATTAGAATCAGCAGAATGAGTAAAGATCTGCCCTTGCCAATGCTGATGGACATCATCCAGTCC